>NC_068918.1:64723842-65348842 GCF_023091745.1 Budorcas taxicolor
GGTAGAGCAGCAAATATTCAAACCACAATTAGTAGGCTTTCCTGTGTCAGTCATGGCATCAGGTAGTAAGCCACTCACCAGAAGTATGTAAACATGAATGAGCACCTAAGACACTAGGAAGTAGGGTAAAAGAGGTCCATAAATTCTGAGCCTAGTAAATTAATGCTTGTGAAAGAGTATAAAGCAAGCAAGGAGAAGTGAGTAGCTATATGGTGAAGAATACATCGCTCAGACAATGTGACTCATGTCTTCAGTCCCACCACCAACAGTGGGTATAATTCAGTCTTTCTGTGCTTCAGTTCCATCTCATACCCTCTGGGAAGATTTCCTGGCTATACCAGTCTCTAAGTGATCTGTGCTATTTATTCCCAAATATCAGTCAAAAATTAAATTTACTGATCCAATGAATATATAAAGCTAGTATTTCTTTAACTGACCCATAAACTGATATACAAATAATTTAATTATGATAGCTAATCACTCCTCAAAATCCCACAGTTCTTATTCCTACTTAAGAACTGAACAGAATTTTTAGTATTTCATCAATTTCTGATGAAAGAGACTGAACTCTGTGCAAATCATATCTTTTGTGACATGTTCTAGATATTCAATCTGAGGACAGTCAAGTATGTTTCTAACAAAATTGAGACAAGGACAAAACACTTCAATTCTGGTATTTAATCATTAAAATATAATTTAATCTGTCTTTAATACTGTTATTAATTATTTGAACAATGTTATGTAGTCTCTTGCAAATCACAAGTACAGCTACAAAAAGATGAAGGGTAATCATACAATTCAGTTTATTTCTTTTTTATTCAGATTTGTTGCTGCAATGAGGAATTTTTAAAAAGACATTTAACATTAAAAAAAAGCTTTCTGTATGTGCTTGTATTTTCAGTGTTTCCTTTATTGTCTTTTGAGGCAGCAAATATTGAAGCTATTGATCTCACAGTCATCCTAATGGTTCTTAGTTTCTTCAATAGTCTCTTCTAGCTTATCTCACATGAGTTATTATCTATTTGGTTCACTGATGTATTCACTAACACTTAGAACTGTGCCTGGGACAAAGTACGTACGCATTGGGTACTTATTGAATGTATGAATGAATCTTGCATTCCCAGTTTTTGCATGTACAGGAATTAAACACCCTTCCCTGGTGGCTCAGAGGTTAAAGCGTCTGCCTGCAATGCGGGAGACCTGGGTTCGATCCCTGGGTCGGGAAGATCCCCTGGAGAAGGAAATGGCAACCCACTCCAGTACTCTTGCCTGGAGAATCCCATGGACAGAGGAGCTTGGTGGGCTACAGTCCATGGGGTTGCAAAGAGTCGGACACGACTGAGCGACTTCACTTTCACTTATAATTGAAAAAACAAAGCACACATACAAAAGAAGAAAATTAACATTAGAAAGGATTTAATAATGGAAAGCTATTTTCATCTACTACAGTGGTATGGTATTGAGAATATAAGAAAGAGAGAACTCATTTTCCCAGGTCTAGTCATAAAAGATACAATTTAAATTTTAGGGAGAGATAAGAAAATTTTGAACATAAGCATGACGGTTTAGAAGATGTTATTGACCACTCAAAGCAATGAGGAGTCATTTTAAAAATATGATTATATTGTATTAATATTTTCCCTGTTCAAAGTCCAATGAATATTAAGAAGTACATTAACTTGCCTAATTGCTATACTGTGCATTTATAACTGCCTTTAACATTAAAGTGTTTTATTTTCAACTCTTTATTAAATCTTCACTTGAAAATATACAGATTGAAAAGCCTGAGATGACATTAAGTATCAAGTCTCATAACATTACTACAAAAATAAAGGAAAAATTAAGAAAAAAGGAAAACAAAACCACCTCTGCAAAAATTCCCAAACTTTGTTAATTCTAAATTGATTAAAAAAAAACACCCCAAAACCTGCCTAATTAGATTTAATAGCTTTGAGATGTGAAAGACTGGGATTTCTTTCAAAAGAAGGGCAAATATACACAGCACACACACACACAGTGTCACTCATACACATTAATATAAAAGAAACTGGAGGGTTTTCTATGTATTAACTCACTTATTCCCAGAATAGTCCTGGGAGACACATTTGAAAGAAGCAACATAGCAATTAAGGTTATGACATGACTTGTGACATATTAGTCATATAAAAGGCCAGCAACAAAATTCAGATTCCTAACTCTAAGCTGTCATTTAGAGCAGTCTTAAATGGATAATATTGTTCTATACTGTAAAGACAACACAGAATTAGTACATTTAATTAAGCCGATTCCTTTCTCTGTGTTTCCTGAGTGTTTTATGCTTATCTCCTGTTGAAATCATCTCTCCAATATCTTATAACTATTTCTTTGCCTGCTATATTCCCCAACTAGCCTGGGAGGACTTTGAGGGTAGTCTTTCATCTTCCATTTCCGTAGGGCTTGGCATAGTCCCTAACACATAGTAAACTCACCATACACACTGGTTGATAAACTATATGAATTAATTTTTGATAAAGTATAAAAAATCTTTTATTTTTTAAACTCAGTAACAGCTTTTTTAAGTGTGCTTCTACTAAAATATAGTATTTCTGGTTTTGATTTTAAAAAAAAAGGAAAAGATGGACACTAGTCAAAAATCATCCTCAATTTTATTATATTATTATTATAATTTGAATTTTTTTCAGAGAAGAAAGTTGAAAAAAAAAAGTAAATTGACTGAAATTAGAGCATTAGAAAAATGTTATTTTTACTTCTCAAACATTTACATCGCAAAAACCGCTTAAATTATTTAAAAAAAATGACCAGTCATTCCACTTAGTCAATTCTTAGTTTCCATATTTGTCATCAGCTTTGCTCTCAGATGTGCAGAAAAAAAAAAAAAAAAAACCAGAGTAATTCTTTACATTTTCATTCACTTTTTACTCAAGGAAAAAGCTTCCTGAAAACACATGTTTAAAATTCTGGAAAATACAAATCAACATTATCTAGACATCTCTATCATTACCAGAAGGTCTGATTCCTCAACCTAATTTCCATTGTTAGTTGACATTTTCAATAAGTGATGGATATTCATTTCCAGAAAACATTGCCAGTAAATTCTATGATATCACAGTCTCTTCACTATCCAGACCAAACTGACTAAACCACAAAATGCAAAAGCATGCAGTTAGCTTCTCTATGAGAAGCCTTAGGCTATTCTGAGTACAGCTTAGAAAAGTATAACCTAACTGAGTAAGAGTAAATGAAAATTTCATTTATATAACCCTCCTTCTCTGAATTTCCAGGGCTTTCAGCAGACACAACCAAAATGTTTAAAAACTAACCTATTTCTTGTCATAGACTTAAATCACAAAACAGTTACTTTGGGAGGTGGAAATTTAAATAAAAATTATCATTTTTATGATATAAATGGTATTTCATTTTTTCCCATCATTAGGGGAAGGGAAACATAAAGAGCTGCTTTCTTCATTCTAAGTAGTGCCTACTCTAAGCAAGATCAGTCAATAAAAATATAACTAATTTTTCAAAGTCATAACTTTTCACAGAATAACAGAACATAAAGACTGAAATGGACAGTGTTGGGAAATATGTGAAAATGCTAATGTATAGATATATAAAGGAAAGGAATGCACATACATGATTAACATGGAGTAAAATTTACTCTACTTTAAACATGAACTAAACTATTCTTCATTGTCAGAGATATGGTCAACATTTGATATATTTATATAGTGCTGAAAAACTAAAAATAATCATAAGATCTAGCAACTGAAGAAAGGCTTTGAAATTATAGAATACTCATTTTCTTTAAGACCAGGCACTAAGTTTATTATCACAAAAAAAATGTACAAAAAACCTTGCAAGAACATACTCGGGAATATATCCCACAACATCTTTTTGTATGCCTAACTACCTTAAAAACGGAAAAACTGTCAATTTCAGTATGAAATTATAAAAATAGTAAAATGTATCTTATGGTTGATATTAAACAGTATTAAATGTAGTCTTTCTGAAACTATAAGAAACAGACCATAAATTAGGCCTGGTCAAAAATAATTTTGCCATTTTATAACCTGCCCTCCCACCTTGCCTGCTGCAGCCAATATAAAGTTGTTGTAATCCTTTCTCTAATCCTCACTCTGAGTAGATTGGTTGCTGATACTATCAATTTTCCCTGGAGGCACAGCAGTAAAGTACAAAACATTCATGATTTCCACCATGACATGAATTATGTTCTGATAGGGAAGCTGAAACCTTCAACTTCTCCTACCTTAGGATTATGTAATAAAAACTCCTTTTGTCTTGGAAATGTCTTAATTAGTATGCCTAGAAGTTGTACTCTGAAAAAAATATGTACTAAAAGAACATGGATTTTAACTTAAGACATTCACTAAATTTAATTGTAAGAACATAGTGATTTCTCTTTCTAAAAGTTTAGTGAGAAGTTAAAAATCAAAAAGTTCAATGATTAAAACAGTTCTGGATATAGTCATAAAGATACTATCTATAACTCTACTGCATTGTAAGTCTAACATAGGTTGGTATTTAAAAACTTTCACTTGCAGTAAACACTTTCCTATCCTCTATTCTCAAATGACGAGTCACTAAGATGAAATAACTTGCTCCTGGAGCAAACAAAATCTTTTTTGTTTAGATTCAAACAAAATCTGAATCTAAATTCAGGTGTTTCTGACCTGTTGGCTAAGTGCTACTAGACTATGTGGTACTAATTTAAATATGAAAAATAAACTCCTGGACTCTCTATTCAAGTTAATCAATACCGCTTGTTAATAACATCTATACAATCATGATGATGAAATATCATGAAATCTTCAGGATGATATATTCAGGAAAGTTTTAATATTAAAAGTATTATTTGTACTTAATTAAAAATGGGTAATCTAGTCTTAATATTGTAACACCTGATTTGTCTGATGTCAGATAATAGAGATTTACATCAAAGTAGATATAGGTCTGAACTTGTGCGCAATGACAGCTACTGGCCATGTGTCATTATTTAAATTTAAATGGAAACAAAGGAAAATTAAAAATTTAGTTTCTAAGTCACACAAAACACATATCGAGTATTCCACATGAGACTGGAGGCTCCCATATAGACTATGCTGGTCTAGAATTCAGCAAAGAGGTCTGGGCGGAAGACTAACACTTGAGAATCACTGGGTGTGTGGGTTTTCTTTAGTTATGAGATCGTCAAGGAAGTGAAAATATATTATATACAGGGAATGAAAGAGGATCAGATTGCAGTGGAGCAGTCTAAGAAGACATGGAAGAGAAGAGGAAGAATAGCAAAGAAGGATGAAGAGCAGTGGCTAATGAGATAAGAGAAAGAGACCGAGAATGCGGTGGCCTGGAAACCATGTGTTAACAACCCATCAAATGTGTCAAATGCCACTGACAGGTCAAGCAAGATAAGGACAGAGAGCTGACCACTGGAATTAGCGGTGTGGACAGGTCACTGGTGAGACTGAAAAAACAGATCAGAGATTTCAACAAACTTAGAGAAGATGAAAAGTGATTCGAAACATCTGTCTGAAAACATGACCATGGGCTGAAGGAGATATAGAATCTACTGGACAACAAAACTCAAGAGGAGTTGCGAACACTGAATCAGCGTATTGGGAAGGTGGTGAAATAAAATATAACCCAGGAGAAATCATCGAAGGTTCATATGGAAAACACTTGGGCCAAACAGGATGTAGATCCCACATAAAATGAATACTGCTGAGCATTAACCACACACACACACAAAAAGTGGTACGGTCTCTGAGAAAAAATATTGAACAAACCATCTGGAAAGAGTGAAGACCTTCAGAGTGGATACTGTTGATCTGCTTATTCTCTTACTGGCAATTAGTCTGACAGCCTGACAGGTGAATTCATTTATTTTGCCTGTTTACCCTAAATATAAGCTGCCAGTTAATATGTTTTAGCCACATACGCAAAGTTCTTGATAGGCTTTCTGTTTAGATGACAAAATAGCTAATTATAGAGTTACTTATACAACAGAAGAGGAAAGAACACCATATTTGCACCCAGTCCTTCATTTAAAAAAACAGATACCAAGGATCATCAGATATAAAGGAAAAATCACTAGCATAAAAGAAAAGCACAGAATATATTAACAGATGAAAAAAACTGAACATAGAGGAAATGTCAATTCAGAGAAGAGAACTTAGAGAGATTTAGGAAGATATAATGACATCCACAGAACTTTGATACTAGGAAAAAGGAACAATCAGGACAAGAAAGAAACCATGAAGGTCAAATGGATGATTGGTGAACTAAGGAAGATTTAGAATAAAGGAATGAGAGGGCTGATTAGTTAGAGAAAGGAGGAGTCCAAAGTTTCCACCTGAAAAATGGTAATGTGAACATCAAGAGTAAAATATAGAAACTCCTTTCAGGAAACTCAACCTCACTCATGGCAATGATTACAGTTCAATCACATATATGACAAAAAGTGGTTCGCGCATATTAGATTGGTGCAAAAGTAATAGCGGTTGTGCTTTGTTGATCTCTGTCTTTTGATATTGGAATACATTCTTAAATGCAGGTTATGTTATACATCGTCTAAGTGCATATTTCTCATTTTATGTTTTTTGCCAATGACTTATTACTTGCTGCGTGTTTTTTTTTTAGATTATGGAAATGATGTTAGACAAAAAGCAAATTCGAGCAGTTTTCTAATTCGAGTTCAAAGGGGGTGGCAAAGCAGCAGAGCCACATCTATAATGCATGTGGCCCAGGAACTGCTAATCGACATACAGCGCAGCAGTGGTTCAGGGAGTTTCGCAAAGAAGACAAGAACCTCGAAGATGAGGAGTGCAGTGGCCGGCATAGGAAGCTGACACCACCAACTGAGAGGATCATCAAAAACTCTTCACATGAGGTGGCCAAAGTATTCCTGAATATATCATCCTGAAGATTTCATGATATTTCATCATCATGACTGCATAGATGTTATTAACAAGCAGTATTAATTAACTTGAATAGAGAGTCCAGGAGTTTATTGACAACTACACATGTCAAAGAACTCAACGTGGACCATTCTATGGTTGTTCAACATTTCAAGCAAATTGGAAAGGTGAAAAAGCTCAGTAAGTGAGTGCCTCATGAGCTGACTGAAATTTAAAAAAAATTGTCGTTTTGAACAATTCTTCTTATTCTATGCAACAACAATGAACCACTTCTTCATCACATTATGATGTACAACAAAAAGTGGGCTGTATATGAAAACTGGTGAGGACCAGCTCAGTGGCTGGAACAAAAAGAAGCTCCAAAGCATTTCCCAAAGTCAAACTTGCACCAGAAAAAGGTCATGGTCACTGACCAACCTAGACAGCATATTAAAAAGCAGAGACATTACTTTGCCAACAAAGGTCCGTCTAGTCAAGGCTATGGTTTTTCCAGTGGTCACGTATGGATGTGAGAGTTGGACTATAAAGAAAGCTGAGCCCCGAAGAATTGATGCTTTTGAACTGTGGTGTTGGAGACTCTTGAGAGTCCCTTGGACTGCAAGGAGATTCAACCGGTCCATTCTAAAGGAGATCAGTCCTGGGTGTTCACTGGAAGGACTGATGCTAAAGCTGAAACTCCAATACTTCGGCCACCTCATGTGAAGAGTTGTCTCATTGGAAAAGACCCTGATGCTGGGAAAGATTGAGGGCAGGAGGAGAAGGGGACGACAGAGGATGAGATGGCTGGATGGCATCACCGACTCAATAGACATGGGTTTGGGTAGACTCCGGGAGCTGGTGATGGACAGGGAGGACTGGCATGCTGTGCTGCAGTTCATGGGGTTGCAAAGAGTCGGATATGACTGAGCGACTGAACTGAACTGAACTGAACTAAACTGTTTGACTGTCTGTGCCCAGCTGATCCACCACAGCTTTCTAAATCCCAGTGAAACCACTACATATGAGAAGTATGCTCAGCAAATTGATGAGATGCACCAAAAACTTCAATTCCTGCAGCCGATTCTGGTCCACAGAAAGGGCCCAGTTCTTCTTCATGACAATGCCCGAAGACACGTCGTACAACCAACGCTTCAAAAGTTGAATGAACTGAGCTACGGAGTTTTGCCTCATTTACCATTTTCACTTGACCTCTCGCCAACAGACTACCACTTCTCCAAGCATCTCAATGACTTTTTGCAGGCAAAACACATCAACCAAGAGGAAGCAGAAAATGCTTTCCAAGAATTTTTCAAACCCTGAAGTATGGACCTTTTATGCTACAGGAATAAACAAACTTATTTCTCATTGGTAAAGATGTGTTGATTGTAATGGTTCCTATTTTGATTAATAAATATGTGTTTGAGCCTAGTTACAGTGATTTGAAATTCATGGTCTGAAACCACATTTACATTTGCATCAACCTAATATATCTCACTACACAAGTGTGAAGCTGAAAATCTTTTCTAAGATTAGATTTCATATTTCAGAGCCACACAAACTACAATAGCTATTTAACTTTGCTTAAACTCTCAGAAATTTTGTATTTTGATCTTTTAAAAAAAGATGTCTTATGCAAATAGCTTCTATAAATCTTTAAAATATAAAAAAGACAAATCAAGCATTTGTTATCACATCAATTGGGAAACTTTGATAAAAAGGTAAACATCAGAATATCTATAAAATACAAATTCAGTGATCTGGCATGTACTCTGGCTATGTTACAATGAAATTATGTAGTTTTCATGTTCATTAAATCCATAAGATCTCATTTTAATTTCCTATAGTTTATGGTTTTCAGTTGCTTTCTTGTTATTTTTCAGTAACTTAATTATTTTACTTTAAAAATTAATCCACTGGGTAAGTGTCACAGTATACTTTACAACTAAATTTAGTAGGTTCTTAAACAAAACATACACACACACAGAGAAATGTTATCTAAAAAGAAGAAAAACATAAAGCAAATCTTCTGTTTTTAACGGATGGGAGAAAAAGGTTGAAAATTGTAAAGTTTGAACCATTTATACCATATAAATATTCTATAAAATAGCTTCTTACAAAATAAATGTCTAGAAAATAGTCCATAAATTTAAGCTCATTCAAATCAGCAGATTCAGATGAAGAGAAATGCTTGCATTCATATTTTCTCTTTAGAGGGTATCAGGAGAAATCTCAATGCAGACCTCGAGAAGTTTCAATAACCTTGTGCACGAAGATTATTCATTAAGTATGTTAACATCACTTGAGTTGATAAAAATGATGTTCAAATTAGTAAAGAATGAATATGTAGAATGGGCGTCCCAGGTGGCTCGAGCGGTAAAGAATCCACCTGCCAATGCAGAAGACATAAGAGATGTCGGTTCAATCCTCAGGTTGGAAAGATCCCCTGGAGGAGGGCGCTGCAACCCACTCCAGTATTCTTGCCTGGAGAATCCCCATGGACAGAGGAGTCTGGTGGGCTACAGTCCATAGGGTCACAAAGAGTATGGACACAACTGAAGTGACAGCACAGGCACACACAAATATGTAGAATATACTTTAAGTTATGAACATGGTTAGAAACAGTTTACTAATCCAAGTGATATTACTGAAGAAATATACGCACTTTTATTACAAGTACAGATATGCTTCAATATTCAACAAGTAGATTAACTCAAATCACTGGAGAATCACTCAGTAAAACCCTCATGAAGTGAAGTGAAGTCCCTCAGTTGTGTCCGACTCTTTGCGACCCCATGGACTGTAGCCTACCAGGCTCCTCCATCCATGGGATTTTCCAGGCAATAGTACTGGAGTGGGTTGCCATTTCCTTCTCCAGGGGATCTTCTCGACCCAGAGATCGAACCCGGGTCTCCTGCATTGCAGACAGACACTTTACCCTCTGAGCCACCCTCATATTGGTTATTAAAACAGCATCTTATACCTTTAATGTACCATCAAACACCAGCTTTAGAGCATCCAATTACTAATGACAACAAAAATATCTAACAAATGAAATCTCCTCTTTGTGGAAAGGAATATAAAATAGTGATGCTGTGTTAAAGAAAAAAATCCATGTGATCAAGGTCTTTTTCTCAGTGTCCAGAAAAATCCAAATATTAAAACAATCCCATCTGCAGGGGTTTTGTGTGGGCTGGTACTTATATGGAAAGCCAAAGTATCAAAAGTTAAGTAGCTTCTAGTTGGATTATATATATTTGAGGTATATTTGTTTGAAAACTTGTCTTCTCCAGCATTTAGTGCTGGTGCACTGGGATGACCCAGAGAGATGATATGGGGAGGGTGGTGGGAGGCGGGTTCAGGGTTGGGAACTCATGTACACCTGTGGTGGTTTCATGTCAAGGTATGGCAAAACCAATACAGTATTGTAAAGTAAAAAAATAAAATTTAAATTAAAAAAAAATAAAAGCAAAAAAAAAAAAGAAAACTTGTCTTCTAATTACTTCAACTTAATGTCTTTTTTGGCATGCTTCTCAAAATTCTCTTTCGAGAATCCATGTTTGCCTTTCTGACATGTTCTTTTCACTATCATCACTTAACCATCATCACTTAACACATTTTATTAAATCATGTCTTAAGGTTTCCTCCATTCCTTTGGCCACAGTGCAAACTGTATAATTTCAAACTTAAAAAGAATCTCCCATAGAATCTTATGATGTTTATTCTCACAGTATCTTATGGATTTCAAAGTATTAAAAATACCCTTCATACCCTCACAATTCTATGAAGTGGAAAAATCATCTGAAGAGGAAAGTAGAGACACTATACTGGGAGAGAGAAACTACCCAAGGTAACAGCTGTGAAGGGGCAGAATTAAGAGTCAGGCCCAACCCTTCTGGCCTTCTGACCCCAGGTCGAGTGCTTTTTCCACCAAAACACACAAGCGCTGGATTCAGAAGAGTGGTTGGTTAGCAGCATAAGGCAAATGGAAGGACATCTGTCTACAGAAAATCAGTTAATTCTGTAAATTATCTACAGTAGTGAATTAATTCCTTTCACCAACCCATATCTGAACTTAAGCCTTGGAATTCTGGAGATCTGAAATCAGAATTCAATGAAACATTCTTTTTCAATGAATAGTTTGAAGTTCATTAAGTAATACTATCAGAAAATTCTGCCAATTCTGATAGTATGAAAGAGTACTTTGAACTCATTTCACCTTCCTTAAAATGGAAACTCCCTTTTACCATCACCTGTGTTTGAGTTATTCTAACCTAATTTTTGCGTAAACGTTTTATTTTTCTCCCTTTGAAATACAAGAACCATCATATTTCCAGTTTACATGTAATATGCCTTTGATAATGGGTTTATATAAGGATATCACAGACTCTCTGGTGAATTTATGACACACAAATAATAGATTTCAGTTACATTATTTAAAAAATTTTGCACTTCTCTATAAGAAGTTACACAGAAGAATACATAGAAGAACTATACAAAACAGATTTCAATGACTCAGATAACCATTATGCTGTGATTATTCACCTAGAGCCAGACATCCTGGAATGTGAAGTCAAGCAGGCCTTAGATTTCAGTTACATTATTTTAAAAATTGTGCACTTCTCTAAAATGTTACACAAAAGAATACATAGAAGAACTATACAAAACAGATTTTAATGGCCCAGATGACGACGATGGTGTGATCACTCACCTAGAGCCAAACATCCTGGAATGTGAAGTCAAGTGGGCCTTAGGAAGCATCACTATGAACAAAGCTAGTGGAGGTGGTAGAATTCCAGTTGAGCTATTTCAAATCCTAACAGATGATGTTGTGAAAGTGCTGCACTCAATATGCCAGCAAATCTGGAAAACTCAGCAGTGGCCACAGGACTAGAAAAGGTCAGTTCTCACTCCAATCCCAAAGAAAGGCAATGCCAAAGATTGCTCAAACTACCACACAACTGCACTCACCTCACACACTAACAAAGTAATACTCAAAATTCTCTAAGCCAGGCTTCAACATTACGTGAACCGAGAACTTCCAGATGTTCAAGCTGGATTTAGAAAAGGCAGAGGAACCACAGAACAAATTTCCAACATCTGTTGGAAAGAGAGTTCCAGAAAAACATCTACTTCTGCTTTATTGACTATGCCAAAGCCTGTGACTGTGTGGATCACAACAATCTGTGCAACATTCTTAAAAGAGATTGGATTACCAGACCACCTTCCTTGCCTCCTGAAAAATTTATATGCAGGTCAGGAAGCAACAGTTAGAACTGGACATGGAACAACAGACTGGTTCCAAATAGGAAAAGGAGTATGTCTAGGCTGTATACTGTCACTCTGCTCATTTAACTTATATGCAGAGGACATCATGCATAATGCCAGGCTGGATGTGGCGCAAGTGGGAATCAAGATTGCTGGGAGAAATATCAATAACCTCAGATATGCAGATGACACCACCCTTATGGCAGAAAGTGAAGAAGAACTAAAAAGCCTCTTGATCAAAGTGAAAGAGGAGAGTGAAAAAGTTGGCTTAAAGCTCAACATTCAGGAAACTAAAATCATGGCATCTGGTCCCATCACTTCATAGCAAATAGATAGGAAAACAATGGAAAACAGTGTCAGACTTTATTTTTTGGGGCTCCAAAATCACTGCAGATGGTGACTGTAGCCATGAAATTAAAAGACGCTTGCTCCTTGGAAGAAAAGCTATGACCAACCTAGACAGCATATCAAAAAGCAGAGACATTACCTTGCCAACAAAGGTCTGTCTAGCCAAAGCTATGGTTTTTCCAGCAGTCAGGTATGGATGTGAGAGTTGGACTATAAAGAAAGCTGAGCACCAAAGAATTGATGCTTTTGAACTGTGGTGTTGAAGAAGATTCTTGAGAGCCCCTTGGACTGCAAAGAGGTCCAACCAGCCCATCCTAAAGGAGATCAGTCCTGGGTGTTCATTGGAAGGACTGATGGTGAAGCCAAAACTCCAATATTCTGGCCAACTGATGCAAAGAACTGACTCGTTGGAAAAGACCCTGATGCTGGAAACGATCGAAGGCAGGAGGAGAAGGGGACGACAGAGGATGAGATGGCTGGATGGCATCACCAACTTGATGGACATGAGTTTGAACAAGCTCTGGCAGTTGGTGATGGACAGGGAAGCCTGGTATGCTGCAGTCCATGGGGTTGCAAAGAGTCAGACACGACTGAGCGACTGAACTGAACTGATAAAAAGTTAAAACCTTGCTTAAAAATATTGACATATTGAAAACAATAAAATTAAAATTTAACTAGAAAAATAGCTCCTAATTTTCAGAACTGCTCAAGGGAATAACTTTTCATTTGGCTGAAATAAATAGAAAAATACATTTTTCAAACATTATCGAACACGTGGAAGTACAAAAATTAACTTGACTGATCTCTCAATCAATACTAAAGTTATCTGAATTATTTTATGATTTAAGTCAAATATCTTGATGGTTTAGGGTATGATAAAAGCATTAATATATGTTAACATGTTGTATAGGAGAGTGCAAATAAATTATGGAGAAGACAGAAACTACTGGTTGTTTTTTAAAAGCCATGTCACATTCTGCCTCTCCATCAAATTCCAAGTCTACAATTTTAAAACATGATTAAAAGATTACATGAAGAGTCATACTAATAAAAATGAATCATTTTATTTTACGTGATTCTACTTACCTATTGATATGAAATTTAGTGCAATGCAGTGAAAAGACACATTAGGTACACAAAAATGAATGGTGCTGTCCTTCAAATATAGACATACAAAGATGACAGCACTTTCTAACTTCCACCGTCATAACTGTGATTGATTTTACTCATTACTGAATAATCCACATGTTAAAATTCACTACTATCATAAGAACTCTAGAGATGGTTGAATGGGATCTGGGATTCAGACCAATGACCAGAGTTAAATTTCTTGAGAATCTCTTGATATGACTGGAGATTGAATACCACAGTTTCACTGGAACTAGGCTTTAAGAAATCGAGTAACTGGCAAAGACAGAGTTGTATATCAAGGCCCAGTAAAAAGATAAGTTCATGAATTCTTAGAAAATTACTTTCATGACACCTCAGTATTAACAACTACACCTATTCCAAATAGTACTGTGTAGGTTACTAGTTTGCAATATATCACACACCTCCAATGCTAGGGAGCAAAAGTCACACGCATGGCCAGAGGGACCTCTGGACAGAGTGGGAGGACAATGGGCCAGGGATGAGGAATGGATCCAGGCACAGCATCACCAAGGATGCACCTCACGTTTGAACTAGTACCCCCTCTCTGCAGAGGCAGAAGCAGCATGGGGCGGGGAGTGTGAGAAGTGCTGAACCAGGAGAAAGGCAATCTTTCTCTAGATGCGAATGCCACCAGCTATGTGAACTCTCATTTCAGGCCCTCTGCTTCTCAGTTTTGATGTAAAGGGACTGAAAGTCAAAGTTTTAAGGTCTTACAACAAATAATCGCTCAGTTGTGTACAACTCTTTGTAATCCCATGGACTGCAGTCCACCAGGATCCTCTGTCTGTGGGATTTTTCAGGCAAGAATACCGGAGTGGGTTGCCATTCCCTTCTTTAGGGGATCTTCCTGACCCAGGGATAGAACCTGGTCTCCTGCAGATTTTTTACCAAGAAGCTCTCAAAAGAGTTTACACTCTGTGATTTTAATGTTGATTTCTCAGAGGGTTTTGCTGAGGATCAAATGAAGATGTATATAAATAAATTTTTTGATACAAGTAGAAGTCACACATGTTATTTTACAGATTTTCATTATACTAAGGAAGTACAGGAACAGTATAACATGTTCATTATGTGGTGAGACAAGATGGTTGGATGGCATCACCGACTCTATGGACATGAGTTTGAGTAAGCTCTGGGAGTTGGTGATGCACAGGGAAGCCTGGTATGCTGCAGTCCATGGGGTCGCAAAGAGTCAGACACTGAACTGAACCTACATTTTAATTTAAAATGTTAAAATTAAAATTTCTTCCCCCCCCCAGCTTTATTTAGGTATGCTGCTGCTAAGTTGCTTCAGTTCTGTCTGACTCTGTGCAACCCCAAAGACAGCAGCCCACCAGGCTCCCCCGTCCTTGGGATTCTCCAGGCAAGAATACTGGAGTGGGTTGCCATTTCCTTCTCCAATGCATGAAAGTGAAAAGTGAAAGTGAAGTCGCTTAGTCATGTCCGACTCTTTGCGACCCCATGGATTGCAGCCAACCAGGCTCCTCCATCCATGGGATTTTCTAGGCAAGAGTACTGGAGTGGGTTGCCATTAGGTATAATTGGTGAATATATTTTTATAAGTTTCTTTCTTATACAAATTACTCAGAAAATATTTATGGTTTTAACTTTAATAAAATTAGCTGATTATTTTGTTCATTAGGTACCTGGAACAATAGCCTAATAAACAGTTGCCGAAATAAGTATCTCATAGGTGTTGTATCCAGCTTTTTTCCTCTCTAACCCACTCCTCACCAAGACACCAGTGGTATTTCTAGAAACATATTTTATTATTACTCTTTCATCCTCATACCTTTGGATAGCTCTATTTTAACTAGAGAATGAAATGTGAATTCCTCAGTAGGGCACAATTCGACCTCATCTACCTTTGCAGCTCAGGTCTTCCTAAATACATCCATCTCATCATTTCCTCCAGCTAACCTAAGCCTCATACCACTGAGCAGTCAAGTCAGGCTCTCTTCCAATTGTTTGTTCAGAAGCTCAGTGTGGCTTTCCTGATGGCTCAAGTGGTAAAGAATCTGCCTGCAGTGCAGGAGACACAGGAGACACGGGTTCAATCCCTGAGTTGAAAAGATCCCCTGGAGGAAAACGGCAACCGACTCAGTATTCTTGCCTGGAGAATCCCATGGACAGAGGAGCCTGGCGGGCTATAGTCCATAGGGTTGCAAAGAGCTGGACAAGACTGAGCGCACAACCATCTCAGCTTAGTGTGCCCTTCTAAAGCCCACCTGCTGATGAGGCCAGTGACAAAGACAAGAGGCAAGACTCTGGAAGGTTTCATAAGGACTTTGGAACTCATTCTGATTGCTGGAGAAAGCCACTTAAGAGTTTTAAATAGGGAAATAATAGAATCTAATTTATTTTTAAAAGAATCTTGTCTGCTATGGGGAGAATAATCTAAGGGATAGGAGCAGAAGTAGGGGAGTGGAAGGAAAAGAGGGATCCCTAAATGACGGGGTACATGTACCTGCGTATTTGGTGGGAAGACCTGGTGTGGGGCAGGGAAAGTGGAGGTAGATGAAGGGTTTGGGGGCAAGAGTTTTGCTTGGACATGTAAAGTACGAGAAATCGCCCCACTGCTTTATAGCTCTATATTTCAGCGATACTTTGTTTATACTGTGATTTCAGAATTTATCACACTCTGACGTAATTTGCTGCATGCTCATTTGCCTTCCCAACCAGACGGTAAGCTCCCTGAGGACAGAGACTGTCTTATTTAGTCCATATATTTAAGTAAGGACCTTAAGCAAAATAGTTACTTAGAATGATTAGAGAATAAGTAAAGACAGTATTCTAGAAACTCTAAAGAAAATAGACCAAAGAAGAAACAAATACTTTCCTTGCCATCTCCATTACCTAGAACTCACCTGGAATGAGGTCAATAGAGTGAAGTCACTCAGTCATGTCTGACTCTTTGTGACCCGTGGACTGTAGTCCACCAAGCTCCTCTATCCATGGGATTCTCCAGGCAAGAATACTGGAGTGGGTTGCCATTTCCTTCTCCAAATAGAAGTGATAGCAGACCATAAACCCATCCCTGGCTCTAATCTTCCAGCATATAAACTCACATATATAATATGTATCAAATCAAGGTCTCCTCTTAAGCCTCTGGGATGAAGGCCAGTAAGTAGGCCATACTGACTAGTCCTGTGTAAACTGTATTTTTTTATACTGTACAAACTGAAAGAGCTGCACATAAGACTTGATATTTAGACAGCTTTTCAGTAAGATTTTTATTTTAAAATATCCTATCTATATTATTTTCATAGTCCTTCATTTCAGATTCTAATAGATTATTTGTACGGTCAAGAACGCTTAACTATTGTCCCCTTTTAAAACTGTTTTGAATATTGAATAGACTCACAGAATTTTTAAGACAGAAACTCACCAAATCCAGAGTCCTCATTTACCTGCAGGGATGAAAAAAACTGAACCTTAAAGAAACTGCTAAAAATTCTAGTCATTCAGAAGTGGAGCCAAGCATAGAAACTAGTTCACCTGTTTCCTAGTGCAGGATTTTTTTTTTCACAAAGACTGGCTTCTTAATGAATAAGATGGATTTGGCCACCTTGCAATGGACTACATACTCTGCTTTTATAAGTTTTCTATACAATGATATCTCAAAAAATTTCTTTTTTCTTTTTTGGCTGTGCAGCAGGTGTCATCTTAGTTCCCTGACCAGAGATTGAACCTATGTCCCCAGCATTGGAAGCCTGAAGTCTTAGCCACTGGACTGCCACAGAAGTCTCTCAACAAATTTTATAGGAAAGATATGCCTTAAAATGAGAATAACTAAAAATCGGGCAGAGCAGTCCTACCAGGTATTACATGGCTTAATGGTCATGCTCCTGGGACAGTGCTCACATCGAGGGATATGCATTATTTAAAAGTCCCACTCAAGCTCTATATGACCATGAAAGCTAAAGGTAAAGGAAGGGAATCCAAGGTAAAACTGAAGTTTGCAAGGCTTGCCTTTATCATATCTGGTTTTCCTTTTATTCTTTATCTGTCAGAGTGGTAATCACTCTTCCATTTCAAAGCCTTCCTATCTATCCTCTCTGCTCTTTCCTATTACAGAAAAAGAAAGAATTTTGTATCTATTATCTACACCTTGTTGGCTGATAAACTTAAGAGACTACTTGAATGAACTTGGAAGAAAAGTTGTGACAAACCTAGATAGCATATTCAAAAGCAGAGACATTACTTTGCCGACTAAGGTCCGTCTAGTCAAGGCTATGGTTTTTCCTGTGGTCATGTATGGATGTGAGAGTTGGACTGTGAAGAAGGCTGAGTGCCGAAGAGTTGATGCTTTTGAACTGTGGTGTTGGAGAAGACTCTTCAGAGTCCCTTGGACTGCAAGGAGATCCAACCAGTCCATTCTGAAGGAGATCAGCCCTGGGATTTCTTTGGAGGGAATGATGCTAAAGCTGAAACTCCAGTACTTTGGCCACCTCATGCGAAGAGTTGACTCACTGGAAAAGACTCTGATGCTGGGAGGGATTGGGGGCAGGAGGAGAAGGGGACGACTGAGGATGAGATGGCTGGATGGCATCATGGACTCGATGAATGTGAGTCTGAGTGAAATCTGGGAGATGGTGATGGACAGGGAGGCCTGGTGTGCTGCGATTCATGGGGTGGCAAAGAGTTGGACACGACTGAGCAACTGAACTGAACTGAACTGAATGAACTTTAATCAATCTGCTAACTTGATCAGACTTATGTTTTACACTCTTAATCCTGAAATGTGGAAGGCAAGATTTGTTCCTAGAAGAATTTGAGATCTCAGCAGAAAGATAGGCATCAAGTGGTGGAGCCAGGTTCCCTCCTCCCTCCTGCTCATTAAAATGACAAAGGAGAAGCTCTATACAGTCAACAAAAACAAGACCAGGAGCTGACTGTGGCTCAGATCATGAACTCCTTATACCAAATTCAGACTTAATAGAAGAAAGTAGGGAAAACCACTAGACCATTCAGGTATGACCTAAATCAAATTGCTTATGATTATACAGTAGAAGTGAGAAATAGATTTAAGGGACTAGATCTGATAGATAGAGTGCCTGATAAGGTTCGTGACATTGTACAGGAGACAGGGATCAAGACCATCCCCATGGAAAAGATATGCAAAAAAGCAAAATGGCTGTCTGGGAAGGCCTTACAAATAGCTGTGAAAAGAAGAGGGGTGAAAAGCAAAGGAGAAAAGGAAAGATATAAGCATCTGAATGCAGAGTTCCAAAGAATACCAAGAAGAGATAAGAAAGCCTTCTTCAGTGATCAATGCAAAGAAATAGAGGAAAACAACAGAATGGGAAAGACTAGAGATCTCTTCAAGAATATTAGAGATACCAAGGGAACATTTCATGAAAAGATGGGCTCGATAAAGGACAGAAATGGTATGGACCTAACAGAAGCAGAAGATGTTAAGAAGAGGTGGCAGGAATACTCAGAAGAACTGTACAAAAAAGATCTTCACGACCCGGATAATCACGATGGTTTGATCACTCATCTAGAGCCAGACATCCTGGAAGGTGAAGTCAGGTGGGCCTTAGAAAGCATCACTACAAACAAAGCTAGTGGAGGGGATGCAATCGCAGTTGAGCTGTTTCAAATCCTGAAAGATGATGCTGTGAAAGTGCTGGACTCAATATGCCAGCAAATTTGGAAAACTCAGCAGTGGCCACAGGACTGGAAAAGGTCAGTTTTCATTCCAATCCCAAAGAAAAGCAATGCCAAAGAATGCTCAAACTACCGCACAACTGCACTCATCTCACATGCTAGTAAAGTAATGCTCAAAATTCTCCAAGCCAGGCTTTAGCAATATGTGAACTGTGAACTTCCTGATGTTCAAGCTGGTTTTAGAAAGGCAGAGGAACCAGAGATCAAATTGCCAACATCCACTGGATCATCAAAAAAGCAAGAGAGTTCCAGAAAAACATCTATTTCTGCTTTATTCACTATGCCAAAGCCTTTGACTGTGTGGATCACAATAAACTGTGGAAAATTCTGAGAGAGATGGGAATAGCAGACCACCTGACCTGCCTCTTGAGAAATCTGTATGCAGGTCAGGAAGCAACAGTTAGAACTGGACATGGAACAACAGACTGGTTCCAAATAGGAAAATGAGAGTATGTCAAGGCTGTATATTGTCACCGTGCTTATTTAACTTATATGCAGAGTACATCGTGAGAAACGCTGGACTGGAAGAAACACAAGCTGGAATCAAGATTACTGGGAGAAATATCAATAACCTCAGATATGCAGATGACACCACCCTTATGGCAGAAAGTGAAGAGGAACTAAAAAGCCTCTTGATAAAAGTGACAGTGCAGAGTGAAAAAGCTGGCTTAAAGCTCAACATTCAGAAAATGAAGATCATGGCATCCGGTCCCATCAGTTCATGGGAAATAGATGGGGAAACAGTGGAAACAGTGTCAGAGTTTAATTTTTTTGGCTCCAAAATCACTTCAGATGGTGATTGCAGCCATGAAATTAAGACGCTTACTCCTTGGCAGGAAAGTTATGACCAACCTAGACAGTATATTAAAAAGCAGAGACATTACTTTGCCAATTAAGGTCCACCATGGTTTTTCCAGTAGTGGTGCATGGATGCGAGAGTTGGACTGTGAAGAAAGCTGAGCGCCGAAGAATTGATGCTTTTGAACTGTGATGCTGTAGAAGACTTTTGAAAGTCCCTTGGACTGCAAGGAGATGCAACCAGTCCATCTTAAAGGAGATCAGTCCTGGGTGTTCATTGGAAGGGCTAATGTTGAAGCTGAAACTCAATACTTTGGCCACCTGTTGTGAACAGCTGACTCATTTGAAAAGACCCTGATGCTGGGAACAATTGAGGGCAGGAGGAGAAGGGGACGACAGAGGATGAGATGGTTGGATGGCATCACTGGCTCAGTGGACATGAATTTTGGTATCTCCACGAGTTGGTGATGGACAGGGAGGTCTGCCATGCTTATGGGGTCGCAGAGAGTCAGACACGACTGAGCAACTGAACTGAACTGAACCGAATATGTAACTCAGCAATATTACACTAATTTCATAGGCAAACTCCAAAAACCTTCAAAGTAGAAAAGTAATATTGTTCCTAAAGTTCTAAATAACTTAAGCTGATCTTGTCAAGCTCAAGTTTCTCCTTCTCTCTGTCAAAGACAACTGTTTTGTTATTCTCAGTTCTCTCATCTTTCTGAAAGATTTCCACAGAAGAAAAAAAATTATAAAATACCAAAAGCTAACAGAAGCAGACATCTTTCAATACCAAAAATATACACTTCTCACTTAGATGCTTCTTCTTTGAGATTCTTTGAAAACCTTATTCAAATTAATTTAAAATATTCGCCTAAAATTTGCAATTGTACAGTTCGTTTCAACTCTGTGCTTGATATACATTTTAATAACTAGCTTCTTTGCATCTTTTGTTAATTTTCCAATTTTGAAGAAACGTGATATTTTGGCAGGATGCATCCTGTTTCTACCAAAATGCATTTTACCTGGGCTTTCTTTGAAATGAATTACAAAATCTGATTATCCATAAACTATGGTTCCTTTACCCACAGGAAACTGAATCAGATATAAAACTCATGTTCTATGACTTTTCAATTATTATCTGCTCAAAAGAATAGAAGATGAGAGTATCTACCATTAAAGTGACCAAATTCAAATTTGCCTTTGAAATAATTTAGTGATTTTTAAAGAAAAAAATGCTGGAATATAATTCACCAAGTGTGAAAATTGACCGTTATAATGCTATGAGCCGTACTTCTGAAGTGAAATACATGACATCCATTAAAAAATAGAATCTGAACATTTACAGAGTAGTCAAAGTAAGAAAGGGGCTCACCGGTTTGAGTAAAACCGAACTGACGCAGAATCTGATGAGCGCCCAGCACGTTTGATTGTTTTGACTTAGACTGCTGTGAGGAGGCTGCTGTCGAAGTGAATGAGAGATTTTTGTTGACCTGTAATAGGAAAGGCAAATCAGAAATGAAAGCGTAATTTCCTGGGTTACTGATGCAAATAGTGGATGAGAAATATTTGCTTACGATGCAAACCAGGGAACACGTCAAAAGGAGTGACAATGATTTATATGCTTAGTTTTTAAGAGTTTACAAAACTCTATAGTTTTTACAATCTGCCTTACTTTGAAAACAAGTTTGCTTATCATGGAACTGACTTTATTAGTAACTTAGAGTGGTCTTAAAGTTATGCCAAAAATAAAAAAATGCAAAAAATAAGTGACTCCTGGACTGCTTTCAATTAAGAAAGAGTTTTTAAATGTTTCACATGCACATTTCCTTAGCATTTTTGAAAGAACATGTACTTCCTTTTCAGATACTGTACAGAAAGCACCTGTAATGTTCATGTTTATAGGTACCACAGTGACACAGATAACACAGCTGCAACTTAACTAGGCAAGTGAAATAGTTTCTACTGTATCAAAAAATCTTATTCTTAAGACAGTTTTCAAAAAACAACTCAAATAATGAACAGGCAAATTTTCTATAAGTAAATACAATGTTCAACAGCACAAAAATTCTACTACAATTGCCCATTCTACTACAATTGCCCAAGTACTATGGTCTGTACTCAGAAATGAAATGAAATGAAATGCCTAACAAGTGCAACATTGTAACTACATTATAACTACATTGTAACATTGTAAGGGTATGAAAAATACACTTCACAGAAAAAGGCTTAAATGTTTAGTAAATTAGTAAGTTCATCTTGCAATTCAGATAATTTCAGCAGCAATCTAGTCTCTTCTTCATTATTAATAAATCAATCATTATATCTTATTATTTTTACCACTTTCAAAAAGCATGATAAAACGTGATTGAATTTTGAAAAAAAATGGAAATGTTTAAATTTCTAATTTTCTGTAAAAAAGTAATCTGTTAATTAACAAAGTGTTAAAAATGACAGTTTATGGTATGTAAATATTAGTATAGGAAAGTAGCTCCTTTCTCTCTCTTTTTTGAAATACTCAAAACTATACAGAGGACTTCCACTGTATTAGTATTTAAAAATTCCCTTTTGATGTTCTATACATAGAACAACAGTACTGGTTGTGGTTACATGCCCTTTTTCTGACTCATTATTTACATAATATTTGTAAATGCTTCTCTTCTTTCAAATAGTGACAGTAAATGGTATATAAGATTAAGTTTTTCTTTTGAAAGAAAGATAATTTTGTGAATAAGTCAATTAAGATCATGTGCGAGTATAGCTCTAAGGTTCCTAAACTGTTGTGGTATCATCTTATGAAAAA
Source organism: Budorcas taxicolor (assembly GCF_023091745.1). Lineage (NCBI taxonomy): Eukaryota > Metazoa > Chordata > Mammalia > Artiodactyla > Bovidae > Budorcas > Budorcas taxicolor. The sequence continues at coordinate 64,746,796 of NC_068918.1, forward strand.
GAAAAATATTTTCCAAATTAGTTATTAGATGGGGTCAAATATTACATCAATGCTAAGAAAAATTATCCAGCTAGAAAAATTCTATAAGAAGCCATTATTAAACACTGACCAAAATTAAAGTTGACATATTTACATTGATAATAAAAACAGTAAATAAACTTCAAAGGAAACGTGCTTGAAGACTGACAATAATGAATTGGTATTAAAACATAGGCTAGCCCTAAAGCACTAAATAACATTAATGAAATAGATTAAACAGAGTATGTCCGCAAAGGGGATCCTAAAATGCTATACAAATCAAGTGTTATATAAATATTAGCTATTATTATTATCATCACTACAAGCAAGGGTAATTTTAAAATATGTAATGCAGTAAGATGATGCAGTAAATTTTTCAGAATGCTATGCTTTTATATGGAAGTACTATATACAAAATGACATATTTATCACTTAACTATTTAATTCACTTCTCTTTTTTAGAATCATTTTTCAGTTTTACTTCTGTGTTCTTGAAAATTTTAATCCTACCTGTCAAACAAAGCATTTTGAAATCTGGTGCAAAAAAGCAGGTGTATGCTGGACACGCACATGTGCACACACACACACACACACATACACACAAATTTGCTTTTCAGTCTTCCTCTTCAGAAAATTACTTGTGCTAAAGCAAAAAATGAATACTAAGAAAGCTCAAATAGGATACTTGAATGACTCCACTCAAACTGAGACTTGCCACTTCTTCTAAGTAAAATGCTGTTTTAAAAAATCCAACTATGATCTACAATTACATGGTTTTTCTAAGCATTTCTACACTTCTGCCCTCTCTTGACATATCTTTAGAGACTATTCAAATGTTCATGAAGTGATGAATGGCAACATAACAGGGAGGATAACTCCGTTTCTAAGGTGTGGGATAATTGTTAATCACTATCCTCCAATACTTTGGCCACCTCATGCGAAGAGTTGACTCACTAGAAAAGACTCTGATGCTGGGAGGGATTGGGGGCAGGAGGAGAAGGGGACAACAGAGGATGAGATGGCTGGATGGCATAACCGACTCGATGCACATGAGTTTGGGTGAACTCCGGGAGTTGGTGATGGACAGGGAGGCCTGGCGTGCTGCGATTCATGGGGTTGCAAAGAGTCGGACACAACTGAGCTACTGAACTGAACTGAACTGATAGTGATCTGAAATTAGAACTCAAAGTATTTTCTAAGTGAGCTTATACATATTCACTAATTCATTTAAAGGAAGAAAAATAATAACAACCATTATACAGAGTGAAGCAATATCTATTTTTGAAACATATGCTGTGGAAAAGAATTGCTTCATAATTTTACAACAACAGAAAGGTTGGCTAAGATAGTCTACCCTACAACAATCTATCCTCTTTTTACAAAACACTTTTCTGCTTGCTTCATGCAAAAACCACAGTCTGCCAAAGTCAGTTTAATACCTCCATACTGTGGAAAATGAAAAGCATAAAAATTTAATAAAATTCATAATGGAAGAAAAGAAAAAAAAACCCACCTAGAACTGCCTAGTTAATCACAAAATCTGTTTTGCCTGTTCTTTCAGGGTATAGTCAGTTTTGGTAAAATATGCAAATACTAATTCTCTAGGAGGAGTTAATTTTCATGTTAAAAAAGTCATTGCTCTAACCTCAAATTGAATGCACAAAGCTACACAGGGTAGCAATAGTTTACCTTTTAGTGATTAAATTGTAAAACCATTGGGAGATATGTAACACTCATTTCCATATATACTTACAAGTCTAATACTTTTAGCTAACTTTATATGCTTTATTCATCTGAAGAATTGTTTTCAAAGTTTCAACTTGTGAAGACACTTCAAACTTTCTTTTAATGGTAACAGAAAATATATTAGCACTGTTTATAATACTTATGTTAACAAATGTGCCCCCCTTCTTCTGGACAGCTATTTTTTTAAAACTAAATTTGAACAACAATGCAGATAACATTTTAACTTGAAAACATTTCTAAAACCAGCTCCTAGGAAACTTTTTGTTGCAAATTATATGTCTGCTGTAAAAATTAAAATCCCAGTATTACAAAACAAGTTAAACAGAAAACTTGAGCCAAAGTGAGATTCAAGTTATCTGAAGTCAGTTATCCGAACACCTCATAAGTTCTAAAAGCAGCTTACATTTCTGTGATATCTAGGTTAGTAAAACCTAAGAAATGAGTAGGCCATGATGTCATAAAGAGAAACACAACATGATCTCTCTAGGTCGTAGGTACTGCCCTTATAAACTGGGACAATGGAGTGAGGGATACGGAAGAAACATTGTTACTGTTAAAGATAAATTTTTACAGTGGGGTAATGAGCTAGAAAATCTCTCCTCGAATTAGTTCACTCCTACAGTATTAACTAAACCAGAATTCAAATGGAGATCAGTCATCACAACATTTTATTTTGTAATATTTAATCAAGATTTTTTGAGTATAAGGGCTGATGGTTCAAAGATTACTAATATATCCCCCTGTGTAAAACTCAAAATTAAGATCTAGTACTGGTTCAAATCACTTACCCAGTAGTAATATGCCTCAGAGAAAGCCAATTAACCTGATGCATACTACAATACAAACCTTCACCTCTTTTCTCTCTTAGTATATCTCCTTACTCCAGAGAGAAAATTTGGTTCTGAATCCCCTGAAATCCTCACTTCCATGAACACACCTCTTAAACCTGTCCTCCTCTCTTTTCTTCCAGTGTCAGATAAACAGGTGAAAGAGAAATTCGCTCAGTCATGTCCAACTCTGTGACCCCATGGACTATACAGTCCATGGAATTCTCCAGGCCAGAATACTGGAGTGGCTAGTCTTTTCCTTCTCCAGGGCATCTTCTCGACCCAGGAATCAAACCGGGGTCTCCTGCATTGCAGGCGGATTCTTTACCAACTGGGCTATCAGGGAAGCCCAGACAAAGAGGTACTCTTCCATTTAAAATTAATCCTCCAGCTGTTCCCTTGAAGATATCTTTGCATGCATGCTTAGACATGTCTGATTCTGTGCAACCCTACGGACTGTAGCCTGCCAGGCTCCTCTGTCCATGGAATTTTCCAGGCAAGAATACTAGAGTGGGTTTCATTTCCTTCTTCATGTGGCTATCCTTAAGGCTCTTCCAAATTCTCTACCGGCTGTTTGTCTACAGGCTATAAGCATTAATCTTTTCACTTTACTACAAAACAGAAAACAAGTAATTCTTACTATGATTCCATAAATTTCCTTAACCTTCACTGAAAGTTAAAGTTCTGGAAAAACAGCCAATAACTGCTATCTATATAGCTCAGCTATTCACTTTCATGCAGCTACAACAAAGCTTGTATCTATCAGAACACGAAATCTGAAACTAAAGTCATCATGGGCTTCAAATGATCAAATTTGGCAGATTCACTCAGGCCTCTGAGACATCTGACACTGTCAATCGCTCTCCTGTTTCTGGGAAACCATTTTCTGTTGGTGATCCTGCAACTGCTTCTCCGTGTTGCTTGCTAGACCCACTGGGTTCTCTACTTCCCTCACACCACACGGTTATCCCAGGCAAAGATGTATGGTTTCATCGCTTCATCTGCCATTCATGCTGACAATTTTTTCATGTAAAACTCTTCTGGTCAGTAAGTTCAGAACCAAACTAACCTCTCCTATGCTTTTCACTTCCTCGGGGAAAGCTCTCATCACCCACTCTGCTGTTGCAGCCAGACAGATGGGCATCACCCTGGACAGCTTCCTCCCACTCCAGACAGAGTTGCTCATTTAGGCAGTCAGGTGCTCTGGCATCTGATTCCACTTCTTCTCCATCATCAGTGCTACCACTGCAATAGTCTCTTGATTTGTTTTCCTATCTCTTGATTCTTCTTCTATACTGCTACCAGGGTGATTTTTCTAAAATGCTAATTTGATCGAGAAACACTTTTGTTTAAAACCCATCATCAACTATTCCACCAGATAAAATCTATACTTTTTACTATGGCAAACAAAGCTTTCTATATTATAACAACTACTAGCTTTCCAACCTTACAGCCCTATCTCCTATGTTCCAGCTGCAACAAATTGCATATTGCTCCCCAGACATTCCACACTGCTTCATGTCTCTGTGACTCAGGTCATGCGTTTCCTGTTTCCTGGAATGTGCTTCCTTCCTGGCTCCATCTTCCTTTTTGACACTGACTTCTTCTCCAAGCCTAAGCTCAAGTGTTACATCAGGCACGAAAAGTCTTTCAGACTTTCCCATTAGAACTTATCTCCTCCTACTTTCAGTCAGCTCAGTCACTCAGTCGTGTCCGACTTCTTTGTGACCCCATGGACTGCAGCACACCAGGCTTCCCTGTCCATCACCAACTCCTGGAGCTTGCTCAAACTCATGTCCATTGAGTCGGTGATGACATCCAACCATCTTGTCCTCTGTCGTTCCCTTCTCCTCCCACCTTCAATCTCTCCCAGCATCAGGGGCTTTTCCAATGAGTCAGTTCTTCCCATCAGGTGGCCAAAGTATTGGAGCTTCAGCTTCAGCATCAGTCCTTCCAATGAATATTTAGGACACATTTCCTTTAGGATTGACTGCTTTGATCTCCTTGCAGAACTGGAAAAACCACAGCTTTGACTAGACTGACCTTTGTTGACCAGATGGACCTCCTTCTTTGTCTCCCCACTATTCCCACACCTTCTAGTATCACGGCACTTGTAGTACTTCAGGATGCTTATTTAGTAAGTTATCATCCATGAGACTATAATCTTTTTGAAGGTAAGGGACAGGTTTTGTTTATATACATTTGTTAAGTAAATGGCTGGTATAACCTTATAAATAGTCAAACTCATTAATACATATTAAAGCAGTGCATGTTTTAAAACCTTACCCAAATTTAAGGTGGTATTTATATTCAAGACTTCTCAAATGTAACTGACTTTTTGATAAGAATTACAGAATAATGGGCTTAAAAGTAAGAAACTCAATACCCATATTTAAATCTAGAAACAGGGGTATGAAATAATAGAAAAATATATACATATAGGTCTCTGGCCCTAGTTCTTGGCAAAGAACTCCTAAAACTGTTGTCATTTCTTAAGTGATAAGAGCACTAGGAGCATCTTTTGTTCTTCTATTTTATCTTTGACTGTGATTCCATAGTTGAAATTGAAAACTAAAGTGTTAGTCACTCAGCTGTGTCTGACTCACTGCAACCCCATGGACTGTAACCTCCTACCATGGAATTCTCCAGGCAAGAATACTGGATAGGAAGAAATAAACCCATGCACTATGGGTACCTTATTTTTGACAAAGAAGGGAAGACTATTAAATGGAGTAAAGACAGTCTCTTCAATAAATGGTGCTGGGAAAACTGGACAGATACATGTAAAAGAGTGATAGAACACTTCCTAACACATACACAAAGATAAACTCAAAACGGATTAAAGACCTAAATGTAAGACGAGAAACTATAAAACTCTTAGAGGAAAAACATAGGCAGGACACTCGATGACATAAACCAAAGCAAGATCCACTATGACCCAGCTCCTAGAGGTAACGGAAATAAAAACAAAAGTAAACAAGTGGGACATGATTAAACTTAAAAGCTTTTGCACAGCAAAGGAAACTATAAGCAAAGTGAAAAGACAACCCTCAGAATGGGAGAAAATAACAGCAAATGAAACAACTGACAAAGGATTCATTTCCAAAATATACAAGCAGTTCATACAACTCAATGCTAGAAAAACAAACAACCCAAACAGAAAGTGGGAAAAAGACCTAAACAGACATTTCTTCAAAGAAAACATACAGATGGCTAACAAACACACGAAAAGATCCTCAACATCGCTCATTATTAGAGAAATGCAAATCAAAACCACAATGAGATATCACCTCACACAGGTCAGAATGGTTATCATCAAAGTCTACAAACAATAAACGCTGGAGAGGGTGTGGAGAAAAGGGAACGCACTTGCACTGTTGGTGGGAATGTAAATTGATACAGCCACTATGGAAGACAGTATGGAGATTCCTTAAAAAAACCTAGGAATAAAACCACCATATGACCCAGCATAGAACAACAGACTGGTTCTAAGTAGGAAAAGGAGTACGTCAAGGCTGCATATTGTCACCCTGCTTATTTAATTTATATGCATAGTACTACATCATGAAAAATGCTGGGCTGGATGAAGCACAAGCTGGAATCAAGATTGCCAGGAGAAATAACAATAACCTCAGATATGCAGATGACACCACCCATATGGCAGAAAGTGAAGAGGAACAAAAAAGCCTCTTGATGAAAGTGAAAGAGGAGAGTGAAAAAGTTGGCTTAAAGCTCAACATTCAGAAAACTAAAATCATGGCATCTGGTCCCATCAGTTCATGGCAGATGGATGGGGAAACAGTGGAAACAGTGGCAGACTTTATTTTGGGGGGCTCCAAAATCACTGCAGATGGTGACTGCAGCCATAAAAATAAAAGACGCTTACTCCTTGGAAGGAAAGTTACGACCAACCTAGATAGCATATTAAAGAGCAGAGACATTACTTTGCCGACTAAGGTCCGTCTAGTCAAGGCTATGGTTTTTCCAGTGGTCATGTATGGATGTGAGAGTTGGACAATAAAGAAAGCTGAGTGCAGAAGAATTGATGCTTTTGAACTGTGGTGTTGGAGAAGACTCTTCAGAGTCCCTTGGACTGCAAGGAGATCCAACCAGTCCATCCTAAAAGAGATCAGTCCTGGGTGTTCATTGGAAGGGCTGATGTTGAAGCTGAAACTCCAATACTTTGGCCACCTGATGCGAAGAACTGACTCATTTGAAAAGACCCTGATGCTGGGAAAGATTGAAGGTGGGAGGAGAAGGGGATAACAGAGGATAAGATGGTTGCATGGCATCACTGACTCAATAGACATGAATCTGAGCAAGCTCTGGGAGTTGGTGATAGACAGGGAGGCCCGGCGTGCTGCAGCCCATGGGGTTGCAAAGAGCTGGACATGACTGAGTGACTGAACTGAACTGAATACACATGACATTAATAATTGAAAAACAAGGATAAAAGTCCTCTGGCTTCAAGAAGCTTACAGAGAAGTAGGGAAATTCAGACATGTAAAGATTAAAGCTGGAAACAATACCATGTAAAATCTAAAAAAACAGAAAGAAGGAAGAGAGGAGAGGAAGATGAGAGGAAAGAAAGAATAGAATTGTTCCTCCCTGAGGAAATTCATACTTTAATTCTGGAGAATATAGGCAAAATTAATTATAATTTAAGGCAGAATAAACTCAATTAAATAACATGCCAAGTATGAATCAATGTGTCTGGGAACATGAGAAAAACAGATTAATCCCATTTGTGAGGAATCATACAAAGCTTAATGGAAAGAGATTCCTCCAGGCAATACCATTTCTGATATGATTCAATCCGTCTCTAAACAAAGGAAAGAGCAAGGAAATTTGGAAATTATAAGTTTATGTGAGAGCAATGGAAGACTTCTAATACCAATTACTATCTTGGAAGTAATGAGATGAGAACTCTTTTTATCTTTCCATCATCAAATCTTTATCTGAGCATCTACCCATAGTTTCTACCTATGTGCCTATCAGAGAGGATGAACACTCCTCTGAAAGGCCAGTTTCTCCACTGGCATTCAGAATTTGATTCCCTCTCATTTCTTCCAGGACTTGAGTCCAGCAATAACCACCTCCATGAGACGTTATCAATTTCTCCGTCACCACTGAATTATTCCCAGCAGCAAATAAACATACTTTAATATTGTCCATCTAATGTTCTCCTCCAGTTGCTGCTTCTCTGCTCCTCAGTTAAAATTTCTTAAAAGAATGGTCTACACAGTCTCTGCTTTATCGACTCCCATTCTGTCTTCAACCCACTTCAACTGAGCTTTTCTCTCAACCATTCACTGAAACAGCACTCATCTAGGAAACCAAAGGACATCATCCTGCCAATTTTCTGTCCTCGTTTTACTCATTCACTCAATAGCATGTGACTGCTTATCACTCCTCTTCCTTAAAATACTTCCTGTGAGATTTCCTGACATACTCTCTTCAGGGTCTCAGGTCTATACTCTCTCTCCAGGTGATCATACCAAATCTGACAGTTTAGAACAAATATAGCTTTTACCCTGAGCTCTCCCCAGGGCTCAAGACTCAAATATCCAATTGCTTACTTCTCAGCTACATTCATATAGAAAACTCCATTCCAGCAGTCCTCATCTCATTAAAAAGCTCTACCAGCATCTACACAGTGGCTGTAAGCAGCAACACAGAAGTGATTTCCAATTTCTCCTTCTCTCACTTACACCACATCTAATCCATCACCATGTTGTGCTGAATCTACTTCTAAAATATATCCTAAATCTGTCCACCGCTTGCACTCCCATTATTACAACTCTTAAACCAATTCAAGGATTAGACTGAAGTGGCTTTAATGCCAGGTGGCCTATGATCACATAAGCAAAACAAAATCTAAGCCTGTAAATACTTCGAGGTTTCAACACTGAAACCTAAGGACAACTAATCCCAATAGCCAACTGGGCTTTAAACTATAGCCAATCAGTAACTTCCTTGTTCTGCTTCTGCCTTTTCTCTCTAGGAGTCTTTCCCCAGCTCCTGCTGGTGAAAAGCTTCTAAATGACCCTAGGCTTGGCCCTAACCAATTCGAATTCGATTTTTGCTCAAAGAAAACCCTCCTAAAATGTTTAATATGCCTCAGTTAACCTTGTAACACCATCCTCGTATAGGCCACAATCTCCTCTTCCTTGAACTGAAGACTGTTACCCACCTTTTAAAATCCATTCTCAAAAAAAAAAAATAAATAAAATAAAATCCATTCTCACGTTCTTTCCAGCTTAACATCTCAGTCACTTGTTTCTCTAATATCCTAAACTCCTTACTGAAGGATAGTATAATATGCCACCCAAAAATGTGCCTCTTTTGCATAAGGATTACTTTGAGAAACTATAAACACAGGCATTCTGAACACAGAGTAGAAGCAACAGACATTAGAATGGGGTTCTATACCAGGAAAAAAGCCATCTATCATCAGGAACAACTTTTTCACCTGAGAGACTTATGTCTACCAATCAGCTCCTTCTCTTACCTTCTCTTGAGTTGCCTTCTGCCCCAAAAGTGTCAGAGTCCTCCATCCCTTTTCTAGGCTTAGGATGGTATATAAGTCCCAGCTAACTGGCAGTCTTTGGCATCCCACATCTTTGTGGGGCTCACATATGTATGAAATTAAAATTGCATTTTTTTTCTCCTGTTAATCTGTCTATGCCAATTTAATCCTTAGACCAGTCACAGAACCTATAAGGGCAGAAGGTAAAGCTTTTCCTCCTCTACATTACCATGCTTACAAGACCGTTTAAAAGTCTGGCCTGATCTCCTGAGCTTCTCCCCAACTTGTCATGAAACACTGCTCTTCCTCACTTGCTCACTATCCCACTTAAAATTAGTGATCTTCTTTCTGCTCCTTCAGCATGCCAGTTTAATATCTAGATGAGAACTTTCGCAGGACAGGATCAGTTCCTTATCAAGTGGACTCAAGAAAACACTATTCTAAGCTATGGAAAGCCAGTAATAAATGACCATATATGTTACGAATCTATTTATATTAAATAACCAGTTGGCAAATATATAGAGACAGAAAGTATAAATCACTCCTGCTGGTTACCAGGAGTTTGAGTGCTTTGTTTGGGGGGTGGGGTGTGTGTGCACGTGTGTGTGCCTGTGTGCATGTCCTTACCCAGAAATGGAGAATGACTGCTAAGAGAAAATGGGGTTTCTTTTTGGAGGGAAAAATCTCTCTTTTTGGAGAAACAATAGTGATGGTTGCCAATTCTATGTATATGATAAAACCCATACACTGTGCACTTTGAAAGCATGACTATTGTGGTATGTGTATTATATCTCAATAAAAGTGAAGTTGCTCAGTTGTGTCCAACTCTTTGTGACCCCATAGACTGTAGCCTACCAGGCTCCTCTGTCCATGGGATTTTCCAGGCAATAGTACTGGAGTGGATTGCCATTTCCTTCTCCAGAGTATCTTCCCAACCCAGGGGTCAAACCCGGGTCTCCCACATTGTAGGCAGACGCTTTACCGTCTGAGCCACCAGGAAAGCCATCAATAAAACTGTCATAAAAAAAGAAAATAACTAAAGACACTAATAGGTTAATCTTTCCACGCTCCTGCTACTGCCTCTAAGTCTCTTCAGTTATGTCCGACTCCTTGTAGCCCATCAGGCTCCTCTGTCCATGGGATTCTCCAGGCAGGAATACTGGAGTGGGTAGCTCTGCCTTCCTCCAGGGGATCTTCCTGACCCAGGGATCAAACCTGCATCTCTTATGTCTTCTGCAGTGGCAGTCAGGTTCTTTGCTACTAGCATCACCTGGGAAGCCCAATCTTTCCATACGTTGACTGATTTCCAAAAATGTCATATTTGCAATCATAATTGATTCTACTTTTTGTTAAGTACTAGGAACACGAAGATGAATGACATGAACCTCTACCCTCAGGAAGTTTCCAGATTAGCAGAGGATGTTCTCCATAAAGCCTTGCCAAATATGTGCAGAACACTTTACTCTTTGGGCATTCAGACAGCATTACAAAAGAGGGGTACATAACATATTTGTAAAAATAAAGAGAAATAGCTCTGAACTGCTAATCAAGAGGATAAACTATTTTTTGACTCCAGTTTTATACACTATACATACTTAAGAACATTTAGTAATCTTGGAGCTACAATCATTACACCAATCATTGCTATCAGGAACAAGTTTCCTGAACATCTGCAGCTCAAGTCAGAATAAAGCTTGTTCTCTTTTTTTCCCCTCATCTTCCTTCCCCTTGTCTCTATTCTATTTCCTGTTGACTTGTGATAATTAGGTAAAAAAGTGATGGGTCCTGACTGATACTGGACAGCTCAGTGATGGGATAAGCCTAGTGTTTTCTGACACATTTCCTCCACAAGATGCCTCATGTGGAACGAGACAATAGCCTACTAACTTCTGTATTCTAAGCACCTGCCACGTGGTAGGAGGTGTCCGCTGAGTAAAGACAGTATTTCTATTGCACTGACATTACATAAAGCAGGCTTTGACTGTACTAATACCACTTTAATTCTTTCCCTTCCGGAGACCTCACCCTTTTACTTTGTGACAATATATAACCATATATGACAAATAAACGGATATCTCATGATTCACCTGAATTTTGGAAATGGACAGGAGAAAATAAGAGGGAAGAATGGACAAGTGGTGTCATTCCAACTCTTAAATAAAACTTATTTTCTTGACAACTGAGTTGAAGTTTGTACATAAAATAACCTTGCTGGTAAAAGGAAGAAAACTAAAGAAAGCTGCTAGGTTGAAAGCAACTCAGATATAGTTTAGTTGCAATTGTTTACCAACCAAGAGCCTCTTCATATCGATCTCCATTTTCAGACTGACTTTGGGGTCTTGGGCAAATCACTTAAACCTCTCTCAACTTCATTTTCCTCCTTTCTAAAAGTGGAATAACAATCATTTCTAACCTCTCAGGACTGTTACATAGTTAAATGGGAAAGGAAGTATGAAACAAGGCACAAATAATCCAGAGTACAATATATTATTACTATTTGTGCACAGCTTCCATTCATTTCAAGGCTTATACACTTTACGCCCCATTCACACACTGGAACTGTGCTGGTGTCTCTTACCTATAAAGTATCACATTGTATTTCTCTCAGAGAAGGAAATGATCTTACTCACCCTTTACTGAAAGTATTGATACATCCCAATTCCTTAATATTCTTAAATCTTCAAAAACAGTAAGCTACTTGCTAAATTCTCAGGTTCTAGTATTATGATTCCTTGATAAATTCAACACCAATTGTAACAAACAGGTATCAGAAGAAGTTTTTCCAAAAGTTCTATTAAAACTATGAATGGTACGTTTCAATTCTGTGGGTCATCACAATGGAAACTGAAGTTGCCTTCCTGGCATAAAAAACCACTTACCTTCGCTGCACAGGCTTGTATCACCTCCTAAAAGAAACACAATAAAATAAGTGAAGAGACAGCCATAACTTCATTTAAAAATATCAATTCTTTTTAACACATTCAACTATTAATCTTTTTAAAAACCAAAATCAACATCCAGGAGAGTGTTTTTTAATCTCTCACATGCAGGTGTCACTCCGCACTGTTCCAATGAGCTGCGGAGAGGGTAAAATTAAGAGACTCGGTGACATGACTTTGGTAAATCTAACTTGCCAAAAGAAAAGGCACTGACAAAGAAGACTCTGGAGGGCCCACATGTATCTGCCTATGTCTCCTCGCAGGAGAAAAGTTTGTCTCCTCAATAAACGTAACATACACACTAAAATTTTGTACTGGAACACTAACATATCTAAAAGACACAGTCTGAACTGCAGTATAGAAGTATCTCTATAAATAACAATACCCATACATATAATTCTCACATTAATAATTTACTCCAGAGGAAATCTAATAATAAACATTTCTGAAGAGTAAAGTATATGACTGGAGGAGCAAAAGAAAGGAATTGCCTACAACTCATGGGATAAGTCCAAAAAAAAGTCATTTTTGAAAAAAGAAATTAGTCAAAGTCAACATAAAATAAATGACTTGGAAATTTGCTGCTAAACAGATACAAATAATACTCAAGTCCAATTAAAGTTAACCAGCATGTATCATCAGTCTAGTATAGAACTAGAGAAAAATGTTAACAATGTGGAGTTTAGAGAAAAAGAGAACTGAAAAAGAACATCCTTTTTTTGTTTTCAAATCCAGAAACTGTGAAGGGACATACCCTACTTCTAAAGGATATTAGTAATCTCAGTCACTAAAAGGACACAGTAAAACTGACTGGGGCGTGGGATTCTGATGGCCTGGACTAAATCTCAGCTCCAATGTTTCCATTTGCGTAAGATTGGCAACACTGCTTGATCTCTGAAAGCCTCAACTAGAATCTTCTCTAAAATAGGGGTAACACTAGCATCTATGTTATAGGATGGTTTTGAGGGTTAAATACAATGAACATGTAAAACACTCAGCACAGTACTGGAAATTCATTATGTCAGTTACTAACCATAATTAAACAGATGTTGCTGCTGCTGCTGCTGCTAAGTTGCTTCAGTTGTGTCTGACTGTGCGACCCCATAGATGGCAGCCCACCAAGCTCCGCCGTCCCTGGGATTTTCCAGGCAAGAACACTGGAGTGGGTTGCCATTTCCTTCTCCAATTCATGAAAGTGAAAAGTGAAAGTGAAGTCGCTCAGTTGTGTCTGACTCGTAGCAACCGCATGGACTGCAGCCTACCAGGCTCCTCTGTCCATGGGATTTTCCAGGCAAGAGTACTGGAGTGGGTTGCCATTGCCTTCTCTGAAATAAGAGTTAACTATCACTAATTATTATAAGATGAAATCTCCCGTGGGATAGAGAAAATTAATCATTTTTTTTCCAAAACTGGCATACAGTATTTTAGTTATTAATTTCTATTTAAAATTTTTTCAGCCACACCATATGCAGTACATGGGATTCTTAGTTTCCCAACCAGGGATCAAACCTGTGCCCCCTACATTGGAAGCACAGAATCTTATTCCACTGGGCCACCAGGGAAGTCTCTAAAGCATTTTTTAAACCCATTCAAACCCTATGACTCTGTGATCACTGACCTAGATAGCAGGTAAATTTCTAAAAGGGAGAGTGATCTTGAGTGCTCAGGCAGCTGAAGAGGTATACTTTTCATTATAAGATATTTAAGTTTATAGGAGAGCAACTTTTTGTAGGACTGCTTACTCTTAGCAGGTACCCCAGATTCTGAGGATCTCTGGATATACTGATAAGACCAAAATTCTGAGTCTGAAACCTTAGAATGAGCAGTGTCACTGCTCTCAAGATTCTGTCTACCTGTGAGGTCTTCGCTGGGTTGCAGAGCCTTGTAGGTGATGTTGCAGCGGTAGCACAGTGCTGGCTCTGTTAAGTATGAAACAGCTGAGTTTTATTATGAGTAAATGATAAAGCTACCAAGAACAGCAAATTATCTATTTTTGGCAACTTTTACTCATTCATGAGTAAACACCTATGAAATGTCTGCGGAGCTGAACTTATATGCAAAATTCACACATACACAAATCACACCCTAAACGTGAACTATATTTTCTTAGAAAAACATTCCTTCTGTGGTTACAAAGAATGAAGTATAATCAGGGATACAGTCTTATATAATATAGAAGTAATACAGTTTTCTCTATTAGACTTCTATATAGAAGACTAATGACAGAGTCTCTTATAAACTAAGTAACAGAAACCTAACAGAAAAAGGAATCTGGGGTCTACTGAAATGGAGAAGACTCTTGAGAGTCCCGTGGACAGCAAGGAGGTCAAATCAGTCAATCCTGGTCAAATCAGTCAATCCTAAAGGAAATCAACCCTAAATATTCATTGGAAGGACTGCTGCTGAAGCTGAAGCTCTAATACTTTGATCACCTAATGCAAAGAGCCAACTCACTAGAAAAGACCCTGATGCTGGGAAAGACTGAGGGCAGGCGGAGAAGGAGGTGACAGGATTAGATGGTTGGATGGCATCACCGACTCAATGGACATGAGTTTGAGCAAATTCCAGAAGATAGGAAAGGACAAGGAAGCCTGACATGCTACAGTCCGTGGGGCTGCAAAGAGTCGGACAAGACTAAGCGATTGAACAATAACAAACAAAACACAGTTCAGGAAATATGAGAAAAGGCACTGTGACCAAAGGTGGGAATCTAGTGAACCTAAATGCCTGCAAAATGTAAATAGAATGGAGCTTCCGTGGGAACAAAGATGACATTTTGTTTTTACTCCCATACATACTACTTACATTCTGAGAGAAAACAATCTGCAGAGAACATTTGAAAAAAAGTTCAAAGAATTCTCTTAACACGGGAAATATATGGTTTTACAAAACCACAGCACATAGACAAGGCTTTCATTTCCAAAGGAAGCCTCGATCTACCTCAATCCCAAAGCGTACATCTGAATAATTTTTAAAAGTAAAGTTTAGCAAAAGCTAAATAAATCAATGATTCTAAGACAAAAAGCTTTTTGCTTATAATAAAGTATCAGTTTATTTCCCCCTTGCCTTTGATTTCATATCTTAGAAAATATTTTTCTGAAATACATTAAAAAAATTTTTTCCTGTACATCTACTTTCATTTGTTCTTACATCCTTTCATTTATCTGAGGATGACAGCTATAAAAGATGATGCAGGTAAAAAGCTCCAAGACCAAGGTGATTCCAGAATGTTAAGCTTTACAGTGTAAACACTGACAGGCTGTAGGAAATTTTTTTTTATATGTCTGTCTGTGAGTTGCTCTTAGGTCTATAGATGAAGTCATATTGCCATGCAATATTTTAGACAAGGCCACCTTTTTTTCCCCCTACTGAATAAATATTTTTCTCTAAGTTTTAAAACTCCATTTATCTATTCATATTTCCTCTTAAAATTTGGAACACAATGCATTATTCAGTTATTTTAAAATGTTAAAATATATGGATTTACAACATTGAAATCATTAATTTATAGTCATATATTCTAAAATTTATATGAGACATATAAAAAAATTCCCCCATATTCAGACTAAACCTAATCCCCCTTGCCTGTGTGATCTGCATAACTCACACTCTATAACTCTACAAAAAAGGAAAAGGAGACAGGTAGAAAATACAGTCCAAACTAAAGATGTCTCAATGTAGTTCTTCCTATGTTTGGTTTAAAACTGGTCAATATTCCTATCAAAGGAGGAGAAGAAGGGATGATTTATTAAGTGCCAGGCAATGCACCAAAAGGGGGAACACAACAAAAAACAAGCCTGTGAAGTCCATGTCTTTAAGGCTAATTCTCAGTAAAAGAATTATTATGGTCAAAGAGCATAAGGATTTTTAAGGATGTTCTACCTTCTCAATACATTTTACCACTTAACTTTGAGAAAGACTGTATAGTAATTTATCACTAACAGAATACCACAGGACTTTTAACCAAGCATTGTCCTTCTCATTTTTATCATCTATTTTCCAGTTTTGCAGCAAATATCTGGTTTTGGTGGCACTACCTTTCTTAGAAGTGACATGGAACTTTAAAATACATTTATGAAACACTTGTACCTATTCTTTATGGAAGTACATGTTTATTTCTTTTATCCATTTCCTAATTGAAGTCTCACTACTTTGTTTTTTAGTTCTTGCATATTAAGAAGGCTGTTTCTTTTATATTTTAAGTATTTTTCCAGGTTGGTTGGTTGTCGTACACGTGTGTGCCTACATGCTGTATATGTGCCTATAGACACATACTTTTGAAATAGAGAAACAGGTCTTGGGCTGATAGTTACAGAATCTATCAGGCCAGGAAAACATAATAGATTATCCTAAGTTTAGTTTGCTTACTGAAGTTAGTGATTTTAAAACAAGTACCAGAAAGTAACTATGCACATAGAAGAAGGCCTAGTTTTAAGTAACTACTGGAATTGCCTAGTGGTTCGGGTAGCAAAGAATCTGCCTGCAATGCAGGAGACCTGAGTTCAATCCCTGGGTTGGGAAGATCTTCTGGAGGAGGGCATGGCAATCCACTCCAGTATTCTTGCCTAGAGAATCTACATGGACAGAGGAGCATGGTGAGCTATAGTCCATGGGGTCACAAAGAGTTGGATATGACTAAGTGACTAACACTCACTTTTTCCATTCAATTAATATTTATTGGCATGGGTGTGTAAAACAGGATTGAAATGGTTTTAAAGTTTCCAATTTGTCTACTGCATAAAATGAAATAAACATACTGTGACAGAATCGATTTTCTGTTTCACTTGTTGCATCTTCATTGAAGAATGTTCAGTGGGGACATAGTCATCAGTCTGAAAGGATCCTTGATGAGGCAGTTTAGCGCAGGTGCATGAAGCACCCTGACTTTGGTGTATTCCAGGTAATGGAAAGGTTCCATTGTAGCGTCTGAACATTTCAGCCTCCTGCTGGGCAACTGGGAAAAAAAACAAGTCCATGATTAGTTAATCATCACAGTAAAAGCACAATGGAAAAATTAAGCCATGAAACGGAAGCATTAAACACATGATCAGAAAGTGCATAAAACATTTTAAATACTGCATAATAATAATACAACATGACTGACAAAACCATAAAGAAGGAAACGAACTGATTTCACAGGTAACCTCATGTCAGGCAGTATAACAGAGCCTGGAAGGCCATGCAGTATCTGGGACTGGTAAATATAACATACTGGAATAAGATCCTAGCTTTAAAGAGATACATACAGAACACACAGTACCAAAAAAACATAAAATAGAATTAAAGAAAATATAAAAACAATAAAAATGATTATTCACAAACCTATCTTTGAAAACAACTGTTTTCATATTTCTATGCCCCTCCTAAACCTTATCCATATGTACATTTTATGTAAGGTTATGAGTGTAAACACAATTTAACAGTTTTTCAATTTAAATGTAATTTTTTTCTATTTCTGCAACTGTATAATTACCATTTATAAATGCCTTACAATATCTCATTGAAAGAAGCACCACAGTTTATTTATGTATTCTCCTATTGTTAAACACTTACAATGTTTTCTATTTTCCCTCATTATAGACCATATGTAAGTAAAGAAAAGTGAAAGTGCTAAATTGCTCAGTCTGAGTCTGACTCTTCGTGACCCCACAGACTATAGCCCACCAGGCTTGTCTGTGCATGGAATTCTCCAGGCAAGAATATTGCAGTGGGTTGCCATGACCTCCTCCAGGGGATCTTCCTGACCCAGGGATCAAACCCAGGTCTTCTACATTGCAGGCAGTTTCTTTAGTGTCTGAGCCACCTGGGAAGTATGTGAGTAAGTGCTTTCGTAATTTGTTTTTTTAAAGGAGGTTTTCCTTTGGATTAATTCTCCAGAGTGGAACAGAAGGCTCACAAGTTGAATGTTTTTGATGACAGGGACGATGAGGAGGGGAAGGAGGAGGAAGGAAATAGCACCTCTATTGTAACTCTGTGATTTTCAGGATGCTTTCACAGGCATCTCCTTTAAAATAAATGGATTTGAAATTTTTTAAATGCCTGTAAGTACAAAGGAAAAAAAAAAAGTAATCATTTAAAATAGTATTACCTTGATTATATAATTATGCAACTTAAAAATCCATAGAAGAAATAATGGCAGTTTTGGACTTCATAAAAATTTCAAAGTCTGTTCTTTAAAGTTCTTAAGACAGAAGAAAAGCCAAAAACAGGGAGAAATACTTGCAAGTCACATATCTGACAGAGCACCACATGTACAAAGGAAACCTAACTCTCAAAGGTCAACAATCAGAGAACAAACAAGCCCATTTTACAAGCGGGCAAGAGATTCAAATATACAATTCACTGAAAAAGAAATATGGATGGTGAGCACCAAAAAGGTGGTTACCATCATTAGTCATTAAAGATAGGCAAATTAAAATCAAATGAAATAGCCCTCTACCCAATTACAAAGTCTAAAATGAAAAGGATTACCCATTTCAACTTTTGAAAAGATACAGAGATACTGAAACATAGACTACTGGTAAGAAAATTAAATGATACAACCAGTTTAGACAACAGTTTGGCAGCTTCTTAAAACATACGTCTGCAAAGAGATCCAGCCCTTCTACTCCTGCGAATTTACTCAAGAGAAATAAAAACATATGTTTATACAAACACATGTAGATGAATATTCATAGCATCTTTATTTGTAGTAGCTAAAAACTAAATAAAACTCAAATGCCCATCAACAGGTGAATGGAAAAACAAACCATGATATAGCAGTACAATAAAATAATACTCAGAAATAAAAAAGAACTACTGATAAACTCTAAAACACAAAGTAATACAAACTTCAAAGTAAGTATGAGTGACAGAAGCCAGAACAACAACAAAATGAGCATATGGCATACACTGTTTCGCTTATATACAAATCTAGAAAATTCAAAATAATTCAGTGTTTGCCTCATGGGAGGAGGAGGTAGGGAGATGACTAAGGAGCACAAAGTAACTTTGGGGGAAGATGGATATGTTCATTATCTTGATTGAGGTGATAGTCTTACAAGTACATAAATATGACTTGACTTATCAGCGTGTACTTTTAAAATATATGCAGTTTAGGGGGACGTCCCTGGAGGTACAGTGATTAAAATTCTGCCTTACAATGCAAGGTGGATCCCTGGTTATGGAGCTAAAATCCCCAAATTCAATAAAAACTTTAAAATGGTCCACACTAAAAAAAAAATCTAAAAAGAAAAAATATATACATACAGTTTATTGTCAGTTATACCTCAATAAAAGTGCTAACAAAGTGATAGAAGGGGTTATTATTCAGAATCTCCACCAAATCAATTAAAAATAAATAATCCAACAGAAAAATGGGCAAATGACAGTTATAGAAAAATCACAAAACAAGAACTATATAGCCAACCTTACTAATAATTAAAGCAGAAATAAGGAGAAAAAGGCAAATTGGAAAGTTCTGTTTCTTTTATTGCCTATTCCACTAACCCACTGTACCTCAAGATATTTTTTTCCCAAGGAATAAACTGAGTAAGGGTAGGCAGGTGTGTACTAAAGTATTGCTTAAAATAATGAAAAACATATAACAGTGGAATTGTGCAACAACAGTTGTTTAAATAAATCAGTGTATTCATTTAATGAAACGGAATTCAGCCACTAAAATTATGTACATATGTATAATTATCACGATGGAAAGTTTCTCACAATATATTATTAATCAGAAGAAAAAAGTTTATAAAGCAGTATCATGAATATACAAAAGAGAAAGTAGAAAAAGAAATTAAGGAAACAATTCCATTCACCATTGCAATGAAAAGAATAAAATACTTAGGAATATATCTACCTAAAGAAACTAAAGACCTATATATAGAAAACTATAAAACACTGGTGAAAGAAATCAAAGAGGACACTAATAGATGGAGAAATATACCATGTTCATGGATCGGAAGAATCAATATAGTGAAAATGAGTATACTACCCAAAGGAATTTACAAATTCAATGCAATCCCTATCAAGCTACCAGCCATATTTTTCACAGAACTAGAACAAATAATTTCAAGATTTGTATGGAAATACAAAAAACCTCGAATTGCCAAAGCAATCTTGAGAAAGAAGAATGGAACTGGAGGAATCAACTTGCCTGACTTCAGGCTCTACTACAAAGCCACAGTCATCAAAACAGTATGGTACTGGCACAAAGACAGACATATAGATCAATGGAACAAAATAGAAAGCCCAGAGATAAATCCACACACATATGGACACCTTATCTTTGACAAAGGAGGCAAGAATATACAATGGAGTAAAGACAATCTCTTTAACAAGTGGTGCTGGGAAAACTGGTCAACCACTTGTAAAAGAATGAAACTAGATCACTTTCTAACACCCCACACAAAAATAAACTCAAAATGGATTAAAGATCTAAATGTAAGACCAGAAACTATAAAACTCCTAGAGGAGAACATAGGCAAAACACTCTCAGACATAAATCACAGCAGGATCCTCTATGATCCACCTCCCAGAATTCTGGAAATAAAAGCAAAAATAAACAAATCAGATCTAATTAAAATTAAAAGCTTCTGCACAACAAAGGAAAATATAAGCAAGGTGAAAAGACAGCCTTCTGAATGGGAGAAAATAATAGCAAATGAAGCAACTGACAAACAACTAATCTCAAAAATATACAAGCAACTTTTGCAGCTCAATTCCAGAAAAATAAACGACCCAATCAAAAAATGGGCCAAAGAACTAAATAGACATTTCTCCAAAGAAGACGTACAGATGGCTAACAAACACATGAAAAGATGCTCAACATCACTCATTATCAGAGAAATGCAAATCAAAACCACAATGAGGTACCACTTCACACCAGTCAGAATGGCTGCGATCCAAAAATCTGCAAGCAATAAATGCTGGAGAGGGTGTGGAGAAAAGGCAACCCTCTTACACTGTTCGTGGGAATGCAAACTAGTACAGCCACTATGGAGAACAGTGTGGAGATTCCTTAAAAAATTGCAAATAGAACTACCTTATGACCCAGCAATCCCACTGCTGGGCATACACACCGAGGAAACCAGAATTGAAAGAGACACATGTACCCCAGTGTTCATCGCAGCACTGTTTATAATAGCCAGGACATGGAAACAACCTAGATGTCCATCAGCAGATGAATGGATAAGAAAGCTGTGGTACATATACACAATGGAGTATTACTCAGCCGTTAAAAAGAATTCATTTGAATCAGTTCTGATGAGATGGATGAAACTGGAGCCGATTATACAGAGTGAAGTAAGCCAGAAAGAAAAACACCAATACAGTATACTAACACATATATATGGAATTTAGAAAGATGGCAATGATGACCCTGTATGCAAGACAGGAAAAAAGACACAGCTGTGTATAACGGACTTTTGGACTCAGAGGGAGAGGGAGAGGGTAGGATGATTTGGGAGAATGGCATTCTATCATGTATACTATCATGTAAGAATTGAATCGCCAGTCTATGTCTGACGCAGGATACAGCATGCTTGGGGCTGGTGCATGGGGATGACCCATAGAGATGTTATGGGGAGAGAGGTGGGAGGGGGGTTCATGTTTGGGAACACATGTAAGAATTAAAGATTTTAAAATTAAAAAACTAAAAAACTAAAAAAAAAAAAAGAAAAAAAAAAGGAATCAACCTTGGTTTAAAGAAGAATGGACTTGAGAGAGCATGTATAAACAATTTTAGGTCTTTAATCTTTATATTCATGTACTACTTCATTCCGACTACTTCATTCACAGGTTCTAAGTGAGGAATAGTTCAAGGACAGTAGGGGCTCTCTGCCTGCAGACTTTGATAGTGGTAAAAACCAGGGGACAAAATTGAAGGAAACCACCTTACCACTCACCCTTGTAGTGATGCGCATTCCTCAGCACCAATTACTGTTCTCAGTTGGAAGTGTAGCTGTGCCAACACTTAGATTTTTGTGGGTCTGACTATTATCTTTCAGTACACAGTTTGGATTTCTTTTCCTAACACTCAGAACATTTATCTACCTCAAATAGAAGACTGTTTAAAGAACAAAGAGAAACTTTGAAGCTATAGAAGAAAAGCGCTCAAAGACTGGAGGTTTAACACTAGTATCAGTCAGGGATGAATGAATCAAGATGTAAAAATCATGTTCCATGATCTTTGCCTTCTAAAATTGTCCTTTCCCTACTGTATAGCCTAGAGAACTCTGCTTAGTGCTATGTGGCAGGCTGGGTGGTGGGAGTTTGGGGAGAATGGATACATGCATTTGTAAGGCTGACTCCCTTTGCTGTCCACCTGAAACTATCACAACATTGTTAATTGGCTATATTCCAATACAAAATAAAAAGTTAAAAAAATAAAATTGGCCTTTTAACGTTTCATCAGGTTCTGCTACTATGACTGGAAAGTAAAACTGGGTTTAACTAATTAATGGCATTTTCTGACTCCTTGGGTCGTTTAGTCACTAAGCTGTGTCTGACTCTTTTGCGACCCCGTGGACTATAGCCTGCCGGGCTCCTCTGTCCATAGGATTTCCCAGGCAAGAATACTGGAGTGGTTTGCATTTCCTTCTCCAGGGGATCTTCCCAACGCAGGAATTGAACCCTCGTCTCCTGCATTGGCAGGTGGATTCTTTACCACTAAGCCAACAAGGAAGCCCACAAATACACATTAGGTAAACATGATTTCACTTCATTAGAAGTACCAATGCTAATATAAGCAACAGCTATACAGAATAGTAGGATAGTAGGATTTTGGTAATATGTTATTCCTTTTGCCAGACTGTATTTTTTAAGCATTATGCTATGCTAAACATTTTTCCTTTTTTAAAAAAGAAAGTTATCTAACTAGTAAAATTACAAAAGGCATTGCCTAAGTGTTTCTTTATTTTTCCAAGCATTAAGATGCCTTTCAGAAAGGATTAAAAAGGCCTAAATGGATGCAGATAACAAAAATAAATCCCATGCAATTATGAATTCTTATTTCTATTGTCTAAAGGGAATTTTCTGTAGAAAAGCTATCTGACTAGATTTCAAGGAGTCAAATTAACACCCTACTTTATCTTTAGCTCCTCTAGTTCTGTGAAGAGTCATAAAACAATCTCCAATAACATTCATGTGAAGTGAAAGTGAAGTCGCTCAGTTGTGTCCGACTCTTTGCGACCCGATGGACTGTAATCTACCAGGCTCCTCTGTCCATGGGATTTTCCAGGCAATAGTACTGGAGTGAATTGCCATTTCCTTCTCCAGGGGATCTTCCCAACCCAGGGATCGAACCCAGGTCTCCCACACTGTAGACAGACGCTTTACTGTCTGAGCCACCAGGGAAGTCCAGTAATATTCATAAAGACCCAGTTTCTCAGGTACTACAAACAGGCTGCTTACTAGTTATTGCATTCTTTCTCCTTCTCTACCCACTAGAAATATCTGTTTGTACAAGACTGTGCAGATTATTTCATTATAAAATAGATTATAATAGGTGGTTTCTGAAATTCCTTTAAGCTCTATGCTTCTAACACTTAAAGCTTTCTAAATCATTATTATATAGGCCACAATTAGAGTATGATGTTGCAATTTGATAACTGTACCTCTTCACTTTGCCATTTTCTCATGTTAATTTAGCTCTAACCTAACTAATTATGTCGAAAACTCACAGTTCTAACAGTCTCATCCCTATCCTTCCATGACTCTGAGAGGTACACTAGAGCAGGCCCTGGGAATACAAAGACACTGCCTGCCTTTTAGGGGTCTGAAGTTTTGGAGGTCAACAAGAAATTCATGCTGTGTGCTGAGTGGTACTGCAAAGCAATGGACAAGGTGCTGAGAACACAAAGGTGACAACTTTTGTGTCATTTCCTTTCCTTCCTATATCCAAAATACTTCTAAATTTATCTTCTTTCATATAAAATTTAGGATTCTACATTTTACATAATTTTAAAAGTTCTTAAAATGTTTTCACAACTGACACTCTATCCTGATTTATATATATAAGTTCAGTGCTTTTGTGTATGTTCTGGGCTTAATCATAAAAAATAAAGTGGTTTGCTCAGGAGATTTTTATCTTTATAGGAGGAAGAATGGAGGAAATAAGATATTTTAATCCTGTGCCTTTTGTATTTGAAGAGAATACAAGGTTTGCCATTATTAAAATTTATGTGTACTTATGTTATTAACTTCATAATAAAAATATAACTAAAAAATAGCACAGTCTTTCTTTTACACTATATTAACAGTAAGATTTCCTTTTGGTTCAACATTTAATACCTTTGGTCAACATCTGCTATTACACGTAGCCCTGTTACTGTACATAATTATCTTACTGGATACCTTATGCGTGCATGCATCCTAAGTCGCTTTAGTCATGTCCGACTCTTTGCAACCCCGTGGATGTGGCCCACCAGGCTCCTCTGTCCATGGGACTCTCCAGGCAAGAATACTGGAGTGGGTTGCCATGCTCTCCTCCAGGGGACCTTCCCAATCCAGGGACTGAACCTGTGTCTTTGTCTGTCTCTGCATTGGCAGGCGGGTTCTTCACTACTAGCACCACCTGGGAAGCCCAGATACCTTATAAATATTTCTATTTCTAATTATGATACTATTACTATAAGCTGGTGAGTCTACTGCTTTAGTGTCTCAGCTTTCTGCAGTTACGTAGCAGCCTCCTCCTTTTCCTTTCACGTTTGCTTCCTGAAGAGAATTTCTGTGGTCTGAATGGTTACGTTCCCCTACAATTCCTATCCTGAAGTCCTAACTCCCAAGATGATGATATTAGGAGGTGAGGCTTTGGGAAGGTGATTAGGTCATGAGAGCAGAGCCCTCATGAATGGCCTTAGTGCCCTTATATAAGAGGCCTCAGAGAGCTCCCTTGCCCCTTCCACCATATGAAGTAACAGCTAAAAGGTGCTATCTATGAATCAGAAAGTGGGCTCTCACTGGACATGGAATCTGTCAGTCCCTTGATCTTGGACTTCCCAGACTTCAAAACTAGAGAAATAAACAGTTTACTGCTACAGAAAACAGCTAGGATTTTCCAGCTGTAGACTGCTCCGTATATCAATGCTCCATATCTTTGCTTTCTAGTTTCATTTTATCCTTTAACAGAACACTGAGATAAGATAGAAAATTATTTTAATTTTTCAGGTGAAAAAACACATGTAGAAATGATAAACTTTTTGACCAGTGTCAAATAGAAAGTGATATCCTTCTGTCTAGAACCAAAATGCTCTAGTTCCTTCTTCAGCCTTTCCCTCCACACTGTTGTCTATTTCGAACAGTACCATTTTTTTTGTTTTGGTGGTATTTTAAAAAGCACCAATGTAAGAATAACAAAATGCCTGGACAGGAATTCAGCGCTCTGATTTGTGCTCAAATCCATTAACTTGACTACATTTTCCACAGGCCCTGCATCCGTAAATGACACAAGCTTTCTATCAGAGTATTCATCGTGTCTGTAATATTAAAACAGATGCTTCACGACATGACCAAGAAACAGGTGGCTTTAATATGTCTTAACATTTGGCATGCATACGTGATAAATCACTTCAGCCGTGTTCAACTCTATGCTATGCTCTGGACCGTACATAGCCCACCAGACTTCTCTGTCCAAAGGGTTCTCCAGGCAAGAATACTGGAGTAGGTTGCCATGCGATCTTAATTTCTCCTACTAATCTAATAACAGATATCCAAAATGTTAACCTACAGACAGTTACATATGTTACAGCTTAATCTTATCCAAATATAAGGATTATATTATCCTTATATTATAGGATATATATATTATCCTTATATTATAGAATATATAAGGATAATATTATCCAAGTATAATATTAATATCTGTTTTTGAATCATTCATAATTTGTACTTCAAGAACGCCATTAATTTATACACAGAACCACAGATGTCAAATTTCAACTAGACACTACTTTATTGCAAAGATATTTTAAAAGTAGTTATATTAAAATATTAATTAAAATAAAATTTAATATTACATAATAAATAAAATTCATATTTTGGACTATACTGAGAATATAATGGCTTAATGTATTATAATTATCTCCAACATTTGCAAAGGAGTGAACAATTAATAATGATACTAGACAACCAAAGTTTTAATTTTTAGGGGTCTTCCTATTAAAATTGAAAACAAACGCTACATTTCACCACAGGTATATATGGCTACCTTCTTCAGTTACTTCATGAAATACAAAATACAAAAACTAAATTAGTAGTGTAGCAGATAGTTTAATGTTTTAAAAACACAGGCTCTGGAGTTAGACAGTCTGGCAAGTGACATCATTTTATCAACTGTGTGACGTCATTCAGGTTGATTTCCCTGGCCATCAGTTTTACCATCTGCAAAATGAGGATAATACTGGCATCTACCTTGTGAGGACTGGGAAAGACTGTAAAGATAATGTATGTAAAATGCTAATTAGAGTAGGGAATACTTAATAAATAAACAAATAAATGCTTGATAGCAGAAATACTTGATAAATGTTAGCTACTACAACTACCACTATTATTATTAGACCCAAATTTACTAACTAATCATATTGATCATGTCTTTCATTCTTTATTTTTATAAAATTTAAGGGTGGATAATTCTGTTCTATGGATTTACTGCACATCAGTAATATGACAGGTTAGGTATAGGACCTTACAAATAAACACCATGGGCTTATTGTTACTAGGCAAGTTCTATAACAAAAATTTTATAGGAATGTAAAGGTATATATCACATGAACTCTGGTAAAGCATGTCACAATGTGAAAAATACACCTATCAACAATGACCAACAGAGGTGATCATTAATAAATATGAATCCTATAAATAAAATCATGTTTAGTGTCAACAGTAGGTTGCTTTTCAGTTCAACTATAATTCTCCCAGAGGTTTAATGAACTACTTAGGAAGTATGAAAGATAGGAAAAGCACATGGTTCTGATTCCTGGGTTTCACAGCCCTGTTCAACCTGGCACACAATAGATGCTCAATAAAGATCTGCTTTGTCTCAAACACAATGACGGAAAAGCACTCCAGAGTTAATGCTGACTCAGAGGACATACTGCCACCTAGAGAAAAATTAGGCTCACTACCTGGAATTATTACACAATGCTGACAACTCTGAAAACTAGGCTTGATCCTACATAAAATACTACATGTATATTCAATACATGTCAGCATTCTGCCTGCTGCTGCGTCTCTTCAGTCGTGTCTGACTCTGTGCGACCCCACAGATGGCAGCCCACCAGGCTCCTCCGTCTCTGGGATTCTCCAGGCAAGAACACTGGAGTGAGTTGCCATTTCCTTCTCCAATGCATGAAAGTGAAAAGCAAGAGTGAAGTCGCTCAGTTGTGTCCGACCCTCAGCGACCCCATGGATTGCAGCCTTCCAGGCTCCCCCATCCACGGGATTTTCCAGGCAAGAGTACTGGAGTGGGATGCCATTGCCTTCTCCTAGGTACCACTTAAAATAAAGACAAATAGGTCTCCAACTCTACTTCCCACAAAGTACAGATAATACAAAAAAATCACATGTTTCACAGAGATGAAGAATAAATGGTTTTATAGGAACAAAAAAAGGTTTGCATATTAGACAATCAAAAGCTAATATTTCAGGAAATCTGCTAAAAAGTTTTGTGTAGTAAATGAAAGCATGTATTCCAAGTCCAGACTGTATGGATCCAAGTCCTGGTTCCCATAAAAGAGGGATAATTATGGCACCAACCTCATAAGATTATCGTGAAAACTTAAATACATGTAAAGTGCTTAAAATAGTACCAGGTCCATGCAAAATGCTTCGTATCAGATGTAATTACCAATAAATGTAGAACAGGATCCTACATTCTGAGGTAGGCAAGTATTGATTAATAACAGAACATTAATTGCTAAAGTCTAGCTTCATAAATTTAATTCAGGAGAAGCCGTTTCTCTGACTAGTACTCTGTTATTATGGGAATCCTAAAAGTACATTATTTGTGGTACCTTGTGACTAAATTTTGTATTACTAGATGATTAACTCTTTCAACATCAGGCAAATACAACTGCCTTCTGAAAGTAAAAATCATATTTCTTACCAAAAAAAGCAAAAAGTCAGTAGAATGAAAGACCCAGAAGACCACAACCTGAACATATGCTTAACAGGGAAAGATGCTTGCTGACTCTTCACAGATTTTGCTAGAACTGAAAGATGGATGATACATTTAGCTACCATTGTGGTCTCATTCACAGCTTATTTAGCTGATTAAAAAATAAAAAAAAAAGAACTTGCTCCATTTTCCTTGAAAATTGCCTAAACGTATCAGTGGCTCTGATAAACACAATTTTAAAAAATCATGTAACTGTTTTAGATCTTTCAATTTTAATATCATGAAAACACTTATGTAAAACTACATGCAAACTTTATTTTCAGACAAGAAAATTTGAGCAAAATAGTTCTGTGTTAAAAGATAAATAAAATATAAGGTAAAACTATAATAGATCAGTAATAAATACCATAATTTTCACTGAAAAAAATTCAAAGACTTCATGATTCTGGCTTGTATTTAATGAGTAAAACAGAGTCTGAAACAACTTTCCTTTTTTTCATAGTTATATACCATTTATGAGAACTGTGCTAAATCTTCAATTGCTTGAGAGTACGTAACGTTTTCTTAGGATGCTTCTTTTTAAAGATAGGCAGCGATGAGTTGGGAAAATGTGTTGAAGCCTTTTGAGTTTTGCTCATAAAGATAAGTCAGTATATCAAAAATGAACTGACGCTGCAAAAATAATTTTAATATGTGTATTATTTGAACATTTAAATTTCTAAAACACCATGGAAATCCCTCCTCTACATTAAGACAGTGTGGAAATAACATGATGTTCTTAATTTTATGCATTTATTTTCTAAAACAACTGAGCTAGAAAGATATAAAAGGAAAAGGCTAACAGAAAGAAAGAAAGAAAAAAAAAAAACCCCTGTTTTCAGTTTCATTCCAAAGAGATGCTATCAGCATATGAAAACAAAAGTTCCCATAAAGTCAAGTGTATACTGGTTGGATGAGCATAACTGTCCATTTTATCTTTTTTGTTTTAATATGGTCCTTATCAACTTACCTGACTTTGCTGGTGGCTCAGACGGTAAAGCGTCTGTCTACAATGCGGGAGACCTGGGTTCGATCCCTGGGTTGGGAAGATCCCCTGGAGAAGGAAATGGCAATCCACTCCAGTACTATTGCCTGGAAAATCCCATGGACAGAGGAGCCTGGTAGGCTACACAGTCCATGGGGATGCAAAGAGTTGGACATGACTGAGCAACTTCATTTTCACTTTCTACCAACTTACAAAGTAGTTTCACAGTTCCTATCTCATGGCATCTTCACAAACAACTCTTGCAGGCAGGACAGGTAATAGCAGTAGTAGTAGGACCACAGTCCCAAATCAATGTGGAAGATGACTGTAGCCATGAAATTAAAAGACGCTTGCTTCTCAGAAGAAAAGCAATGACAAACCTAGACAGCGTATTAAAAAGCAGAGACACTACTTTGCCTACAAAGGTCCATATAGTCAAAGCTATGATTTTTCCAGTAGTCATGTACAGATCTGAGAGCTGGATAATAAACAAGGCTGAGCCCTGAAGAACTGATGCCTTCAAACTGTGGTGCAGGAAAAGATTCTTGAGAGTCCCCTGGACAGCAAGGAGGTCAAATCAGTCAATCCTAAAGGAAATCAGCCCTGAATATTCACTGGAAGGACTGATGCTGAAGCGGAAGTTCCAATACTGTGGCCACCTGAGGCGAAGAGCCAACTCACTGGAAAAGACCCTGAAGCTGGGAAAGATTGAAGGCAGGAGAAGGGGACGACAGAGGATGAGATGGTTGGATGGCATCACCAACTCAATGGACATGAGTTTGAGCAAGCTCCGGGAGGTGGTGAAGGACAGGGCAGCCTGGCAGTCCGTGCAGTTGCAGAGTCAGACACAACTGAGCAACTGAACAGCAACAGTAGGACCATTCACTAGACAGGGAAATCGGAGCACCAGGAAGGCTTGTGCAAGACCACCAAAGAAAGAGAACGGAGCCTAAAACCAATGCTTTCAAAGACTTGGCTCTTCCTACATATGATTCTAGAATGGACTCCTTAGGCTAAAAACCTACTGTTGAAAAAAATAAATGGACAAACCTAATCTAATGATGAACTTGTATCAAAGACAAAAAAGCAAACCGAAGAAAAAAGATAAAGGTGGAGCTTGAAATTGCATTTGTAGTGAAAATTTCAAAAGCAAATTAGAAATTGAATGAAAACTGTTGTGAAACTCCTTAAGAGTTTGAGGAAATAACTGTATACCTATTTCCTGAATAACAGCCCCAGTTACAGAGTAATGAGGTATAACTCTTATTTTTTCTGTGAAGAGTAAAAATGTATAAAAGAAAGACTTGTCTCAGGACCTATGTTTGAACTAGACAACAAATTTGGACACTGGATGATTTGAGAAATCCACTTGTCTTTTCCTGTGATCAGGCAGTATTGACTTTTGCTAAATTGATTGTAATAGTAAATGGTATTGTGTTGTTTAACAATTCACCATTAGTAATAGTGTTCTGTAAATTTGAATATGTGTTACAGAAATTCATTATTTCTTCTCTGTAAAATTCTTTAAAACAAGATAAATCTCAAACTTACATATATTCTCTAAAATAACTCACCTATAAAGAAATAAGATTCATACTATGATCAAAACTTCAGGTTTACAGCTTAATTCAATTGTTTAACAACTTAGCACTTATCACAAACATTAACCGATTCACACTGTGTTAATGTAGGAAGCTTAACCACCTGCATTTCACTAATTTAAGACATTCTGTCCAAATAGTTTCACAACGTTATCTAAATGCATATTTATTTATTTATGTACTTATGACATTGTGTGTAAATCATCTTAGCAAGAATGGTGAATGGTATATTAAACAAACTAAAGAGTATAAAAACCATTTATTTTTGTATAAGAATTAACACATGAAGAAAATGGAACTGCAATTTTGAGAGTGTCATCACTATCAATACCACACAGAACAACAAAATCCTAATTTCAGGTCAGAAATTAAGGAAATATATGAAAAACAGAATAAATCCAAATGATTTGAATAACGCCATAGAGTGAGTGAAGTCACTCAGTTCTGTCGGACTCTTTGCGACCCCATGGACTATAGCCTACCAGGCTTCACAGACCATGCGATTTTCCAGGCAAGAGTACTGGAGTGGGTTGCCAATAATGCCATACTATTCCTTAAAAATGTATTCAAAGTCTATTTCCTTATTATTTTCCAAAATTAAAGAACAGTGTGATTTTAATGTAGAAAAAGGCACTTTTGCTGAGGCTTGACTTTTTTTTCCCTTCCTTTTTAAAGTTTATTTTTAATTGGAGAATAATTGTTTTACTATGTTGTGTTGGTTTCTGCTGTACAACAAAGTCAATCAACTATAAGTGATTTTTTGGTCTTCTTTTTTATGTTAAGAAACTCTCAGAAAATCATAACTTATTTAAACTGTGCTTTAGTTAAAAAGAAAAACAAAGAATAAGAAACTAACTCAATATTCAAGTAAAAACATTACAGATTCACATACCCTAAATGTTATTTACCTTTTAAAGTTAGAGATACTCCGAAATCGTTTTTAGGTGAATTTTATTTAAATTGATCTATGAAGAGAATGACCACCTTTCTGTGATTACAATACAAGAGCACAACCATTATGTATACTTTTGACGATATTTAAATTCCATAATAAAAATGCTCATGACAAAATAAAATGTTATAATAATATGATCTTTTTAAAGCTGCTTGGCCTTCATAATACATTCAAGAGAGTTTTGTTAATACAAAGAATGAGTTTTCACAGAGCTCATAATTTCCAATTCAGCCTAAAGGTAAAGGTTACTCTAAATATTCTCCCCTTATCAAGCAGTCGACTTACCATTGAAATCATAAATATATAGGAGAATTGGCTCATTCTGCCCAAATGCACAAAATGCAACCATATTTTCAAGTGGATGATAAGCAATGTCTCGAACTGGTGACTTGAATGGTAGGTCAGAATACATTGCTACTTGCTCTCCTAATTAAGAAAAGACATTCAATAATTTGTACTATCTCAGATATTTCTCATTAGAAGATTATCCTGCAACTTATCAAAAAAAGATTTATGGTAAGTAATAATAAACCTCATGCTATTTACAGGAAAACCTTAAATACTTATAGTTGAGCTATTGTTGTTTAGCTGGTAAGTCATGTCCGACTTTTTCAACCACTATATTAAACAATTATTTTTCATTCTCTTAGACTTCCTTTTTCTTCTTTTCAGTCCAATGTCTTGATGGAGTTTCAAGGCACAAACTAAAGACAAAAAGCTTGGAAGTAGAGATCTGTAGAGATCTGAGATCTGATAGAGCTGAGCAAAAGCCAGCTAAGAAACAACTCCACGGAGAACTATCAGGGAGGAATATCAGGACTAAAACTAAAGAAATTCTCTGGTTGGGGGAAGTTTAGTGAGGAATTAATTTTTCTTTTTTTTTTCCCCCAGAGGCTGTTTGATGTACCATCTGCCTTAAATATATATATATTTATACTATATATACAATATAGATATACTATTAATGCAGAGAAGGCAATGGCACCCCACTCCAGTACTCTTGCCTGGAATATTCCAGGGATAGAGGAGGCTGGTGGGCTGCAGTCCATGGGGTCGCTAAGAATCGGACACGACTGAGCCACTTCACTTTCACTTTTCACTTTCATGCATTGGAGGAGGAAATGACAACCCACTCCAGTGTTCTTGCCTGGAGAATCCCAGGGACGGCGGAGCCTGGTGGGCTGCCGTCTATGGGGTCACACAGAGTCGGACACGACAGAAGCGACTTAGCAGCAGCAGCATACAATGACTACAGTAGAAGTTTTGAAAATCAGAACTCAAAAAGCAAAGAAGAAAAATGAAATCCTAAGTGAACTGATTAGTCAAAAACGCCTAAAGGGAGAGATGAAAATAATAAAGATGAAGTCAAATAATGCTCATTAAAAAAATTTTAAAGTAAATTTTATATAATTCTATTGCTAAACAAATGTTTATGAAGGTTTGGTTTTTCTTTCAAAAAAGCAAAGTGAAGCACAAATGAACTATCCAATGTAACAGTTTATTTTATTGAATAAATTGAATTATAGTAATTCAGGTAAATGGCTATTAAGTTTCAAATATCCAAAACTCTGATAGGAATATGTTTGTTTCTAATAAAAATGTACTGTAGATGGTTAACCATTTGTATACCTAGTTGAACTCTAAATTCAGTTCAGAACTGAATTTGGTATTACAGTCCCCATTAAATACTTCTGTGAGATCAACAATATCTCATTACCAGCAAGGAAAGAATAAATCTTAAATTATAATGCAAAATTCTAAATCCATGAAGATATCAAAACCACAAAAAATAGAATTAATATAAATTCAGACTGTAGCTGAATTTCATTATCAGCTTTCCAATTTTGAAAAACATAACTGAGAACTTAAAATCAGAATTTCCTTGAAAATTATTCCATAAAATGGCAGTTTTTATACTTCATCAAAAACAAAACAAATCTTTTTAAAGTTCAATGAAATGCTATTTACCTGTTTCTGGGTTCCAAACATATACTATACCATCCTCACTTCCAGCAAAGAGAAAAGTCCCACATGGTGTCAAAGTGCTATGAATCTTCTCTCGATAATTTGCTGCACCTACAAATTTCCTTGCTGCTAATCTAGAAATAAAAAGATTTTATAAATGTAACTTGTCTTACCCATTTCACTGACTAGTGGTAGAAAAACTTTTCAATACTTCATTTGCATTTGACAAGCAACTTGTGAGAATCTGTTACACAGGATACATTCCATGAGGGATAGAGAATAAAGTAGAGGGAGTTCCAGAGCTCAGGGAGCTTATAATTTAGCAGGAGAGAGAAGAAATGCACCAAAGAAGAATAGAAAGTGAATGTAGAAAGTGCCACAAAAGAAGAACAGAAAAAGTCCTTTGCAGATTTGGATAAGAGAGAGAGATGATTTCTAGCTATGGAGCAAAGAAGATGCATTTGAATTGGTAACTCAAAAACGAACAGAATTTTTATATTCTTATATTTTTCCCATGCAAAAAAATTTTAAAATCAATGAATACTTGATTGCTGCAGAAATATTAGAAAAACCATTATTGAATCATCTCTTAAATATGGCATGTACCCTTTTGGGCTTTTAAACGTGTGAATAATAATAACAGCTAACATTTTCAGTGCTTATTATGCGCCAGGTGGCTCAGACAGTAAAGAATCTGCCTGCAATGCGGGAGACCTGGGTTCAATCCCTGGGTTGGGAAGAACCCCTGGAGAAGGGCATGGCAACCCACTCCAGTATTCCTGCCTGGAGAATCCCATGGACAGAGGAGCCTGGCAAGTTATAGTTCATGGGGTCACAAAGAGTCAGACATGACTGACCGACTAAGCACAGCACAGCACAGGTACTATCATCATCATTGGTTTACAGAGAGGATATTACATATACTGCTCTGTTATTTGCTTTTTTCAGTCAACAATGAACCATGAATAATGGTTTTTCATGTCAGAAAATAAAAATAATGCATTATCATTTTAACAGGCATATATTATATCATTGCCTAAATGTATCTTAAGAGATTTTCTATTGTTGGGTAACTCTTAGGGTATTTCCAGCATCCTAAGAGTTATCCAACATGTTTCCCCTAGCATGAATATGATTTCTATGAACAACCTTGTGTGTGTGTGTGTGTGTGTGTGTGTGTGTATACACACACATTGCACTGTTTCACAATTATTTTCTTAACATAAATTCCTAAACCCAAGGTTACTGGGTCAAAACTTCTGCTATTTCTGTTAATTTAAGTATAGGGTTGGTCAGAAAGTTCGTCAGGGTTTCTCTGTAAGGTGTTATGGAAAAACCCAAATGAATTTTTTGGCCAACCCAATACTTTACATCTATAAACTAGTTTATTACCCACAAAACACTTACGAGGATGGTGTAGTACTCTTCCATTTGTGTGAGGGGGAAAAGAGACTAATCAGTTAGTTTAAGGGATGGGACAGGCAGCATCTGACTATAAGCAGTTTTCCTCCAGAGCCCAAGTATGATCATGGACTGAATACTATACTACTTAAAAAGAGAACAACTAAACTCTGCAGGCCTGGACTTCTAAAAATCTGGCTCAAATCTCTATTTGATTAGTCTCTCAGCATTCCTTAGCAAGAAACCAAAGCTCATATGGACTAACTCACTCTGCTTTGAACACAACTTCTATTATCCCACATCCTGACTTTATTCCAGGCTTTCTACCCTAGAGAGGACACTGCCATCTTATCTAAATTCTATCCACCCTTCAAGATTGAGCTCAAAGACCAGATTCTCCATAGAGCCTTGAACGTAAGGCTTTATTATAGCTATTCAGCTTCACTGTTACCATGAAAAACATAATCCTTTTACTATATATTTATATTCATTAAAAGATTCTTATAGAGTACTTGCTACCTTCCAGGTATGATGTTGGGTATGATGTATATAAAAAAAAAAAAGAATAGCAGATTCTATAATAGTCCTTGAAGATGTCACACTGTAGGCTAATTAAGTGTTTTGCAAGTTATTTCGGAGAGTACATCTACATTCTAAACTCCCGATGAACCAGTTCTGCTTATCATTCTCTCACAGCATCCATACCACTGTCATGCTAGTCAAAAGCCCTCTCATTCAGGCATGATATTAGATCATACTACTATGCTAGACCAATATCACAGAGATAAAAGATGGTCCATGGCAGAAGTTTCTCCTTTTTTAATGTGAAAATAAAAAGCAGTTGACTACATCTCAGCTTCAAAACTATTCACATTTGCAGTTAGATAATTGTTGCAGGGGCCTGTCTCATATGCTGCAGGATGCTCATTATCTCTGGTCTCTATCCACTTCCCAGGCGGCTCAGTGGTAAAGAATCCACCTGCCAATGCAGGAGCAGCAGGAGACACGGGTTGAATCCTTGGGTAGGGAAGATCCTCTGGAGGAGGAAATGACAACCCACTCCATCAGTCCTGCTGGGATAATTCCAGAGACACAGAAGCCTGGCAGGCTACAGTCCCTCGGGTCGCAAAGAGTCAGACACCACTGAGTAACTGAGTACAATCCACTAGATACTAGAATAAACATTTAAGTGTCTCTAGACTCTGCCAGAGGTCCCCTGAGGGACAAAATTCTCTAGTTGAGAACCACAGCTGCATTGTATAAATATGAATTAAATCATTACTTATTCTATGAGTGTTTAACCTGCAAATACTGAATTATACTTACATTCGGAGATCCATAATTCTTAAAGTACTGTCTTTGGTATGAATTAATAAACGTTTTCCATTGTGATGAACCTCCAAGTAACTTATCGGGATTCCCTTAAACTCACTCTCTTTAATTTCCTAAAATGAATTTAAAAAGATTATGTAATATTACAACTACAAAATTTGTCTAAAGTTAAGCCCTTTTAAGTATACAAATTTAATTTTAAGAAGTCATTTTTAATTGCACAATGCAAGATGTTTTAAAATTGTTAGCAAAATTATTCCAAGTAAGTTCAAGTTAAGGATGAAAATAAAGCTGATAAAATGTAGTTTGGGGCTGCTAAGTAACACTATATTTAGTGTTTTTCTAGTATATTCTCAAATAAGAAGCACTTTCTGCAAACATGTCTTTTATTACTACATTGTCTGTTTATCATCATTTAAGAAATCTCAATTTCTAAGTTCAAAATTAAGTATAGAATTAGCTCTCAGTTCTATTTCAATTTCAGATGATTTCTTCATGCATTTACCTCCACTTGTCCTAAAAAAGATAAGCTATCAGCATCTTATTATGAAACAATTTAGTTTAGATTGTAATTTTAGGTTTTTCTGGATACTTAAAGCAGCTAAATCTTCTGGTTACAGAAGAAGTCTCTAAGTAGACCTGACTACTGATGTCAAGAAAGACACAAACACTGAAGGAGAATCTGCCTGAACAAGCCATATATAAATAAGGACAATTTCCAAAATCCTTCTTGTTTGGATTATCAGGAGAAAGAAAACAATTGCAAATACAAAACTGTTTAAAGTCTGAAGAGTCAAGAGAAGGTCTGCTTTACTCTGCAGTCAGAATTCTGAATAGCATTCTTCTCCCTCGAGGTCCCCTTATTATTTTGCTCACTTCTCCTAGAAGGTCTCCTCTTCAGAGGTGGGTTAGCACCAATACAGGTGGGGTACAAACTGCTATAATCCTAATATCAGCAGTAGAATCCCCGGTTCTGCTGTTCGGTGCTGAAACCGGCTGCCAACCACTTTTTTACAAGTTCCAGAATAAAGTCAAACACTGACACCACAGATGGGGATTTTACTGAGCCCAACTACAATGATTTGGAGGTGAAGATGCACTGATGAAGGTCTGAGCACCTGGAGCAACACTTACACAGATGCAAACATGCAAAATCAAAAACAAGTCTGCATAACAAGTGTCAGGAATAAATTCGAGAAAAGAGTTGGCAGATTTAGTGTTTGTAGCATCTGTTAATGTTTTCCTTCATATTTTTTCATATTCATGCTCAAGGTCTGGTGTTAAAGACCACACTCTACACCAAGGAGTAGAGCAAGCAACATGGACGCTTCATCTTAAGGGACAAATGAGCATAAGCTAGCATCCCCCACTCCACTGGTGGAAGAGAACCAAGTAAGAAATCGCAGTCTCCATCTGTCCCAGGCATAAGCTGTTAAAAGGACATCCCATCCCTCATTTCCTCACTTTTTATATTTGACTGTCTCAAGTAACCACCAAGTGGCAGATTTCCAGGTGTATTTGCCTTTTGGTTACTACACAGAAGGAAAGAAAACACATGATTTTTAATATAAATAGCAGACTCTGTATTGCAGAAACAAATGACTAGAAATGTTGCCTTTGGAACCTCGCCAATATATCAATATATAAGTAATTAGAAAGTTCTTTTCAAAGTGTATGAAATTGCTACAACATGAATCCCAAGTCATCATTCATTAATCTGACAGACTAGATAAGAATGACTAAAAATAGAATAGACTGGGTTTTAAATTGATCTGACAGACTCAACAGATTTAACTAAAGTTGATGGAAATTCTTTTTCACACGTCTTTTTTCAAACAGGGACAACTGCTACAATCTATTATGAAGAACAAGAAAACCAAAGAACACAGCTATAGCGTATTCATATATATGACATATATATATATAAAACTCAAGTTTAATGACTTGTTTTGTATTTTTAGCTAAAACATACTAAATATACACCAACAAAGTTGCTTGGTATACAAGCCATCTTAAAAACACTCTGCTTAAAAAATGAGATTATTCATTTGTTTTAGCCAATTTAGTATATTTCAATGAGACAATTACTGTGATTAAATGACACACCTCCTCATATTTATTAATATATAATCTTGATCACATAATTTTGAGAGACAGCACTGTTAACAAAACCTTAAGAATGGTGTTTCTAGTGATGCTTGCTATTGGACAAATAAAAAAAAGAATATGAATAGCAGAAAATATAAGTTGTTATGTATAGACGATAACATAACATATACCTCATTTTGCATAAATTTTACCAATGGATTCCTGAATACCAGAGTGCAACCTAAGGCTCAAAAATGTGAAAGAAAAGCCCAACCAAAATGAAGAAAATTTTCATTAAGTCACTATGTTATCAATTAGCTATCAGGAAAACACAATAACTGACTTTTGAGGGACTGAGAAAAACTTAATTCCTTTGAAAGGAGTGAACAGAATGTCCTGCATCTTTTAAGTCATGTGATTTTTCCCAATTTTTTCAAATAAATCCCCAAGTATGAAGTGAAACTCTACCTTGTTTATGCTCCAGTGACGCACTGAGTGTTGTATATCATTGACTTTGACATACGTATTCCAAACAACAATCACCCCTGTGCAGTCTCCTGAATACATGTGGTGACCTATTTAAAAAAATAAAATAATGTAGGTAAAAATGATACACAGAAGTTGTTTCAACTATTATGAAATTAGGCAAACACATCCCAATAAGACAAAAAATTGAAGTGCTATTAAAAGGTACTGTAGTTTAAAAAAAGCCCAAAAGGCAAACAATCAGATCCCAATTTTTTTCACCCTTTTGAGTTACTTGTGATTTCTTCTGTCACCTACCTGAATTTGAAAACAAAACGAAATGAGCATCTCAGTTCATGTGTACATAGCTCAAATTCCAAAGCAAAACAAATTATTTGAATTTTCCAATATGATCTGTACTGCTCACTTTTATTAACCTATATAACCCATTTCACATTCCTGGAGAAACACCTATGCTCTAATATATACTGTTAGAATAATACCTGAGACCTGGTAGGAACTCAATAAATGATTAGGGAATTAATAAAATAATAAGTAACAGGTGTTTCAGTTTAACATCAATTCTGAAAGTCAAACCATCCTACAGTTAAATGGGACTTCAAAGGCCATCAGATTCAACTTCATAAACAATTAGGCATGTTTTAGAAACCATATGAACAGATGGCTGTTCAGCAACTGTGAATGCAATATTTTACACAAAGTATTAACATTTAGTGTATTCATGGAGAAGGAAATGGCAACCCATTCCAGTACTCTTGCCTGGAAAATCCCATGGATGGAGGAGCCTGGTAGGCTATCATCCATGTGGTCGCAGAGTCGGACTGGGCTGAGATTTCACTTTCACTTTCACTTTAGCTTATTCAACTGTTGAAATGCTCTGCATGTGAGAATCTTCTTTCTAATTCTAAGCAAAGGAAAATCTGTTTTCTGTAGCTTTGGCTCTATTTCTACCTACTGGAGTAACACAGAAGGACTTCACTTTTTTCACACCTTAACCAAATACCTGAAGAAATTATTCATCTCTCTTTTATAATCTGAGCTACTTCTTCTATGACAGAGTTTTCAGATGCCTTTCTATCCTTGGTTGACCTTTCCTGAAGGGGTTCCTGCTTATAAACATCCTTATGGTTGAATTGAGTACATTAGAAATATTATTATTTTGATATGATCCCATACTAATTGTTTACAGCTATACAAACCTAATGTCTGAAATAACAGAAAAGGTGACTATTTAATAGATACAACAAATTTGAGTCTTTCAGCTGATAAAATAATTATATTTTATATCCTTGAAACATCATTTATAATACTCATATTCCAAGATTAAACCTTA
Organism: Budorcas taxicolor; assembly: GCF_023091745.1. Classification (NCBI taxonomy): domain Eukaryota; kingdom Metazoa; phylum Chordata; class Mammalia; order Artiodactyla; family Bovidae; genus Budorcas; species Budorcas taxicolor. Next base: position 64,787,139 of record NC_068918.1, read on the forward strand.
AATAATTGCAAATTTCCCTTCCATAAACATGTGTTTATATACTTAAAAAATCTTGTTGCCACATTTAAAATACATATTTTCAACATTGTTCTGGGATCTTTCCTCCTATCTTCCTCAGTTTTATCATTTACAGAAAAGGGTCCTTTAAGAAAACTACTAAGGGAACAATCACCAATCCAACGGAATATATTCATAAATTTGGAACAGGATTGGTTGTTACAGCAAAGATTAGTTGAATCAAAATGCTTAGAAATGTACTGACTTTAAAATTAACTAACAACTACTGCAGTGCCAAATTTATGACCAGGTCTATCATATGATCTGCACAAACAATCTAAATATGCACAAACATATTTAATTTTATCTAATACAAAAAGTCCCTTTCAAGCTGAAATAATAATTATCCTAGTGAAACAAAATTTTTAAAAAATTCTTCACGTAACTAGCCTTCAATTTGAATATAATTTTAGACATACCTTCAATATCAAAACAGAGAGAGTTGATGAAACTCTTGTGATTGTCAAACTGTCGGATCAATACGGCAGGATCCTGTCTCATATCAACTTTCCATATACGTATCACAGAATCATAGCATCCTGTCACCACCAGCTCTCTTACAGCTGGGTGGAATTTAGCCGTGTAAACAAAAGAAGGATGAGGTAAAACTCTGAAAGTATTTGTATTGTTTATTTCATTTTTCCATATCCTGGAAAAGGATGAAAATGTTACATATTGCTTCTGAAAGGCAGACGTTTCTCTAAGAACCGATATACGCAATGGACTTTATGAGTAAGCAAATGACAACAACCAATGGTAAATTTTCTAATAATAAAAATAATCTGATCACATTATTTGATGACCAGACTTCTTTACATTTTGACAAAGCTATTTCTTTTACAGTTATTTTCAAGTATTATGTTAATTCATCTACTAATTGCAATCTATACTGCAAAATGTCTCTATTTGTTTTTAAACCAACCTATTCTTGACATTGATTAAACACAATGCATAGCTGGTAAAATATTGCATCTAATAAAATATAAGTAAAAAATAAAATAGAGGAAGAAACTTCAATGATTTCTCATCTAGGTTGTGTATATCGCTTTTCCAAAGTGCTTACAGTTGAGGACTTAATGTGGTACTCCATTAACTTTTTATTTGTAATTTCAAAGCATAATTAACATAAAGATCTCAAAGACTTAGAAGTCACTTTCAAATGACTATATAAGTACTTGAACAAAATAACATTAAAATAATTACAATATTTTATAGGAAACAGGTTATCTAACATTGAGTACTCACTTTTAATACTCATTATCTCTTCCTTTATATAACAGGTGATTTAAAAGAAATTAATATTGTTATTGCTATAGTCTTGACAAAAGTAAACCCTAAGAGTTAAACTATCAGGTTAGCACTGGAGTGGGTTGCCATTGCCTTCTCCGAAGTCAATGTGTAAAAACAGACAAAATCTAGGAACAAACAGGTGCTTTATGAGTGTGAAGCACCTGATTTTTAAAAACTTAGGTTATCAGAATTAGAAGAATTTATTTTTTAACATGGGGATTTATAGTTTATCCTTTTTATTACTATCTAAGAAATGAAGCAAATTAAGTTTTTTTCAAAATTAACTATAGAAGAAAAACTACAGTTGCTATTCAAGAATAACATTCTATCAGCTTTCTCAGCAGCTGCTTAAAAATACAGGATATGATCTTCAACTACTAAGAATCCAAACTAGTAATGAAGGAAGTGAAAGACTGTTTTCAAGTAAAAGTAAAACACATGTGTCACTGCATAAACATTTTTACCATCATGAAACTGTCAATGAACTCATGTAACATGAAATACAGTACTTAGTGGGGAAAAAAATCACTAATTTTGAGGGAATATTAAGGAGAATACTGAAAGTAAAACTTCAGTTGCCTGCTAATAAATCTTAGCAGCGTCATCTGAAATGCTATATAACAAGAAGAAATGACAAGTGTATTGTAAAAAGAGCTCAATATAATTTGAACAGACACAATATTTTAACATAAGAATGAAGCTTTTTATATAAATGCTGAACTGGTATCAGTGATGGCTTTAGTCACGCAAGCAATGGGAGAATCTAAGATCAAAAGAAATGTATTACTGGGTTTGTGAAAAAAAAAAAAAAATCAGACTGATCATAGCAGAAAACATTTATACACAAATCTGTAAAGACTAGATGAACATACAAAAAATTATTTAAATTTGGAAAGAAAAGAATATACCAAAGTTAAAACAGTAGGTGTGAAGAGAGGATGGAGTGAGAACATATTGGTATATTTGAGAGCCATTACTCATGGACAAGTTTTTCTGATTATATTGGGAGCTGCTGTTCTTCTTTTTCTTCAAATTTTACTGAAGATAACTAAAGATGGAGATTTAAATTAAACCCGTTTAGTAGAGAGCTAACCAGTGGAAAACAGTTACTCAGAAGATGCTAACAATAACAGGTGATGGTGACCTCAACGGAAGACAGAAGACCTGGCCAAAAACCCAATTTCTTGCCCCTTGCTTTCTGCAAGCATTCCTTATCTCTTTCAAAATCCCACTATCTTTTTATTTCTAGCCACAATGATTCTCTTTTCACTCAGTAATCCTTCACAATAGTATTTTAGGATGCCAACGGTCCTAAATTAGGATCAACCCCAAAGCTACACAAAGGAAAATGTATACTTTATACAACATATGCCATGTGAGGAAATCCAAGTGGACTTAAAAAATGGTAAATCTAAAAAATTAAAAAAAAAAAAAAAGGTAAAACCTGAGTTGGGTCTTAAATGATGACTGTGAGCCCACCTTGGCTTACCATAGGCACTTAGATATTTGTTGGGTGAATGAGTTGGGCAGGAAGGGGAGGAGAAGCGCAGGAAGCCTAGGGACAGTCGATAAGGTAACAGGGAGATGACAAAGAAGATGAGATGTTAAGTGCACTTCAGAAGTTTGTGTGAGCGATGCAGAGGGTACTATGGGACGTGCACAAGAGAAAATGGGAGGTCAGTGAGGGCCACGTCTGTCATGCCACGCTACGGAACCAGGACATTTTTAAAAATTTAAATTTTTGGCAATCAAAGATTTTTTTAAAGTCCAGACATTATGAAAGATGGTTTTGGAAAGAATTTTAGCACAGCAGGGGTGGAGGAGCTAGAGGGTGAATACTGGCAAAGCTTAGCAGCAACAGTTGAAGCAAAAAGATAACAAGGGCTTGAATTAAGGTAACAGCAGTGAAGACAGAAAGAATGTGACAGAATGTGAGCCTTTTAGGAGGGAAAATGGATACACTTCAGAACTACTTAGATGTGAAAAAGAAAGATGAGTAGCACTATTCTGAGTTCCCAGCTTGGGAGGCAGGGTAGATAAGGAGACGCATTTAAAAATGTGGCGATGCAGAGAATGGACTTGTGGCCATGGTGGAGAGGGAGAGAGGAGAACAAGTAGCATCAACATAGATACACTATCAGGTGTAAGATGGATAGCTGGCGAGAAGCTGCTTTGTGGCACAGGGAGCCCAGTCTGGTGCTGTGTGATGACCTGGAGGGATAGGATGGGGGAGGGGAGGGAAGCTACGAAAGGAGGGGATGTATGTATAATTATGGCTGATTTATATGGTAGAAACCAACACCACATAGTAAATTTTTTAAAATATTTAAATTAAAAAAAAGAACAAAACAAAAACTATATGAAGGTTAAAAACAGAAAACAAAATTTGGTGATTTCAGATTTGGATTTGTGGTACCACTGGGCAATCCAGGCAGAAGTGTGTTAATAGCTGAATTTGAAAAAGAGAAGGAGCTCGAAGTTATTAGCATACAAATGAGAGTCAAAGCTGAAAAAGATGAGAGCGAGCAGGATAAGCACACCAAACCACAGAACACACTGAATAAAGGATCGTGGGGACCCATATCTCTTTGTTAAGAGACATGAATAGAGATACACAAGGGTAAATTTATGAATGTGCGTGCTAAGTCGCTTCAGTCATGTCCAACTCTTTACGACACTATGGACTGTAGCCTGCCAGGCTCCTTTGTCCATGGGATTTCCCGGACAAGAATACTGAAGTGGGTTGCCATTCCCTTCCTCAGGGGATCTTCCCGACCCAGGGATTGAACCCACAACCCTTATGTCTCTTGCATTGGCATGTGGGCTTTTTACCACCTGGGAAGCCAAAATTTATGGATATTAGGTGGTAAACCAGAGATAAATACAGGAATTTCATGTCTGGTTAAATTACACTGTAAATTGAAGGTAGTCACTTGATGAAAGTGGGAAGACTGTATAGAGAACTTAAGATTGTGCAAAGAACTTGAAGCACAGTAAGATTTGGTTAGATCTGCTGCTAGAGGAATAAGAAAAAAATAGCTAAATAAACATAAGCAAAAGGATTGCTCAGCAGAGATGAGAATTTATGGATTTTACGACTCTCAAATCCAAAGTCAAGGTCTTACCAAGGTTGTGCCTTTTTCTCTAGCATACCCTGGTGTCAGACAGAATGGTTACGCTTGAAAGAACAAGAAACCAGATGGGTTATTGAAGATATTGCTACGAGGGATTAATAGTAGGCTTCTAGTTCTCCGGTGGCTCTGACAGTAAAGAATTTACCTACACTGCAGGAGACCAGGTTTGATTCCTGAGTCAGGAAGATCCCCTGGAGAAGGGCATGGTGACCCACTCTAGTATTCTTACCTGGAGAATCCCATACACAGAGTAGCCTGGTGGGCTACAGTCCATAGGGTCGCAAAGAGTCAGACACGACTGAGCGACTAACACTACTACTTATTAAATTGGAAGGGGTTACATTATTTTAAGACTGACATTCTGAAAAATGCAAATATTTGAAAATCTATTACACTCTTAAAATGCAAGATGCATATTAATTTACTGACCCTACATTATGCATTGAGCAGCACCATGTCTTGGTCCCTGGATCCAGCTAAACAGTACAGATGGAATCCCTGCCATCAACAGCTTATATTCCAGGAAAAAAAATCTCAGTTGTTTAATAACTTCAAAGTATTAATCAAAACTGTACAAAATGACCATTTAAAGGCTGAGGATTAGAAACACTGTATATCATATAAATGAAATATATTTAACAGCATGTGTTTAGGAAAAAGTTTTCATAACTTATTTAATCAGTGAGTCTGTATGATGCATATTTATGACAGTCCCTTGATAAGAAAGACATAATTGAAGCATAAGAGCAGTTATATCACTTTACATTCTATTTCCTCTCTTTGAGGGCATGCAGCATACACAGAGGATGAGATGGTTAGATAGCATCACTGACTCAATGGACTTGAGTTTGAGCATCCAGGAGTATCCAGGAGACACTGAATGACAGGAAAGCCTGGCACGCTGCAATCCATGCAGTTTCAAAGAGTCAGACACAACTTAGTGACTGAACAACAACAAGCATACACAGAAGTGAGTACTTCTGAAGTATACTAACCTGGCAGTGCCATCAGATGATGCAGTAAGAATATAACGATCGTCTTTTGACCAGCAAAGATCATAAATGATATTGAGGTGGCCACACAATTCTCTCATGAAACGTCCAGAAGGAATTTCGTATACTAATGAAAATATTCCCCAAATTAGTAAGTTTTCAGACAGAGGATTCTTAACTTAATAATATAAAAATCCATAATTTATAATAATTTATACATAAGGTAAGCACTGTCTATAAGAATATTATCACCAAAGACATTTTCAGTATGAAAAAAGGTCAAAATCTACTTAAAAGATTTCAATTGCATTAGATACAAGAACTTAAATACCTAAAATTTTACAATATGCTACAATTAACAATTATTCTGATCTCTTTTCAAAGCAATCCTAATAATCTTTGATAATCAACTTATTAAACAGATAACTTTTAAATTACAATTCACTGTAATTTTTATGAATAAAGTATTATTTTATCTGAAAATCAATCAAAGTTCAAGCAAAATTTAACTATTCGAAGCAATGAGAACTTAAACTCTGCTACTGTGAGAGAAAAATTCTAATACTAAAAATGATAGGGGAATTAATAGAGATTTAATCTGATAAACAAGGCATTGTGGTATTGTTATGTTATGTATACAGTAAAACCTTCTAACAACACAGAACAACAGTTTCCATGTCTCTACTTCCACCTAGTGGTAAAACCAACCGCTGTTTAAAATACTATGTACAGAAGAACTGCTATAGCAAAATAAGTAAGTAAAGTAAGTAAAGTCACTCAGTCGTGTCCAACTCTTTGTGACCCTGTGGACTGCAGCCCACCAGGCTCCTCAGTCCATGGGATTCTCCAGGCAAGAATACTGGAGTGGGTTGCCATTTCCTTCTCCAGGGGATCTTCCCGACCCAGGGATCGAACCCGGGTCTCCCTCATTGGAGGCAGACGCTTTAACCTCTGAGCCACCAGGGAAGCCCCTATAGCAAAATAAAGACCTTGGAAAATCTGCTCCACCATAAAAGCAATGAGAACACTGGCAAAAATGGTCAAAATTAACTTTTTCAAAATTTTGGGAATTAAAGGCTTGTAACAATCTGAGGAGCATTTTACTAAAGAAAAACATATGAATATTGGCAACAACAGTGAGCTCCATGGTGTTTTAAGTTGTCCTGTTCCCATTTTCCTCTCCCAAGCTCCAGAGTAGCCTTGAAAACCAACAGCCTTGAAACTGTTGGTTTCAGAATAGTAGCCTCCCATCTATGAGATGGGGCAGAAAAGGCCTGAAGACCTCCAAAGCCCATCCCTAAGACAAAACTGTTAGACAGTTTGGCAGCTTCCTGCAAGGCTCCATTCTCAGGGCCTGGCTTTATCTGACCTGGTCCTGAGCATGCTCTGGGTGAAGAGTCCTAACCCTGGGGTGCATAAAATAATCAGCAGTGTGGCCCTCTGAGGCAGTGATACCAGAAAGAAGAAGCTGATCAAAGAACTTAAAAGGAAATACTGGGAATGAGATGTCCATAGGGTACTTTGAAAAGCTCCAGTATATTCCAGGGAATTGAGAAGAACACAAACACATCAATGGCTGTGCACATACTTGTGCAAGGCAGACCTGAAAGGCCTTGTATCTTACTGTGACTGCCCCGGGGAAGCTCTGTGCAAACAGAAAGTGAAGGCTAAGGTGGAGTTGTAAACTCTCTACTTTAGCACTGGAAACCTATCCCAACATACACACAGAGCGCCCTTCGGCACTGGCGGGGAGACCTGTTTACTCAAGGATATTTAAAAATCCCTCTCTAATCATCAGTTGACCACCAAGCTAGCAAGGCAAAAACTCCAGGGGTAGCGCCTCACAGGGAATAAAGACTAGGAAAATAACTATACAGATAACAACAACAGATCCCAGGTGGGCAGATGGAAGTGGGTAAGTAAGGGAATCTGATTTCCAGAGCTGCCATATTATCATATATAAAATATTCAGTTTTCAAGGGAGACACACACATATACACAAAACACAAAAGTATGGCCACACACAGGAAAAAAAGCAGTCAGCAGAAACTGTCTATGACACCTAGTTAAATACTTTAAATCCTTTCTTAAAAGTATGTTCAAAGAACTAAAGAAAACCACATCTAAAGAACGAAGGTATGAGAATTATTTCTTGCCAATTAATAGACAGAGGTTATTTTTAAAAAAAGACAGTAGAAATTCTAGAGTTGAAAAGTACAATAACTGAAATAAACAATTCACTAGAGGGGTTCAATAGCAGATATGAACTGTCAGAATAATCACTAAACATGAAGACAGTTCAATTAAGAGTACGTAGTCGGAGGGGCAGAAAGGAAAAAATGAAGGAAAATGAATAAAGGTGCAGAGACCTGTTGCATACCATCAAGTGCACCAACACAGAAATGATGGGAGTCTCAGAAGAAGAGAAGAAACAGAAGGGGGCAGAAAGAACATCTGAAGAAATAAAGATGAAAAACTTCCCAAGTTTGTGAAAAACATTAATCTGTACATCCTATGAGCTGAATGAATTCCAGGCAGATACATCATAATCAAAAACCAAAGACAAAGATTCTTCTTTTTTTAAAAATTTTTTCAGATTCAAGCAGTAGTAGGTATATCTAAATTTAAGTTTTTTCTTAAAGTATGAAGTAACACATATTTATCCTGGAAATGTTAAAAACATACACATCAGAATGAAAATAATTCTTTCACTGCCCAGTGCATAGTGAAAAAAAAATTACTATTAATACTCTGGGGGTATGTTTTCTTAAGAATCTTTTTTTTCCCCAATGCATAGCTTTTAGTGACTGTTAACAATAGCAGAATAGCATAGTCATAATCAAACTACATGATAACTTTGTACATCTAAAGCGAACATTATTTCATGAGGAGGAATATTTACTTAATAGCTGATAATCAAGCCAATTATGAGCCCTTGCTGAAAAAAAGAGCCAGTCAGCCCCAGAATAATAAACTGTGACGTTCTCAAAGTCAGTGCTCGGGGCAGACGCCTGTGAAGAGCTGGCTACTTCCTGCTGAGGTGAGCTGGTTTTCACCATTAAACAAGAAGGGAAAGTATTTCATGCCTCTATGACTAGAAGAGCATGAATACCCACTGAAAAAAACATCTCTAATGTTACAGAAATAACTTGTCAACGTGGTTTCTCCATTTTTTAAAGGTACTTTAAGAGTAGGTCTTTGGACTCTGCTGAGTTACTATAATTAAAATTCTTCATTGGTATTCCTAAGCCAATTTTTACTGTCTTAGCACATAACAAATTTGAGGGCGTTCATAACCAAATTCTCACTATTATCAAAGGACTAAAATTGGACTAAAATTCCTCAAGAGAGTTATTAATCCTACATGCTACAAAATTTCTATACTTAAAATAGAAAATATACAAAGAGTACCTCTTGAATATTTTTAAAAATTTATTATCCTTCATTTAATCATTCTCATTGTTATTCCTGGACATATACTATATAGTGTAAATTATTAAAAAAGAATTGTGACTTTACTTGAGGAAATCTATTTTAATTCAGTAGTATGAGTGGATGACAAATTAAGATTTCAATGAATTTTAAAACACAACAAAAAAAATCCTCTCATAGTCTAATATTAGGATAAACAGATAGGATCATTACTCACAAATAATTGGATATCCATCCCGGCTGGCACAGGCTGCTGCTAATATTCTTCCATTGTGGGAGAAAGCAAGACAAAAGCATCCTCGCTCTCCTGCATTTAGTGAGAAGAGGTGCTTGTTTGGGATACGGCAGGCCTGTAAAACATACATTTTGCAAATACAGATGAAGAAACATCAAATATGAAAGCTAGTTGTTAATTTCAATTATTGTAGCTGGTGCCGTTTCTGGTTTTTAAAAAGGTCCCTTTAGTGTGAGGCAGAGGAGGAAGAAAGCAAGTAAGCAGAATGATGGAAAACCATAGTAAATTACTTCACTTTCAAAGCAGACAATCAGTTTTAATTCTCCCTAACACTGAGTGAATTTATACCCCATGCCTAACTAGCACTATTCACCTAGAAGATGAACACAAACTTTCAAGATCTGATACTCTAAAGCTGTCACTACCAGATTATTTTCACATAGCCACAAAAGGGAATGTGTGTCACACCCTTCTTTCATGACAGCAACTAATAAGTGATTTTTGTGGAACCATAAACTTGTCCTGAGTCTACAGATGACATACAGACCAAGCTGAAGTCCAGGATGTATAAATATTCATTTTTTCTTTTTTCTCTTTAATAACCATCATTTGTAAAGCCTTCCAAAATGCATTTTATGTTATGTATACAGTAAAACCTTCTAACAACACAAGTCTCTACTTCCACCTAGTGGTAAAACCAACCGCTGTTTAAAATACTATGTACAGAAGAACTGCTATAGCAAAATAGACCAAAATAAATCAATCACTTCCTATTGACTTCTCATTCACAACTTTTATTAAAATTCCTTCATCATTTTTATGTTTTCATGCCTTATTACCAGATGAACCCAAAACTTTTTGTGTATTAATATCTATTGTAGAAAATACTACTTGCTTTTATTTGTCCTAATTCTACCTCTTTCAAACTTTGGTGAGCCTTAGTTCCTGTATTTCTTTCTTATTATTCAAAATGTATATTTGGCCCTTATGACATGCCATGAATGTGGTACTTTTATTACAAATATCTTTTTATATATTCATCATGAGCTTCCCAGGTGGTTTAGTGATAAAGAATCTGCCTGCTAGTGCAGGAGATACAGGACACGTGGGTTCAATCCCTGGGTTGGGAAGATGGCCTGGAGTTAGGAAATAGCTTCCCACTCCAGTATTCTTGCCTGGAAAATCCCATGGACAGAGAAATGTGGCGGGCTACAGTCCATGGGATGGCAAAGAGTCAAACGCTACTGAGTGACTGAGCATACACTCACACACATTCATCACAGCAAACCTGTGAGTAACTACTGCTGCTAAGTCATGTCAGTCATGTCTGACTCTGTGTGACCCCATAGATGGCGGCCCACCAGGCTCCCATCCCTGGGATTCTCCAGGCAAGCACACTGGAGTGGGTTGCCATTTCCTTCTCCAATGCATGAAAGTGAAAAGTGAAAGTGAAGTTGCTCAGTCCTGTCCAACTCTTCGCGACTCCATGGACTGCAGCCTACCAGGCTCCTCCATCCGTGGGATTTCCCAGGCAAGAGTACTGGAGTGGGGTGCCATTGCCTTCTCCAGAGTAACTACTAGTACTATATAAAGCTAATAAGTATTATTCAGAGTCAGTCAAAGACTATGGACTCAAGGACCTGCTTTCTAGACGGGAACCAAGGTCTCACAAGTAGCATCACAATTTAGCAGCAATATGAAGAGGCAGATTTATGAGCAGCTACTAGAAAGGTGAAAAATTCAACAGACATCTATTAGATGTCAATAATGTACCAGATACCATCTTTCCATCCAGATGATTTAGAAAAGGGAGAGGGGGATAAAAAGAGGTCAAAAATTGAACAAAAAGTTAGCAGGTTTCATAATCACTTACTGCTGCTCGTAGAGGAGGAGGTGTAGTTAAGGAACACTGTGCCTCATCACTAAAGCCAAAACACTAAAGGCACCATCATTTAACTTGCATCCCCAGAGTAAGATGCTATACTCAGAAGAGGCACCTGATGAACATTTAATAACAGCAACAAAGGGCCTCAACACCCTCAACTCTCCACTTCTTAACTGCTTTGTCAGTCACTCAATCACACTAGGTCTTTCCTCCTTTCGTATTCATGTCTCATTTCTCACATTTCAAGGTCTACTACATGCATGTAGTATACTACATGCCATTGCATGTAGTAGTTAATTTGTCCTAAAATACCATTGCTATCACACTTCCTTCTCACCTGAAACCTCCCACTTTTCCTCAGTCCCACACAATCAAATATTAGGCTACCCACCATTGGAGCCACTTCAGAATGTGGGCTTACTCTATCATCACCACTTACACAAACTTGGATTTCCCACCCACCAAGCTTTGAGTGTCTGAGGAATACAGCAGGTGCTTTCCATTTATTTATAACATCGCCCCAATATGAAATACTCTTCCCTGTCCTCTTCTCTCGCTCCTAACTTGACCACTCTTTAAAGTTTGTCACAGGCTCCACCAACCTGTTGAATGAACCCTTCTTCCATCACTCCAGATCACCATTTACGTATCAGAAATCCTCAAACTGCTTTCATTCAGGGTACTTTACAGTCTTAAAAATTTTTTGAGGATCCCCAACTGTGGCTATATCTACAGATATTTATATTAGAAATTAAAACTGAGAAATTAAAAAACCATTTGTTAATCATTTAAAAAATAACAGAGCAAGTCCATTAAATGTTACCATAATTTCTTTTCATGAAAGATTTCATAAAATGGAACTGTTCTATTATTTTTGCTAATCTTTTCAATATCTGGCTTAATACATGGTAGTTGGATTTGCTTAATAAAAGCAAAACTGCTTCTGCATTCACCCTCTTGTGATATCAGATATCATTTAGCCTCTGGAAAACTCCAGTGTGAGAGAATGAAAGTCTTGCGAGAGAATGAAAGTCAAAAAGACAGATTAAATTGTTACAGAATCATTAGAATTATTCTAATCTTATTCTGAAAATAGACTAACTTCAACAGACCCCTTGAAAGGGTCTGAGGACTCCCAGCAGCGCCTGAATCACACTTTTGAGAACTGCTCATCTAAACAATTATTTTTATATCTGTATTTTCTGAAGAGTTCTTTGCATACCTGATAGTGAACAGCACAGTAACTAACTCCCATGTTCCCAACTGATGTGAAAGGTCCCCAAGGGCACAGTCTAAGTATTATTGTCTCCATATTATTATGTGTAAAGTGTTTAAAAGTGACTTTAAGATGTATCTGTAAAATTGGCCTCAAAATGAAAATTAAATATGATGCAAACAGAACGTGAAAAAGTCTCGGAAAATAGTCACTCTTATGTATATACTGAGTCTATAAAATGAAGCACTCCACTCTTTATGGAAGCAAATAAGACTGGCAAAACCTTACCAGTAATGCTTCTTGCCACAGCAAAATATGATAGCCAAGTACAAAAAAATTTTAGTGAAAACTTAAATACTGCTCAACTTCTGGTAGAAGGATATAGATATACCTGTCTCTATCAAAATATGATTCAGGAAGAAGCCAGGGACTGAGAATTTCATGAATCCAAAAACTGTCGATTTATGGCCTGAACTGTATCCCGCCACATTCCTATATTGAAGCCATAAGCCCAGTACCTCAGAATGTAACAGTATTTGGATACAAGGTCTTTACACAGCAGATTAAGCTAAAATGAGGTTGCTAGGGTGAGCCATAGTCTAAGAAGAAGAAGATGAGACACCAGGGATGTACACGTTCAGAGAAAAGACCACGAAGAAGCAGTAAGATGGCAGCCATCTGCCAGCCAAGGAGAAGGGCCTCAGCATGAACCAGCCTGCCAACCCTTCATCTGGGACTTCCAGCCTCCAGAATTAACAGAAAATAAATTTCTATTGATTAAGCCAACCTGTCTGTGATCTTTCTTATGGCAGCTCTGGCAAACTAATAAAACTCTCCATATCCCCAAAGAACTTAAGATAATATCTGTATGTACCCACTAGGCACTCTATTATTATTTACCAAATGAATTAATAGGCAGACAAGATCATGGCTAAAAACAAGGATAACCTGAAAGCTTTAAGTAGCAAGCTATTTACCCTAGGAGCTGATGGCGCATTTTAAAATAAATATCTAAATGAATCCAGTGTCAGTGAACACTTCACCTGCCCAGGCAACCGTTTCCACTTCACCACTTCCTTTGAATCCTCTAATCCAGGGTCTATGTCCACTGAACTTGGTTCATGGTGTCGCTCACAGTGCACTGGTTTACCCTTTTCTTCCTGAAGAGCCATCATAGAACGGTAAGATGGCTTTACCTAGGTATGTACAGAAAATGAGAAAATATATGTATCATGTTAATCTTTTTCTCTTTTCTAGCATATATGGCTTTTAAAATATTGAAACAAACAGTATAATATGAAAATGTTTCAAAATGTAATCCAGAAAAAATTTTAGTTTTATTTATACACTATTTAAAGAAAAGAAAATGAATGGGCTCAGTTGGTAAAGAATCTGCCTGCAATGCAGAAGACTCCAGTTTGATTCTTGGGTTGGGAAGATCTGCTGGAGAAGGGATAGGCTACCCACTCCACTATTCTTGGGCTTCCCTTGTGGCTCAGCTGGTAAAGAATCCGCCTGCAATGTGGGAGACCTGGGTTTGATCCCTGGGTTGGGAAGATCCCCTGGAAAAGGGAAAGGCTATCCACTCCAGTATTCTAGCTTGGAGAATTCCACGGGCTGCCATGGATTCACGAAGAGTTGGAGATGACTGAACAACTTTCAGTATCACTTTAAATAAAATGAAAGTTGCTTGAAATTACAGTCCTAAACCCAAAAGCCTTAAAAGCGGGAAAGGCTAAAACAGAACTCCAACGAAATAGTTTAAGTCACTCTGTCCCTTTGTTTCTACCTCTTCACCAGTACCTACCAGATGTTATATTATGGCTCTGGCATTGCACTACGGCATCTCTGGCTTTAAAATGATAACATAAAAACCTAATGTTTTTAAATTCTCTATTTCTTAAAATAGATTTAATTCCATTCAAACCAATGAAAACCAACACTGTGGTCATAGTTTATATCAATACAGAATATGCAAAATGGCCTGAAATGTTTTGTATCAATGAGACAAAAGCAAAAGTTTCACCTCATTTTAGGACAAATGTTTGCTAAGATAGTCATAATTTTAATCTATATACAACAGAAGTAGAAATATTACTTGTTGATTATTTGAATAATAGTGTAAAAAATCTGCAAGCTATGATCTAAATGTAGCCCAATGACATTTTGCAAATAAAGTTTTATTCAAACACATCCAAAACCATCTGTTTAGTTATCATCTACATATGTGTATGTAGCTACTTTCACTTTAGGCTGAGTAGCTGCGACAGAGACTGCAGAGCCTGTAAAGCCTATATTATTTACTGTCTGGTCCTATTTGTCACTTTCCACATTAAGTCATCTGCCTGCAATGCAGGAGACCTAGGTTTGATTTCTGGGTCGGGAAGATCCCCTGGAGAAGGAAATGGCAACCCACTCCAGTATTCTTTCCTGGAGAACCCCATGGAAAGAGGTGCCTGGCGGGCTACAGTCCATGGGGTCACAAGAGTCAGACACGACTTAGTGACTAAGCCACCACCACACATTAAATCATTCTTTTATCTTTAATATTTAAAGATTAGTATTATTTTTTAAATCTTAAAATTGAAATCTATATTTAAGACTTAAAATTCATTAAAATGTCTTTTAAGTATCAGCTATTACAGGCTTAATATATAATCTCTGATGTTTCCTTTCTACTTCAGATATCTATTAAAATAATTCTAAAGTTTTCATCTGTATAGAAATAGAAACCATCACCCACCCTTTAATCTCAACAACAGAAGATGTATTTTCTGCGTGTGCTATTAACTTACACATTCTGGAACTTTCAATCCTCTTACAGTTACATACAACGTTGATGGATAATGATTTCTTGGACATTTTGACCACCACTCAAAAACCTCAACAACGTTTGACTGGGATCGAGGCTTAGTAGGTGGGTAATACAGTTGCAAGCGAAGTTTTGAATTGATGTTTACATTTCCATTGGCTCCTAGAAGCTTAAAATGAGAATTCAAATGAAACATTATTCTCATTGAAAAGATGCCCAATAAACCAACAGTAGACAGTCAAAAATTCATTTTAAAAAGATTAATATGGCATGCTGAAGTTCCTCAGATTTGTAAAGCAAAGAACACTGACACAGTTGGTTAAGCACAGTTTCAGATTATTTTGACAAGGTAACCCAAATGACATCCTAAGAGCTGTCTTGTCCCCTATACAACTTCAGACCATTAGTAAAGCATTAACATTACCGTGGCAGGTGTTACTTTGTACAAATAAGGTGATCAACATACATCTGTTTGTAACAATACTGATAAAGATTAAAATGCATATTATTTAAACACAGAAACAAATTTCCCATTTGTTCAACATCAGTATTTTTACTGGTGAAATTTCATGGTTAAACTTTCAGAAAGTCAAAAGTATTCTAAAAGAGAGCTCCATATTATGTTTTTAAAATGTTTTGGTCCATCTTCTTAAAAAGGTCTATTCAATTTAAAAAACTATTAAACAAGGCAACATACGTTTAAACTAAATAAGTGGACATTCTTAGGAGAAAAATTATCTCACCAACTCAAAATTAGGTTCTCTTTCACTAGACTGTGACCGTTAAGTAGAAAACACCTCTGTTAACCTTTGTGTCCTTTACAAATTAGTAGAGACAGTTGAGAGCTTCTGCAGCAGTTCAGGCAGAACATGGAGGTGAAAAACTGGAAGAGTAGGAAGGGACAGAGTACAGGGAACATTTAATAACTGTTACTGATCATGCAACTTGGAAAGTAAACAGGGAGGAGCCAAGAAAGATGCTTCACATAGTGCTGTCCAACAGAACTTTCTGTGATGACAGGCATGCTCTCAACTTGTGCCATGCAAGACAGTGTCCACTAGTCACTTATGGCTGTTGAGCACTTGAAGTGGGGCTAGTGCAACTGTGGAAATAAAATTCTAATTATATTTAATTTTAGCTCATTAATTTGAATTCAAACAGCCACATATGACTTGTAGCTACCAAAACAGATAGGGCAGCTGTAAGGCGGTAAGCCTGGGAGACTGGGCAGATGGCGGTGCTACCAAATGAGGCAGCAGGTAGGGAAGATGCCAAGAGATTACGGAGGATGTTCAGTTTGGGGGAGTCAGACAGCTATGGGTCACCCAAGCTGAAATGTCTGAATTTTGAAGCATATGCAGGAAAACCGGGTCTAAGAAAAGTAGATTAAAGATGAAATCATGAGCAGGATTGATATTAAAGAGATAGGTGGAAGACCAGGAAGGAAACCGAAGGAATGCGATAAGGAAATCAGGAAAAAATGGTGTCAAGAAAAATCAAGGTATCAAGAGCTTCAAAAGCATGGTATTACACACATAAGTATGACTGGTAAAAGAACTAGAAAATGTTCAATAATTTGGCAAATAGAAGCTTTATTAGCTGAGGCAAAACCCAGATTTGCACTGTGTTCAGGAACAAGGTATCAATAAAGAAACAAAAGTTAGCAAAAATACAACTCATCTTTTCCCTACTCCTGTAGGAGAGGATGTAAAGTCAATATAGGTTGTAAGCTGAGGGGTGACATTATGAAATAGAGGGATAAAAAAATAGTTTCAAACTGAGCAATTGAGATGTTTAGTCATTAAATATTAAGCACTCATGATTCCTTTCATAAACTGTACTATCTGCCTGAAGCTTATCATAAGGCAATAATATCATTTGTAGAAGGTTATTTATTCCCCAGATTCTAAATCATACTTTCCATAAGTTGTTTTAATATTCACTAACCAATTTAGTTTATACAAGTATGCTGCTTAGTATGAGTAAACAACTAAAATTCAGCCAAATCCTGCCATTTACAAAACATATAATGTGAAGCATGAACAAATAAGGTTTTATTATTTTGTAGTTTAACAGATTAGTCATATACATGTGCTTAAAGAATCAAAAGTGCCTCTACCTGAGAATTAGGATAAAGTCTCATTTATATCTGGACAAAGTTCTTTCGGGTTCATTTGAACCACTATGATAACTTCACAACTACCTAGGACATTCCTAGAACCAATGGTACAGGTATTAAAACATGTGCACATGTTTTACATCTGATTCATGTTATTTCCTCAAAGATGAGGCTTTTTTAGTCAGTTTCCATATATTTATTAATTCCCTCAGTAGATACTCATGGAGCACTTTCTGTGTGCTATTCATATGCAGGGAATGATATCATAGAGAATTTCAAGAGTAATATAGTAAATGCAAAGAGACTTGGTAAAATACAGACTAAAATATGTTCAACAAATTGGCCAAAAAGAACTGCCAATGACTTGAAAATTCACAGTCTAATGAAAGATAACATGTTTACAACAGAGGACGCACATACAATAATGTACCCTTTACTTCTGATTGCATGAATAAATAAACATTTTTATAACACTTAAAAGATAAAAATGTTGTGAAATACATTGTTTCCCAAGTGCAATTGACAGTAAATACGGCAGTTCTGCACAGACCGGAGCATGAAAGTGATGAAAGCAGTTTCTAATAAGACCACAAGGTGGCAATGTTCATTCACTCTGTGAATGCGACCCTTTCTGGTCTTTTGTTTTTAGTTACTTATTTGATTTAGTATGAGATGGGGTCTAGAAAAAGGTATAAGAGGTTATAGAAGGGAGATTTTAGAAGGTACAATGGACCGAGGGATTCTAAAACTACTCTAGAACTAATGACTTCCTCACCACAGTCAATCTGCTGCCATTCAGCAAGCAGACTGTACCTCTTCTAAGCCTCTCAACTTCAGCATAGATTAAGTGTCTCATCTGGGTTTTCACAGCATCTGCTCCATAGCACACAATCATACAGGCAGTTCAGTTTACAGAGAAACTGAACTGGAGGGCCAGGACAATGTCTAATTTATCTACAAATAGACACTTAGTAAATATTTGTTGAATGAATGGATGCACAAATGGAAAAATTTTATAAGATAATACACAACAGGTTAATTACTCAAGACTTCTTAGAACTCAAATTTATGTTCGAAGTTAGAAATTTAAAAATGATGAAATTAAAATTTACCCTTTTTAAACATCAATCTATCCACATGTTTCATCTCTGTTGAAACATCCTAGTCAAAGATACCATCATTTTATACCTAGACTACAGCAAGAATTTCCTACTTTGATTTCCAGCATCTACATTTCTGACCTCTCTAATTCATTCTCTACCCAGCAAAGTAAGCTTTATAAAAAATAAATCAGATTATTTCACCCTTTTGTTTAAAATCGTTAAATGGCTTCCCATTACTCTTTAAAGTCTATAATGGTGGCTAGTTGCTATAATGGCTTGGGCTCGAAGACCTTGTGTAATCAAGGCCCTGTCTACCTCGGCAAGCTCTTCAGGCACCGTTTTCTCCCTCAGTCTCTGTCCTCCATTCTCAGTGGCCTTCTTTCGGTTATCGCGGTATTCCTTGCTCCTTCCAACATCAGGGTCTTTGCATACTCTGCACCCAACCGAGAACTCTCTCTTTCTCATTCCTGCCATCCAGCTCATCATCAGGTTCAATGTCCTTTCTGTAGGAGACCTTTACCTGATACCACAGATGCTTTCATCATCTTGATAGTATTCATAAAAAATTATAATAAATGCTAAGCTCTATGATCAACTGTTTTATGCCTGTTCTTCTTGCTAGAATATGAAGGCCATGAGGTCAAGGAGTTTATCTTCTTTGTCCACTGAATAGAACAGTGGCTGGCACATAGAAAGGGTTCAGTAAATAATTTGCTGAGTTGAATAAATGTGGGCAGGGCTGTGTGTGTCTTTTTCAGTGCTGGGTCCACAGAGCATAAAGGGTATCTGGCACACATCTAAGCACTGAACAAATATCTAAGAATCTGAATGAGCATCATTTGAGTTTGAATTAATACCTCTTCACCACGGCAATCTTACCTCCTTATCCTAACTCCTTATATGACACCAAACTGAGTTGAAAAAAAAAAATAACCCATAACATTTGAAGATTTGAAAACCATACCTTGAGAAATGCCCAGGCAATCTTCCGGAAGCCACATTCTTGGTTTCGAATTTCAGAGTTATTCTTAATTTCTTCCATGCTTAAGAAATCAAGAATCTGTAAGTAAGCATAAAAAATTATTTCACAGTATACTAGGTTATCTAAAATTTAGTATTTTATAAATATTACTAAAATTTTAAAAACCCTCACTTAGAAGAAAAACATTTTTACCTCATCTCGCTCACTTTTAATTCATCCAGTTAGTAAGGTCTGTTTCTGATCACTTTATCTTTTATCAATCAATCTTTTAAGATTTATATAAAACTCAAGACAAAGCATTATCTCAAATATAGTCCTGGCAAAAGTATACCAGGCATAGAATTCTTAGGATTTGCTCATTTTTGCATGTATGAGCACAGACTTCAAAGACTTGTTTGTTTAATAAACTCATGGCCTTATCTGCAGGTTCTTCCTTGGATCAACTTCCTAAATTGGGTATTTTCTCTTTAGATATATGTTTTTATTAGGCATCTCAAAAGATTTTATTTTATATCTCCATCTTGTCTGGATATTAAACTTCACGGATTCCAACCAACCAGCCAGCCATAGAGATTACATGTATTCTAGGTACTTGTCAGAGACTACCACTTTGAACCTACTAGTGCTTATCAAAAGGTCTGCTGAGGTAACAAATCTATAGAAGACTGCTTAAAAAATAGTACATACTCCAATTTATTCCTGTTTTTTATATACTTAAACTTGTCTTCAATGTAATACATTCCCAATGAAAAAAGCACTGACAGTATAAGAAAAATATATACCCAAGTAAAAACAACTTGTAGCCTAGACTCATAGCTGACAAACATTAACATCAAGTTTATGGGTATTTAAATCTTGTTCTATGTATTCCAACACTATTTTGCAAACTATTATCATATAATAAGTAGTGGACAGCTCAAGTCAATATATAAATATGTATATCATCATGTATATATCATAAATTTAATAAAAATCATAATTTATTTAACCAAACCTCTTGCTAATTGAAGAGATCTATTTCCTTAAAATTTCTATTATCAACAGTGCTTAAATAAATATCCTTACATACACATCTTTGAGTACTTGCCACTTATCCTTTAGAAGAAATACCAAAAGTTGGAATAACAGCTATAAGGACTTCTGATGGATATTATCAAGTTATCCTCAAATTCTCAACCACTTTTTTGTATTACTAACCTACTAAAATAATAGATCGTGTGCTAAGTTTCTCACCTATGTCTGACTCTTTGTGACCCTATGGACTGTAGCCTGCCAGGCTCCTCTGTCCATGGGATTCTCTAAGCAAGAATACTGAAGTGAGTTGCCACGTCCTGCTTCAGGGGATCTTCCTGACCCAGGGATCAAACTCTGATCTCTTAAGTCTCCTGCGCTGGCAGGCAGGTTCATTACCACTAGCGCCTGGGAAGCCCCAAAATAAAAACTTATATTTGTGCTGTTAAAATATTAATTATAACTTATGCGCCATTCAATTCATACCTCAAAGAACAGGATGACTTTAGGGCTCTCACCAAAATCTCGAAGCAAATAGGGAAAGTTTTCATTAAATACAATTTGTTCTTCCCACTCTGGAAGCCTTGATTTTAACTGTTTAAAATCATACGGCTGGGTCATAATAGGAAGAATATAATCCACATTCTCTTTTTCATAGTAAGATGAAACAGGCCGTTCACTGTTCAAAAAAGATACTGCCATTAACACAGTTCTTTGTAATTTTGAGAAGGCGAGAAAAAAATAAAACTAGAGTGTTCAAGGTGAGGTGATCAGAAACAATAAATAGCCATGATACATAGGAAAAACTATTTTATGTATCTAGAAAGCTACAAATTTTATGAGGCTGAAAAGCAGTAGTATCTCAGTTCATTTTTCATTTACATACTCTCAGTTTCAAAGAATTATTTTATTATTTAAATATAAAGTGAGAGGTGTGATTTGTCCTTCAGCATATAAAGCTAGAATAAAGTAATATCTTCAGAATATTAAATGAGTTTGTGATAAGCTAGTACATTAGATTTAATTAACAAAATTTGAGCACAACAGGATTATATGTACTTCAAGGTTTGTTATGTTTTCTTTCTATGCTCCAAGACAAATGAATAAGTGAATAACCTTTTTGATAATTTTCTTGTTTCCAATTTCTGCCATTTTTCCAGGCAAATAATTTTTTTGAATTCTAGTACAGTCATTTATTATACTTTGTATTTGGGCCTTAAGCATGTATTTAGCTACAAAATTAATACTAGGAAAAATTAAATTCGAGACATCTGCCTCACCTGAGGGACAGATAATACATTACATTCAAAAGAAAATATATATGAAAATAGGAGGTTAGACAACTAAAGGATTTACAGTGTAACATGAGACAACTTACAATGTAACCTAAATATCATAAATTAGTCATTAAGCTTCAGAAAAACTCTCTCAACTCCCCTCCACTTAAAATTAATTACTCAATTAGCACAGTCACTTCATTTCTTCTATAAAACATATTGGTCAGTATCAGTAGTTGAAGAACACCTACAATTAGTATGAAAATTGAAAGTGACAGTCACTCAGTCAGTCGTTTCTGACTCTTTGCAACCCCATGGACTATACATACAGTCCACGGAATTCTCCAGGCCAGAATACCGGAGTGGATAGTCTTTCCCTTCTCCAGGGGAATCTTCCCAATCCCGGGATGGAACCCAGGTCTCCCGCATTGCAGGCAGATTCTTTACCATCTGAGCCACAAGGGAAGTCCAAAAATACTGGTGTGGATAGTCTTTCCCTTCTCCAGTGGATCTTCCCAACCCAGGAATTGAACCTGGGTCTCCTGCATTGTAGGAGGATCCCTTACCAACTGAGCTATCAGGAAATGACCATCAGTGGCAGAAAAAGGACTTCTACTGTAGACAGTTTCAAGAATTGGCTGCACAATTTAAAAAATTACCTATCATCTTTCTTGACATATTGACCAGTATTCTCATCAACCACATGAATTTTGACCATTGGGTGAGAAATCATAAAATCTGACTTAAGTCGATCAGTTCGGTGAATGTAAACTCCCAGGACAAGGTCATCATCAAGCAAACATTTGGGATAAACTGGTCTATCACGGCTTGTTATTTCATGAACACCATCACCATCAGTATCTTCGTTATCATCTGAAACCACATGTATGGAAGAAAATCAATGTGATCAATGTGATAATTAATTGCTCCCATAACAATATACTCAACAACAAACAGTGAATTTACAGACAATCTAATGCTCATGATGCATGCTTATTTATCTCTGTTCACAAAGACACTTCAAGGAAAAACAAAGAAAAAGCAAAACAATAGCAGACTATGCTCTGAGAGTCAATGCTTTATTTACTACTGCATAAAAATAGGGTGAGGTATCTTTCTTTGTTTTCCCTAACAAGGACCAACAACACAGAAAGAAAAAAACGAGAGCCAAAGACAAAAAAGTAATTTTATCTAGGTATTTTCTAAATGGAACATGTATCACTCAAATTGTTTATAACTACAATTTCTGTTTCTGGGTAGAATGCAGCAGGAATGTTACAGGTCAATGTTTCTGGTAAAAGACAACTTGAAAAAGCCAAATAAATTGCAAAACCTTATTTTTAAAGGCATCAGAAAAGTACAAAAATAATGGACAGTAGATGGACTAAAAGTCCAGAGAGGGAGAATCAATCCGGGGTAAGCTGATAGACTGGCAGCTGTTTCAGTGTCTGGGGACACTTTCTGATCAGGATATGAGAAGAGGACAAAGGCAGAAGTTCACCACTGGGAGAAAGAGTAATCAGAAAAATTTTTAGTCGTTGTGCAGGGGTTAAGTGATAAATGTGGCCTCAAACACATGGCCAGTGGGAGAGGCTAAAGAGGAGTGAAACCTCCCAGTCTTGTTTCAGCGAACAAGGACTCACCAGAGGGAAGGGCCTGAAAAAAACCAGGCAAGGAGGAAGCCCTGGAGGGCATGGTGATTTTATGCCTACAGCCACTTTTCACCTGTGGTCACTCACCAATTCTGGGCATATCTAGCGGTTGAGAATCCAGGCATGGCCCCTGGCAGAAGGCCCCTACTGGGGGACAGAGAAGCCAGCAGAGATTCTGGCGTTCACATGGAGCTGGAGTGGCAAAACCAGGAGACTTGAGAGGCCTCAACCACATGGCCAGGCTCTCCCTCACGACATTTGCCAAAATTTGAAGTTGCACGGGGCAGAAGGCTAAAGGACTAAGCTGAAAACCTCTGACAGGCAAAGCTGACTCTCCCTAAGTTCTCAAGGGCTAACAAGGTAAATATCCGCCAGGCTCTCAATTTGAAACACCTGGAAGGCCACATTCTAGGAACTGGGCAAATATGAGACAGGGTCTTACCAAAACTACAGCACAGATCTGACCTAGCTTGCTGCTGCTGCTGCTAAGTCCCTCAGTCATGTCCGACTCTGTGCGACCCCAGAGATGGCAGCCCACCGGGCTCCCCCATCCCTGGGATTCTCTAGGCAAGAATACGGGAGTGGGTTGCCATTTCCTTCTCCCTGACTTAGCTTAGATTAGTTGAAATTAGTTGTCCACTCTGACAGAGCGTGGTCCACTGGAGAAGGGAATGGCAAGCCACTTCAGTATTCTTGCCTTGAGAACCCCATGAACAGTACGAAAAGGCAAAATGATAGGATACCAAAAGAGGAACTCGCCAGGTCATTAGATGCCCAATATGCTACTGGAGATCAGTGGAGAAATAACTCCAGAAAGAAGGAAGGGATGGAGCCAAAGCAAAAACAATACCCAGTTGTGGATGTGACTGGTGATAGAAGCAAGATCCGATGGTGTACAGAGCAATATTGCATACGAACCTGTAATGTCAGGTCCATGAATCAAGGCAAATTGGAAGTGGTCAAACAAGAGATGGCAAGGGTGAATGTCGACATTCTAGGAATCAGCGAACTAAGATGGACTGGAATGGGTGAATTTAACTCAAATGACCATTATATCTACTACTGCGGGCAGGAATCCCTCAGAAGAAATTGAGTAGCCATCATGGTCAACAAAAGAGTCCGAAATGCAGTACTTGGATGCAATCTCAAAAATGACAGAATAATCTCTGTTCGTCTCCAAGGCAAACCATTCAATATCACAGTTATCCAAGTCTATGCCCCAAACAGTAAGGCTGAAGAAGCTGAAGTTGAACGGTTTTATGAAGATCTACAAGACCTTTTAGAACTAACACCCCAAAAAAGATGTCCTTTTCATTATAGGGGACTGGAATGCAAAAGTAGGAAGTCAAGAAACACCTGGAGTAACAGGCAAATTTGGCCTTGGAATGCGGGATGAAGCAGGGCAAACACTAATAGAGTTTTGCCAAGAAAATGCACTGGTCATAGCAAACACCCTCTTCCAACAACACAAGAGAAGAATCTACACATGGACATCACTAGACGGTCAACACCGAAATCAGATTGATTATATTCTATGCAGCCAAAGATGGAGAAGCTCTATACAGTCAACAAAAAGAAGACCAGGAGCTGACTGTGGCTCAGATCATGAACTCCTTATTACCAAATTCAAACTCAAATTGAAGAAAGTAGGGAAAACTGCTAGACCATTCAGGTATGACCTAAATCAAATCCCTTATGATTATACAGTGGAAGTGAGAAATAGATTTAAGGGACTAGATCTGACAGATAGAGTGCCTGATGAACTATGGAATGAGGTTCGTGACACTGTACAGGAGACAGGAATCAAGACCATCCCCATGGAAAAGAAATGCAAAAAAGCAAAATGGCTGTCGGGGGAGGCCTTACAAATAGCTGTGAAAAGAAGAGAGGCAAAAAGCAAAGGAGAAAAGGAAAGATATAAGCGTCTGAATGCAGAGTTCCAAAGAATACCAAGAAGAGATAAGAAAGCCTTCTTCAGCAATCAATGCAAAGAAATAGAGGAAAACAACAGAATGGGAAAGACTAGAGATCTCTTCAAGAAAATTAGAGATACCAAGGGAACATATCATGAAAAGATGGGCTCGACAAAGGACAGAAATGGTATGGACCGAACAGAAGCAGAAGATATTAAGAAGAGGTGGCAAGAATACACGGAACTGTACAAAAAAGATCTTCACAACCCAGATAATCATGATGATGTGATTACTAATCTAGAGCCAGACATCCTGGAAACTGAAGTCAAGTGGGCCTTAGAAAGCATCACTACTAACAAAGCTAGTGGAGGTGATGGAATTCCAGTTGAGCTGTTTCAAATCCTGAAAGATGATGCTGTGAAAGTGCTGCACTCAATATGCCAGCAAATTTGGAAAACTCAGCAGTGGCCACAGGACTGGAAAAGGTCAGTTTTCATTCCAATTCCAAAGAAAGGCAATGCAAAAGAATGCTCAAACTACCGCACAACTGCACTCATCTCACATGCTAGTAAAGTAATGCTCAAAATTCTCCAAGCCAGGCTTCAGCAATATGTGAACCATGAAGTCCCTGATGTTCAAGCTGGTTTTAGAAAAGGCAGAGGAACCAGAGATCAAATTGCCAACATCCACTGGATCATGAAAAAAGCAAGAGAGTTCCAGAAAAACATCTATTTCTGCTTTATTGACTATGCCAAAGCCTTTGACTGTGTGGATCACAATCAACTGTGGAAAATTCTGAAAGAGATGGGAATACCAGACCACCTAACTTGCCTCTTGAGAAATCTGTATGCAGGTCAAGAAGCAACAGTTAGAACTGGACATGGAACAACAGACTGGTTCCAAATAGGAAAAGGAGTATGTCAAGGCTGTATGTTGTCACCCTGCTTATTTAACTTATATGCAGAGTACATCATGAGAAACGCTGGACTGGAAGAAACACAAGCTGGAATCAAGATTACTGGGAGAAATATCAATAACCTCAGATATGCAGATGACACCACCCTTATGGCAGAAAGTGAAGAGGAACTAAAAAGCCTCTTAATGAAAGTGAAAGAGGAGAGTGAAAAAGTTGGCTTAAAGCTCAACATACAGAAAACAAAGATCATGGCATCTGGTCCCATCATTTCATGGGAAATAGATGGGGAAACAGTAGAAACAGTGTCAGACTTTTATTTTTTTTGGCTCCAAAATCACTGTAGATGGTGACTGCAGCCATGAAATTAAAAGACGCTTACTCCTTGGAAGGAAAGTTATGACCAACCTAGATAGTATATTCAAAAGCAGAGACATTACTTTGCCAACTAAGGTCCGTCTAGTCGAGGCTATGGTCTTTCCAGTGGTCATGTATAGATGTGAGAGTTGGACTGTGAAGAAGGCTGAGTGCCGAAGAATTGATGCTCTTGAACTGTGGTGTTGGAGAAGACTCTTGAGAGTCCCTTGAACTGCAAGGAGATCCAACCAGTCCATTCTGAAGGAGATCAGCCCTGGCATTTCTTTGGAAGGAATGATGCTAAAGCTGAAACTCCAGTACTCAGGCCACCTCATGAGAAGAGTTGACTCATTGGAAAAGACTCTGATGCTGGGAGGAATTGGGGACAGGAGGAGAACGGGACAACAGAGGATGAGATGGCTGGATGGCATCACTGACTCGATGGACGTGAGTCTGAGTGAACTCTGGGAGGTGGTGATGAACAGGGAGGCATGGCATGCTGTGATTCATGGGGTCGCAAAGAGTCGGACACGACTGAGCGACTGAACTGAACTGAACTGAACTCTGTCTGCCTAAGAGTAGAAAGAGAAAACCCTCTCTAGTGGCAGATGCGACTCTGGAATTCTACATACAATGTCCAGCAAATAACAAAAAAGTTACTTGACATAAAAGAGACAAGACTATATAACCAATATCCAAGAGAAAACACAGAAAACAGAAGCAGACCCACAGATGATGCGTACTGGAGTTAGCACACAAGGACTTTAAATAATTATGATTAATGTGCTCAAGAAAAAAAGGAAAGAAGGACAAAATAATTTTTACAAATGGAGACTTTCTACAGAGAATTGAAATTGATTAAAAAAAAAAAACAGGCATTATGGAACTGAAAAATATATCACCTGAAATTAGGAATTCAATGGATGTATCTAAAAAAGCATACTGGATGCAAAGGAAGGCATGATTAGTGAACCAGAAGAAAAATCATTATAAATATCCAAACCAAAGCATAATGAAAAAAAAAAAAGAACATCAGGAAAAAATCAAAGAAACATGTGGACAAACTTAAAAGAGTTTATGAAGTTATAAATATCTAGAAAAACAGGAGAGGATGATGAAGAAGCCATATACAAAGCAATAATGAGTAAGAATTTTCCACAAGTGATAAATGATATCAGTCAGTAAATTCTAAGCAGGGTGTCTTCCAACAAAGCTATATTTAGGCACAGCATGATAAAATTCTGAACCAAAGATAAATGGAAAATCTAAAGAACAGGCAAAGGGGGAAAAAAAGACAATAGACTCTTCAAAGGCACAGAAATAAGATTACAGTTGGGATTAAAAAATGATGGAGCCCAGAAGACAACTGTATTAACAAGACTTCCTGCAAACTAAAATTATATATTAGCAAATATGCTTCAAAAATGAAGGTAAAGGCATTTTTAACACAACAAAATCTGAGTGAACTAGCTGGCCTGCACTGAAAGAAAGAATAAACTGAATTCTTAGCGCAGACAAAAAATGGAAAAAAAAAAAAAAGGAAATTTGGGAATGAATATAAATTAATATCAACTGTACAAAATGGTAACTGTAAAATCTGTGAAGCTTAAAATGCATGCAGTCCTAAGATACATGATGAGAAACTAGAAGGCAGGAGTGAGACAGATGAAGAGAAACCACCTGACAAGATTCAAATGGAGTCAAATATTCTACTGTTTTAGCAGTGTTGGAGAAGTATATTCTGTTAGAGAGTTAGTTTGTATTAGACCATAAGTCAAGAATAAACTTACTGCTCTCAGAGCATGAGCAAAAAAAAAAGTAGAAGAATGTGTAATTAATAAGTTAATAGAAGGAGCAAATCTTTATAAGTAACCTCAACAACTCAAAAGAAGCCAAGGAGCATAAGGAACATAAAACACTTAGATGGTACAGAAAAACTAACAGTGATGTGATGAACATAAGGACACAGAAAGATCATAAACAAGAAGATACCCGGGAGTGGGGCACAAGAACACTTCACATTTACTGGGGACCTGTCCCTAAGGAGGTCACTGCCTGAGGGCTGAGATCCCACGTGTGCCGGAGTAGGGGAGGAAAACCAGTGAAGGCAAAAAAGAAAGGTATATGGACACAAAGTGGCTCAAACAAAGGCTGTGCAAAGCAGCACAGGCAGGGAGCCTCGGGGATGCAGAGGCAGAAAAATAGAGTGCTATCTGGCCCCACCTAGACCTGGGGACCATGGACCAAGCAGAGAAAAGCTGTCCCTCCCCAACCAGGTTGGCACCACTTAGGGGCACACTGTGTGTGGAAGACGATGGAGAAATGAAGAAAGGTTAACAGTGTTCTATGCAAACTCAAACCATAATGGAGAATGCATCATTAGAGATTAAAAAGGACACTGTATATTGATTACTATAGACTGAATGCTTATGTCTCCCCCAAATTCACAGGCTGAAATCCTAACCTTCAATGTGACAGTATTAAGAGGTTGGGCCTTTGGAAGATGATTAGATTATGAGGGTAGAGCCTTCATGAATGGGACTAGTGCCCTTATAAAACAGAACCCAGAAAGCCCTCTTGCCTCTTTCACATTGAATCTGCTAGCATCTGATTTTGGACTTCCCAGCCTCCAGAACCATGAGTTATAAATATTTACAATTTAAGGCATCCAGTCAAGGTATTTTGTTGTAGCAGCTTGAATGGACTATGACAATGACAAAAGTGTCAATTGGTTAGGAAGATAAAGCAATCCTAAGCATGTATATATATTCAATAACAAAGCTCCAAAATATGCAAAGAGAAAAATGACACAAAAACAGAAATGTAAAAGAATACTAGAAACTTTAATACTCATCGAACAGCTGATAGAATAAGCAGACCAAAAAAAAAATAAATCAGTAAGATGAGAATACAGAAAACTTGATCTGACATATATAGGGCCCCACCGTACCCAATGCCATCAGAATCCACATTCTTTGCACATGCACGTGGCACGTCTAGCACACTCATCATAAGGTGGTCACAAGACAGCCTCAATAAATTCAAGAGACTGAAATAATTCACAGTATGTTCACTGACAATGGAAGATAAGACCCAAAACCAAAAGATAACTAGAAAATCACCTGCTGCCTGAAACCAAACAAAACACTTCCAAATAATGAGTGATCAAAGGAGAAATTTAAATGGAATGATAAGAATATAGAACATATCAAAAACTTGTGGGATGCAGATAAAGTAGTGATTGCTGCTGCTGCTGCTGCTAAGTCACTTCAGTTGTGTCCGACTCTGTGTGACCCCATATATGGCCTCCCACCAGGCTCCCCCATCCCTGGGATTCCCTAGGCAAGAACAATGGAGTGGGTTGCCATTTCCTTCTCCAATGCATGAAACTGAAAAGTGAAAGTGAAGTCGCCCAGTCGAGTCCGACTCTTAGTGACCCCACGGACTACAGCCTCCCAGGCTCCTCTGCCCATGGGATTTTCCAGGCAAGAGTACTGGAGTGGGGTGCCACTGCCTTCTCTGAAAGTAGTGCTTAGATGGTCATTTAATGTATTAGAAGTGAAGGATGACTTAAATCTTATAAAATCCTCCTTATAAAGTTAGAAATCAACAGCAAATCAAACCCAAAGAAACTTATAAAAGGAAATAATACAGACAGAAGAAATCACTAAAATTATATACATATCTATGACAGAATAAAAACAAAAGCTAAAGGTTGGTCCTTTAAAAGTATTTATAAATTGAAAATGCCGAGACTGATGAAGAAATTGAGGGAAATCCAATTACCAGTATCAAGGGGTACCCTTTCAGATGCCATAGACATACAAAATTTGAAAATCCATATTAAATGGACAAATTCCTCAAAAAATACAGTCTATCAAAGCTGACAGAATAAACAGAAAATATGAAGAATCTAATGTTTCTTAAAGAAACTAAATCTGATTTAAAATTCTTCCCACAAAGGAAATCTTGACCCACAAACGTTTATTAGCAAATTCTTGCAAACATTTAAGGAAGAAATAACACCAGTTTATACAAATACAGAGAACTGAAAAAGGAAATATTTCCCAATACTTTTTAAGACCACCAAAACTTTGATGCTAATTCCGGGTATTTCAACAACAGAGAAGTACAAACAAATCTCTCTCATGAACACAGGTACAAAAATTCTTAACAAACTATGAGCAAATCAAATCCAATAATACATTAAAAAAAAAAAAAGCTAATACATTACAACAAAGTAGGTGCCTCCTCCATCTCTGCCAGGAGTACAAAGATCACTTAATAATCAAATAACAATCACATTTTTAGAAAAAAGGGTAAAAAATTAATATGATTGTTAACAGATGCAGAAAAAGCATTTGATAAAATTCAGTATCTATGAATGATTAAAAGAAAAAAAAAACAATTAACCAATTAGGAATAATCCAATAGGGGTATTTACAAAGAAGTCTATAGCAAAGTCTTACTCAGTGGTAAAATAATGGATGCTCTCCCCTAAGGATGGCAGCTAGAGAAGAGTATTTGTTATTACCTCTTCTATTTAACACTATAATCAAAATTCTAGGCAGTGTATCAAGGTAAAAATAAGGAATAAGACATAAGAATAAAAAAAGAAGCAATAAAACTATCATTATTAACAGCAACATCTATTATAAAGCTATTGTGTCTAAGACATGATAGTGATGCTAGTGTAAACCATCTAAGAATAGAGATTAGTGAAAATGACCAGCTTACAGAGTCACCGTATTCATGATAAAAGTGACACTGAAATGCAGGGGCAAAGATGCTCTCTTCAGTAAATGGAATTAGGTCAAGTACATATTCATATATGAGAAAATAATGGGTCTGGACCACTACCTATCCCCATACATAAAAATCAATTCCAGGTAAACTGCAAATCTAAAAGTGAAAACTGAAACAAAAATCTTTTAGAAAATTATATATAGAGAAACACCTTCAGGACTTGGGAAAGATTTCTTATATCACAGCACTTAAAATCAAAGGGAAAAGCATGGAATACAATGGGCTATATAAAATCCTTAAATTTTGTTTTACTAAAGATATCAATACCAGTAGGAGAAAAATAATAAAACCCAGAGAGAGAAGATATTTGTGATATACATATATACGGCAAATGTATTCTTACGTATATATGAAAAATTGTTATCTATTTATATAAAACATTCTCACAATTTAATTAGAAACAGGCAGACAATTCCATTTCTTAAAAAATTACACAAAAGACTTGAACAAATTTACCATGAAGGAATCCAAGTAGGCAATAAACATGAATAAGATGCTCAACTGCATTAGTTACCATGGAAATCAAATCAAAGTCAAAATGGAATAATCACTAAACACTTATAAGAATGACTAAAATTTTATAATACTGACAATATAAATATTAGTGAAGATGTAGAGCAATGGAAACAAATACTGCTAGTATCTACTGATAAACCAAGTGTGGAAATGAGAAGTATCTGTTAAAGTGAAAAATATATACACTCTATGGCACAGAAACTCTACTCTAAGAATATGTCCAACAACAACAAAAAATATATACACATGCTCATTAAAAAATGTGACCAGAATGTTCATTATAGCTTTACTTATAATCGCTTAATACTAACAACACCTCAAATGTTAATCAATAGAATAGGTAATTAATCGTGGTATATTCACACAACGGACATCTAAGTACAAAAACAGGACTGATGATACATAAGCTCCAGGGTATGCAACAACAGTATAAATCTCACACAAGATAATCTGGAGCAAAAAAGGCCACAAGTAAAGAGCATAGTATTTATAATTCTAACTATTCATCTTAAAATAGAAAAACAGGGAAAATTAACTTTGTGTTAGATGTTAAGATAGTATTTACTCCTGTAGGACAATGAACTAGAAGGGAATTAGTGGGGGGCTTCTGAGTGCTAATGATCTGGTTCTTGATTTGTGTGATGACTTTACAGACATGTTCAGTTTGTGAAAGTTCACTAAGTAGTATACATGTAATACATACACTTTTCTTTTTAAAAAATTAATTACTGGAACCACAAAACACCATAAACGGCATGAATAAGCACCATAAATTCTAAAACTGCCCATTTTTTAATCCCAATTTTTGGCCAAATAAATGGAAACTGAAAAAAAAAAGAAGAAAATGTAAGAAGCAGAAAAATGTCAAGAATAAGTAATGAAAAATAAGATAAAAGAAATGAGCAGAAAGGAATGTAGAAAGCAAGAGGTGAAATAAAAAGTGGGCAGGAAGAAGCTGAATTACAAGAAACTGTGAAGACAGCAAGTTTGACAGAGGGATGCAACTTAAACATCTGAAATGTTTACTGGCTGTTGACTATTAACAGTTTTCAATGCTGTCATTATTTAGGGGCAATAACATACAGAAGAAATCTGTGTCACAATAGCAACTACAACATTACTAATGATGACTCAAGTTAGACAAACTCATCACAGAGACCCACAGTTATAAATAAATGAATGTTACAATCTAGACAAATCTAAGCCTAAGTATCAAATATTCTGTATTGGATTATTTTTTCAATTATACCATTTGGGACTAGATTTCCTTTATTTTTAAGGACTAAAAGTCCCTGAATCAAGTTATGCCTACCAAGGCACATATTTTTCATTTAATTTGGATAACAAACCTGTTTTAGCCTTCTTTTTCTTTTTTTTCAGTCTGGGTTTTGTGTCATCTTGCATGTTGTCTTCTACATTTTGTTCCTTTGAGCTCATATCATCATCCTGATGAGTCTCTGAAGTAACTGCTCCAACTGGAGATTCTTTCTTTTGTTCACCTTCAACTGGGTCATCAGAGATGATCGATGTACTGCAAATATAATCCAAGTTCAAGCCACTGGAAATGCACCATTATCATTATTACCCTGCAGCAAAGTTAACAGCAACTAGAGGCAAGGATAATCTTAAAATCAGTATTATTTTCTGCTGGGAGATACACATATGTTGTTATACACTAAAATGGTTAGCTGTCAAACTAAGTATTATGTGTACTAATTTACCCTTGGTGATGTTATATATCCCATGAGCCAAATTAAACTCATCTCTAAACTCCTGGGGAAAATGAAATTGTATTTTATGATCAATGGATCTGTTTTCACCTAGGATTGATAAAATTATCCTTACTCTACTGACAAGTAAATGAATAATGAACAAATCTCTATAGATTATTTAAAAGCAAAAAAAAAAAGTGTTCTAACTTTGTTTTGTTTTTAAGAGCCTTTGGATATCCAACTTTTGATTTCTAGGTAAAAATTAATTGCTTCTGTTTTCCAGTGGCTTATGTGCCAATATGTTTTCAGAAGATTATCATTAAAGTTAAAATCTGCATCACATGAACTATTAATACTAAATGGTAAAGGGTAGCAGCCTAGAAGCACACTGATTTGTACGGAGAAATCAGCCTATTAACGCTTGTGACTTACCAAATAAAAAAGGAATCTGCATCTAATAATCAAAAATTTACTTCCAATATATTTAGTCATATTTCAAAAAGGGGGTGAGAAATAAAGAGTAAAGAAATATTTCAAAGCAGTCATTCTAGAAAGTCATGTCATTTTATCATATCATCAAATACTGTTATTTAAAGAGAACAGTTACCCTTTGTACTTTTTTGTCATGTAAAGCATGGTTTTGTTTAAAATTCATAAACTGATCTTACTAAGAGTGAGTATGACTTACAGTTCATAACAGATACGGTAACTATGTGAAGAAATAAGATTTATGGTGTACTGTAGTAAGCAGTCTTTAAGGTGGCCTCCAATGATCCATGCCTCCTAATACTCATGCTGTTATTTAGTCACCAAGGCATATCTGACTCTTTGTGACCCCATGGACTGTAGCTCACTAGGCTCCTCTGTGTATGGGATTTCTCAGGCAAGAATACTGGAGTGGGCTGCCATTTCCTCCTCCAGAGGATCTTCCCAATCCAGGGATTAAACCTGCGTCTCCTGCGTTGGGAGGTGGATTCTTTATCACTGAGCCACCAGGGAAGCCCCCTGATACTCATATCTTTGTGTAATCCTTTCTCTTTATTGTGGACTGGACCAAATAACTTACTTCTTATAGACAGATTATGATAAAAGTAATTGGTACCACTTCTATGATTAGGTTCCCAAAGGACTGTGACTTTGGTCTCGCATTTTCTCTTTCAGAGCCCTTGCTCAAGGGAAGCAAGTGGCCCTGTTGTGAGTTGCCCATGTGAAGAGGTTCACATGGTAAGGACCTGATGTCTTTGGCCAAAAGCCAGTCAGGATCTGAAACCTGCTAATGGCCACATGAGTGAGTTTAGCAGTGGACCATCCCATATCTTCCAACTGGCATGTCACTTGGCAGATCCACCCTTATCCAAGCCTTGAGATGACTACAGCCTGGGCTGACATCCTGACTGTAGCCTGTGAGAGGCCTTGAGTTAGAGATACCCACTAAGCCACTCATCCTGAGCCATAGAAACTGAGAGACAATATATGTTTGTTGTTCTGAGCTGTTAAATTCTGGGCTAATTTTTAATGCATGTGCCTGTTAGCAACTCTGTTTGCCCTCTCTTTGTTACAACTGGTTGTCTAGCTTTTAATAAGAGGGGAACTATTTTTAGATGAGGACATTAAAGGAAACTGACCCTGAATATCAGAGAATTGTCAAATACAGGGGAAAAAAAAAAGTGTTTCCATCTCAAGTTGTTTATGCAGATGTAGATTACAAAAAACAAACTTACAGTAGTTAAAAAGATAGTTTTCCCCTTGTTTACCCCAAGGAGAGACATATCTACTCACGGAAGTTCACACTGTATATGTAAGCATATACATATAAGTACTGTATATAAAAAAAGACTAAAGGAATACCAAATTGCTAACAGTGATTATCTCTGGATGGGTGGATTACTTATGTTTTCCTTTTTGTGTCTGTATGTTCTACAGTGAATAAATATTATTTGTAAACTAAGGGGAAAATGTTTTTATTTATCTAAACAAGTATTTATAACTAAATAAAGGATGTAATTATGCAAAATAGGATGATAGTACTATTCCTGACAGAGTTGTCGAAAGGGGAAAAGCACATATTCCTTGTAAAACATTAAGCACACAAGAAGGGGCCACATAAAGTTTAGCTGTTAGTATTGTACTGCCCATGTTTCCAAAAGAGGTTCCCAGGTGGCACAGTAGTAAAGAATCCCTCTGCCAATGTAGAAGATGCCAGAGATGCAGATTCAATTCCGGGGTCAGGAAGATCTCCTGGAGTAGGAAATGGCAACCCACTCCACTATTCTTGCCTGGGAAATCCCATGGACAGAGGAGCCTGGCAGACTAGAGTCCATGGGGTCTCAAAGACTCAAACATGACTGAGCAATTGAGCACGCACAGTACACATGTCCAAAAGGAGGACTAAACATTTTCTTTCTGAAACTGTAATAGGGAAGAACCTTTTGTATTCTATTACAAGTTAATCACTAAAGGATGTTGCCTGTAAGCTTAAATTATACATAATGGCCCGATTCTGGGAATCCTGCTCCCAAAGCAATGAGCATTAAGCTAAAATACCTTTGTTTAGCTCACGGAAACATCTTGACAAGGTCCATTTGTGAGTGACTGCAGGGAGGAAGAAATTAACACACTCCCTCTGGAGGATGATGGGAACCAGGACATGTTTGATTTTACTCCCTCCCCATTTAGTATAAAAGGAGCCTGAATTCTAATTCAGGCAAGATGGTTTTTTGGGGGGGTATGAGTCAACTGTTTTCTCAGTTTGCTGGTTTTCCAAATAAAGCAATTATTCCTTGCCCCAGCCACTTGTCTACCAATTATTGGCCTGTCGTGCAGTGAGCAGTACAAGCTTAAGCTTGGTAACAAATTTTGGTGAAGCCAGCCAGGAGCCTTGTAGCTGCCAAGACCACCTGTCCTGAGGATCTGATCTCCAAAATTCCCTTAAGTGGCACTGGCTGCCCCAATACCTGGCAATTGGAGCAAGGAACCAACATTTGGGAGCTGAAGGGCTCTATATGGTAGGGTAAGTTGCTCCAGTGTGTACAGCCAGGAACTTCATTTCCTCCCCACCTTTGGGCTTTTTTTTTTTCCTCAGGAATAAGTGAGTTTACTTTGTTGGGTATTGGAGAAGGAAATGGCAACCCACTCCAGTATTCTTGCCTGGAGAATCCGAGGGACAGAGGAGCCTAGTGGGCTGCCGTCTGTGGGATCGCACAGAGTCGGACATGACTGAGCGACTTAGCAGCAGCAGTAGCCACTGGGGAGAGGAAAGAATTGTAGGACTTCTACCTGATCTGTGAATTGGGTTTTTTGGTTTCTTTGGATGCTAGCTAGCATTTGTTTGTGTTTTGTTTGCCCTGGAAAAGAAGGAATGTTTCATCTATCCCTAAAGAAAGTCCTCTGAAGTGCATTTTGCATAAGGGATCCTATTATCGCTCTGAACCCATGGGTGAAAGGAAAATGATATCTTATTCTAACAATGTGTGGCCCCAGTACCTCTTAAGATCTTCATCTTGGGACCCTGTGCACTATATACTTCTGTTCTTGCTATGTTAATTATGTCATTTTTGGTCATTTATTATGTTGTTAGTGCATGTAAAACTCCCAGGACCAAACTTGAGGGTTTATTTTGGGTTTTCTGTTTGTTCTTTGGGTTTTTTTGTTTCATCTTGTGTGCTTTTGCTTCTCCATTTGCAGCCTTATCAGTTTGTGATACGTAAAACTTTTACTGATATGAAATTGGGAAAATGAAAAAAAAAAATCTGTTCCTGTCCAAAAGTGGGACAGTCCAAGGAGAAAGATGTTGTACTTGGTTCCTAAAATCACCAAAAACTACACATAGAAACAGAAGTGTTTTTTCCATAAATATTAGTAAAATGGTTTCACCAGGTAGACAGCTGACCTTGATTTGTTCTGTCTGCCAGAAACCCAATTTGAATCTACCCTCTTTTACAACTGGGTTTTACATTGTCGTATCAGATTCATGGCTAAAATTTTGGAATGGGAACTATGAGGTCCCTGTGTTTGCGTGTTTGCACATGTGTTATAGATGCCAAAATTAATTTGTAAAGGGGCACTATTTAATTGGCTTAATGGAAATTAAGTGCTTAAACAAATACTCAAATACAGTGAAACTGGCCAGAACAAGTTTCAGGTTCACATGATCTAGGGAATACTTAGTAAGGAAATAATATCTGGTATGAAAAGTTAGCTTAAACTTGTTTTTATATAGACATGTCTTTAGAGTCATCCACATTAAGTACAATACTTTTGTACCTCTAGGTTCACCAGAAATCAAAAATACCTTATTCTTGTTACGAAGTTTATCAGAAAGTAAAATAATGGGACAAAGCTTTAAGTAAATATAAGTAAATGAAGTAAAGAGTTCTGGAGTAAACTCTATGGGAATAATGTTTTGGAAATGTCTATCTAGAATAGTCTCTCCAGATTTTCATAACTTGAAACTAAACCAAATTCTAAGGTAAGACTGAACTTAATTAAGAAATCTTAAAGGTAAAGTGGTAAAAATCTGAATTTCTTTCTCTAGGAGGATAAAGTTTTATTAAAATATTGAACTACTTTTGGTAATTGTGAGTTTCTTTAAGTGATCTGCATTTGCCATTGAGATCTTTAATCATCATTGGTTAACTTTTGATATTTTTTAACAAACTTCCAAAAAGATCAAGTTTTAAGTGGAGTTCATCTGACCTCTGGCTAACTTTGGAGTTTTTCAGAGGGTCTCTGGAACATCTCAAATTATTTCTCTCCATCTCAGAGAGGAATATAGAACTAATTGGGCTTATCTGGTATGTTTAATTGCATGGGAAGCATTATTAAATAAATAACACTTAACACTTCTTAGACTGTATCACATGGGTGAAGAAGTGAAGTGAAGTGAATTTGCTCAGTTGTGTCCAACTCTTTGCAAACCCATGGACTGTAGCCTACAGGCTCCTCCACCCATGGGATTTTCCAGGCAAGAATACTGGAGTGGGTTGCCATTTCCCTCTCCAATCACATGGGTAAATGTAATTAATATTAATATTCTATAAATTATATAGAGCTCCTAACATTCTGGTATATCCTGGTAAATGATATTACTCATAATTTCAGTGTTGTCTTAAACTGTCTGTCACGGCATTAATCAGATTTCTATTCAAATGCATGTTGTAATCCCAGTTGGTTGATGCTAAAGCAAAAAGCTATCCTTTTAATGATAAATTGCTATTTTACAGAGGATTTTGAATGACTCTACAGGAATTTTGTGAAAAATTAGGGAAGAATGATAATCCTTTATGTGCAGGCATCTGTACTATTATCAGAAAAGAAGAAAAGGAAGGGAATGAAAGTGAGGAGATGTCGCTTCAAACCCTAATCCCTCAAACCTTAACTGACCCAGCCAATCTGGCCACCATAACAATACATCCATCCTTCCCACCATTTTCCATTCCTGCCTAGTCCCAATTTCTGACACTGGGGCTCAGGACTTCCCCTCCTTACAGGGATCAGTTAGAAAATCCTGTGTTAGTTTCTGGAGGAGAGGGACTTGTTCTGATATTGCCATTTAAGACCAGACAGGGCACCCGACTGGGCCAGAAGCTACTATGGGAACAGGGTAATTTCCCTTATGCTGTTATCTTATAGGGAGCCTAATTGCAAACAGCCAGCTGGCTGGGTTTCTCAGACTTATTTAATTGGAAAGATCCCAACCCTCATAAGATTGCAACCCTTCTCATAGGGAGGATCCTCTATACATGGAGCCCACTTGACAGCACCCACAGCTGAACCAACTTAGGATCCCAGCGAGGGAAGAAGGCCCTCAGCAGAGCACGACTTGTTAGTGCATCTTGGCAGGGCTTTGAAAAGGGACACCAAAGCAAAAGGGTTTGAACAATATTCAGGAAATTCAGCAAAACAAATGAAGACCTCTGAATTTTTGGAAAGGATTTATCAGACCTACAGACATCATACTAATACAGATCCTGAAAATATTAGAATGGCAAATTTGACCTTTTGGGGCAAAGTGCCTCAGATATCAGGAGAAAGTTATAAAAATTAGATGGAACATTTGGAATGAACATTCCTTAATTAGTAGATGTTGCTTTTTTAAACTATTTAACAGGGAAAAACAGAAGAAAGATGCAAAATGAAACATCACTTTTTTGGCAGAGGCACTGGATTCCCAGAAGGTAACTGGATGAGAGGTAAGTCCCCACTGGGGAAGGAATGATGCATTTACTGTAAGGAGGAAGAACTTTGGAAAACAGAAACTGCTCTAGGCTGAAAACGAAGAACAAAAGATGAGAGCCTCTTATATATGGCAGGGAGGGACACTCTGAATGAAAAGGCCCAAGGGTTCCCTTGGACTTGAGGCATTGAATTCTCCACAGGAACTCCAGGTAAAATTGACAGTGGGGAGTAAGTTGAGTAATTTTCTGATAGACCTCACTCTGGTGAAGTTTTTCACCAGAAAAGTTTGACAGAGTCCCATCAGAATGCTGAAAATCTACAGACAGAGTTCATGAAAAGCCCAGAAAAGTACATAGAGCTCTTTCCCTCAAGATCTTAAAAAAATCCCAAAGATTGCTGTCATCCCTCCCCAGATGGGGACTCAACACAGAGGAACCTGCCCCACCCCGCACTGAAAAAGAGACTTCACTTAAATACCCCAATTGCAAGAAATCTCAGGTAACCTGATAGTGTTGCTGTGGATACTTTTTCAGGGTGGGTGGAAGCATATTCCATGAACAGAGAGTCTCTGAAAGCCCTCCTTTGGGAAATCATCCTGATTTGGATAAGCATTAAAACTATTCATCCTGGAGACCACAATCAATAGGAAAAACCATAAATGTCGCTAAAAATATTAATGTCAAGAGACATTTAACTTAGCATAAGGCCTTGCCAGTTGCCTTGCTATGGATTAATGGCTCCCAGAAGCAGGCTTAAATTAAGCACCTTTAAAATACTGTATGGTAGGCCATTCCAGGTGTCCGCCCAGGTAGGAGAATCTAAAGGTGCTGAAGACCTAGTAGTTGCCAATTATACGAAACTTCTGCACTACACTATTCATGAGTTTGCCTCCAACAGGTCTGTCTATCCAAGAGAAGTAGATGGTAATTCCATTACAGCTGGAGAAGGGGCAACCAGTCTGTTCAGTTTTGTCCAAATAAATAGCATAGGAATCTGATATATGTATTGGGAACTAGAACCAAAACCACAAGTTATTATGAATCAGACAACGAAGTGGTGAGAGGTTTCATCGGGTTCAAATAGGACTGACTAAAGATTTCAAAAAGGACTGACTGAAGAGTCTAAGGAAATTTGTCACTTCCATTCAGCAGAATGGTCTTTGTCCCTTATCCCACAAGACTGAGGTATGGACACCGACAGGGCGAACTGTTAACAGGAAGAACCTTTTGTATTCTATTACAAGTTAATCACTAAAAGGATGTTGCCTGTGTGCTTAAATTATACATAATAGCCCATCTCTGGAAACGCTGCTCCCCAAGTAATGAAAATTAAGCTAAAATACCTTTGTTTAGCTTGGAGGCAACATCCTTACCAGGTCCACCTGTGAGTGACTGCAGGGAGAAAGAAATGAACAGACCCTCTCTGGAGGCTTATGGGAACCAGAAAGTGTTTGACTTGACTCCCTCTCCTTTTAGTATTTAGTACTCCCTCCTCCTCAGAAGGAGCCTGAATTCCATCTCAGGCAAGATGGTTATCTGGGGCATGAAGCATCTTCTGAATTTGCTGGCTTTCTGAGTAAACTTGCCATTCATTGCCCCAACAAGTGGTCTCTCATAATTATTGGCCTTTTATGAGGCAAGCTCTATGAGCTTGGACTTAGTAACAAAACTCCAGAAATCACTCAAAAGCTGAAAATAGTGTGTTTTTAAGAGGACATTGTATATTTTTCAATGTAACATACCTTGTTTGAGATTTAGACAAGGTGGGAACTTTCTTTTTTTTCTTTTTTCGTGTTTCACCACTCAATTTGTCATCATGCAATGAAGAATCTAAGGGAAAGTAAGACAACTGCTCCTTGAGTTTCTTTCGGATTTTCTTCTTAATCTCCTTTGCCATTTCTTCAGCTACCTGGAGCTGGTATACCTGCATCAGCTGTTCCTCATCTAAACCACTGTCTTCTCCTTCCTCCTTGGCCTTTCCACCTTTGTCACGAGCCACACCTGGCTGTGGCTTAGTCCGCGCTTTCTGAGGCGTCGCATCTCCCTTCTCAGGAGCTTCTGGCTCCGTCTCTCGTGCAGTCACCTGGAGCGCGGTTTTCGTAACCTTTTTATTTGCCTTTTCTTGCTTGTCATCCTCCACACGAACATCATTTTTTGGGTCTTCAGTTGCTGGCTGCGGATCTCTTGGTTTGGTTTTAGTTACTGTTTTACTGTTCTCTGGGTTCTTAGTGTTAGCAGCAGTTATAGCATCACTTTCAGTTTCCCTGATTTTCTGAAGACTGCTTGTAACAGCATCAAGCTAGGAAAAGACACAGTAACAGAGTGTCAACTAAGCACAGTTTAGTTCTGTGCAGATAAAATCATGTCGACTGTTTCACAATATGCAGTACTGGAAAGAATCTTTCACTTTCTACTCCAGTACTGTGACACCGTTCTAGGGCCTTTGGTGAGCGCTTTCCTGCTTATTCTCCCAGTCTTAGACCAGCAATCTTGAGAATAAATTCAGATCAAAGGAGTTAACTAACATGGGGAACATGTTAATGACTTTTTAAAAGGGAATTAACTGCTCAAATCTCAAATGTTACTTTCCTCTGGCAAAATGATCCGTATTCTAACCTAATTAAGAGATATCAGTGAAATTGCTAGAAGAGCTATGGTTAAAGTATTTCATGTTCTCTAATAGAAAACACACACAGGTCGTTGATCTTGCTTCATAATTAAATTCAAAAACCAAAGGTTTACAGCTCTAGGATTACTGTGCAATTAGTCTAAGCATTTCACTGAAAAGGCTGCTAGGTATTAAATATTATCAAGTTAAATCAAATGACAGACTAAGCACATACTTGTATTAGTAACTTTCTCCATTTAAACTTACTTAAAATAAGAAATAAACAGAAAATAATGCTAGAAATCAAAAAGGAATGTTACTAGTAATAAAATAAATATTTTGAGAAATTCCCCAAGGATGCAAAACAGGCAGGATTAGATCCATTAAGAAATCCATTAAGAAACTACCAGAGAAAACCACAGACTGTAGGAAAAGACTTCTCCAGAGAAAAGGCTGGTTCTGGGGAAGCCATAACCTCAGGCAAGGAATACAAAAAGAAGGGATAAGCCTGAGGATGACCAACTGAGGAGTTGGGAGGGCACTCTGTTCCCCTCCTCCAGCTGTGTTACATGGTGCCTTTCACCCAGAGAACAAAACAGCTGAACAGATAGACATATGGCTTCCTGTCTCAGGTAGGCACAGCCCTCACCACCAGCAGAAGCGGGTTATGTTGAAAACAACCAACAGGCAGGAAAAAAATTCTCAAACACAAAGATGATTAACAACTGAGAACTGACACTGAGGGAAAACAGCAGCATCGAGAAGTCCACCAACTCCAATAAAACAGAAAAATTAACATGGAAGAAAAACAAACAGCATCAACAAAATAATTTAAAATAAGTAGAATTAATATTAAGAAACTCAAAAAGATATGAGATGAAAAACAACTGCAGATGTTAGAACTAAAATTTTGAGTGACAGAAATAAAAGCTGAAGGGATGTGTTCAAAAACAGAATGGCTAAAACCATAGGGATAAAAGACTGAAGTCAGAGAATTCTCCCAGAAATGACGGAACCAGTGAAGACTGAAGTTCAATTATTGAAAACCCTCATGCTTCAAAGTAGTTAGAATATCTAATATACGTGAAAAGATGGAAAAATGTATTCCACCACATACCCAATATTTTACCATCTTTAAGACTCTTCTGCTCACCTAAAATATATTTCCACATTCTACCTAATAAGGATAAATTCTGAAGCCATAGCCTCCAAAAATCTTTCCTAATCGAATTTAATAAAAATATCTTCTTAAAGGTTTATTTTCACATATTCTGTTTCTAGAAGCAATATATCCATAAAACAGTAAGAAAACAATTTAAAAATAGAAAAAAATTCAGAAATTACTTAAAAAAGAAAACCCAAAGTTCAATCCTAGATTGCCTCACACAGGGAAAATCAATGATAATCTGTTCAGAAACTCATTTTTGTCTCCTTTCTCTGAAGACAGTCATACCTGATAACCTTGAATTTCCATTACATCAATACAGAGCAAATGCTAACTTTTCTGTTTTCTCAGTACCAGGAATGTAGTGGCAATCAAGGTAAACCGTGAGGACACTAATAAATGGAAAAAGATGACCAAAAATTAGAAACAGAGGAAAGAATTATAGTCTAGAAGAAAGGATTTTGAAAATGAAAACCCTGGGGAAGCTCATCATGTGAAGCTCATAAGAGGTTTATTTATTCTCTTCCACT
The DNA here is from genome assembly GCF_023091745.1 of Budorcas taxicolor. NCBI lineage: Eukaryota > Metazoa > Chordata > Mammalia > Artiodactyla > Bovidae > Budorcas > Budorcas taxicolor. Next base: position 64,831,032 of record NC_068918.1, read on the forward strand.
GATCTGTCAACCTTTGTACTAATAACATCATTTTAAATACAATCCTTAGAGCACCTTTGGTAGCATTCCACAATTCTATTGAGATGACAGTTTCAGTACCTTTTAAATTCCTGTTTTTGTGGTTTGTATTCCCTTTTTCTTGCTAATTGCTTCACGAGATAGATTTTACATTACCAAGTAATTTACAAATTTAAAATTTTTGTTGTTCTAATTTTGTCATACTATAAAAAGTCTACTTCATGGAATTTCACATTTCATGGACTGTCACTGAATTTTAAAATCTCTCAAATACATTTGTTCATGTTCTATTTATCTTTAACCATCCGTTTATCTTTACCATCTCTGCATCATTTTTTACTTTAGCTTGTCTGTTTTTAAAAATAAGTATTATTGAGACATAACAAATTATATGAATTACAATAACCATCACCGGCTGAAAGTGTATACTTAAATGAATTCTGACAAACATACACAGCCATGACACCACCTGACTGTACAACTATCAAGATATTAAACATTTCTAGTAGTCTACACAAAATCAATCCCTACCCTCCAAGTCCTGGCCCCACCCAACCACTGATCTGTTTTCTTTCACTATATACAGTTTGTCTTGTCTAGAATTTCAGAGAGATGGAATCATATAGAAGATAGTTTTTTGTTTCTGGTATCCTTCACTCAGCATAAAGCTTTGAGATTCATTCATGTACTTGCATCTAGAATAACATTCCATTTACTGCTGACCAGTATTTTCATTGTATGGAAAGATACATTTTATTTCTCCATATACCAATTAATGGACATTTGAGTTATTTCTAGCTTTGCATGCTATGTTTTCATTTCTCTTGAGTAAATATCCACAAGTGCAACTGCTACACTATATGCTAAGTATACGCTTAAGTTCTTAAATAACTGCCAAACGGCTTCCTAAAATGGCTGTGCCAGTTCAAACTCTCAGATGAGTGAGTTCCAATTATTTAACACACTTGTCAGCACTTAGCATTGTCAATTTTCATCCTTTTACATTCTAATAGGTATGTAATGGTATCTCTTGTTAGGACCAAACTGAAGCCAGGACAGGCTCTAAGGGGCAGGCCCGCAGGCAGTGTAGCTAGACCAATCAAAAAAATCCCCGTAGCCCCCCCCCCGCCCGTGCCAGACCCGAGCCAATCCAGATAGCGATTCGAGGTTTAAAAGTCCTGCACGCGCGTACAGTTTAACCAATCAGCTATGCTGTTACAGAAACAAAGAACCATCTGTATAAAAGTATATGGGATTCAGAACTTGGGGCCCTTGTTGGATTCCACTGTGCTGGATGAAACCTGGGCCCTGGCTCAAGCTAGTAATAAACCCCTTTATGCTTTTGCATTGCTGTGGACGTCTTATTCTCTCAGTTTTGGGGACTCGGACTCTGGGCATAACATTTGGGGGCTCGTCCAGGATCCCTTTAACTGGGAAGAATAACACTCTCCCGGTAGAAGGGGTTTCCTCACTTGGAGGAAAGCTATCTGAACACCGGTGTTAAGTTTGGTTAGCCAGTGTAAGACCGAGGCCCAGCTTACGCACTGGAAGGCAGCTGGCTCTGGTGAGAAGAGAGCTCCTGTCAGGCTTAATCAGGGGCGAATTAGTCGTCTTAGCCAGCGTAAGGCCGAGGCCTGGCATCATGCTGGGAAGGCGGCTGGCTCTGTGAACGCCTTGTTGGTAAGATAACCTACAGGGATAGGAGGGTTCAGGGGGCCCAGGAAGACCTAGTACTGTGTTCTCGGCCGAGGTTTGTCTCCTCTGTCCGTCGCATCTTTGTGTGTGCCAGCATTGTCACTGCTCTCTGTGCATTCGTCGTCTCCTGTGTTCTATCCTGTAATCATGGGGCAAGAGACTTCCACTCCATTGTCCCTTAGGACTGACCATTTTTCTGATTTTAAGTCTAGAGCACAGAATCTATCGGTGTTGGTGAAGAAGAACAAATTAATAACTTTCTGCAGTGCAGAATGGCCGACCTTCCATGTAGGCTGGCCCTCAGAAGGCACCTTTGACTTGGGAACTGTACACCAAGTCCGAGATATCATCTTCCGACTGCGGATCAGACACCCTGACCAACCCCCCCCCCCCACCCGCTCCTTGGGTAAAACCTTTTTTGCCTCAACAGGGATTTTCTACCCCTCAGCTGTTGGCGACATATGTAAGAAAGAATCCAAAGAATCTCAAGGATCCTGATTCAACGGCGCCGCTATATACCCCATCTTGCAGGGGGAATTGTTAGGGGAAGCACACTGATTGAAACCGCCCCACCCTGGCCAGGCACCATAGTAACAATTTGCATGAGTTGTTTTATGAGAGGAGATCCTGATAAAGAATACGGAACTAATAAGCCTCCACCAACCGGAAGAGTTCGGGAAAGGTTTAAAGGAGACACCACCTGTATATTGTGAGCCACGTGGCAGAGCAGTTCTCCTGGGTTTCCTTACCCTGCTGCTCTCCACCTGGGTGCCCTTTCCCAATAAAATCTCTTGCTTTGTCAGCACATATGTCTCCTCGGACAATTCGTTTCTGAGTGTTAGGCAAGAGCCCAGTTTCAGGCCCTGGAAGGGGTCCCTCTTCCTGCAACAAATGGTGACTCTGGTGGGATTCTTCTTCACCGAGACTGACATCCTGACCATTCGGGGTACTCAGGGGCCAGCTTGCCTGCCAATGGACCAGACCCAGTGGCTGCAACTGGGACCCTTTTGTCCCTGGTCTCCTCCTGATGCAGACAACTGGCCAGAGTGCCCCGACTGGTAAGAAACAAAAAAACTTTATTGATCTCTCTCCCCTTCCCTCTCTGTCTCCTCTCCTTAACCCTTCCTATCCTTCCCTGTTTTTCTAGTCCCCTGGTCCTAGACACAGAAATCTGGCTGAAGGGTCCTCAGCCTGAGCTGAGGATTGGAGACTGATCACCTCCTCTTGGCAAAAAAACTCAAATTCTGGTTCTGATTTCTGGTAGGGCCGAGTTCCAGTCCTCCCTTCTCTGGAAGCCCAGGGGAAAGTCCCGTAAGGCCTGGGTATCTGTAGGTGGCAGGGGACGTCTGTAAGGCCACCCCTTTTGCCCCCTCTCCTGCCTCCTCCCCCTTCTTCTTTCAACCTGGCTTCCTTTCCTCCCTTAAAATCTTTGATGTTACGGAAAGGCTTGGTGGGCTACAGTCCACAGGTCGCAAACAGTCTGATACGACTGAGTGACTTCACCTTCACTTTGATGAGGACTACCGGGGTTATATGTGTGTGTTTTAACTCTGTGATCTGTGTAGTGATTTTTGATGGCCATTTTGCTTTGTCTGGCCACCATGTGGTTTAGACCTGCCGCCATTTGTTAGAACTTGATTTTCTTTCCCTGTGCCTTGAGACCAGGGCTCTTAAGAACACTTATCTAGACTATCTCTAACTCCTGACACTGAGGAGGAAAAAAAAAAGACTTAAAGCTAAATCTTGCACTGTGTCTGTCTAAATATGTCTTGGTATGTCTGTCTCTGGGTAATATTTTTGAGGTTAATTTGTATATGAGATCTATTTATCTGGCTTAAAAAAGGTAAGTACTTACAAATCAAGTAATTCTAAATTAAACAATAAATTCCAGGTTCATGTAAACTGGAAAATATTCAATGTTAAATACCTGATATTAATGTTTGTTTGTTGACCTATTTAATATAGACATGTCTTAGAGTACTTAACGTTAAAAAAATAGTTTCATTGTACCTAGGTTTAATATGTTAAATATTATATCTGTTACAAGTTTGTCAACAAGAAAATTACCTCAATTAAAGAAACTTCAAAAAAAATGTAAATGAGATATGAGCTTTTAGATAGACTTTATTAAAAATAATTATGCTTTAGCAATGTCTGTCTGAAATAGTCTGTCCAAATTGGGGTAACTTAAATTGGGTTGTGCTAAACTAAGTGATGGAAGTTCACTGACTAGCTAGCTCATTTCCAAATAGAGGAAAATTTTGAAACATTTATTACTGAACATTAGTTTCCTCTTACAAAGAAGCTAAAGAAATTTGGGACTGTTAATGACTAAAAATAAGCTGGCGCAAAAACTTGAATTTGGCTTTTCTGTCTGTTAAAAGGACACACTTTCTTCAGATGTTAAACTGCATTTGACAATAGATTTAAGTTCATTTGCTCCTTAAATGGTCTGTTCTGTATTTGCCTCTGAAATCCCATATTGTTACTTTGGCTGAGTGAATAGCTATTGTTTCACAGTGACCTATAGTCCCACCAGACTGAGTGCTAGAAACCTTTCTGATATTTGTTGACAAAACTTCATAAATCATTCCATGAAGCACTTTTGGCTTCTAGCTAACTTTGGGGTGCTTCAGAGGGCCCCTGAAGCATCCCAAAGAGAGATATTAAACTGTGTTTATTTGGTTAGTTAAATTACATTAAAAAAAAAAAGATTATCAAATGAGTAATAAATCCGCTCAGGTTATAATGTATGGTACAGTTACTAATACAGATATCCTAAAAATTATATGGAGTTTTTAACACTCTGATATGTCCTGGTATTTTAATGAAAAACCTGATGACTTCACAAAAGTTAGCAAAAGGACTGAATGAACCAGTGAGTATGCTTATAACTTTTATGGTTTCTATCTAAAAAATTATGGGGTTGAATCTTATGTTTTCAGAGAGTAGGGAAAATCTTCCTCTCAAACTAATTATGACAATACTTTGGTAAAATTAAACGTTATAAACAAAACAATTATATTTTCTATCTGACTCCTCCAAAATTTGGAAGTTCTTAGGTTTCCAGTAAGTTTATCAAATGAGTTAGGAAGGTTATCTCACGGATACAAAAATCTCAAGAAATTTTTGAGACCTTAAAAAGGGAAAAATTCACCTAGATTTGTTAGGCAAAATCTGTGATAAGCCTTTGGTGTGAGTTTCCCAGCCTTGTTTTATTTTAAAATTTCAGTCTGAGACTCTATAAATGTTTCAGCAAAATAAAAATCCTATAATCAGTTATCGTTATAAAAATCATCAGACCAAAATCAGTGAGAACAGACCTATTTTGCAAACAAACTAGCCTTAATTTGGTTATATTTAATAAAAATAAGGGTAACTTTAAGGAGAAAAAAGATATTTCAAAATGTTAAATATCAGTTTGTTAATGGAGGTCTGCATCTAGTAAGACTCATCTCTTAGATAGTTCTTTGCTGTTATGAGATGCTAATATAAAATTTAATTAAATTCTTAAAGAACACCCTAAGTTTGTTTCTGAAGCTTATCTTAGTAATCTATCTTTGGATGAAGATCAGATGCCTCATGACCTGCAACCAGGACTGGAAAAAGACATAATTTAAGGGACTGTCTCCAACATGGATGGAAAGACTTTTTTATCAGGAGAAACTACAGTACACCAGGATGAGAAGACGACGACATCAGAGGTAGACAGCTTCCCCGAGATGCTGGACCTGATTCGTATGATCATTTATGTTTTCTTGACTTCTTAGACCTTTGCATATAAGTCGAATGCTTTTCTATCATAGGCCTGATCCTATGCTAGTTTCAAAATCAATCCAATTGTTGGGTTTGTGGTCAATAACCTGTGTCTAGTTCTGGCTTATCTTGGTAAATTTCTCTATTACCAGACTTTAACTGGTTGGCCCTGAGAAAATTTACTTAAAAAATTAAATCCTACTAAAGATAATCAGTCTAATGACACTAAAAAACTGGGCTATGTTCCTTATAGATGGTGCCAATATATAATTTTCCTGAAAGATAAAGATTCTACAGGGCAGACTAAGTCAGATGACCTGAAGATATACTGGGCTACATCTAATGAAAGTTCTTAACATAAGTCTTACTTGTGACTTTACTAATACTGCTGGCTATGTTATTTGTATTTCACCTGTTTTACAAAATTGCTGTTTCTTACACTGTGTGTGTGAGGCTTCTAATAGAATAATATATAGTCCCATATGAGATCGATGATGGTAACAGTGTAACTCTAGATATGGCAAGTAGCAACAAGACCAAAAAGCTAGTAAGACAGGTAGTCCAGAGAATTTTAGATACTGTTTCATGGCCTAGTCCAGTAACAGCATATTGAGTGGCCTGTTTACCTGAAAATGAACACCCTCAGCACCACGGGATAAAATGGTCATGAAGTGCCCCCCTCATAATCATGGTCAAGTTTATGAGCAAAAAGGGGCTCTGCCAACTGAAGACTGACACTCGCCATCTGCATCTACAAAGATTAAATCATGGCCGCTGCAACTGCTGACTTTCAATGCCCCTGAAAGGAGTTCAGGGTAAAAATCAGAAATGAGGCACTCTGTGCTCTGGGAAAAACTGGCAAAACAGGCCATCAGATAGTTAGATCTTTTCAGGAAAAGATTTTATGAGTCCCAATTCTTGCATCTTCTCATATCTAGAAAAACACAGACGTCATTAATGGTAAAATCTGCTTTTGGCTATTAAAAAAACAGTTTAAAATTAAAAGTCAAAATAGAGTAGCTATGGTTCAGGTATCCTGGAAAATAACTAGGTGATGCTATGGGTGTACTTTCAGATTAGACCTTGTATTGCTGAACACTTGAGTTTTCTGAGTCATGTCAGGCTTGGATGCCACCATTTTCAAAACAATGTCTGCTGGAAGCTACTAACCTTACTTTTTATAAAACTAGGCAACTGGCTACATGGCTACAAGTCTCCCTGAAGTGCCAGGTCCAGACTGGGTTTCAGACCTATTCTTCTAAAAAAAAAAAAAAATGAGATTAGGATTTTAATCATACAAGACTCAGATCTAAAACTTGGAACTCAGAAATACTTCCGATTCAGTGTCTACACTCCAAGCTGGGGCAGTCCTATGCCCCATTTTGACAGAAAGTTATCATAGTCATTGTTGCCTAGTTCCCTAAAATTAAAACTGAGCGGGACTCTGTGGGGCTCTGGAGTACAGATCTGCTCTGTGTTCTCCATTTCTTATCTGTAGGATATAGACTTTGTTCAGCCTCCTTGGCCTTCCCTGAATTCCACAGCATAGATTCAAACAATTGCTAATCAGGGAAGGGAGGGGATACAAAAACAAAAACTATCAAAGGTTGGTACAGCCTCCAGACAGAGTCCTGGTTCCTACTCAAAGAAATATGCATAACAATGTCTTTGAGCCCCCACCCAGGTAAAAGATGGTAATTTCAGACTGAACACAAGATTCTTGGAGCATTGCTCTGTTGCCTCACCACCAACCAATCAGAAGGGGTCACAAACCCTGTAACCCTCACCCCAAATGTTGCCTTCTGTTTCCAGGGACCAGAGATGACCATCCTGTTAGGTCTCTTGTTTGGCCCTTGTCTATTTCATCTCCGAGAGGGGCCAACTAAATTGCTGCAACTACAAGGGTAGAAGCTGGTTTCAGATGTAAAAACCCCCAACTTAGATCAGGTAGAGAGACTTCTGCTCTGCTAGGCAGGCCTACGCCCATGCACAGCAGGAAGAAATTACAGAAGAAAGAGACCTCCGCCCCAATTCCCAAGAAGTATCTTGAGTATGAAGTCTCTCAGGTGGCCTATGTGCTGTGTTAGGGGAAAAACGTTGTTTTTATATAAATCACTCAGGGGTAATCAGGGAGTCCCTGGCCAAGATAAAAAAGGGCTAAAAAAAAAAAAAAAAAAGTCTCAAAATTAATTTTGAGTCCTGGTTCCAACAGTTCCTGTGGTTAACAACGCTAATTTCTACCCTGGTGGGCCCTCTAATAGTGCTACTATTAATACTTACTTTTGGTCCATGCATAATAACTAAGCTTGTTGCCTTTGTAAAAGACCGCGTCAATACCGTCCAACTGATGGTACTGAGGCAACAGTATCAGGCCCTGCCCCAAAATAAAGAGGAAGATTCCTCTATGTAGCTGAAGACAGGGGGGAATGTTAGGACCAAACTGAAGCCAGGACAGGCTCTAAGGGGCAGGCCCACAGGCAGTGTAGCTAGACCAATCAAAAAAATCCCCGTAGCCCCCCAGCCCGTGCCAGACCCGAGCCAATCCAGATAGGGATGTGAGGTTTAAAAGTCCCGCGCGTGTATGGTTTAACCAATCAGCTATGCTGTTACAGAAACAAAGAACTGTCTGTATAAAAGTATATGGGATTCAGAACTCAGGGCCCTTGTCGGATTCCACTGTGCTGGATGAAACCTGGGCCCTGGCTCGAGCTAGTAATAAACCCCTTTATGCTTCTGCATTGCTGTGGACGTCTTATTCTCTCAGTTTTGGGGACTTGGACTCTGGGCATAACACTCTGTACTGTTTTCAAATTAATTATTAATGGCATTACTAAGCAGGCTTCACCCGTGGCTCTGCTGTAAAGAATCCACCTGCAATGTAGGAGCCACAGGAGATGCAGGTTTGATACCTTTGTCCCTGGGTCAGGAAGATCCCCTGGAGGAGGAAATGGCAATCCAATCCAGTATTCTTACCAGGAGAATCCCATGGACAGAGGAGCCTCATGGGCTACAGTCCGTGGGGTCACAGAGTTGGACATGACTGAGCAACCGAGTATGCACACTATACTAAGCACATCGTTACACTTGCTTATTTCCTATCAGTATCTCTTTGGTTAAGTGTTCAACTCTTTTGCCCATTTTCACAACGTTGTTTCACATCATTGAGTTCTGAGAGCTCCCAGAGTTTTCTAAATACATTTTATCAATGTGTTGCAAATATTTTCTCTCAACTTATAATTTTATCTTTTGATTTTCTTGGCAATGTTTTGAATTTTCACAAAGCCCAATTTAACCCCCTTTTCGTTTATGGTTCATACTTTTGTATCCTGAGAAATCTATTCATAACTCAAGGTTACCAAGCTTATCTTGCTTATTCTACAAGTTATATATGTAGAATTTACCTCTTAAATTTTTTAAGTCATTGATCCATTTCTACTTAATTTCTGAATATGATATGGTCATAGTTTATAATATTGTATATCTGATTGTTCCAGCAAAATTTGTTGAAAAAGATTATCCTTTTCCCCTCTGAGGTATCTTGGTAATTTTGGCAACAATCAATTGACCACATACACTGGGGTCTATTTCTAGACTCTCTGCTGATTTATGACTTACATGTCCACCTTTATGACAATACCAGGTTGTCCTGGTTACTACAGCTTCACAATGAGTTTTGAATCAGATGATAAAATTCCTTCAACTTTGTTCTTTCTTTTCAAAATTGTTTTGGCTGTTCTAAGTGTGTTGTTTATATTTCCAAATAAATTTGAAAATCAGATTTTTAATTCTTAAAGTCTATTGGCATGTTGATTAGGATTACATTGAATCAATAGATCAAATTTTCAGAGAATGGATAATAATAATCTGTCAATAATTATCTGACAATAGTTACAATCCATGAACATGGATATATCTATTTGGTTTTGATTTTTAGCAGATTAGGGATTTTCAGTATCCAGGTTTGCATATATTTTGATAAATGTATCCTAGATACATATTTGGTTACTATTACAAATGATATTTTAAATTTTAAATTATTCACTGCTGGTACAAAAAGACAATTGGTTTTTATATTTAGACCTTATGTTCTGCTAACTCATTAAATAGTTCTAATAGCATTTTTTTGAGATTCTGTCATCTGCGAATAAGATTCTTTTACTTCTTTTACAATCTTTATACTTTTTTCAAAAATTGCATTATTGCATTGGTTACCTATACAATTATGAGTATCTATGGTGATGTGCTCAAGCTTACAGCAAAGGCTTTCAGCTTTTTAATTCTAAGTACGATCTTAACTGGAAGTTACTGTAGATTCCCTCTATCAAGTTGAAGAAGTTCCCTTCTCTTTCCGTTTTAGTTATCAGAATGGGTGACAAATTTTGTCAAGTCTTTTACTGCATTTACTGAGATAATCATATGGTTTTGTTTACTTTTATGGTGAATTACATTGATTTTTTTTCAACACTTATATTGCTGAGATAAATTACATAATATATGTAATTATTTTTATATAAGACTGACTCCCTAAATTTTGTGGAAGATATCTGCTCTGGGTTCAAAAGGGATACTGGTGTAATTTTCCTGTAATGTCTTTCTCTCTTAGTATTAGATTAATTTAAAATTGCGCCCCCCAAAAGAATGGAGACGTATTCCCTCTTTTTACACAGTCTGAAGGAGTTTATATAGAATTAATATGATTTCTTCCTCAAATGTTTGGTAAAATTAATAAAGTCAGCTGAGAAAACTAGCCACCTAGTTTTTCCCACAGGTTTTTAACCACAAATTAAATTTTTTAAAAAGATATAAAATGTTCAAGTTATCTCTTTTTGAGTGAGCTTCAGTAGCTTGTATCCTGAAGTAATTTATACATTTTATCTAAGTTGCTAAATTTATTGTCATAAAGTTATTCATTATACTCCTTTATTGTCCTTTTTAGATCTTTAACACATCTGCAGTGAAATACATTTACATTCCTAGTATTAGTAATTTGTCTTCTTTCCTTGTTTTTCTGATCAGTCTGGTTAGAGGTTGTGAAGAAAAGGGTTAATTCAGCAGCCCTCAAATCCTGCAAATCCCAGGCCTGTTTGCAGGATCAGCTCTGGCTGGCTCCTGAGAATAGAGCTCTGAGCTTCTGGAACATTGAGCCTGAAAAAGGTGAATGAATACATGAACTAACTAAAGAATATTATGAATAACTGGACTTAGAAAAGGCAGAGGAGCCAAAGCTCAAATTGCCAGCATCAGTCAATTGGATCACAGAAAAAGCAAAAGAATTCCAGAAAAACATCTGCTTCATTGACTACATTAAAGCCTTTGACCCTGTGGATCACAACAAACTGTGGAAAATTCTTAAAGAGATGAGAATAGTAGATCACCTTACCTCCATCCTGAGAAATCTGTATGAAGATCAAGAAGCATCAGTTAGAACTGAACGTATAACAATGGACTGGTTCAAAACTGGGAAAGGAGTATGTCAAGACTGCATATTGTCATCCTGCTTATTTAACTTACATGCAGAGTACATCATGCAAAATGCCGAGCTGGATGAATCACAAGCTGGAATCAAGACTGCCAGGGAGAAATATCAAAAACCTTAGATAGGGAGATGACACTACTTGAACAGCAGAAAGTGAAGAAAAACTAAAGAGATTCGATGAAGGTGAAAGAAAGTGAGAAAGCTGGTTTAAAATTCAACATTCAAAAAACTAAGATCATGGCATCCAGTCCCATCACTTTATGGCAAACAGACAGGGAAAAAAATGGAAACAGCAGCAGATTTTATTTTCTTGGGCTCCAAAATCACTGCAGATGGTGACTGTAGCCATGAGATTAAGACACTTGCTCCTTGGAAGAAACTATGACAAACCTAGACATGTTTAAAAAGCAGAGATATCACTTTGCTGACAAAGGTCCACAGAATCAAAGCTATGGCTTTTCCAGTAATCGTGTACGGATGTGAGAGCTGGACCATAAAGAAGGCTGAGCGCCAAAGAATTTATTCTTTTGAACTGTGGTGCTGGAGAAGACTCTTAAAAGTCCCTTGGACAGTATAGAGACCAAACCAGTCAATTCTAAAGGAAATCAACCCTGAGTACTCATTGGAAGGATTGATGCTGAAGCTGAAGCTTCAATACTTTGGCCACCTGATGCAAAGAGCTGACTCATTGGAAAAGGCTCTGATGCTGGGAAAGACTGAGGGCAAGACAAGGGGGCAGCAGAGGACGAGATGGTTGGATGGCATCACTGACTCAGGATATGAGCCTGAGAAAACTCCAGGAAATAGTGAAGGACAGGGAAGCCTGGTATGCTGCAGGCCATGGGGTCACAAAGAGTTGAACACAACTGAGTGACTGAACAACAAGAAAATCTAGCATATTTTCCACCCTTTAAAATTAACACATAAAACATTTTTAGAAACTGTTATTCATAAAAGAAGTTATCACCTCTATGAAATAACATTAGGATAAAATGAGATAGGAGAAAATCAAAGAGTGAAATCAAGATGATAAAGGATTGACAATGACAATGATTTAAATTCCTTCCTTTAAATTAGGAAAAAATTCAGATGTAATTTCAAAATTAATAATAGCCACAGTTTGAGTATTTATTCTCTACTTAACAATTTATGCTTATTAGTTCCAGCTATTACTTCTGAGTATCAAACCACTCCAGACTTAGTGGTATAAAATAAATACCACTAGTTATATAAAATACCACTTAGTGGTATAAAATAAATACCACAATAAATCATTCATTATGGTTTGAACTCAATATGTCCTCCTTATCTATCATGCCTCTCGTCCCTAGTTCTTAAATGCTTTGATTTCATAATCTGTCACTTCATTCATCATTTGCCATTACCATGTACTTTTTATCCATCACACCTGTCTGGAAAAAACTCCAGGCACTGTTCAAATTAAGTGATGTTCATCTCTATATCTATAACCAGGCTGTTGAATGCTGCCTGAAGAAACTGAACCACTTCAAAGACTGATACTATTATAAAGATACGGCCAATAAATTCAACTGAGACCTCAAAGCTACAAACAATTTTCCCATGCTGCATAATCTGTTTGTATGCATTATTCTGTACCTTCTGCACACTGGCTATTTCAAGTTGTCTTCACTTACCTCTGATGTTCAATGTTGTTACTTCTTGACTCACTTTCACAGGTGAGTCAAAAGCCATCAAATGGAAAGCTGCAACTTTCTACTACCAAATCTACAAATTTTCATGTACTCTAAACAATCTTTTCCTCTTTCCTTCTCATTATAAAGAGGTGGGTCTTAACCTGTGTTCTAAAAAATTTTCCTGTCCTGTATCATCAAATCTCTCCCTTATCTTCCCCAATGCTGCTGCTGCTAAGTTGCTTCAGTCGTGTCCGACTCTGTGAGACCCCATAGATGGCAGCCCACCAGGCTCCCCCGTCCCTGGGATTCTCCAGGTAAGAACACTGGAGTGGGTTGCCATTTCCTTCTCCAATGCATGAAAGTGAAAAGTGAAAGTGAAGACGCTCAGTTGTGTCCAACTCAGTGACCCCACAGACCACAGCCTACCAGGCTCCTCCATCCATGGGATTTTCCAGGCAAGAGTACAGGAGTGGGTTGCCATTGCCTTTTCCATCTTCCCCAACATCAGCACTGAAAATACGCCTTTTTATAGTTAAACTTTCTGAAAAAGTTGTCCATACTTGTACTGCTTTATCTTTTTATGAACAGTATATTAAAAAGTTTTGCTCTCTACCCTGGTAATTAACTTTTGAATACTTCCTTGGTAAGTAAAAATACCATTCTGATTTCCAACCTAAATAGCTTTTAAAGTGTTCCTGTATTTTTATCAGTTGATGTCATTTTCTCTTGTAATTAATTTTTTTTCATACCTTTTGCTCACTTAAGATACCTGCATGCTAAGTTGCTTCAGTTGTGTCTGACTCTTCATGACCCTATGGACTGTAGCCCATCAGGCTCCTCTCTTCATGGGATTCTCCAGGCAAGAATACTTGAGTGAGTTGTAATGCCCTTCCCTGGGGGATCTTCCCAACCCAGGGATCGAATCCACATCTCTTATGTCTCTTGCACTGGCAGGGGGGTTCTTTACCACTAGCACCACTTGGAAAGCCCTAAGAGATATAGTATCTTACTATTCAAAGCATTTATTTGTAGCATTTCTTTATTTATTAACATTTGGAATGGAACTTACTCATAGGTTGTTTAGATTGATAGGGGAATAGAATGCTAAAAAGAAACTCTGATTCCAGAATACAAGTGTTCAATAAATTTTAGCTATTACTATGTTATTGGCTATATTGAGTACTAGATCTGTGACTATAAAAAAAATCATAGTTTGAATGAACTTGCTAACTTTAAGTTGTATTTGTTTCTGACTCAAAGTATCTTCTACCTCAGATTTATCTATTCCTTCAACAAGTACTTACTGGTCTTCTATGTGCAGACAGAATATTCTTATTATTTGGGATGTCTTTCATTTAAGATCAGATTATCTTCCCACACTGGAAAACTGAACCAGCCCACTCCTATTTTCTTACTTAAATATTTGTCTATTAATTTAGATTTTTTACATTTAACTGTTTAAGATACCTGAAATGTAATTTAATGTGAGATAAAATGAAACTATAAATGACCTTTTTCCCTAGAAGCTAAGGCAATGTTATCAGTACTAGACCCTGTACCATAGCTTCTTGAAACACCTGGCAGAAACAATGGAAAAATTTCTACATACATAACTGGTTTCAAGGCTCATCCAAATTTATTTTCAGACTATAAATTCTCTATTCCTAAATACTTTGTTTTCATTCATGTATCTGGAGATAGTACTACACACTCAACTAATCTGTCTTCCATAGTTTTATTGATTCTTTCAGGAGGGAACACAAGTCATAATTCTTTCCCAATTCACACGCTCCCTATTGCCCTCATACATGACTGACAATGTAGGCAAGTACATTCCTTGGAACACTATTTTCCCTGAATATTGTATGGATATTGCTCCATTGTCTTTGGACTTGAGTGTTTTTGGAGAGAAGCTGGAAATATACTATATGTTTCTTCTGTTTAGATGTTAGCAAAATTTCTCTCTCCCTTGAAATTTAAGTTTCCAGATAGAGTTCTCATCTCAAACTTTACCTGGAATGCAAGATGGATTCATCTCTTCCCACATCCTTTTTCATTCTCGGGAAAGTTTCCTCCTCATGCTCTTTCTATTATTCCTGCTCCATTAGTGCTGTCTGGGAACACAGACTTGTAAGTCAAGTATTTCTACATGTCCTTATTTACTGTATCTTTCATTTTAGTTTCAGCCATTTTCTCTCATATTTCTTGCCCAGTCACTAAATTTTTCCTTAGTGTCAATTCTATTATTTTAGGCCTGAGGTACAGTTTTTGAGGCAGCAATGAAGAAAGAATCAAGGGGAGACTACAGTTTTAAATCCAGATTCTAAAATTCTTACATGATATTAAAAAATATGGCACAAAATTTGTATATGTAGGTTATCTCTAAATAGAAGGATTCAGGTTGTTTTGGTTTTACTTTAGTGGAGTAAAAGTCTTTGAAATCTAGTGGGTGAAAATTAGCTCATCCATTCTGGTTATTTCTGCTTTCATTGTCTTTGACTGTTTTACAACTTGGTAGAGAAAAAGGGTTAACATGTAGAAAACTCATAGCAATGCAAATGTTTCCTGTCCACAGGAACGTAAAAGATTTTTGTAATGTATGTAATCTATGTAAAATATTTCTATTAATATAATGCAACTAAATTTTGTCTGGTAAATAATAATATGGGCTTTCCTGTGACTCAGCTGGTAAAGAATCCTCCTGAAATATGGGAGACGGTTTGATCCCTGGGTTGGGAAGATCCGCTGGAGAAGGGAAAGCTGTGTAAATGATTTCTACTAATATATAATGCAACTGAATTTTGTCTGGTAAATAATATAAATCTCTGTAAATCACATCCATTTGAGCTGGTTATAACATCTTACTGGTTCCCTCATTAATCAGTGGGCTAAATAAAATTTTTGATACATGTTAATACATTAGAAAATGTGTGTGTGTGTGTGTGTGTGTGTGTGTGCTCAGTTGTGTCCAACTCTTTGCAGCCCCATGGACTATAGCCCACCAGGCTCCTCTTTCCATGGAATTCTCCAGGCAAGAATACTGGAATGGGTAATGTAGGGAACAAGGTATAAAGAAGGTTGAGAAGTGCTTGCAAACGAGACTCTCAACCAGGGCTGAACATTCTTGCAAACGAGATGTTCTGCCCAGTGTAGGGAACTAGGTTTAAGGAAGGTTGAGAAGTGCTTGCAAACGAGACTCTCAACCAGGGCTGAACATTCTTGCAAACGAGATGTTCAGCTAAGAATCCTGTTTGTTCCCGTGGGAAAAGAACATTTCTTGCACACAAGGATGTTTCTCTGATTCCTCAAAAGGAACAGACCCTGGGACAAAATGGATTCTAAGTTGATAAGGAAGTTCCCCAAAACACAGTCTTAGCTGCAGTAAATAAGTCAAGGTAAAGGTTATCTCGCCCTGCGCCTGCGCACTGTATAGTCTCTGAATCATAGTGCTTGGCAGCTTGCCCTGTAGCTTGTTGTGCTAGGGATATAAAATAAAGTAGCTGTAAGAAGCAAGTGTTAAAAATATAAAGATTAAAACCACTCTGCAGTGTTGGTGTTTCATTCCGTCGCCAGCAGGTAACCATTCCCTTCCAGGGAATCTTCCCAACCCAGGGATCGAACTTGTGTTTCTTAAATCTCTTGCACTGGCAGGTGGATTCTTTACCACTAGCACCACCTACATATAAATAAATAACTCCAATTTACTCTATTTCTGGCTACATGAACCTGGCAGAGATAGTAAGTGGTTTTCTATTCAGATGGTTATAAAATTTCTCATATGCAAAATAAGACCTCTAATACCTACTTTCATGATTAACAGGAGAATCAGAAATGATAATTTGTAAAAACCTTATCAGAGTGCCTGATAGACACTGTTGAAAAACAGTAAGATAAACCTTCCATTATTATGAATTCTTCTATGGCTTTCCCTTTGCTTAATTTTCTTATCTAAGCCTGCTTCCTTTTTAGTCTCAGCCTGTTCTACACATGGGAGTTCTTGTTCTAAAGAGGTCCTATCACTTATTTTATTGAACAGGGTCCTATTGGGTTGTGGTAAAGACAGTAGATTCTGAAGTCAGATTGTCAGTTTGAATCAAGGTTTTATCACTAACTATGCAACTTTGGGTAAATTATTCAAACTCTCTGTGATCTAGTTTCCCTATCTATAAATGTAAATAAAGCTTCATAATTGTATTGTTTGTATTAAATTAAAAACTAGTGAATATACATAAAATATTTAGAAGTGCTTGAAAGAAAGCACTGTTATTTAGTAAATAAAACAGGTATTCTCCTCTATTTCTTAAAATAAAGCATTTAAGAAATATTTTTGCTTTCTAGGAATAATCTGTTTCTGTCCGGCTGAAAAATTCTTCCTGAATACTTTTATCTTTAAATTAAGAGAGACTGTGGATGGCCTGGTGTGTGCCAAAAGAGACTGGGTAAATTACTTTTAATCACCTATCCCTTATGTGTCCCAACACCTAAACTGGATCTTAGATAAGTGGACCTATCTTCTGCCCATTTTCTGGTTATCCATTTAATTTAGCATCCCTGGCATAAACTGTACCGTGTTCATGCTCACAAAGCTCAGTTCTGACAGAGAGAGAAAGTATGAGTTCCACTTTGTCTGAGTCCATAAAAATACTCTGCGGTTGCATCCAGGGTTCTTTCTGGTTTGCCAAATGTAAACCACTTTCCTCAAGGTGAGGGCATATACCAATAAGCAATGTTCACTGTCCATATGCCACTATTCCCTACCATACACCAAAAGCATCATGTTCTATCTTAGAGTAGCATCCACTATGGTACACCTAATCTGCTCCATTCTGACAGAATATGGTCCACTGGAAAAGGGAATGGCAAACCACTTCAGTATTCTTGCCTTGAGAACCCCATGAACAGTATGAAAGGCAAAATGATAGGACACTGAAAGATGAACTCCCCAGATCGGTGGGTGCCCAAATGCTACTGGAGATCAGTGGAGAAATAACTCCAGAAAGAAGGAAGGGATGGAGCCAAAGCAAAAACAACGCCCAGTTGTGGATGTGACTGGTGACAGACGCAAGATCCGATGCTGTAAAGAGCAATATTGCATACAAACCTGGAATGTCAGGTCCATAAATCAAGGCAAATTGGAAGTAGTCAAATAGGCAAAAAGAGATGGCAAAAGTGAACATCAACATTCTAGGAATCAGCGAACTAAGATGGACTGGAATGGGTGAATTTAACTCAGATGATCATTATATCTACTACTGTGGGCAGGAATCCCTGAGAAGAAATGGAGCAGCCATCACGGTCAACAAGAGTCCAAAATGCAGTACTTGGATGCAATCTCAAAAATGACAGAATGATCTCTGTTCATTTCCAAGGCAAACTATTCAATATCACGGTGATCCAAGCCTATGCACCAACCAGTAACACTGAAGAAGCTGAAGTTGAACGGTTCTATGAAGACCTACAAGACCTTGTAGAACTAACATCCCCCCAAAGATGTCCTTTTCATTATAGGGGACTGGAATGCAAAAGTAGGTAGTCAGGAAACACCTGGAATAACAGGCAAATTTGGCCTTGAGTACAGAATGAAGCAGGGAAAAGGCTAATAGAGTTTTGCCAAGAGAATGCACTGGTTATAGCAAACACCCTCTTCCAACAACACAATAAAAGACTCTACACATGGACATCACCAGATGGTCAACACCGAAATCAGACTGATTATATTCTTTGCAGCCAAAGATGGAGAAGCTCTATACAGTCAGCAAAAACAAGACAGAGAGCTGACTATGGCTCAGATCATGAACTCCTTATTGCCAAATTCAGACTTAAATTGAAGAAAGTAGGGAAAAACCACTAGACCATTCAGGTATGACCTAAATTAAATCCCTTATGATTATACAGTGGAAGTGAAAAATAGATTTAAGAGACTAGATCTGATAGAGTATCTGATGAACTATGGACGGAGGTTCGTGACATTGTACAGAAGACATGGATCAAGACCATCCCCATGGAAAAGAAATGCAAAAAAGCAAAATGGCTGTCTGAGGAGGCCTTACAAATAGCTGGAAAAGAAGAGAAGCGGAAAGCAAAGGAGAAAAGGAAAGATGTTCCCATATGAATGCAGAGTTCCAAAAAATACCAAGGAGAGATAAAAAAGCCTTCCTCAGTGATCAATGCAAAGAAAGAAAGACTAGAGATCTCTTCAAGACAATTAGAGATACCAAGGGAACATTTCATGAAAAGATGGGCTCGATAAAGGAAAGAAATGGTATGGACCTAATAGAAGCAGAAGATATTAAGAAGAGGTGGCAAGAATACACAGAAGAACTATACAAAAAAGATCTTCACAACCCAGATAATCACAATGGTGTGATCACTCATCTAGAGCCAGACATCCTGGAATGTGAAGTCAAGTGGGCCTTAGGAAGCATCACTATGAACAAAGCTAGTAGAGGTGATGGAATTCCAGTTGAGCTACTTCAAATCCTGAAAGATGATGCTGTGAAAGTGCTGTACTCAATATGCCAGCAAATTTGGAAAACTCAAAAGTGGCCACAGGACTGGAAAAGGGCAGTTTTCATTCCAATCCCAAAGAAAGGCAATGCCTAAGAATGCTCAAACTACTACACAACTGCACTCATTTCACACGCTAGTAAAGTAATGCTCAAAATTCTCCAAGCCAGGCTTTAGCAATTTGTGAACTGTGAACTTCGAGATGTTCAAGCTGGTTTTAGAAAAGGCAGAGAACCAGAGATCCAATAGCAACATCCGCTGGATCATCGAAAAAGCAAGAGAGTTTCAGAAAAACATCCATTTCTGCTTTATTGACTATGCCAAAGCCTTTGACTGTGTGGATCACAATAAACTGTGGAAAATTCTGAAAGAGATGGGAATACCAGACCATCTGACCTGTCTCTTGAGAAACCTTTATGCAGGTTAGGAATCAACAGTTAGAAGTGGGCATGGAACAACAGACTGCTTCCAACAGAAAAAGGAATACATCAAGGCTGTATACTGTCACTCTGCTTATTTAACTTATATGCAGAGTACATCATGAGAAACACTGGGCTCGAGGAAGCACAAGCTGGAATCAAGACTGCTGCGAGAAATAACCTCAGATATGCAGATGACACCACCCTTATGGAAGAAAGTGAAGAGGAACTAAAAAAACCTCTTGATAAAAGTGAAGGAGGAGAGTGAAAAAGTTGGCTTAAAGCTCAACATTTACAAAACGAAGATCATGGCATCTGGTCCCATCACTTCATGGGAAATAGATGGGGAAACAGTGTAACAGTGGCTGACTTTATTTTGGGGGGCTCCAAAATCACTGCAGATGGTAACTGCAGCCATGAAATTAAAAGATGCTTACTCCTTGGAAGGAAAGTTATGACCAACCTAGATAGCATATTCAAAAGCAGAGACACTACTTTGCCAACAAAGGTCCATCTAGTCAAGGCTATGGTTTTTCCAGTGGTCATGTATGGATATGAGAGTTCAATGGTGAAGAGAGCTGAGCACCGAAGAATGGATGCTTTTGAACTGTGGTGTTGGAGAAGACTCTTGAGAGTCCCTTGGACTGCAAGGAGATCCAACCAGTCCATCCTAAAGGAGATCAGTCCTGGGTTTTCACTGGAAGGACTGATGTTGAAGCTGAAATTCCAATACTTTGGCGATCTCATGCAAAGAGTTGACTCATTGGAAAAGACCCTAATGCTGGGAAGGACATAGGGGATTACAGAGGATGAGATGGCAGGATGGTATCACTGACTCAATGGACATGGGTTTGGGTAGACTCCAGGAGTTGGTGATGAACAGGGAGGCCTGGTGTGCTGCGATTCATGGGGTCGCACAGTCAGACATGATTGAGTGAGGGAACTCAACTGTCAGTGGTTCTTACTTCGTAATGAGTGTATACGTATGCAGTGTATTCTGTGGTGCCAGGAACTCCTTACATGCATGCAGCTGGATCCTAACCAAGGTTATTAAATTTTTTGTTTCACTCAAGAAATAATTATTACACTGATGGCTGCTAGACAGAACACTAAAATGAACAGGTCTCATGACAAAATACAGACTAGGTTAAAACATGCTACAAAAAAAAAAAAAAAAAAAAAACATGCTACAAGTAAAATGTAGGATGTATATAACTCATAAAACTCCTGTTAAAGGAATGTGTGTATTCCTTTTATCAATTACCGCAACATGCAAGTACCAACTGCCAGAACTTGCATGAAGTTACTTATTTGTGCTTGTGTGTGTATCTGTGAGTACACAGAGATTATGGTCAAAGGACTGTATGAAATGGAAACGGAAATAGCGAGACAGGTTTGAAGAGTGAATAGTGCCTTAACTGGGATACTATTACAGACTCTAATACCCTGGGAATCAGATTGTAGTTAATTTCTGACTTGTTTAGTATTTCTTTGAGTTCTGTATTTTCAGTCCCTTCAAGGGACCAAAAAATTCTATCATTTGAAAGGGTACCTCAAGTACAAAAGGGTAACTCTTTAAGATTCCATTGATTTCCCCTGGTTCTGCTTGGTAGAATCAGATGAAGAAGTCTATGGGAAGATAAGCCATTACACATCTGAAATAAGATATTACTTCCTAAACTCTTCACAATTCTGGGTTAAAAATAAGGGTTTTCTGCAAGACCATGTAATACGGCTAGTTTGCATGTCCCTGGTATCCCTGGTCACTTCAACCAGTTGGTCTGTTATTCTTGTAGGGCTGCACTCAAGAACTCAATACTCCAAGAGTGAGGCTGATTCGAAGGCAAGCTTTGTTTTACCATGTGATTGACCATTTTGCTGTTTTTAATTTCCAAAGTTCCTTAGAGTTTTCATATGAAACTCTTGGTTTTAGGCAGATATTCAACTCAACATTACCAAATGATGAATTACTCACTGAGATTTTTTCTCCAGATTGGACAATTTTTTTCTTCGTTTTTTTTCTTTCACGTATTAGATCATTGTGGGCCTTAAGCAACTCCTCAAAGCGAACTTTGGTCTTCACTTTAGCTTCACTCTCAACTACAAATGATAATGACTCATGTCATTTTCTCTGCAACTCTACTATCACATACATCATGATAAAAAATAAAACCCCACAGCCTCGCAAATACCTGCTTTAGTTAAAACAGTTGACGAGTCCTTTCTTAAACAACATTTCTTTTGGATTTGGTGACACCAAACTCACTTATACCCCACTTACCTTTTGTGCTACTCCCTCCAAAAGTTTTCTTTGCTAAGTTAACTTTTTACTTACCATGCACACAGCATCTGCCACTGTTAGTTATGTGGCCTTAAAACAAGTCACTTAACATCTCTAAACTTCA
The DNA here is from genome assembly GCF_023091745.1 of Budorcas taxicolor. NCBI lineage: Eukaryota > Metazoa > Chordata > Mammalia > Artiodactyla > Bovidae > Budorcas > Budorcas taxicolor. The sequence continues at coordinate 64,852,963 of NC_068918.1, forward strand.
TTCTCCTTATGTGTAAAGTCAGAAAAATCCTAAGTCAAAGATCAGTTTTTCATGAAAAATGACTAACACTCGACTGGCCAACAATCAAGCGTTCAACAAATATTAAAAACTGAAAGTTGTTTTCCCCTTTAAAACATAAATCATATCAGGCTAGTCCTTGCTTAAGACTGTGAGTTTCCCAGTTCACTTAGAACAAAATAAAAGAAGTCATTCACATGCCCTACGTGGTTCTCATTTCCTGGCCTGTCTACCTCTATAGCTTCAATTAAAAAAAAGTAGCCCCTGACATTCCTACATTCTAGCCAGACATACCTTTTATTCTTTTTTAGCTCTTCTGCCAGAACAGGCAGTTTCCCACATGAAGCTGCTTCTACCCTGTGCAGACGTCTTCTAACTCCTCACACCTGGCTGGGGTTAATATATGCCTGTTTTAAATGTTGCCTGTAAAGTGAACATTTCCTGACAACCTCATCTATATTTCTCCATTTCTCACACCGCAGACTTTTTTTCCTTCACAGCATTTAACCCAGCTTGAATTTGTATAATTATTTGTATACCTATATATATATATATATATATATATAAAAATATACTGTGACTCTCCCACTATACCCAGTAGTTCATAACGACATCCCTAGCTATTATCATGGGGTCTAGCACAGAGTAAATACTCAAACATGTTTCAAATAAATGCTGAATGAATGAATGCCCCAGGGCAGGTATTGGGAAACTACCTGCAGGCCAGTCAACTGTTTTAATAAATAATGTTTTATTGAAACACAGCCATACCTACTCTGTTAAGAATTATCATGGCTGCCTCCATGCTTCTATGGCAGAGTTGAGAAGTTGTAGCAGAGACCAAATCTAAAATATTTACTAGCTTGCCTTTTAGGAAAAAGTTCACCAAAGTCTACTTTAAAGTCAAATATCCATTTGATAATAAAAAATAAAAACTAACCATATGTTATTTACTCTGCCCAGCTGAGTCCCAAATTGCCAGCCACTGAATACACATATTAACCTTAATTACCAACATTTCATTTGAAAGAAATATCAAACCATGAAGTATCTATAAATGTTATATTTGGTTGATGATATCTACTTTACTCCTTAATTGGTTAAAGAATCCCTTAAAAGAATCCACACTTTAAAGTAAATAATATGCACTGCATATAAAAAATAGAAATCTTACCAGTGGGCATATCTCAGCTTTACGGAGAGCATTGAGTGATAGTATAAAGCACCGATTCAGTCAGGATCCTATTAAAACAAAGAGATTTACTTGTAAAATGGATTTGCCAAATAAAAGTTATAAAATATCCTTCATGCAGCATTATGTGATTGTCCACTATCTCAACAGGTTAAAAATAAAACTAAGTTCTCTTATCCCTATCTTATACAAACAACTCAAATACATCTAAATCAGTTTAGAGTCTTAAAGTAAAGCAAACTGGATCAAAATTGAGTAAAATATGTATATATTGAGAAAAAAAATTTTTTAATTATTGAAAGGCAACAAGTATCTAACTTAGTATGCTTTTAAAGTATTTGGGCTTTCCTGGTAGCTCAGATGGTAGATAATCTGCCTGCAATGCGAGAGACCCCAGTTTGATCCCTGAGTCAAGAAGATCCCCTGAGAATGGAATGGCAACCCACTTTAGTATTCTTACCTGGAGAATTCCATGGAAAGAGGAGCGTAGTAGGTTACAGTCCATGAGGTCCCAGAGTCAGACACGACTGAGTGACTAACACTAAAGTATTTTAAGTAAATAAATGGACATTTCTATGTACTTCTGAGAAACTAAACTCCATATCAGGATTGATTTTCCCAAGTGCATACATTATTGCACTAGTAAAGTATACTTCTGGGTGGCACATTCACAGATAATGAATTTAAAAATTTCTGTGCCTGCCACTGAAAATACTGCTACAACAGAAGGTTTAGCACAAGCATTCATTCCATCTTCTCAGATCAATACCTGGGTGTGTATCATTGTGTACCTAAAACATGGATAAGCTCAGTATATATATTCTTAAATTTTTTATTTTTTAAAAGATGAGGGTGTCTAAAACATTAATTCTCACATTAGAACATAATGTGCATATATTTTTAAGAATAAAACTGAAGACTTAAAAAATTCTTTTTATTTGGTTCAACAGTTATCAGTTAAGGTTCTAGACTCCCAGAGATCCACATACATTTTCTTTTAGTATTAGTGGTACTTTGGACAGAAAAGTCTGATAAGACATGCTAAAAAGAATGTTTATACAAATACACTAATTATGTGAGTTAACTTCTATAACAACTATCCAGTACAGAGACAAAATAGATATCATTAAATCCACAGAGTAAAACCTCCCATTCCTTATTGATTCGGACCAGCATTAACTCTTTCTAGATGATTTAGATCTAACGAGGCTGATCAAATTTCCAATCTACCCCAGATTAGAAAATAGAGAGGCTGCAAAGCCAACTGCATCAGTAACTGAAACCTGGCCGCACATAAATAGGAAAAAACATAAAGCAAATAAAGATCTAATATTTAAAGTATTCCATAGTGATTCCCTGGTGGCTCAGACAGTAAAGAATCTTCCTGCAATGCAAGAGACCTGGGTTCAGTCCCTGTGGGATGATCCCCTGGAGTAGGAAATGGCAACCCACCTCAGTATTCTTGCCTGGAGAACTCCAGAGAAAGAGGAGCCTGGTGGGGCTACAGAGAGTCACAAAGAGTCAGACAAAATTGAGGGACTAGCACTTCATAGTGATTCAACAATCAGGAAGACAGCTGAACTATGACTCTGAGCCATCAAGAAAGGCTTACTTCTTTTGTTTTATCCTGAGCAGAAAATTTATGACATTTTAGATAGATTAAATTAAAACTCCTAAAGAGAACAAAGAATCAAGGATGATTCTCATGGTTTTCAGACTTGAATAATTAGACCAGTAGTATTATTAACTGGAGTATAGCACAGTATAGGCAAGTCGGAGAAGGCAATGGCACCCCACTCCAGTACTCTTGCCTGGAAAATCCCATAGACAGAGGAGCCTGGAAGGCTGCAGTGAGGTTGAACACGACTGAGTGTCTTCATTTTCACTTTTCACTTTCATGCATTAGAGAAGGAAATGGAAACCCACTCAAGTGTTCTTGCCTGGAGAATCCCAGGGACGGGGGAGCCTGGTGGGCTACTGTCTATGGGGTTGCACAGAGTCGGACACCACTGAAGCGACTTAGCAGCAGCAGCAGCAGCAACAGTACAGGCAAGTATAGCGGAGCTGCTTAAAACACAAGTCTTGGAATTACTGTAATCTCCCACAGTTACTTGTATGAAAGAAAGAAAGTGAAAGTGAAGTCGCTCAGTCGTGTCTGACTCTTTGCAACCCCATGGACTGTAGCCTACCAGGCTCCTCCATCCACGGAATTTTCCAGGCAAGAGTACTGGAGTGGGTTGCCATTTCCTTCTCCATGGGATCTTCCCAACCGAGGGATCGAACCCTGGTCTCCCGCATTCCAGGCAGATGCTTTAACCTCTGAGCCACCAAAGAGTTGGGCTGGGCAATTTGTTTCCTTATCTGTAAAGTCAGTCTAAGGGCAACTATTCAGAGGACTATTGTTAAGAGTTAAACGATTAAAACGCTAAAAGAGTGCCTCAGAACAGACATCAACATTAGCCACGACTATAATAGATATTTCTTACAGGGACACTCAGTGAACTTGGTGGGACATGCTGGGCTGATACCTGATGGATATTAAGCAGCTACAAGCACTAGCTCTATTGTTAGATTCCTGGTTCTACCTGTCAGTAGATTAATCTCTTTGAACCTCAATTCCTCATCTTTCAAAAGAGAATAATAGTAATAAATGACTTATCGGGTACTATAAAGATTAAATAAGAATATGCAAGTAAAACACTTAGCACAATGCCTACAGTATGGCAAGCTCTTCAAAAATGATAGCTATTATTACTATATACATATATATATATGTGGGTGTGTGTAAGGATGGAGATACATATACATATAATCCATTTATGTTAAGTAGACAACAGAATATAGCAATCCAGTGATGAGACAGAGGATGAAAATTTGGGCATTATTTGTATTTGTGATGATTGCAAGAAAAAAATGCTGAAAAGAAAATTTGGGGCCCACAAAATAAACTAAAAGACATCAGGCAGAAAATGAAAAACTGGGAGCAGTAACCAAAGGAAAAAGAGAGTTTCAAGAAAGAAGTGGTCTACACTGTGCTCTCGAAGTGCCTTGATCTTCATTCCTCCTTCTGCTTCCTGAATTTTCACTCTGATAAACTACCCACCCCTCCCCAACCAAACTGCTAGCTGTGAGAGGGCTAGGCCTTTGCTCTCTTCATCTTTGTATTCCCATTTTAAAAGGGGGTGGGGCAGTAATAGGGTCAAAATGAGTCAGGCATAAGCTCTTGTTTTGATAATTACTGAATGTATGGCTTTGGGCAAGCTACTTAATCTCACTAAGGCTTGTTCTTTTTTTTTTTTTTTTGCCTGGGAAATGAAAATGGCACCTCCTTTATTATAAGGAGAAGAGGAAATACTGAAAAGGAAAAGTGACCAGCACAGTGGATGGCCCATTACTTTATGTGATTATTATAGCATTACTGCTAAGTCACTTCAGTCGTGTCCGACTCTGTGCGACCCCATAGATGGCAGCCCACCAGGCTCCCCCGTCCCAGGGATTCTCCAGGCAAAAATAGACAATTATGTGATAGACAAAACATAATTATGTATTTATATTATTTACTATTATTTAATAGTCTAATGTACGATCCAATTAGTAAACACTAATATTATTCAATGATGAACACAGCAAATACATTACAGAAATAATCATCTCTAAGCAGTAATGTGTACTATAGCAAATACTTAAATAATGACTTATATTTGATAAGATCATCAAGGAAAATTAAGGTCAAACTTAAAAAGAAATTGTGAACTTCATATATGGCATTATATTTAAAAACTTCTCCCTCACAATCCCTTTAACAGGACCTGCTAAGAGACATTAATACAAAATAGGAAAACAAACTGTTACATTTCATCTCATTTTATTTTTTCTCTAAACACCTCATTATCAGCCAATAAATGACTAAAGATCAAGGAAAAAACAGGCAGAGGCTTGGATGATTCACTCCTTACTGAATTTTACAGCATGGGAAAAAAGGAAACAAAAACCTGTATACATATTCAATCAATAAATCAAGATAGTCTTTATAAATAGGTAAGATTTTAAATACAATGAAAAATTTGGGGCATTTAAATTTCTTTCATATATACTTTTTAACTTCACAGAGTCCTCATAACAAGCAATCTTCTTCCATAAGACCAAGCAGTAACAGCAATCATAAATGCAACAAGTGAAAAAACGGTTAGCATCCTTCTCTCAGAAGAAGGAAAAGTCATATACTCCAATCAGTAGATGTTTTTATAGTAATGTTGAAAAGTAGCACAGCCATTTGGAAGAGATTCCTAAATAGTATATATTTCCTCTTATTTGTATACATATTGAAATAACCCTATTAATGTAACTAGACTCTTAGAAACGTAACAGATCGATCACCCTTTCTCAGATGTAATTAAGGCATTTCACAGGTTCAAGATTCAGCACCAAGATGACACCCTAAAAGGAAATAAATGTAGCATCTGATTTAAATGTATGCTGTTAAACCAGAATCCATCCTAAAGGAGATCAGTCCTCGGTGTTCTTTGGGAGGAATAATGCTAAAGCTGAAACTCCAGTACTTTGGCCACCTCATGCGAAGAGTTGACTCATTGGAAAAGACCCTGATGCTGGGAGGGATTCGGGGCAGCAGGAGAAGGGGACGACAGAGGATGAGATGGCTGGATGGCATCACTGACTCGATGGACGTGAGTCTGAGTGAACTCCGGGAGTTGGTGAGGGACAGGGAGGCCTGGCGTGCTGCGATGCATGGGGTCGCCAAGAGTCGGACACGACTGAGCGACTGAACTGAACTGAAACCAGAATCAGGAATAGGAAAGGCAAAGACTGCATTCACTCTTTCAGGACAACACGCTCAACGCTCCGGAGAAGATCCGCCCAGGAACAGGAGAAAAAAAGTAAGTACGCAGAGGTAACTCTCAAAACCACATCTCTCCACTCCGCGGCGCTGGGCCGGTCAGACTGCAGTGGCGCTTCGCGGCCCCCGTCCGCCCTGCTGGGCCCACCGCCCCCACGCCCTCGGATCTGAGCAGCCCTCCACGCTGCTGTCCCCAGAGAGGGCAGGGCAGGCCGAGTTCCCGGGCCCGGGATCCCGCCACCACCAGCCTGCAGGGTACTCACTCAGAAGAGGGCGCAGAACTGCCGACAACGGATCCCTAGGGAGCCACCACCCGGACCGTGCGGGGCGGGCTGGGAGTGAGACAGCCACCCAGCCACCCCAGCCGCCCGCCTCCCAGGCTCTGAGTACCCGCCGGGTGCCGCAGGGCTGGCAGAGCGCCTCCAGCCGACGTCAGCGCCTGCCTACGGCGCCGTCCCCATGACAACCGATGCGGGCCCTGCTCTCCTTTTGGACCTCGGCCGGCCTCGGCGCCCCACCGTGGCTCCGCCCCTCCCGCAGCCCCGCCTTCTCCGGGGTCTGGAGGCGCTGCTGTGTGGCGTAGGCGGAGGCGGCGCGCGCGCGCCCTCAGACTATGGTGGGGCGCGCGCTCGGGGGGCTGCGCGTTGGACTCCTCGGGCCCGTGCGGGCCGCGAAAGGGAATCTGTTCTCCTTGGAGCTGGAAGGAACCCTGGGAATACGCAGGTGCTTCTCGGAGCTTGCTACCGTCCCGTCTGTCACCCGGAAGAAGCTCTCTGCTCTTCAGAACTGTAGCCAGCTCTGGGAAAAACGGCAGGGGGCAAAGCCAGACGAACGCTGTCGTGGAACCCGCCAAGGCAAAGAAACATGAATGATGCAAAGAAATACACTTGTCAAGCCACCACCACCACCCTCCCCCACGCGATCGTGCCCACGAAATGAAACATCCTTTTAAGCGTGAAGAATACAGAATTGTACCACAGATCAAATCTTAGGGGAAAAAATTATTCATCTGGGGCTGAGTTATCACAGTTATAGTGAGATAACTATGTGTTTAAAACAGAACAGCAACCCCCAAAAGGTCTTCTGCTACACCCAGTGCCCCCTCCCACGTTCTAATTTTTGCCACAGGCGCCATCTTTAGCTCTGAGTCACCAGGGATGGAAAAATACTAGTCAAGTCACTCCAGGACTCTTGCATTTTCTGCAGTTGCAGTCACACTAAAACCTGTTGCTTCGTGTGGTAAGAGCATTATGCATATTTATTTGGAGTCCAGCTTTTCCATTCGCATATGCCTCTCTACACACTTCAAAGCATATCTCATTTGTTTCTCCAAATCCTGTGAGAAGTTAGTGATAAATTTTAACCAACCCAGTAGATCCCCATCTTTCCACTTAAAATTTAATTCTCTTTCCAGGTCTCTATCTTGGCTTTATCCTCCCAGTTTTCTAGTTAAATTCCTGTAGATCCTTCCAAATGGCTTTTAACATCAAATCATGTCCATTCTACATTTCTAACATCCCCAGGGTAAGATCTGTCCATCTTAACTCCCACTGCCTTCTGTTCAGCTTTATCACTTCTCATTGGGAATGTTGTGAGATGGCCTCATTACCAGTCCCTTGACTCCAGTTTTGATCCCTGAATTCCATTCTCCACACTGCTGTCATACTGACCTCACTGAAAATGTGGGTTTGATACCACTGTCTTGGAAATTGTTCAAAGATGATCGGTAGAAGAAAGTTGTGTTACTCTGCCAAGGATAAAAGACACGCGATCTACCTGACTAGTTTCATCTCTCATTGCCTTGTTTCAGTCATGCTTCAATTTATATTGAATTGTGTGTACCACGCAAGATAATTCATACTCTTTCATGCCCTAGTTCTTGCACATGCTGTCCTGTCTCCTTGAAGAATCCTTCCTTGTAAAATCCTACTCCTCCATGTCTCAACCTAAATGTTATCCATGCTTTGAATCTTAATCAGGTTAACTAATTTCACCAAGTATTCCTGGTATATATCTTGTTATGCTTTGAACACTGATTCTATAAGTTATACTTTAACTGTTTACATTATACATTAATTTCCCAAGCCCTAGTGTCTACCAGAATACGTATCAAGTAGTTCATACTTTATAAACATATTTGAATGAGTAATAGATGACATATATTGGCTTTACAATTCAGGCATTTTATGCACATTTCATCTATCCTCACAGCTGTGATGTAAGTACTCACTTTACAAAGACAGGTTATAATTCTAGCTCATTATTATGCATTTTAATAACACATTCCACAGTATATTAGACTGGCTGAGATGTATACCTGTTCAGTTCAGTTCAATTCAGTCGCTCAGTTGTGTCCGACTCTGCAACCCCATGAATCGCAGCACGCCAGGCCTCCCTGTCCATCACCAACTCCTGGAGTTCACTCAGACTCATGTCCATCGAGTCAGTGATGCCATCCAGCCATCTCATCCTGTGTCGTCCCCTTCTCCTCCTGCCCCGAATCCCTCCCAGCATCAGAGTCTTTTCCAATGAGTCAACTCTTCACATGAGGTGGCCAAAGTATTGGAGTTTCAGCTTTAGCATCACTCCTTCCAAAGAACACCCAGGGCTGATCTCCTTCAGAATGAACTGGTTGGATCTCCTTGCCGTCCAAGGGACTCTGAAGAGTCTTCTCCAACTCAACAGTTCAAAAGCATCAATTCTTCGGCGCTCAGCTTTCTTCACAATCCAACTCTCACATCCATACATGACTACTGGAAAAACCATAGCCTTGACTAGACGGACCTTTGTTGGCAAAGTAATGTCTCTGCTTTTGAATGTACTATCTAGGTTGGTCATAACTTTTCTTCCAAGGAGTAAGCATCTTTTAATTTCATGGCTGCAGTCACCATCTGCAGTGATTTTGGAGCCCCGAAAAATAAAGTCTCTTGCCTAAACCTTACAACAGCTTGCAGAGAGAGGTGTGTGTATGTGGTGGTAGGGGGGAAGAGTGGTCAAGGAAAATTCACAGCAGGTGACATTTAAGTAAAAATCTAAACAATGTGTAGAGTTATATAGGTTAGGAAGAGTTTCTGGGTAGAAAAAGATGGAGTGTATTTCTCACTAAAAGAAAGCTTGGCATAATCCAAGAACTGAAGTAAATTCAGCATGGCTTATTGAAATGCTGAGAATGACAAAGGGGGCTTTTGGAGGAAATAAGACAAAAGATAAGCAAGTTTTGAGGCGATCCAAAGAGTGTATTGTGAAGTCAGTGAGGTACTATTGAAGGGTTTTGTTGTTGCTGTTGTTGAGTCACTAAGTCATGGCCAACTCTTTGCAGCATCACGGACTGTAGCCCTCCAGGCTTCCTTGTCCTTCACTGTCTCCCAGAGTTTGTTCAGATTTGTGTCCATTGAGTCGGTGATGCTATCCAACTATCTCATCCTCTGCTGCCCCCTTCTCTTTTGCCTTCAATCTTTCCCAGCATCAGTGTATTTTCTAATGAATCGGCTCTTTGCATCCAGTAACCAAAGTATTGGAGCTTCAGCTTCAGCATCAGTCCTTCCAATGAATGTTCAGGGTTGATTTCCTTAAGGATTGGCTAGTTTGATCTTGCTGTGCAAGGGGCTCTCAAAAGTCCTCTCCAGCACCACAGTTCAAAAGCATCAATTCTTTGACACAGTCTTTGCTATGGTCCGGCTGTCACATCTGTACATGACTACTGGAAAAACCATAGCTTTGACTATATGAATCTTTGTTGGCAAAGTAATGTCTTCGCTTTTTAATATGCTATCTAGGTTTGTCGTAGCTTTCCTTCCAAGGAGCAAGCATCTTTTAATTTCATGGCTGCAGTCACTGTCTGCAGTGATTTTGGAGTCCAAGAATATATAAAATCTGTCACTATTTCTACTTTTTCCCCTTCTATTTGCCATGAAGTTATGGGACAAGATGCCATGATCTTAGTTTTTTTAATGTTGAGTTTTAAGTCAGCTTTCTCACTCTTCCTCTTTCACCCTCATCAAGAGGCTCTTTAGTTCTTTACTTTCTGCCATTAAAGTCGTATCATTTGCATATCTGAGGTTGTTTTAACAATGCAGTTAAATGGTCAGCTATTAATTTCAGAAAGATAACTGGCTGCAGTATAGAAAAATGGATGGGAAGAAAACAAATATAGATCCAGCAATATTAATTAAGATTCTGTTGTTGTAGACTATGTAAGATATGCTAGTGGTAGGGGCAAGACTAGAAGTGGTCAGGATGAACAGAAGCCATTATTGGAAGGTAGAAAATGTTAGGACTTGGTGATTGATTGGATGGAGAAGTGAGTGATGCGAAAGAATAAAAAATGATAAACAGTTTTTTCCCTTGCCTGATGAAGAGGTAGCGAGCATGTCAGGGCCATAATGGTTACATAAAAGAGGAGTAAAGAAATAAGTGTGTTGGGGCTAAGGAGAGGCAATCTTCTCCTTAACGAAGAAGGGAGTTACAAATAGGAAAAAGAGAAATTCCAGAATGACTTTTGTGATGGTGTTGTTGGATTGGAATTGAACTCACAGTCTTCAATATATATGTAAACACATACAGAAATACAGATAAAGTACTTGTGTACATGTGTATATATATATATATATCTCCTATCTATCTATCTTTCCCCTAGCTCTCTGTTCAGAAACTCTAGGAGCAATGATACCTTAGAAGCAATGAGTACATAGCACCCAGACCTTGGTTTCTTAACACTATTCTCCATTGATAGGAACTAGAGGCCCTGGAGAAATGGCTAATCCAGAGCAGGAGCTTGGCAAATGTAACATGATCTTGGAAAATCTTCTTGCACTAGAAATTAAACAAAAATGGATGTGAAAAAACTTCTCACAAAATGATGGAACATATCAATAGTGAAAGCCACTCAGTCGTGTCTGATGCTTCGTGACCCCACAGACTCTGTGCTGCTGCTGCTGGTAAGTCGCTTCAGTCGTGTCCGACTCTGTGCGACCCCCACAGACGACAGCCTACTAGGCTCCTCTATCTCTGGGATTCTCCAGGCAAGAACACTGGAGTGGGTTGCCATTTCCTTCTCCAATGCATGAAAGTGAAAAGTGAAAGTGAAGTTGCTGAGTCGTGTCCTACTCCCAGCGACCCCATGGACTGCAGCCTACCGGGCTCCTCTGTCCATGGGATTTTCCAGGCAAGAGAACTGGAGTGGGGTGCCATTGCCTTCTCCGACTGACTCTATAGTCCCTGGAATTATCCAGACCGGAATACTGGAGTGGGTAGCCGTTCCTTTCTCCAGGGTATCTTCCCAACCCAAGGATTAAACTCAGGTATCCTACATTGCAGGTGGATTCTTTACCAGCTAAGCTTCAAGGGAAGCCCAGAACATATCAAAGGGACAGGGAATTCAGCTTGAAAGGGCCTGCATTGCTATCTTTGGGTCAATCTGTGCATATGTATAATAATGTTAATAAATTATGATCCACTAATGGCACCCCACTCCAGTACTCTTGCCTGGAAAATCCCATGGGCAGAGGACCCTGGTAGGCTGCAGTCCATGGGGTCGCTGGGAGTCGGACACGACTCAGCGACTTCACTTTCACTTTTCACTTTCATGCATTGGAGAAGGAAATGGCAACCCACTCCAGTGTTCTTGCCTGGAGAATCCCAGGAACGGAGGAGTCTGGTGGGCTGCCGTCTATGGGGTCGCACAGCGTCGGACACAACTGAAGTGACCTAGCAACAGCAGCAGCAAGAATACTTGAGTTCATACTGACATAAATATATATGAGTTTTTAAAAATGGGAATAATTGGAGAAAGAAATGGCAACCCACTCCAGTATTCTTGCCTGGAGAATCCCAGGAACGGAGGAGCCTGGTGGGCTGCCCCGTCTATGGGGTCACACAGAGTCAGACATGACAAGTTACTTAGCAGCAGCAGCAGCAGCTCATGCCAAGACTATTTGAGAAAATTATATGGAAATGTTAGGATATTATTAAGCTGTCTACAAAGAGAATTTATTATAATAAAGGATATGATAGATAAAATTTAATTATTAAAAATAAAAAAATTAAAATGGGGATAAAGAAATTCTCTTCCTTACATTAGATTGCTAACTAATAAATGTAGAAAGAATGATTTAGATAGAAACATCACTATTTAGCAACCTTTATAGTACAGATTGATTCAGACAAGAATCCTCAATGTATGCTAAAACTAGAAGGTGAGAGTTGTAAGAGATACACACACACACACACACATATGCATAAATATATGTATATGGCAAAAGATCCTTAGAACACACTATTTTGATATTTCTGCTCAAAAAATGCATAGCCTGAATCTAATCATGAGGAAAGATAAGACAACTCCAAACTGAGGTACATTCTACAAAGCCATAGACGTGTACTCTTCAAAAGTGTCCAGGTCATGATAGACAAAGGAACGCCTAAACATCTTCAGTTTGTAACAGACTAAAGAGACATGACTCCTGAATGGACCATATGACTCTGAATTGGATCTGTTTGTTATAAAGGATATTACTGGGACCATTGACAAAATGTGAATGGGGTCTGTGAACTAAATGGTGGCATTTTAACAATGTTAGTTTCCTGATTTTAGGAGATACCTTCGTTTCTAGAAAATACACAGAGAAGTGTTTAAAGGTCATGAAGCTGTAGGCTTACAACTTACTCAAATGGTTCAGAAAAATAATAATGTAATTTTATAAGTATATAAAAATATAAATTATATATATACAGACACACAGAGAGAACAATGAAACAAGTGTAATATATCAGCAATTGGAGAATTTGTGCAAAGGTGTTCCTTTTACTATTCCTGCAATTTTTTTCTGTAATTTAACAACATTTTAAAATTATATAAAATGGTTTTAATGTACTGAGGTTTCTGGCTTAGATATCTGGTTGAAGAATGGCTAATTAATTAACAATGGAAATGCAGAACAGCAGGTATGGAGGAAAAGATGTTTTCAGTAGGATATATCCAGTAGGCATTTGAGTATACAGTTAACACATTCATGAGTCCCATTCAAATTGGAAAAAAGCAAATATGCTACTTTTATTTACTTTCATTAACCAAGGTTAAGACTGAGGTCACTCACTCTATTAGAATTAGGAGAGATGAGCGATTATGAGTAGTGGTGGTAGTAATTACCATATAATTGGCCAATCATTCATGAAAATAGATGTAGGGTATTCAAAACATGGCAACCCACTCCAGTACTCTTGCCTGGAAAATTCCATGGACTGAGAGGCTCTTCAGAGCCTGGTAGGCTACAGTCCATGGGGTCACAAAGAGTCGGACATGACTGAGTGACTTCACTTCACTTCACTTCACAAACATTAAATAAATAAAAATAGTGAATTTACCGAATAAAACATAAATATGGTTGATATATAAACTATCCCCAGGACAGGACCGTGTTAAACCAATCAGAAGAAATGTTGGTTTTACTATTTGTATTAGTTTTCTAGGGCTCCTATACAAAGTACCACAGACTGGGTGGCTTAAACAGCAGATTTAATTTTTCACAGTTCTGGAGGTTAGAAGTTCAAGATCAACGTATCAGCAAGAGGTTGTTTTTCTTCTGTGGCCTCTCCCCTTCCTTGGCTTGTAGAAGGCTGCCTTCTCCCTGAGTCTTCATATAGTCTTCCCTCTGTACTTGTGTGTACTTGCCCTAATCCCTTCTTAAAAGGATATCTGTCACACTAGATTAAAACCCACCCTAATGACGTAATTTTAACTTAGCTCCTTAAAGACCTTGTCTCCAAATATAGTCACATTCTGAGATTCTGTGGACCAGGATTTCAGTATATAAATTTGGGGGGACAACACAGCCCTTAACACTGCTAGAGTAGGGTTCAAGATGCTTACAGAATCCAGTGATTGGACCTTGTTTGGATTCTCATTCAAAAAACTCCAACTGTATAAAGACATGTCTTAGGCAATCCCAGATTTTCCGCTATGGGTTAAGTATTACACAGTATGAAGAAGTTCTTGTTTATTTCTTAATAGATGAAAAAATGGTATTGTGGCTATGTAAGAATATCTTTTAAAGTATATAGAATGACAAGATATCTGAGATTTGTTTTAAAATATTCCAGAAAAAATAAAAGCAGATGGGGGAAAGATGAGACATACACACCTCAATTTTGATAGCTGTTGAAGCTGGCTGATAGATTCCTGGTGTTTTATTATACTTTTTCCTTGTGTGTTTAGAAATGTTTTTAGTAAACAGGAAAAACAAAAATAGAAAAAGTCATATTACAGAGAGTTTAAAAGATATAGAACAAAGGCAAAAGGAAAAAATAATCAGTACCATTCTCAAAGACAATTTCAAATTTTTTTTTTGGCAATTTTTTTACAGTCTGTTTCTCATACATATTTGAACTTTGGTCATATCATATGTAAGATGTTTATTTATGCTTTCTTGAATTAATATTTTGTTTTACTTTCATTTTTGTGCAATTATATATGCTGTATGCTGCTTAGTTGCTTCAGTCATGTCGGACTCTGTGTGACCCCACAGACTAGCCCTCCAGGCTCCTCTGTCCATGCGATTCTCCAGGCAAGAATACTTGAGTGGGTTGCCATGCCCTCCTCCAGGGGATCTTCCTGACACAGGGATCGATTCCATGGCAGCTGCTCTTCACTTCTCAATCATTGATCCAGGAATATATTTCACCCAGAGACGTGGCTGTCTGGCAGACAGGCTTACTATAAATACCAGCTATATTTGGAGCCCAGAAATTCACTTCACTGGACCCTTTAGAGCACCTGCCTTAGCCTTGATGCTGTAGTAACAGGATATCAGATTCTTGAGAATGGATGGGAAGAAGTGGTAAAAAAAAAATTTAATTGCTCCCTTTTCACCTTCAAAAATATGATGATGTATTAAAGAAGGAGGAGTATTTAAAATCTCTTTTGCTGGGGTAATGTTTAGAGGAAACCATGTTAACACCAAGATTAATGCTTAGAAATTCAGGGATATTGAATATCCCTGAATTGGGTATATATTGGGTATATACTTGTAGGAATTGGAGCTGTTTACTTATTTGATTTAATTTATTACACATTAGTACTATGTTCATGGGGAATTTGTTCTATTACCTATTACAAATTTCACAAAAAGACTAGTTGCATGGTTAACAGGTTATTGTGCCTCTTTTGCAAATCTGAGTATGCTTCTGGTACTTTTGTGTATGTAAGTGGTACTTTTGTTTCTAATTCCAAATGCTGGTTTTTGTATGTAGCAAGTATATCCAGTTGTATAATTTTTAAATGTCATCAGCTGAAAACATGCAAAACTCTGTTTTTTAACTATAGCTTCTGATTTCTTTCAGTTCTCCTTTCAACTCGTCCCTTGATAATTCCAAGACAACAGCAGGTAGAATTTTGAGATTAATATTAATTTTCCTCCTTGCTAATTAATTTCTATCCCCTGTCTCACTGAATTTGTCCAGAAGTGTCAAGAATTCCACTGTTCTTTGTGTAAACAACGTTAAAAGCAGACTCAGTCATTAATATTCTAGACAGTTTTTAGTCCATGGGATCATATATATCAAATGTTAAACCTTTCCTACAAGAATTTTTTGGATTTTTTTTCATGATTTTTATTTCAAATTAGTATTTGTTTCAAATTAGTATTTTTTTAATAGGTTCATTTGGTGAAAAAAACAATTTTTTTGTGGTTAATATTTCAGATTTGCTATCAGGAGCCATTCTTCAAAGCCATCAAAGGAATCCAAGTATTTATATATAATTTTTTTCAGATTTCTTTTCTTTTCTTTTTTCTTTTTTTAATATAAATTTATTTATTTTAATTGGAGGCTAATTACTTTACAATATTGTATTGGTTTTGCCATATATTGACATGAATTTTTAAAATTAACTTTTGAGCATTCATCAGGCTATCATTGTGATGGGGGATTTTGTTGTGTGTTGTTATAAGTCTATTAATTTTAAAGGCCTTTTGCAGAAGCTTGGAAAACCTTAAATGTAGTATGATGTACCAGATTTAGTTATCCAGCCATGGGAGAAAAAAGCTCATGAGTTTACTATATTTGTAAATAAATATACACTATAATAGATAATATGTTTGCTCTAAACTACAATGTAAAACCTTGATAAAACTGCACTGTACTGCTTGATGTTTATTAAAAGATATATTTTTACAAAAAAATTCAATCATCCAGATGTTTATAATAGAAACTGAAAGTTAATCACTGGTCCTAGTCTTTTATACATTCTCCCAGAGTTTGTTTCATGTATACTAAACATATTAATTATAAAAACAACATCATACTATAGATTTTTTTTTCCTAGCTGCTATGTTGGTTTTGTGTTTAGCATGTATTATTCTTGCCTGGAGAATTCCATGGACAAAGGAGCCTGGCAGCCTACATACAATCTACGGGATTGCAAAGAGTCGGACATGACTGAATGACTAACACACACAGCTCATGTGCACATTATTCCAGAGGCTTTTTACGTTAGTAATACATATCTATTTCATTCATGTTGGTGGGTTTTTAAACTTGAGAGAAATTTCATGGAAGTCTTTCACATTATTATTAGATTCATTCCTCAGTATTTCATATGATTTTAGTGCCATTTTTAATGCAATAAATTTTCTTAGTGTATTTTCTTGATTGGATATTTTTCTGCATTTTCTCCTTCTAGGTCTCCTTTGTTAGTTTTTACTTATCTTCTTTACCTCTTGTATTGGTACATCCTAGACTAACCTCTTAGACCTCTTCTCTATACTTACCCCATTGGTGATTTCCTTCAGTCTGTGTAGTCCCTGGTCATAGAGACTACTCCCAAAGATAGCTCCCCAGCCCATTCTTCTCTTCTGAACTTCAGACTCATTATGTCCAAATTCATCTTAGACATCTCCACTTAGATGTCTAATCAGCATCTCAGATTTATCTTTTCTGACACTGAACTCCTAATCTTCTGCCTCCTCAGGCTTGACAGTTTCTCAGTCTCACACAATAGCAACTCCATTTTTTTCCAGTTACTCAAGCCAAACACCAAATACCAAAGGTAATCTTTGACCTTTCTCCTTGTCTTATACTTCATATGCATTCTATCAGGTTAGTTTAGATTTAAACCCAAAACACATGCTTAAAAGGCTATATTTATAATTCAGAGGGGAGATTTTTCTTTTTTACCCAGAATCTAGCCAAAGCATTCAAGCCTCGTCTCACTTTGTTAATGTACTTTTTGAGGATTCCAGGTTTTGTTTGTTTGTTTGTTTTAACAAAGATTTTACTTCCTACACTGAACAAGGCCTCATCTCATGTGTCTGGGAATCCATTTCATTCTCAGACTACATTCAGGGTATCAGCAAATGCTTCAAGGGTAGGCTTGTCTTCAGCACCTACTTACCATGTTTGTTTCAGTTCTCTCTTCTCTCTGAGTCCTTGAAAATTTCATCTGCTTTTCAGTGAGTTCAACAATGCAATTTAGTTCAGCATTTCTCACTGATTTTCACAATTTTCCCCCACAGAGTATCTCTTTGACATGTTTGGTAAAAAAGGAATTCCTCCCCCTTCAATTCTTAGTACACACTGAAGGGAATTTTATGAGTTAATAGTAAGTACCTTGCAAAACTGATTGTCATTCAAGTTTAGCAGACGACTTACTGAAGTAATTGAGCATTCTTTACAAACTTTCTGTGTGGTGACATGCTAAGAAAATTTGATGAACCTGCAGATATGGGTTAGATCAGAATTCACTGAACTTCCCACAGAGTATAAAGCTATATATAGATTTGTCTGCATACGATTACCATTTAATTAGGAAAATGTTTTGACTTGGGTCTAAGAGAGCCCCATGAAAAACAAACTGCTGCAGAGACTAGGGAAAGAATTAAAAAAAAAAAAAATCAACATACTCAATCCAAGTCTCTGTAGCAGTGAACACTCTGTTCAGTTCAGCCACTCAGTCGTGTCTGACTCTTTGCAGCCCGCCAGGCCTCCCTGTCCATCACCAACTCCTGGAGTTCACCCAAACTCATGTTCATCAAGTTGATGATGCCATCCAACCATCTTATCCTCTGTCGTCCCCTTCTCCTCCTGCCCCCAATCCCTCCCAGCATCAGAGTCTTTTCCAATGAGTCAACTCTTCACATGAGGTGGCCAAAGCACTAGAGTTTCAGCTTTAGCATCATTCCTTCCAAAGAACACCCAGGGCTGATCTGCTTCAGAATGGACTGGTTGGATCTCCTTGCAGTCCAAGCGACTCTCAAGAGTCTTCTCCTACACCACAGTTCAAAAGCATCAATTCTTTGGCACTCAGCTCTCTTCACTGTCCAACTCTCACATCCATACATGACTACTGGAAAAACCATAGCCTTGACTAGACGGACCTTTGTTGGCAAAGTAATATCTCTGCTTTTGAATATGCTATCTAGGTTGGTCATAACTTTCCTTCCAAGGAGTAAGCGTTTTTTAATGTCATGGCGGCAATCACCATCTGCAGTGATTTTGGAGCCCCCAAAAATAAAGTCTGACACTGTTTCCACTGTTTCCCCATCTATCTGTCATGAAGTGATGGGATTGGATGCCATGATCTTAGTTTTCTGAACGTTGAGCTTTAAGCCAACTTTCTCACTCTCCTCTTTCACTTTCATCACTTTCTGCCATAAGGGTGGTGTCATCTGCATATCTGAGGTTATTGATATTTCTCCCGGCAATCTTGATTCCAGCTTGTGCTTCTTCCAGCCCAGCATTTCTCATGGCGTACTCTGCGTATAAGTTAAATAAGCAGGGTGACAATATACACCCTTGATGTACTCCTTTTCCTATTTGGAACCAGTCTGTTGTTCCATGTGCAGTGAACACTAGATGGCAGCAAATAGATGTATATTATATCATTCACTGTTTAGTTAAGTCCTGCCTGACTCTGTTTGGTGACCCTATGAACTCTAGCTGGCCAGAATCCTCTGTCCATGGGATTCTCCAGGCAAGAATGCTCAAGTGGCTTGCCATTTCCTTCTCCGGGGATCTTCCCAACTCAGGGATCAAACCCATATCTCCTGCTTGGCAGATGAATTCTTTACCACTGAAACACCTGGGAAGTCCCAGATAATATTATTACCCATGGGTAAAAGACCCCAGTTTAAAAAATGTATAAAGCCTTATGCACCCATTTGTTATCAAAAAAACTCAATTTGCTGATGTTTAACCTACTACTAGTTTGAATTTATGAGTTGATGAGATGCATTTAACACTAGGGCTGAAAATATAATTTCTGGATTAATAAATGTTGTAGAGAATGGTGCTTATACCACCAGAGTCTATTAAGCAGCACTTACAAGAGTCCAGAGCCCTCCCTGTCATTAAAGATCATTCTCTAAGCTTATCTTTCATCTATGACCACAGGCCCTCTGGTTGGATAAAAGGCACATTTTGGACACTCATTCCTCTGCATGAGTTACAAGACCTTCAGTGGTTGCTAATGTTTAAGTTTTTATCTTACTGTTCAAATGGTGTCCATTTACTAGATTGAAAACTAGCTTCATCTCTCTTATGAAGTGTGAAAATAGGGGCTTCCCAAGTCCTGCTATGACTAATTGCAGGCTTCCTCTGAGGGCCTCAGGTCAGATACCTCTACCGCAAGTGAGAAGGGACTTTCCTTGTTTTCAGATGTAAGATTATCTTGGTACACTTCACATATAAAATTTTAAATATGTATTTTTTGTGTATAATGTAGCTTCATGATCCAATTTTTCTCTGCTTACTAAAATAATTTATGATTTTATATACAGGAGAGCAAAATTTGCTATCCCACAATGTCTCTTTGGCTTGGGGATTATTTCAAGCTGAAAACAATCAAGGCCCAAAAGACTCAGGAAGAACTTTTTGACTTTCCCATAACTGCCTAAAAAAATTTAGATGGAAGGCCTGTCCCAGCAATCACCAGGCATATCTGCCAAGAGTGTGGACTTGTGTGGTGGGGGAGACTCAGGTAGGACTTAGAGTTCAGAGAATACTCTGTGTCCCATGTATATCAAACATTTGCTTTTTCATCTCCCTGTCAATTGCCTTCCTCCTCTTTGAAGTCCCAAAACACTGTCCCAACATTCTGTTTTGTCTTTAGCTGAAGATGATATTTAAAGTGAGGACTTTAGCCATTTTGGTAAGTTATTCTGTTTTCCTGAGTCTCTCCCATGCATAAAGGTTATTGAACTTTGGTTTGATTTTGTCGTCTTAATCTATCTCATTTCAATTTAATTCTTGGACCAGGCAGCAGAACCTAGTAGGACAGAGGAAAATTTCTTTCCTCCCACTTTATTATTCGAGTGTTAACAGCACAGAAAGACTTACAAAGGAAAATGACAAATCCCTGGTTCACCACTTCCTTCCCAAAGTGCTGCTCTTGAAAGTAAACCACTTTAAACATTTTCTGTGTTGTTTTCTCCCAAGCGATTACTTCTCTATGTCTTATCACCATTTCTTAACTTGACAGTTTTAAACATTGCCTTAATCTACTGCTAAGAGCGACAGTTTAACTCATGTGCATCACCTTCTACTTTCCTTAACCATCTCTTCCCAATACACCATACAACAAGACAGTAGACAGTAGAGTATAATAGATAAGACACCCTGGAATTCTGCAGTTTATAAACTGTGACTTTAGGCAAGTTACTCCGCCTCTCTGCATCTTTTTCCTCATCTGTAAAATGGAGAAAATAGGAGTTCATTCCTAAGAATGACTATTAGGAGAATAAACAGACCAATATATATAAGGCACTAAGAAAATATTACTATTATTATATTTAATTTCTTTTTTCGTTATCTTTGTAAATTTAAACAGTATGCATGTTCCTTTTGGGCACGCTGTGGCTTATCGGATCTTTGTTCCCTGAAGCAGGGATCGAACCAAGCTGAAAGTGAAAGTGTTAATCACTCAGTCCTGTCGGACTCTGCAACCCCATGCCATCCACTAGGCCTCTCTGCCCCTAGAATTCTCCAGGCAAGACTATTGGAGTGGGTAGCCATCTCCTTCTCTAGGGGATCTTCCTGACTCAGGGATCAAACCCCAGTCTCCTACACTGCAGGCAGATTCTTTTCCATCTGAACCACCAGGGAAGCTGAAAGGGAGGAATCTGGAGTCCTAATTACTGAACTTCCAGGGAATTCCCCATATTCCTTTATTTTTGGTCAGGTATGTTTTATATATCTTGTTACCACATCTTTTAGGATGAAGATACTGGCAACCTTATGCTTTCCTTTCACCCCCCGCCCTCAACTCTCCCCTCCTCCATACACACCTCAGTCTCACTTCCCATATTTTCCATCTTTTAACTGGATATTCTGTTTTCTGGAAACTTTTCTCAATTTTATTGTCTAATCATTTATTGAAATTTTACTTTAGCAGTCTGAGAGTTTTACCTGATCTTTAGTGTTTATTTTTATAGGATTTTAAAGATTCAAAACCTTACTGTTGTGTTGCTTAGGGTATGGTCAGGGGACAAAAATTACCACACCAGTAATTTGATTTAAGAAAGTAACTGTGAACTAAGTAAATTGTGAACTAAGTAAAAGATATATTCACTACTGCAAGGAGTAATAGAGAACTCTAAGGTATACAGAAGTTAATAACTGCAGAGCACATACTACTCCAAAGTTGAAGGAATAGTTAATAAAGAAGGAACCTGGAACCTGCAGAGGAGGATGTCCAGAGGCAGAGATTCAGACTTGTGAGGAGGAGGTGTGGTTGCCAGAGTGGCACACAGCAGGACCTTACAGGAGTAAAAGAACATAGAACAAAAAGCACCTTCCCTCCCGTCCTTACAGCGCGCTCTATCGGCAGAGCCTACATCTAGCAAGCGTCAGTTAGTTCAGTCGCTCAGTCGTGTCTGACTCTGCTACCCTGTGGACTGATGCACGCCAGGCTTCCCTGTTCATCACCAACTACTGGAACTTGCTTAAATTCATGTCCATTGAGTCGGTGATGCCATCCAACCGTCTCATCCTCTGTCATCCCCTTCTCGTCCTGCATTCAGTCTTTCCCAGCATCAGGGTCTTTTCCAATGAGTCAGTTCAGCATCAGACTTTCCAATGAATATTCAGAACTGATTTCCTTTAGGATGGACTGGTTTGATCTTGCAGTCCAAGGGACTCTCAAGAGTCTTCTCCAACACCACAGTTCAAAAGCATCAATTCTTCGGCGCTCAGCTTTCTTTATAGTCCAATTCTCACATCCATACATGACTATTGGAAAAACCATAGCTTCGAATAGATGGACCTTTGTCGGCAGAGTAAATCTCTGCTTTTTAATATGCTGTCTAGGTTGGTCATAGCTTTTCTTCCAAGGAGCAAGTGTCTTTTAATTTCATGGCTGCAATTACCACCTGTAGTGATTTTGGAAACCCCCAAAATAAAGTCTGTCACTGTTTCCATTGTTTCTCCATCTATTTGCCATGAAGTGATGGGATGGATGCCATGATCTTAGGTTTTTGAATGTTGAGTTTTAAACCAAAGCTTCCCTAGTAGCTCAGTTGGTAAAGAGTCTGCCTGCAATACAGGAAACCCCAGTTCGATTCCTGGGTCGGGAAGATCCCCTGGAGAAGGGATAGGCTACCCATTCCAGTATTCTTGGGCTTCCCTTGTGGCTGAGCTGGTAAAGAATTCACCTGCAATGAGGTAGACCTGGGTTCAATTCCTGGATTGGGAAGATCCCCTGGAGAAGGGCTTGTATGTGCAAAATGTTAAATCCTAAAAATGTTCTAGCAAGCAAGCTGCACTCAAATGTTGACATAGTTTGGAGCTGAGAGACAATAAATTAATAACGGCATAATATATTCTATAAATAGACTGCCTTCTATTTTTTTAGTCCTTTCGTGTTACTTGAATTATTTCAAATTTCATTGTGGACTTTTTCCCCCTGTTTACTCCTGCCCTGTCTTTAATTCTAGAATCTTTAAAAATGGCTAGTGTACTTTCATTCTTTGTTATCTGTTAACAATAAGGCAATGAGCTATCTAGAGTTGTGGACTGGACTTGCCAATTGAGGCTTGCCAACCTTGCTTTAGAGAGTTTAGCTGGGGAATGACCACACCAGCTGCCCTGCTTCTCTTGACAGTGCAATTTCTGTAGAGAAGATGGCTGCCTGCTGGGCATTCCCCCTGTTGGAATGAGGGAGTGATGGGAGGGACAATTATAATTTATATTCACTTTATATTTATTCCCCCATCTTAACTCAACATTCCACTCCCTGCTGCCAATTGCTGTTTTCTGAGCCTGTCTATATTTCTGCAAGGCCAGTTTTCTCAGCTTGTTTACAAATCATTTGCATTGATTTCTTGTGGCTGTAATGATGAATTAACAC
This sequence comes from Budorcas taxicolor, assembly GCF_023091745.1. Taxonomy (NCBI): domain Eukaryota; kingdom Metazoa; phylum Chordata; class Mammalia; order Artiodactyla; family Bovidae; genus Budorcas; species Budorcas taxicolor. The sequence continues at coordinate 64,876,363 of NC_068918.1, forward strand.
AAACTTGGTAATTTAAAATAACACACCTTTATTTACATCTGGAGGCCAGAAGTCAAAAATCAATGTATCATAAGACCCTGCTCCCTCAGAGGCTCAGAGGAGAATATGTCCCTTACCTTGTCCAGTTTCTGGTGGCTGTTGGCATTCCTTGGCTTGTAGTCACATCACTGTAATCTCTGTCTTCACATGGCCTTCTTCCTGTCTGGGTAATCTCCCTCTGCTGCATGCCTAGAAGGATACTGTCATTAGATTTAGGGCTTGTCAGGAAAATCCAGAATGATCTCATCACAATATCCTTAACTTTATTACCTCTCCAAAGGCCTTCCTTTCCAAATAAGGTAACATTCACAGATTCTGGGAGTTAGTATATGGACATATCTTTTAGGGGACCACCATTCAACTCACTATACTACTCTTCTAAATGCTACTCTCTTTAAGAAATTCGGTGACATTTCTTGTCTATTGATGGTCTCCTTTCTGGCTTCTTTATTGATTTTGTGTACATATTCATATACATATTACATATGTATAAATGTGTATTGGTGTGTGTGTTTTCTTCATAACTATGTCCTGGGTTATTAGGAAAAGAAGGGGATAAATGTGTGTGGTCAGTTCATAATCTTGACTTTGGCATGTGTAAAAAGCTGAAAATTTCAGATAAATTTTTATTGTGTTCTGTGTGTGCTGCGCTAAGTTGCTTCAGTCCTGTCTGACTCCTTTAGGTAGTCTCTACTATAAAATCAAATTAAGCTAAAGTCTAGTAACATACTAGGGCTTCCCAAGTGGTGCTAATGGTAAAGAACCTAACTGCCAATACAGGAGATGTAAGAGATGCAGGTTCAATCCCTGAGTCAGGAAGATCCCCTGGAGGAGGGCATGGCAACCCACTCCAGTGTTCTTGCCTGGAGAATCCTATGGACAGCGGAGACTGCTGGGCTGCAGTCCATAGTGTCACACAGAATTGGATACATACTGAACAAATAAGTCAATTCATGTTAAAAATTCAGTGAATAATTTACGTTTCTGTCTCTGTCTTTATCTTTTTCAGCCTCTTCCATCCTAACTGCCCAAATACTCAAAACCTTCATGCTTCCAATAAACTTATTCAGCAGTTTATCTAATACTTCTCATTTAGGATAGGAACTAGAAAATAGAAAGGAAATGTTATCACCTTATGTAAAGCTGATCATTTTGATATTTTTCAGGCTGTTGCTTTTTAAGAATGTTTTCTGTTCTTTCTCATGTTTATGACTGCAGTTTTCTTTCTGACCAGTGATGGCAATAGGTGGCCTATAAGCTGCTTACCTCTTCAGTTTTACTGTTGGCCAGGATTGTTACTGGTTATATCATTTGTTTTCAGTAAGCCTGGACACAGATTCCAGAATTGTTTTCATTGCAATATCCATGCAGTCATTTCTTATTTATTGGAACTGGCACATAAGTTGAAAATTGTCTGCCATCTCTGCTCTAAGCTCTCTGCAGATCTCAAGACTTCAGTGTAATTTATCACTGTAGATCTCTCTCAGTGTAATTTTGATATATCTTCTATTCCTACCAATCAGTTAGAGAAGGCAGTGCAATCTATTCCAAAGAGCAAAAGCTTGAATTCTAGTCCTATTTCTATCTTATTTGTGTTGTGTCGGATAAATCATCCTTCTAGGTCTCAGTTTTCTCACTTAAGCAGTAAAGCAATTGGACTATGACAATTTCTAATATACTTTCTAGCTTTAATGTCAAGCATCCCACTAGTTATTTGCTCTCAAATGTTCCAGTATTACTGGAAACTCAAAGTGTCAAAAAATTTAACTCAATGCCCTATAAGCATCTTTGGTTCTTAGATTCTATATTTATAGTGATTTGCACTTTAAACTTGAGTCTTTTAATCATTGTTTGTTCCTTTTTTAAATTACCTTAAATGTTTTACTATCACGAAGTCCTATAAATTCTCCCTCAGAAAGGCCTTTGCAACTATTTGCATATCAGAGCAGTATTTTGATCCAAGAATTTATGTTCCAAATAAACTTGACCTCTTTGGCCTTAGTTCACCTTATGTACCTTGTAAATTTAATATCCTTATTTATGTTCACAGTGTGATTTTCCTGCTCAGAATCTTTGGTGATTTTTCCCTTGCCGGTATAAGATCAGAACTTTTAGTCTGCCTTCCATATTTTGCCTATGATTTAATCTTGTTAACCTGAAACAGAACTTTGCTTCCCTCCCCTAAATGGCACGTTCCATCCACCATCTATTTTGTTATCTACTAACTTTCTCAGTGCAGATATTCAAGAAAGAGAATTCAGTTGGTCCAATGCAGCCTCCAGGTCTGTTACAAACCCCTAGTTTATAACTGGGTACATCATGGACTCTTAGAGAAGGGGGAATGTTCTTTTGGAAGAGAGTATGGTAGGAGGGTAAAGTCAGTATTTTAATAAATCCTTAGCATTACAGATTATGTTAGGACCAAACCTGAATAAGACATTCATATCATACACAGATAATCAATAAACTGAGATATTTTCTGCTTTCTCTCAAGCTTCTATCACTGAGACTAGTCTGTTAGATGACTTGGAGTCATTTACTAGAAATTATATGTTCATGTTCTAGAGTAGACAAATGTAAGTTTGAAATACATTTATATAGAAGGTATTTATCCTTGGGAATATTGTGTTGGCCAAAATGTTCATTTGGGTTTTTCCTTAAGATGCTATGGAAAAACTTGAATGGATTTTTGGCCAACCCAAAACTTAATCTAAATATAGTAAAGCTTACTCATCTGTTAAATGAGATAACAATAACAATAAACTGTGGAAAATTCTGAAAGAGATAGGAATACCAGACCACCTGACCTGACTCTTGAGAAACCTATATGCAGGTCAGGAGACAACAGTTAGAACTGGACATGGAATAAAAGACTGGTTCCAAATAGGAAAAGGAGTACGTCAAGGCTGTATATTGTAACCTGGCTTATTTAACTTCTATGCAGAGTACATCATGAGAAACACTGGGCTGGAAAAAGCACAAGCTGGAATCAAGATTGCCGGGAGAAATATCAATAACCTCAGATATGCAGATGACACCACCCTTATGGCAGAAAGTGAAGAGGAACTAAAAAGCCTCTTGATGAAAGTGAAAGAGGAGAGTGAAAAAGTTGGCTTAAAGCTCAACATTCAGAAAACGAAGATCATGGCATCCGGTCCCATCACTTCATGGGAAATAGATGGGGAAACAGTGGAAACAGTGTCAGACTTTATTTTTCTGGGCTCCAAAATCACTGCAGATGGTGATTGCAGCCATGAAATTAAAAGAAGCATACTCCTTGGAAGAAAAGTTATGACAAACCTAGATAGCATATTCAAAAGCAGAGATATTACTTTGCCAACAATTCACCCATTCCAGTCCATCTTAGTTCGCTGATTCCTAGAATGTCGACGTTCACTCTTGCCATCTCCTGTTTGACCACTTCCAATTTGCCTTCATTTATGGACCTGACATTCCAGGTTCCTATGCAGTATTGCTCTTTATAGCATCGGACCTTGCTTCTATCACCAGTCACATCCACAACTGGGTATTGTTTTTGCTTTGGCTCCATCCCTTCATTCTTTTGGAGTTATTTCTCCACTGATCTCCAGTAGCATATTGGGCACCTACCAACCCGGGGAGTTCCCCTTTCAGTATCCTATCATTTTGCCTTTTCATACTGTTCATGGGGTTCTCAAGGCAAGAAAACTGAAGTAGTTTGCCATTCCCTTCTCCATTGGACCACATTCTGCACAGTGTCAGTGTCCAGCAAATAGAGTTTTATAAATGTTAACTTTTTTGTTTTTATATTAATGACTGTCCATTTTACCTACTAAATATCTATTCCATTCTGTCTGTATCCACTCATCATGTCTTACCTGCATGATGAAGAAGCCTTTGGGAACAGAACATCTCATCCTCCTTTAATCAATATCCTCCTTATGGTTTTTGAAAGCACTTGAACATGTCACTTTCCTGTTCTGTATTTTCCAATGGCATGCCTCAACCACTTGATGTGCAAGACCTTCAGTGAGCCTTCCGGGCCACATCATTCCTCCCCCATCCCTTCCCCAGAAACATTATGCTTTATGTCCTTTCAGTGATGTTAGTTTCTTTTATACTTAAAGGAGGAACATACCACATGCTCTCATAATTTTTCATACTATTTGCTCTGGCTGGAATGCTTATTGCTTACATTGTCCACCTATTAAAAGTGAGTCAAAAGGTAAAATTTTCCAGTTATAAAATAAATAAGTCCTTTGTATTAATGTATAGCATGGTGACTATGGTTAATAATAATACATTGCATACATGAAAGTTGCCAAGAAAAGTAGATCTTAAAGGTCCTCATAATCATAAGAAAAAAGTTCTTGTAACTGTGTATGATGACAGAAGGCTTCCCAGGTATCTCAGTGGTAAAAAATCCACCTGCCAATGCAGGAGATGTGGGTTCAGTACCTAGGTTGGGAAGATCTCCTGGAGAAGGAGATGACAGCCACTCCAGTATTCTTGCCTGGACAATCCCATGGACAAAGGAGCCTGGCAGGCTACAGTCCATGGAGCTGCAAAAAATCGGACAGAACTTCATGACAAAAATGACATGGGTGGCTGAAGTTAACTAGACTTATAGTGATCATTTTGTAATATACACAGATATCAATCATGTTTTACACATAAAACTACTATTATGTTATACATCAGTTATATCTCAGTAAAAAAAAAATGCCTGTTTCTTTTGCCATGTTTCCCTGTCGCCTCTCCTTTGACGTGGTCCCTGATTTCCCAGAGTAGGGAATTCCTCTGAATATAAACTGCTCAGAGACTGAGCAGTTTATAAACAATAAAAATTTATTTTTCACATTTCTCAGTTCAGTTCAGTCGCTCAGTCTTGTCCGACTCTTTGCAACTCCATGGACCGCAGCACGCCAGGCCTCCCTGTCCATCACCAACTCCCAGAGTTTACCGAAACTCATGTCCATTGAGTCAGTGATACCATCTCATCCTCTGTCGGCCCCTGTTCCTCCTGCCTTCAATCTTTACCAGTATCAGGGTCTTTTCAAATGAGCCAGCTCTCTGCATCAGATGGCCAAAGTATTGGAGTTTCAGCTTCAACATCAGTTTTTCCAATGAACGCTCAGGACTCATCTCCTTTAGGATGGACTGGTTCACAGTTCTAGAGCCTAGAAAGTCCGAGACCAAGATGCTGACTGATTGGATATCTGGTGAGGTTCCACTCCCTGGTTGCTATTTTCTTGCTGTGTCCACGCATGACAGAGGGGGCAAGGGAGCTCTCTGGAGCCTCCTTAAAAGGGCACTAACCCGTTCATGATTTTTTTTATCTTCATGACTTAATCACCCACAAAGGCCCAATCTCCAAATACTGTCACCTTGGACATTAAGATTTAGCATATGAATATTGGAGTGGGGGAGGCAGGCATGCCAACAGTCAGCCTCTAACAAGTACCTTGAGGGTAATGATGGTGGTTGTTCATCTTTATATTTCCAGTATCTGTCAAATGCTCTATAGACAACAGGCACTAACTAATTTTATCTTGACTGAATTATGTTCTTTCTGTATCACTCAGAAAATGTCAAAGCCTCTGTAAAAATTCTTAAAAACTCAAAACCTCCTTACCACTAGTTTTTATTTTAATCTATACTTCTTAGAAATTCAAGAACTTTAATTTCTTAAACACATTGAAAATTTCTTGGAAGAAATACAACTGAATTTACTAATAAATGCTGATCCTTAATTACTGAGCTCATTCTACTGGAAGAAAGTCTTGATTAAACTGACTTAAACCCACTGGGAGTTTGGCTGGGAGTAATGAGAGAGGACAGATGTGGGTGCTCGGGGCTGACTACCGGTCTAACGTATGCCGGACACTCTTGTTGCCCTGGAATGATCACCATATTCTGTCTTTGCTCTCTGAGTCATAGCTACTCATTTATTTTCTCTTGAGATTGGGCATCTGAATCTTCCTCCCATGACTCTTCTTCACCCTATTTATAAAATTAAACTCTTTATGCCCAACCTCTAGTTTTTCTTGCAGTAACTCCAGCAATCTTACAGAATTGAGGCCCAGTTGTGTTCTTTCTAGCCTCTTTTCTGGGAAACTAGAGCAATTCTTCTAATCTTATACTAGGTGCAGAGGCCCTGACTTTCATGGTCAGATTATGTAGAAAATAAACTTCAAATTTCATGCATTGGAAATATCTTAGAATAAAGGACATGTGCATGTGTGTGTTTTCTGCCCAACACCTCTCCCTTCTTGTTTTGGTGAAAATACATTGATTTCCTTATGGAAAAGCATGCCTCTCCCATTATATGTGCTTTTGGCGGGGATGTCAGTGAAAGAACTTTACCCTTTTAGGGTCAAGACATGAACATATGAACTAAGCAAGGGCAATCAAACTTCTCTCTGGAAATTAAATCTTGAATGGAGTAACACAGTTGCTGATGATTAGACTGATGGCTATACTCCAAAGAGACAATTCATTAATTCTTACTGCTGGATTATTGGAATTGTCCTGTTTCCTGTAGTGTTCTAACCAGTGCTTGATTGTTCAGCTTTGTATTCCATTCTATGAATGACTTCATACCTTTGCAAGGAGCCTCCCTGGTGGCTCGGCAGAATCCTCCTGCAAGTGCAGGAGACACAGGTCTGATCCCTGGGTCAGGAAGATCTCCTGAAGAAGGAAATGGCAACCCACTCCAGTATTCTTGCATGGGAAATCCCAAGAAGAGAGGAGCCTGGTGGTGGGCTACATGCCATGGATCTCAAAGAGACAGAACTTAGCAACTGAACAGCAACAACAAGAGTGAAAGTCGCTCAGTCGTGTTTGACTCTTTGCGACCCCATGGACTGTACAATCCATGGAATTTTCCAGGCCAGAATACTGGAGTGGGTAGCCTTTCTCTTCTCCAGGGGATCTTCCCAACCCAGGCATTGAACCCAGGTCTCCAGCATTACAGACGGATTCTTTACCAGCTAAGCCACTAGGGAAGCCCAACATACCTTTGTAGTAAATCGTTTTTTGTGTGTCCTTACATCAGACAGAGTTGCTTTACATACCAAAGCTCAAACTGGCGAATGCATTATTCTTGTTGTACTGTTCTTCCCAGCGACTGAGACCTAGTGTTGGAGTCCCAGTGTCAACTATGCTGAATGACCAATACCGAAACAATTGGGTTTTTCAATAGTTCCCCAATCTTCCCATGACTGGGAACTGATGTAACTGACAGATCCCATGCTTTGCTCCAACAAGCTCGATTTCTGTGTAGTCAGCCCTTGTCTTGATGATAGATCCTGTAGGTTGACTGATTCTTCAGATGAATTCAGTATCAGTCCAACCATGTCCCACCTACAAACTTTTTCTAAGCTTTCAGTTCAGTTCAGTCGTTCACTCGTGTCCGACTCTTTGCGACCCCATGAATCGCAGCACGTCAGGCCTCCCTGTCCATCACCATCTCCCAGAGTTCACTCAAACTCACATCCATCAAGTCGGTGATGCCATCCAGCCATCTCATCCTCGGTCGTCCCCTTCTCCTCCTGCCCCCAATCCCACCCAGTGTCAGAGTCTTTTCCAATGAGTCAACTCTTTGCATGAGGTGGCCAAAGTACTGGAGTTTCAGCTTTAGCATCATTCCTTCCAAAGAACACCCTGGGCTGATCTCCTTCAGAATGGACTGGTTGGATCTCCTTGCAGTCCAAGGGACTCTCAAGAGTCTTCTCCAACACCACAGTTCAAAAGCATCAATTCTTCGGCACTCAGCTCTCTTCACAGTCCAACTTGCACAACCATACATGACCACTGGGAAAACCATAGCCTTGACTAGACAGACCTTTGTTGACAAAGTAATGTTTCTTTATGACAGTTTTTCAATATGCTATATAGGTTGGTCATAACTTTCCTTCCAAGGAGTAAGTGTCTTTTAATTTCATGGTTGCAATCACCATCTGCAGTGATTTTGGAGCCCAGAAAAATAAAGTCTGACACTGTTTCCACTGTTTCCCCATCTATTTCCCATGAAGTGATGGGACCAGATACCATGATCTTAGTTTTCTGAACGTTGAGCTTTAAGCCAACTTTCTCACTCTCCTCTTTCACTTTCATCAAGAGGCTTTTTAGTTCCTCTTCACTTTCTGCCATAAGGGTGGTGTCATCTGCATATCTGAGGTTATTGATATTTCTCCCAGCAATCTTGATTCCAGCTTGTGCTTTCTCCAGCCCAGCATTTCTCATAATGTACTCTGCATATAAGTTAAATAAGCAGGGTGACAATATACAGCCTTGACGTACTCCTTTTCCTATCTGGAAGCAGTCTGTTGTTTCAAGTCCAGTTCTAACTGTTGTCTCCTGACCTGCATATAGGTTTCTCAAGAGTCAGGTCAGGTGGTCTGGTATTCCCATCTCTTGCAGAATTTTCCACAGTTTATTGTGATCCGCACAGTCAAACGCTTTGGCATAGTCAATAAAGCAGAAATAGATGTTTTTCTGGAACTCTCTTGCTTTTTCCATGATCCAGCGGATGTTGGCAATTTGATCTCTGGTTCCTCTGCCTTTTCTAAAACCAGCTTGAACATCTGAAAGTTCACGGTTCACTCATTGCTGAAGCCTGGCTTGGAGAATTTTGAGCATTACTAGCATGTGAAATGAGTGCAATTGTGTGGTAGTTTGAGCATTCTTTGGTATTGCCTTTCTTTGGGATTGGAATGAAACTGACCTTTTCCAGTCCTGTGGCCACTGCTGAGTTTTCCAGATTTGCTGGCATATTGAGTGCAGCACTTTCAGGATTTGAAATAGCTCAGTTGGAATTCCACCACATCTACTAGCTTTGTTCATAGTGATGCTTCCTAAGGCCCACTTGACTTCACATTCCAGGATGTCTGGCTCTAGGTGAGTGATCATACCATCATGATTATCTTGGTCATGAAGATATTTTTTGTACAGTTCTTCTGTGTATTCTTGCCACCTCTTCTTAATATCTTCTGCTTCTGTTAGGTCCATACTGTTCCTGTCCTTTATTGAGCCCATCTTTGCATGAAATGCTCCCTTGGTATCTCCAATTTTCTTGAAGAGATCTCTAGTCTTTCCCATTCTGTTGTTTTCCTCTATTTCTTTGCATTGATCACTTCTAAGCTTTACTGAGGTATAGCTTATGAATCATAAGATACACCTATTCTAAGTATATGGTTCAATGGTATGTATACATTGTGTAATGATCACTGTAATCCAGTTTCACACTTTATGCCCATCTTGGTATATTTTCCATGGCACACTCATGGATCCTAATACCATATACTTCACAGACCATAGCGACACCAGACTTAGGCACATTGCAATCAGTCCTAGCAATCTGCTGGTGCCCTCAGAAATAATGTAAGGGGAAAGTGGCTGTGTGATAGATTCAGAGGCAATTATTATGTTATTGAGGGAGCAATGTTGAAAGTCAAATAGAAAAAAACACAGAAACCCCAAATGGGATCTAAATAATAGGAAGCAGCAAGAAAGATAATGTAACAGGAAATAGGCCATATGGAAGAAATGCCATGTGGTCCAATTTACTGCTGCTGGACAAACTTTGCTGCTTTTAATGGATGTGGCGTACATCTGTTTTGATGATGCCTTCTGATGCCTGGTACCCCTGATGTTTCAACCTCCCTTAATATGAATCTTTAACAAATGGGATTGAAAATATTAAGATGTATAAGGTAAGCCTTGGGACTAAAGTTGAAAAGTTTTTATTCTTACTTCTTCCCCATTCATTTAAATGTGAACCTATATGTGAGAAAAGTGAGTAATTTATATAAATAAAGTAGTGATGATACTTTTTTCTAGCTCATATTATGCCACTTAAAAAATTATCTCCTGGTCCCATCTCAATCTTATGGATGAATGGCCCTATATAGGAGTATCAATAAGTTCAGTTTGCAGATTTCTTAGATTGACTATAGAGGACTGATTATTGATCATAAGACCTGATATTGAAATGGAACAACTGAAATGAACTTGAGGAGGAATAAAACTTTTAATTTTTCCCTTCCTTACTAGTCTTTGCCATCAGAGATTATTATCTCTTCAAGGTGGCATAAGGTTGGATGGCCAACCTGGCCTTCCCGTTGCTTTTGTCCATGGAGTTCTGAGTTTGATTTTTGGCGATTTCAGCCCTGTGGCTACAGGAGATAAGGGTCGCCTTCAGGGCACACATAGAAGCTTGCAGGTCATTTGCATAGCACCTAATATTTGTCTAATTTATTCTCTAATTTGACAAATATGTGTTGAATGCTAACCATGTGCCGACTAGGCGCATGGCATACTTCAGTGAACAAAAGGGCAAAGGTTCTTTTTGTGGATCTACTGTTCGAGTGTATCAACGAGTCTCCAATTTTAATACAGTTTTTGATTTATTTAAATTTATTCCAAAATAAACAATTAATGACAGCCCCTGCGTGTTGCTGCTGCTGCTTAGTCGCTTCAATCATGTCCGACTCTGTGTGACCCAACGGACTGTAACCACCAGACTCCGCTGTCCATGAGATTCGCCAGCAAGAATACTGGAGTGGGTTGCCATGCCCTCCTCCAGGGGATCTTTCCAACCCAGGGATCGAACCCGGGTCTCCTGCATTGCAGGCAGATTCTTTACAGCTGAGCCACCAAGGAAGACCGACAGCCCTGCATAGCTATGCCCAACATAACATCAACCTATAGACACAACACCATCAAGTTGTTACTCAGATGAGACTCAAGCTTGGCAGGATGTCAGGAGTTCCATTCCTGTCAGTAAACAATGTCTGGAACTCATCTGTCGTCCTAAGCCTGCCATTCATTGAGTGAACCCGTGTGAACATCTATGTGGCCACCAATAGTAAGCTCGTTGGTCCTGACTCCAGCTCCACTGTGTACCTAGACTCTTGCCTCTGTTCTGCATTTGCACTTCGTTTTTTGCTGGTAATGGATTGCAGCCCTGAACTCTGGCCAAATCGTCTGGGCCTCAGAGCCTCACTCGTCTTGCCAGCTCCTTCTCTCTGGGGGATCTGGATGATATCCTGATGTTCTCCTCTCTGCCGCCCACTGGCTGAGGCCCTCTTACAAGCCAGACATCCCCTTCCTCTGCAAACATAAAACTGTCATCCGTCGGATAATAACATTTCCCACATAACCATTCTCCAGTGCCATGCTCCCCCTCAGCACTTTGGAGATGATAGCTATCAACATTCATCTGGACTGGACTCAAGTTTTTGAGTCCGCTTCAAGGCTGAAATTGGGGGGAGCTCTGTCCATCATGCTGGCCCTGCCCCCACAGTCTTGGCTTACTCCTTTCTCTCCTACAGGTCTGCAGCTGGGGTTCTCTTCTGGATTTGCTGCTAAGGCCCGTCAGATCACAACACAAAAGAGTAAGAATTCTCAGCAGACTGTGGAGTTTGCTTTTCTAAACAGTTCTTTGTATTTTAATATATCTTAATCATAGTCATCAATACCATTTTAAACTTTCTGTAGCAGATTAGCCCTCCTGCAAAATAATGATTTTCAAAAATTGTCTAAAGATTCAGATGCCGCACCAAACGTTTATACTTTTGTGCAAGCAGTATGGTCCTATTCCAGCATACCTGTGAGAGTACAGATCAGTACTTCTTCTAATTTCAACAGTGACACATATTTATCAATCCTCCTCTATGTTTGTGGCACCATACCAGGTGCTGCTATAACTATTTTTCCTTTCCAGGAAAAATAGATTCAAATATGGAATAAGAAGCCCAAACTCATTAAACTGGCCCGACTTTGCTCCTTAAAACTCAATGTGCCATTGCTATGTGCTTAAATCTGAATAAAACAAGATGATAAAATGAACATTATTTTTTTGAGAGGCTGGTGGGCTACAGTCCATGGGGTCACAAAGACATGGACATGACTGAGCGACTAACAGAGCATATTACTGTATGAATAAGTAGCCAAAATGAAAACTGTCTCTAAAAACCATAGCATATATATGTGAAGACTGTGTAAGTTACACATTCCTCTGCTATTTTGTGACATGGTCAATTCAAAGTGTCTTACCATTAATCTTGAAGACATTTAAAGATGCTCACTTTTCCTTTGAAAGTATATATGAATCTGACTTGCAACAAGAATCTCATAATACGTTACTTCTTTTTGATTTACTCTATCAATGGTGTCTAGAATATATCAACTTTAACTTTTTAAATTAAAAATAAATAAATAAATATTGTTCCAGGGTTTTTAGCAGTTTTAACACATATTTACATTTTATAATGCCTCTGTTTAGTCACTAAGTTGTGTCCAACTCTTTATGACCCCATGGACTGTAGCCCGCCAGGCTTCTTTGTTCATGGGAGTTCTCAGGCAAGAATGCTGGAGTGGGTTGCCATTTCCCTCCCACATGTTCTAATACTCTTACTATAATAAAGATAAATGAAAAAACAACATTTTTGTGAGTGTATAGGATTAAAACCAGGCCAGTTGTTTCACTGTCAAACTTCTTTCAGAAGGCTTCTAATGTTGAATTTTAATTGCATGCTTGAATAATTAGGACTTTTTGGTTTCTGTTTCTTAGATTCTTCATTAGTGGAAAACAGATTGAAATGTGGGATAAAGCAGAAAACAGATAAATCTCTTTAATGGTTTTACATATTTATGTGATGATATCTGAATTAGAAATATCAATCTTTTGATTCTGTACTTTACATGTTACATCTGTGAACATAAAAACCTATAAGACTATTACTTTCCAGGAAAAATATCTTGTTCAAGTACTAATAAATGGTCCATGTTTTATATAATTATTATACTCTTCCAAGGTGTTTCCTACAGTATTTTGCTCTGTAAGACTTTCTGACCCAAACGTTTATGGTTAAAGACACTATTATAAATCAAAGCATAGTTGCCTTGTAGAAGAAGGCATTTGATCTTGAATAGTGCCAGAAGCAAGTATATGAAAAATAGTATTACATAATTGACATTTCTGCAGATTAGGAGCTAAACTTTCATGATTAAAGATAATTTCCACAGATCAGCAAAGATTCCTAGTTTCATTAATGATTCTCCCTTTTTAGTGAAAGCTTTGCTTTCCCCATAATTCAGTGGGGAAAGCTACTTTTTCCTATATTGTCACATTTTACTCAATAATGTTAATTAGTAATAATTTTCTTGTTTGTTGAAACATGTACTGTGAAGTTGAGATGCAGATTACTTTTTGTCCAATCAGACTATTAATAATTAGTAACATAAGAATGGGTCTTGATTATCAATTATCAGAGATAATACTAGCAAATGTTTTATTGACTTTATGTAAAACAAACTTCATGGAAGTTAATTAAGTTGAAGAATCCTTTAATAGGAACTGAAGCACTAACAGTTGATTGGCACTTACTGAGGTTCTTGCTATATGTTTGGTATTTTGCTAAAAAGCACATTATATTCTTTATATTTTATTTAATTCTCACTGTGAAATATGTGCTATTGTTATCCTTGTTTTAATGTTGCTGAATCTTTCTGCTGCAAGGAAAAGTAGCATGTTTAAGGACAAGCAGCTACCAGGTGGGGAATTGGGGATCCTGAGCCAGGTAATCTCACTCAACATCTTCTGTACCAACAGCATCTTGCTTCTATTTCTCTTACACAAATATGTCTCATCTTTACTAACTCAGAAGCTCATTGAAGGGAAAGACCACTTCCTGTTAAATCTTAATGTTCATCACTTACCTTGGGTGCAGTAAGATTCTACAAATGTTTGGTGGAAGGAATGTCAATAAAAATGTAGTGATAAATATGCTATGGTATATGGTAATAGTTTATGGTAATAGTTATTTTTTTTACTTCTTAAGGGTTAAATAAGATCACTAATGTGATTGGTTCACTTGATTATTGCCTAATGTATTATAAAAGTCTCATAGACTGATTATATTATTGCTGATTTAATCACAAAGTAATTTCCTATCCTGATATTAATGAAATGAAAATTCCCTGATATAGTTTTGCTGCCAAACAGTGCAAACTTTCATCAAACAAATACTTATAGAGCATCAACTGTGGGCCATATGCAGCTGGAGCAACTGGTCATACAATGGTGAACAAGAAAGATAAGGTCTTGCTTTTATGGAGCTTAAATTCTAGTGTCTAGAGATGTGGTGAAGGTGGGGGTGAAATGGGAAACACATTAATTATCATCAATCTGCCACAATTTGTGTGCTGTGTTTCCACTAGAGTGCTTGGCACATAGTAGGGACTGGATATACATTATATATCTGCTTCATGCTGGATCATTAGTCTCTCAAAACTTTAATCTTAAATGAAAAACAAGTGAACAGAAGATCTGAGCTTACACAGAAAAGCAATAGCATGAAAACTGTGATTTGTATCTTAACTTTTATTTATTTATTTGGCGGCACCAGTTCTTAGCTGTGGCATGTGGGACCTAGTTCTCTTGTGGTGTGTTGTGCTTAATTGCTCAATTGTGTCTGACTCTTTGCGACCGCATGGACTGTAGCCCACAAGGCTCCTCTGTCCATGGGGCTTCTCTAGGCAAGAACACTGGAATGGGTTGCCATGCCCTCTTCCAGGGGATCCTCCCAACCCAGGGATTGAACCCGGGTCTCCTGCATTGGGAGGGTGAAGTCTTAGCCACTGGACAACCTGGGAAGTCCCTGTATGTATTAACTTTCAATTCAGAGATATGCCATTCTAAAGGACAATTAATTCACATAAAGCATTTATTTATTGCACTGTTTTTAATTCTTTTTGGCATTATGTTATATTAACGGCATTGCTTTTAAGTAAGAAAGCACTCTGTTGATTTTACTATGGTAGAGCAGTGGCACCCCACTCCAGTACTCTTGCCTGGAAAATCCCACGGACAGAGGAGCCTGGTAGGCTGCAGTCCATGGGGTCGCTAGGAGTCGGACACAACTGAGCGACTTCAGTTTCACTTTTCACTTTCATGCATTGGAGAAGGAAATGGCAACCCACTCCAGTGTTCTTGCCTGGAGAATCCCAGGGACGGGGGAGCCTGGTGGGCTGCCATCTCTGGGGTCGCACAGAGTCGGACACGACTGAAGCGACTTAGTAGTAGTAGTAGTAGAGATATTTTTACATGTTATGTTAAATTTGAGTCCATTTATTTGTTGTGTATATTACAGTGCATTTGAAAAAGGCATAAATACAATGACTTGACTTTGAAAAATCCATATTATAACTTTGAAACATTCAGAGTGAGTCTTACTTTTACTTTTTAGTTATTTATATTTTTAAAGATTCCTATCTTAAGATTTCTTCTTTAGTTCGCTAAGCACATTTAATATATTCATTCATTCAACAAAGTCATATTGAGGTCACAGCAGTGGAGAAAAAAAAAATTCTGCCTTCAAAGAGCTTTCTTGTGAGAGAGTTAGAAAATAAAATAAAGTAATATATTATAAAATATGTTAAAGCAAGACAAGTGCAATGCAGTAAAATAAATCAGGAAAGGGGACAGAGAGCATTGAGAGACTTTTGAAATTAATGTAAATGTTATTCTGCTTCAATTTTTGAATAAATAAAATATAGCGCTTCTGTAGGGCTTCCCTGGTAGCTCAGCTGGTAAAGAAACCACCTGCAATGCAGGAGACCCCAGTTCAATTCCTGGGTTGGGAAGATACCCTGAAGAAGGGATAGTCTACCCACTACAGTATTCTTGGGCTTCTCTGGTGGCTCAAATGGGAAAGAATCCATGGGTTCTATCCCTGGGTGAGGAATATCCCCTGGAGGAGGGCAGGGCAACCCACTCCAGTATTCTTGCCTGGAGAATCCCCATGGATAGAAGAGCCTAAAGGGCAACCCCACGGGGTTGCAAAGAGTCAGACACAACTGAGTGACTAAGCACAGGGCTTCTGCACTAGTAGTTGCTGTCTACCATCCCACCTCATCATGCAAATAAATTCTCTGTGCCCCAGGAAGTTAACTACTATGTACTGCATCACCAGGCCCCATCTCTCTCCTCCCCCACCCCCTACTTTCCTGGCTTCCATTTGAGTTCATCCAGTTGGTAGCAAGGCAGGAGATGAGAACGCAGGAGAGAGAAAGAGCCGTGTTTATCCCTCCTTTCCTACCTTCACCACAGTTCTAGTAATGTCTGTGTTCCTCAATAATCACAACTCATCTTTGGGTATCCCTTTGTCTACAATTCCTACTTCTCACTAGGCTCCCTATCTTTGCGCTTTAGTTTTAGTAGGTTGGTAATGGTATCTTACTTTTGCTGGTTTCTATGTACTTCACTTTTCTTGTTCAGTTCAGTTCAGCCGCTCAGTCATGTCCGACTCTTTGTGACCCCATGAATCGCAGCACACCAGGCCTCCCTGTCCATCACCAACTCCTGGAGTTCACTCAGACTCACGTCCATCGAGTCCGTGATGCCATCCAGCCATCTCATCCTCGGTCGTCCCCTTCTTCTCCTGCCCCCAATCCCTCCCAGCATCAGAGTCTTTTCCAATGAGTCAACTCTGTGCATGAGGTGGCCAAAGTACTGGAGTTTCAGCTTTAGCATCATTCCTTCCAAAGAAATCCCAGGGTTGATCTCCTTCAGAATGGACTGGTTGGATCTCCTTGCAGTCCAAGGGACTCTCAAGAGTCTTCTCCAACACCACAGTTCAAAAGCATCAATTCGCCCTTAATCCTGCCCCCACACTGGTACATAGTCCTTTCATTAAATTTTCTTGAGTCAAAACCTTTGGAGTGTGCCATCACTTTTTTTGCTGTGACTCTGACAGCTCCTAAACAATTTCAGAAGAGATATAGCACAAAGTATTGGTAATAGTAAAGCCCCCCCAAAACTAAAAAGATGTTCATGGTAGCAGCTTATTCAATAGCAAATACATTCAAGAACATATAACCATAAAGTAAATGATTAATAAATGATGTTATATCTACAGGGTAAAATATTACTTGTCTCCACAGTGAGACTTAAGACAGTAGAAAATATGGAAGTAGAAATAAATTATTTGAAGTGGGATGTATCTGCTCTAGCACTGCAACCTTGTAAAAGCAAGAGAGTCTTTGAATAAGAACTGAAAGGTAATATGCAAATGTGAAGATACTTATATTTCAGTGGTGAAATCTACTGATCTTTTTAATTTTGGAAGTTTAGATTATTAAAAATTAAAATTATTTGAACTGGTTTACGAATATTAGTACTAGGATATTAAAATTGTTATATTTGTATAAATCAACATAAATGCTCCAAGCAAAGGAAAAGCAATTACTAAATTCTTAAACTGTTCTTCTTACATGTTAATTCTAAAACTAAGCTATAAATTATTAACGCACTCTGACTTCCAAGGTTGAAATAAGGTTCTTTTAAATAGAAAATATTATTTTCAGGTAGTTTCTAATGGCTTGTATTGAAGGCATAATCTCTTCAATAAACAGATTTAGAATTAAGTATAAATAGAGGAAAACTTGTTAATACTGAATAACTTTACTAGATAAATTGGTTCTTAGCCTTGCAACAGCCTTTGCTTCTACTTATCTCTCTTCTAAAATACTCAAATTTCAGATATCTGCTTGATACATTCAGAGTCCATGCCCCTAACTAAACCCTGCTTCTCAGTTACTTCCCTTCATGTAAAGCTGAAGCAGACATTAAAATGGATCTTAAGGAGAAAAGAAAAGAAGAAAGAGTTAATTATTTGAACTTTAGGTATATTTTAGATTTCTCAATCAAAAATTAAAAAAAAACAACAACACCCAATCTGATTCTTAAAGAAACGCTTTTGAGAGGGGATTCTGAAATGTGATATTCTAGAGTATATGGAAAATTGAGATATTCTGATGAAATGCCAGTGAGCAAAGTCCAAGTGACCATACTTAAGCCAAATTAGTCTGAAAATAAATTTCTTGATTAACAGTAACTGTTTTTTTAACTTAAGCAACCTCGTAAAGATAACAAACAGGTTAAATATTAACTGAAAGAAAAACCAAATTTGACTTATTCTTTAAATTTTGCATGTATTTTGCTAATCACAAAGAACATTAGAATTACCGTAGTGATTATGCTGCTGGCTAGGACCCTGGTTCACTGAGTCTAGAATCTTGTCCTCATGTATGATACCAATGATATTAATGTTAACATTAAGTATGAAGCTGATTTATTTTATTTATTTATTTTTATTAATTAATTTACTGAGCACTTACGCTTGGTAGTTCAGCTTTGATTTATTCACAGTCTCCTTCCAAACTCCCCTGTGTTTCAATCTCTTGCAGACGAACATCAAATATTTGATTGGTGATTGGAAGGTTCTTACCTATCCTGTGGATAAAAGTTTTAAAGAAGTCTTAATACATTTAATACTTTAAAAAAAATTGCCCCCCTCCCCTGTGTATGTTGATATACAGAAAAGCTCTCTTGAACATATAACCTAATGCAATTATTAACACTTCATGTATGTATAGGTAGTTCAGGACCATTGCATCTCAGCAGGCCCATCAGTGTACTAGACCTGTAGAGAAAACTTGTCTCAGATTCCATTCTGGAACTGTTTTATTACTATAGACTACTAACAAATTAGCTTCCCTGGTGGCTCAGAGGGTTAAGTGTTTGCCTGCAATGCAGGTAGACCTGGGTTCAATCCCTGGGTCAGGAAGATCCTCTGGAGAAGGAAATGCAACCCACTCCAGTACCTTTGCCCAGAAAATCCCATGGATGGAGGAGCAGGTAGGCTACAGTCCATGGGGTCACAAAGAGTCGGACACGACTGAGCGACTTCACTTTCACTTTCACTTTTACTAACAAATTAGGGGCTTCTCTGGTGGCTCAGATAGTAAAGAATCTGCCTGTAATGAGGGAGACCTGGGTTTGATACCTAGGTTGGGAAGATACCCTGGAGAAGGGAATGACTACCTATTACAGTATTCTTGCCTGGAGAATTCCATGGACATAGGAGCCTGGTGGGCTACACAGTCCATAGGGTTGCAAACAGTTGGACACAACTGAGAATTTAACATAACATACTGCTGCTGCTGCTGCTGCTGCTAAGTTGCTTTAGTCGTGTCCGACTCTGTGCGACCACATAGACAACAGCCCACCAGGCTCCCCCATCCCTGGGATTCTCTAGGCAAGAATACTGGAGTGGGTTGCCATTTCCTTCTCCAATGCATGAAAGTGAAAAGTCAAAATTAAGTCGCTCAGTCGTGTCCAACTCTTAGTGACCCCATGGACTGCAGCCTACGAGGCTCCTCTGTCCATGGGGTTTTCCAGGCAAGAGTGCTGGAGTGGGGTGCCATTGCCTTCTCCAAACATAACATAAGAACACTAATAAATTATCCCACAAGAGGTCACCAAAACTCTAGTTTTTTTTGAAGTGTGATTTTTTTTTTTTTCCCCCCTCCTATTTTTTGTTGTGTGATATTTCTACTTTTCGTCCTTCCTACAACGGAATTGAAAATGATTTTGTTTCCTGCCTACTCAGTAGGCATATCTGCTAGTCTGTTCCAGCTTTACCTGAAGGTAAGTAACTGAGAAGCAGGGTTTAGTTAGGGGCAGGGCAGCTAATGGAGATGTGTAGCCAGCCATTGCCATTCCATGGGGCTGTCCATTGTCTGAAGACCCACTGGAGGGACTAACTTGAAAAGAAAAGGAAACACAATCAGGCACCTTCTGACTTCAACAACTCAGCTCCTTTAGCCATAAATTAGACCCTTTTAAAGGCCCTAGGTTGACATTCCAGACTCTTGCACATAACAGAAAGATAGAACAGAGATCTAACAGAAGCCTGAACTCAAGGAATAACTGCCTGGAGAAGATTGAATAAAGAAATACAGAAAGTACTCTCAGTGATGGAAAGTTGCTGCTAGATTTAACTACTTCTTGGGAGGATTTTTAGACATGCAGTCAGTTTCCTATAAAGAATTTGGTTTAAAACAAGGTGTTCTTTTAGGAACAACCTCTATTTTCTTCATAGCAAAACAGAATGTGAAAAAACACACTTAAAATTGCCTTTTAGAGAAAAGTAAGCTTAATTTTTGAATATATCCTGCACACCCTTATAAGCATAGAACCCTAATATAAAAATAAGATCTTTCTTTGCTTTCTCCATTCTCCAGATCTTAGAAGAATTGATATTTGTTTTAGGACTTTTGAATAGTAACATTATTAACTGTACATCTTCCTAGCCAGGGTCACTGGTTATATTTTTTTAATGGATATATTATATGGTGTTGGGGGTACAGGCAGAACCTACTCTAATGACATTTTCACTTTATTTATCTAAATAAATATTTGAATATTTATCTAAATATTTAACTTAAAATAGTGCAATTTAAATGTATATGAAAAGTTTTATTTTTGTGAATCAAGTGTTTGAACACTAATATTTCCATAAGTGTGTCGTGTGCTCAGTCATTCAGTCACGTCCGACGTTTTCCAGGCTCCTCTGTCCATGAGTTTCTCCAGGCAAGAATACTGGAGTGGGTTGCCCTGCCCTCCTCCAGGGGATCTTCCCAACCCAGGGATTGAACCTGGGTCTCCCGCATTGCAGGTGGATTCTTTACCATCTGAGCCACCAGGGAACCCAGTGTTTTCATAGCAATAGTGTTAAAATTATAAAGAAAATTAGAATTGTAAGGATGAAAAGATCTGTAAAGATTCCAACCCTATGAACATAAAGGGATTTAGATAAGATTATTTCCCTTATCCTTTCCAGCTGGGAAATATAATAACTATTTAAATTCCATATTTTGAACTACAAAATGTCCATTTCCATTTCAGTGAGATTGCTTTGGGTGAAGTGCCTTTCTGTTTGGATAGCTGTCTTATTGGGAGTTAAAGTTGTCTTGGCTTGAGAGTTAAAATTCAGATCACGAAAATCTAATTTTCTACACTTACTGAGATTTGTTTAGTGATTTCCTTGGCAATTTTTAAATGTATATTTCCAATTTCTGTGTTAATGAATATGCTGTTTCATGAAATGCTTTTGTAATATGCTTAGCATAATTTCTTCCATCATTTCTTTTTGGAGTATACAAGACTCAGAGACTTGTATCAAGATGCTCACAAACTAAAAAACCCCAAGTAAATAATAATACAGGGACTGTTGTTGTTCAGTTGCTTAATCATGGGGACTCTTTGAGACCCCGTGGACTGTAGCATACCAGTCTTTCGTGTCCTTCACCATCTCCCGGAGTTTGCTCAAATTCATATCCATTGAGTTGGTGATGCCATCCAACCATCTTGTTCTCTGTCGTCCCTTTTTCCTCCTGCTTTCAATCTTTCCCAGCGTCAGGGTCTTTTCCAATGACCCGGCTCTTTGCAGCAGGTGGCCAAATTATTGGAGCTTCAGCTTCAGCATCTGTCCTTCCAATGAATATTCAGGGTTGATTTCCTTTAGGATTGACTGGTTGAATCTCCTTGCAGTCCAGGGGACTTTTAAGAGTCTCATCCAACACCACAGTTCAAAAGCATCAATTCTTCAGCACTCAGCCTTCTTTATGTTCCAGCTCTCACATCATCTGTACATGACTACTGGAAAAAGCATAGTTTTCACTATATGGACCTTTGTCAGCAAAGTAATCTCTCTGCTTTTCAATATGCTGTCTTGGTTTGTTGTAGCTTTTCTTGCAAGGAACAAGCATCTTTTAATATCATAACTGCAGTCACCATCTGCGTGATTTTGGAGCCCAAGAAAATGAAGTCTCTCTGTTTCCATTGTTTCCCCATTTTTTGCCATGAAGTGATGGGACCAGATGCCATGAGTTTAGTATTTTGAATGTTGAGCTTTAAGCCAGCTTTTTCACTCTGCTCTTTCACCCTCATCAAGAGGCTCTTTAGTAACTTTAGTATGGCTTTCTGCCATAAGGGTGGTGCCATTTGCATTCCTGAAGTTATTGATATTTCTTCCACGAATCTTGATTTCAGCTTGTGCTTCATCCATCCTGGTATTTCACATGATACTCTGTATATAAGTTAAATAAACAGGATGACAATATACAACTTTGACATACTCCTTTTCCAATTTTGAACCAGTCTGTTCTTCCATGTCAGTTTTAACTGTTTCTTCTTGTCCTGCATACAGGTTTCTCAGAAGGCAGGTCAGGTGGTCTGGTATTCCCATGTCTTTAAGAATTTTCCACAGTTTGTTGTGATCCACACAATCAAAGGCTTTAGTGTAGTCAATACAGGGATGCTGATTTCTCCCATCCAAGTACTAACCAGGCCCGACCCTGGTTAGCTTCCAAGATCAGGGGAGATCAGGCACGTTCAGGGTGGTATGGCAGTAGACTAGGAATGCTGAATTCTATTTGACTGGAGCCATCATCCAGAAAAAAAGGCTAGATGAAACACAAGCTAGCCGGGAGAGTGGGAGTGAACCAGTCGTAATGTGCAAGAAAGCAAATCACAAAGAACCACACAGTTAGCCTCTTTATTGATAAATACCACTCGTATCTACTCCACCACCCCAAACTAGTGTTAGCTCGCAAGGCACATTATTTGTCCCAGTTTACTCACAGTAAATCCCTGAGTTGGCACAGCTAGAGAAGATTTCAAATATATATGTTACAAATAAACACAGGTCACTGACTCTTAGCCTGTGAAACATAGTCAACAGAGTATTAGGACTGCATTAACGTCTCATGTACTTACCTGCTGCTTGGCACTGAGTTCTGTGCTTTAGGACAGAGGTTTTCCTAGTCCTTGCATTCAAGTAGCTCATAGTATAGTTGGGGAAAAGAGGCAAGAGAAAGCTTGGCCACAGCAGTTCTCCTTGTTTTTCCTTCACTGATACATACTTTGTTGATACTGTATGACTGAGCTAACTGCCGTTGGAAATGCTTTTTAAA
The DNA here is from genome assembly GCF_023091745.1 of Budorcas taxicolor. NCBI lineage: Eukaryota > Metazoa > Chordata > Mammalia > Artiodactyla > Bovidae > Budorcas > Budorcas taxicolor. Next base: position 64,899,208 of record NC_068918.1, read on the forward strand.
AATTACACTATTATTCATCGTTAGAACGAAAAGTCATTGTGTGTATAGAAAGGCTAGAAACGATGCAGTGGGCTGTTTATTTGATATCAGTGAGGTAACTATTATTGGAAGGATGATCCCCATATCTTATTTTTCTTGCAAATTAATGAAATGCTTGATGGGTCCTAAAAATGGGAAATACAAGTTAAACTACTTGTGTAAGGTGTTGTGAATGAGATAATGCATAAAGAATTGTCTGTCACCTTGCTACACCTCGTGTGGTTCCTGAACCAAGAGCACCGGAATTACCAGGGAACTTGTGAAAAATGCAGAATCTCAGGCTGCATGCCAGGCTTACAAAATCACAGAGTGCATTTGAAGATGCCAAGGTGACTCATCTGCACATAAAATTCTAAGAAATACTGATATCACATGCTAAGCCCGTCAACTAGAGGAAGGAGGAATTGTCTAATCTCTTTGAAGAGATGGAAGAAATTTCAAAACAAAGAGTTGTGATCAATTCATTCGTCAGGCAGGACTGTCATTCAGAGATCAAACACCAATATCAGAAACTTCCTGCTGAGTTTGAACAGCAGCTGCTTAACTTTCTGTGACATGTGATTCTACTAAAGAAAGTTGGTTAGATAAGAAAGACTAACCAATCCTGGGCTTTTTGATTTATCTCCAAATTGCACTAAAATAATTCAGTATGCATGAAACGAAAATTCTAAGTTACAAGAAAGCATTGTTGTAATTTTATTGACAGCTTTTTTCGATTCCTTAGCATTTCTTATAAATCATAGTGTACCTAGAGGGGTGGGATGGGGAGGGAAATAGGAGGGAGTTTCAAAAGGGAGGGGATATATGTATACCTATGGCTGATTCACGTTGAGGTTTGACAGAAAACAGCAAAATTCTGTAAAGCAATTATCCTTCAATAAAAAATAAATAAATTTAAAAAATCATAGTGTATCTCATAATTGATGGTGTCTTAGACTTGATGAAAAGCAGCAAAACATAGTGTGCTAGGTACTATAATAGCAAGAAGCGGGGCCTGCTCTAGAGCAAACAAGAGACTTGTCTGTTGTCATGGGGAAGATTTACTGCCTTGAGCAGAAGTTAGGTGGAGAAGGGAGTGATGCAGAGGGACCCCGCCGAAAGGGGAGCATTCCGAGAAGAAGGAGTTACAACTGTGAGGGCAATGAGGCTGCTGATCAGGAAGCAGATGGAGAAATGGAAGCAATTTTTTTTCTGGGGGGAATGGGTAGGGAGGGCAGAGATGCAAGCAGAGGAAATTGAGTTGACGGTTTTGCCTTTGCTGCTGTTACAGAGCAGAGGGAAGTACCTCCATACCTCAAAGGCAGCTTTGGTAGCTAACAGCTCCCAAGCCCACAGGGAGACCTGACCTTGCCTGAAACCAGTTTTCTGTTGAATTAGGTTCAGGGACAAAGGTAACTCTCTCAGTGGATTTTCCTGAGCGAGTCTGGCCTCACATAAGGAATGGAAGCATTAGTTTTGATAGCTTACCTGTCTGCACATTGTTATCCCCCTCAGTGGTGCCCGGGCTGCGCTCACAGAAATTCTGAGTTCACTCCGCAGTGGGGAGAAGCATGGGCATTGGAATTCTTTACCCTCTCCCCAGTGATACTACCGTGCAGCTTATTCTAAAGACACAGGCTCAGGATCAGAGTGAGCTAGGGTCGATGAGCAACTGGTGAGCTGTAAATGTGAATTTCAGCGCCCATCCACAGAGGAAGTATAGCACCATTCAAATTCTTGTCCCTTTAGATGAAGGCAGTTACTGTAGAGAGGAATGGGGGATGAATTTCTGCCATTATCTTGTGAGCCTTGGGATTCACCAGACGTCTCTGACTGTCTTGAAATTCTCTCAGGCTAAGATTATGGATCTCTCTAGGGGATGTTTTGGATGTAAAACTTTCACACTCGGGCCCTTAGAGATGCACTTCCCATAGCAGGCCTCAAGGTGGTGCTGCTGAGCTGGTTGTCCTGTCAGGGTTTGGATGTGGTAAAGGGAGCAGAGCCGGTTTCCTCCTTTTCACACAGTAGGGGGCTCTTCCAGGGGCGGAGAAATAGCCAAAGGTTGGTGTCTAAGCTCAAGACATATGTGTGCCGGTTAAGAAAGTGGGCACTCATTCATGGTGAGATGACTGGTGGCATCTCTGCTACCTTTTGACACAAATACGATTCCTGTTGATTAACCTTGCTCAGTCCCAGCAGTGAGAAACACAGCTCAGTGAGGAACTTGCGTGAATGTTCACAATGCTGGCCACAGACAGTGGAGTGGACACTTTCTAGAATGAGAGGAGGAGGAGGTTTGCATAGGCTGAGGGTAATGGGAGGCAACAGGTTACCGATATCACTATTCTCAGCTCCTTGAGTGCAGCGCCAGGGCATGTTGACTGGGGCCCTCTGACAACGTCCACTCACATGGGATCCAGCTTGAGGTAGTGTGTGTCTGGGCCAGCTGTGCGTGATCTTTTCTTCAAAGCTGTGTGACACCTCAGTCTATGATAGGTTGCACATGGAGGCTTATCATTTTGAAGGCTGATTTATAGTTCAACCCATGGAATTTTCTCTGCTTGAGAGTGGAGCCAAGGCACTTAGGTTATTACAATAGTCTCGTAGCTGGTCTCCCTGCTTCCATCCCTCCCCCACCCCTACCCCCGGCCAACGCCCCCCCTCAACTTCCACCCTGGCAACAACTTCATTCTCAACACAGAAGTTGAAATGATCACTTAAGAGAGTGAGTCAAATCATGTCTTCTCTGCTCAAAACCCTTCTATGCTACCTCTACTCAGAGTGAAAATCAAAGTTGGTACCATGGCTCCCTGGCACTTAGTGATTTGTGGTCTCTTCCCTTCTCCTCCTCTGACTTCATCTTCTCTTGCTCATGCCCACACTCACTGTGCTCCCACCACTTTAATGCCAGGCACATTTCTGCCCCAGGCCCTTTACACTTGCTAGTCTCATTATTTAAAATACTCTTCCCCCAGCTACTTGGAGAATTCTTCTCCAATTCTTTGCTTGAATGTTGTCTTTGCAGCAAGGCATTCCTTGGCCACTTATTTAAAATGACACCCAGCATTCCCTAACTCCTATTCTTGCTTTATTTTTCTGTTTTTCCCCATTTACTGTTAATTAATAAGCTCCCAGAGAGCAGGGTTTTCCCCTGTTTTGTTCTCTGGTATATTCCCAGAGCCTAGAACAAAGAGTGGCAATCAATAACTAGTTCTTTGTTGGATAAATGAAAGGATACTTGGATTAGCCTCAAATTCTTGATGTCAGTAACACTGGGAACTGGGCATTGACCACGTGGTCCACATCCAGAATGTGCAGAGCTGTTCTGATTGGTGACTTTCTTGTTTTGCTGATGCCACAGAAAATAGACAGTTAGATGTGCGCTGGTTCCCGGACAACTCTAGTGGTGACTGATGGGGGTTTAGAAGCAGCATAGAGGAACTGGAGATGGGCCATTCATTAAGCTTCTAGCTTTTGGATGAATTCTAAGAGTTCATTGGACAGCAGCTTCTTAACCCTTCCTAGCTTAAAATTGTGAAGCATAACAGTAGTCAGGTGAAGATATATTGTGTTTGTTGCTCAGCACTCATTACCCTAATTTCCTTAGAAGGACCCACATTCTCAGTCTATGTACTTCAAGGGGAGTGGGTTCCCCAGGGCAGAAGTTGGCAAATTATTGCCCATGGGCTAAGCCCTCCATGCTACCTGTTTCATAAAAACCTGTTAGCTGAGAATGGTTTTTATATCACTGCGTGCATGTTCAGTCACTCAGTCGTGTCCGACTCTTTTGAGACCCCATGTAGTCCGCCAGGATCTGCTGTCCATGGGAATTCCCAGGCAAGAATACTGGGGTGGATTGCCATTTCCTTCTCTAAGGGATTTTCCCGACCCGGGGATTGAGCTCATGTCTCCTGAATTGGCAGGCAAATTCTTTACCACTGAGCCAATAGGGGGTTCCTTTAATATTTCTAAATGGTCAGAAAAAAATCAAAAGAAGAACGATATCTCCTGATATGTGAAAATTATACAAAATTCCAATTTCGGTGTCCACAATAAAGTTTCATGGTAACATAGCCATGATCGTCCATTCCTGTGTGGTGGCTTTTGTGCTAAAGGACAGAGTAAAGTAGTTGTGACAGACTACATGATCTGTGACATCAAAAGTATTTACTATTTACAAAAAATAGTAATATTTATTACTATTACTGTAATAGCTCTTTACAGAACATGTTTGCTCTCCCCTACCCTAGACTATCAGTATATGGTTGTAGTCTCATGATTGCAGTGGGTGGTTTAGCACAAGACCCAGGATTACATGTCCAGACCTTTGTACAAATTATTGAGGAAACTAGCTATCTCCTCTGCTGCCTCAGGTGAGACCCTGAGAGTGCTGAGAACTGCCAGGTGGCCCCTAAGGATGAGGTCCTAATCAAGTTTGTCTGAAACCATTCCAACTCTGGAATCCTCAGTGATGCACGTGAATACCTTCTTTTTCATTTTAAATTAGCTGGAATTGGTTTTTGTTGCTTGTAGCCAGAGAATCTTAAGTGATAAAGCCATTTGGAAGAAATCCTACCTTAGGTATGTAGGGTACAGGGTTAATTAGTTCCCAAGATCTTTGCCTTACGGTGAAAACAGCAGATGCCTGGTGGAAGACAGGAAATCTGTCTTAATAGCACCCTCTATGACCTGACTTTGTCTAGTTCTGGGAGAAATCCTGGAAGCTCAAGAGATGCAATTAGTGTCTAAGACTTTCAGTTTAGAGCAAGTCTGTGTCTTCCCTAGGTATAAATACCAAGAGACTTCAGGACTTGGTATTTTTATATCCTCTTATTGGAACTACCCATATGTGATTTATCTCATATAGACTCTTCAATTTTTATGTACACAGTAGCAGCACTACTGCATTTTTTAAATTCAAATGAAATGCATGAAGGTGTTCAAGAGGGAAAATCTTTGTAATATGTTCCATTATTCGGTTTGAATTGAATATTCAAAATACTAGACATTATCAGATATAGGCTCATAACCAAAAAAGAATATAAAGACATGTAATATTTTTGGAAATGTAAATCAAATTTCCCCTGTTATTAATTCTACACCCTGCCATTTAAACTGCAAAACTGCTTTCTGCTCTATATCTTAGGGAAAGGTTTTGACATGGTAGAAACAAAACAAAACAGAGAAACCAGAAAACCCCACAAACCCAGAAAACTTCTGGCAAAAAGCTCACATCTTTTAGGTGATGGTGTTCTCTGGCTGTAGACAAATTATTTGACTGAAGTACTGTGGATAAAGGTTGTTTTTCCTACTAGACAGGAAAAGAGTCTCTAGAGTATATAAAGTAAGTTACTTAGTGCATGTATGTTTAGTCGTGTTTGACTCTTTGCAACCCCATGGACTGTAGCCCCCCAGGCTCCTCTGTCCTTGGAACTTTCCTGGCAAGAATACTGGATCAGGTTGCCATTTCCTACTCCAGGGGATCGTCCTAACCCAGGGATCGAACTCATGTCTCTTGCGTCTTCTGCATTGGCAGGCAGATTGTTTACCACTGTGCCTCCTGGGAAGCCATGTAAAGGAAGGGAAAATGAAACAGAAAGGAGGTGATAGCAGTACATATAGGTGACCTCCAGACAGAGGGCTTCTGCGTTGTTGGACGCCTGGTCGGGGCATCTTTCTCGGATTCTGTGGCTGGGTTCAAGAAGCTTCCTGTACCTTCTCTGACCTCTACCATGTGATGCATGGGCTGCACAGCAATATGCAGGTCTGAGTGGATCCCAGGGAAGCTGGCAAGAGCACGTGGTGTGAGGGTGCAGGGAGGGAAGACGGGCTGTAGCCCTCAGAACTCCATTTGTCCCCCTCCTTCTCTCCCTCGGTGGTACAGATGAGTTCACGAGCTCTGCTTTGGCAGAAACCCAGGGAATTGCTGAAGGTCCAGGGCAGAACTGTGGGAGAGATTCAAAGAAATTCAAAATTTCTTGAATAGAATTTTCACAACCTTCTACCCCTGCTGCAGCATCAGAGTTTGTTGTGTTTGATGTAGAAATTAGGCAGAGTCAAATAAAACAGTTTCTCACACACCTGAGTTTATGGATGAAGACTGATGACCTTTTTGGTCCGATATATTCATTTCTGTCAGTGTGGAAAATCAAGAGCTGACTTCACTTCTCAGTTATCCCAAGCACGGCGGTTACATTTTGGCTGAGCACCAGCAGCCAACAGCAGGCAAGTGTTAGAACGGGTTATTTGTGTTTTGTGTTGCTAGATTTTGCTTCATTGCAATGTACTGTTGTTCATTTTGAAGAACTGCTTTTTATTCATTTGATTATGAAGTCTATTCTTAATTGAGACAGGGTGAATCACTGGGTTTCATTAGCAAGCTCTTGAGAGAGATTTTCATTTTCTTTAACATAGAACCAATGAAGTAACAGAACAAGAACACATTTATCTTATATAATTGTTTCCCTCTTCTAATATGTAGCAGGTTTTGTGGAAATATTAACGTAACAGCTGTGCTGAATAATTCTTCAACCAACTGAAGAGCAATGGGATTATGCCAAGAGCTCCTCCGTTTTCTAATATTGTTTTTCTCATCCTTCACCTGAGAGAAAAGCAAGCAGAGAAAATAAGTGAGCTATGGTAAAGCTTTCCTTCGGCAAGCAGAAGAGAGCCCTTGATGTTATTCTGGTCCAAGGGAAAATGTATCTGTTTTCATGGTTTTATTTTGTACAAGAGGGTATTTGACAGTTTTTGGAGACATATTTGGACATCCCTACAGGCGGGAAAAAGTGGAGAGGTTGCTACTAGTGATAGCTTACGGTGAGGGATGTCGGATTCGTGATCTTTGAAGAAGATTTAGCTTTGGGACCAGGGACCAGGCTTGATCATTCAAGAGCTTTTGTGTAGCAGAGTTTTATTAAAGTGAAAAAGGGACAGAGAAAATTTCTGACATAGACATCAGAAGGGGGACAGAAAGTGCCCCCTTCGCTAGTCTAAGCAAGGGAGTTATATACTTTTTAAATTAGTTTTTACAATAAATCAAAAGAATGTCTCATGGTTGTACTAGGAGACAACCATGAGACAAGTGGTCTCTTACTAGACCCACTCCCATAATTTACGTTTTAAGATAACAGGATTAGCCAGAAGGTTTTCAGGAAGGAGAAACTGTCCTCAAGCAGGATACACTGTTGTTATATAATCCTTAGAACAGAGTTTAAACTGAGTTGTTTGTTGTGTAATCATCAGTTGTGGGCTTAAAGGAGAAAAACGTTTTATTGACTAAGGAATGTAGGGAAAAAAATGTTCATCCTTTCCTGCTGCTAAGTTGCTTCAGTCATGTCCGACTCTGTGCGATCCCAGAGATGGCAGCCCACCAGGCCCCCCCATCCCTGGGATTCTCCAGGCAAGAACATTGGAGTGGATTGCCATTTCCTTCTCCAACTCCTTCATCCTTTCTCACTCCTTGAGAATTCTAGACCCCTGTCTCCTCCTCGAGAATCCCAGACTTCTTATCAGCCTGCCTAGGACTTGACTGTCTCACTAGCATCTAGTGGGAAGAGGCCAGAGATGCTGCTAAAACATCCTGCAAAGCAGAGGAGTGCCCCACCTCCAACACAAAACTGTCTAGTCCCAGTACCAACTCCAATACCTGATGCAAAGAGCTGATTCATTGGAGAAGATCCTGATGCTGGGAAAGATTGAAGGCAGGAGGAGAAGGTGATGACAGAGGATGAGATGTTTGGATGGCATCACTGACTCAATAGACATGAGTTTGAGCAAGCTTTGGGAGCTGATACAGGACAAGGAAGCCTGGTGTGCTGCAGTCCATGGGGTTGCAAAGATTTGGACATGACTCAGCGACTGAACAACAAATGTCAACAATTATGTCAAGGTTGAGACACCAAGGTTGAGGTAATCAGGAAAGGAGTTATGATTCGAGCCAGTTAGTGGAATGGCAGGGTGTTTACAGGTTGAGGACCTCCCTGGTGGCTCAGAGGGTAACGTGTCTGCCTACAACGTGGAAGACCTGGGCTCAATCCCTGGGTAGGGAAGATTACAGACTGAGAGGGTGCACATAGATGTCTTGAAAAAGGAGGACAGGAGGGAATAGCTGAAGAGCTGGATAATTCTTTTATATTCGAGGTGATTTTTAAAGGGAGACTGTCTTAATGGAGTGTGTTGTTATCTACTTTTTAAGGAAAGAATAAAATCCTGTGAAATCAATATTATGTGTTTTAAAAGCACAAAACAAGACCACGATTTTGTTTCACAGTTTGTCATGCTCTTTTTACAGAGTATAATTTATTTTTATACTGAGTGGAAATAATTTGTAAACACAAATATGGGTGTGGTAAAGCTGGGGCTATTTTTACCCAGCTGGACTGTATAGACCAGTGAATGCCTGGGGAAAAGGTATCCTGGGCCAGGTGAGAGTGGTCTTCAACAGTGATTATGGAGTTTGAGTCCACACAGCACAAGTGGGATGAGGGGAAGGAAGAGGGTGTACTGGGCTCTCCAGAGAAACAGAAACACTAAGGTATGTATTTCATCCATCCAACCATCCATCTATCTAGAGGAGAGAGGGAGAGAGAGAGACTTTAAGGAATTGGGCCAGATGATTTTGGGGGCTGGCAAATCCCAAATCTGTAGAGCAAATTGGCAAGTTGAAGATTCAGTGAATTCAGTGAATTAATGCTCTGGTCTTGAGTCCAAAGCCTTGACACTCATACAGAGTTTCTACATCTGGAGGCAGAATCTCTTCTGAGGGCTGTGAGAGACCCTCTCTTCCAAGCTTCCCACCCAGTTGCTGGTGGTTTGTTGGCAATCTTTGGCATTCCTCAGCTTGTAGATGCCATCACCCCACTCTCTTTCTTTATTTTCACGTGGCATTCTTCCTCTATGTGTCTGTGTCCAAGCTTCCCCCTTTTCTTAGAGACACCCATCGTATTGTATTAGGTCTCACCCTAATGACTCTATATTAACTAATTAACTTAATTACTCTTGCAATGACCCTGTTTCCAAATCAGTTCACATTCCGAGGTACTAGGAGTTAAGAGTTTAGCATATGAAGTTTTGGAAGATATGGTTCAACCCATAACAGAGGGTTTGAATAGAGAAGTGACATTTCCAGCATTGTTCTTGTAGTAGCAGTACCACACAGGTGTCTTCTTTTTCAGGGATCTTGGTTATAAGAAAATGCTCAATAAAGGTAAGTGGAATAGAGTCTAAAATTATTTATGAATCTTTTTTAAAATTGTTGTGATAAGTTAATGTAAAAAATACATTATAAACAGAAAACAAAAATATTATATTGCTCCACAGAAAGAACCAATTTTAGCAGATATTTAAATCTTTATTTTAAATATCTATATAGGAATATGTGTTTTTAATAAAAATGAAAATTATATAGTACATACTCCTGCAATTAGCTCTTCTTCTTTTTTTTAATCTTGTAGTGCATTTTGGACATCTTTTGGTATTAGAACATAAAGAGCTACTAATTTTTTTTTATTGATTTCCTAGTATTCTACTGAATGAGTATAGCGTACTTGTTTAACCATTCCTTAACTGAGATCATTTGTTTTTGTGTTTGTTTTCCAAATTTTTAGTTATATAAGAAATGACTGACACTGAATATTGTTGATCATACATCTTTGTATACTTATGCAAATGTTTTCTGCCAGATACATTTCTATAGGAAGGTTTACAGAGTCTAAGGGCTTCCCTGGTGGCTCAGACAGTTAAGAATCTGCCTGCAGTGCAGGAGACTTGAGTTCGAGCCCTGGGTCAGGAAGATCCCCTGAAGAAGGGCATGGCTATCCGCTCCAGTATTCTTGCCTGGAGAGTCACATGGATAGCAGAGCCTGGCGGGCTACAGTCCATGATGTTGCAAAGAGTCAGACATGACTGAGTGACTAACACGAAATTGTAATAGACATTTCTAAATATCATCACAAATATTGTATCAAATTTTTCCCGTTAAGAATGCTAAAATTGAATTATCAATCCCTACATAGAAAAAAGTAAATAAATCATATTGATACTGCTTTTAATGATTCCTATATCAATCAAACAATATTTCAGTTCAGTTCAGTCGCTCAGTTGTGTCCAACTCTTTGCGACCCCATGAATCGCAGCACGCCAGGCCTCCCTGTCCATCACCATCTCCCAGAGGTCACTCAGACTCACATCCATCGAGTCCGTGATCCCATCCAGGCTTCTCATCCTCGGTCGTCCCCTTCTCCTCCTGCCCCCAATCCCTCCCACCATCACAGTCTGTTCTAATGAGTCAACTCTTCACATGAGGTGGCCAAAGTACTGGAGTTTCAGCTTTAGCATCATTCCTTCCAAAGAAATGCCAGGGCTGATCTCCTTCAGAATGGACTGGTTGGATCTCCTTGCAGTCCAAGGGACTCTCAAGAGTCTTCTCCAACACCACAGTTCAAAAGCATCAATTCTTCGGCGCTCAGCCTTTTTCACAGTCCAACTCTCACATGCATACATGACCACAAGAAAAACCATAGCCTTGACTAGACGGACCTTAGTCGGCAAAGTAATGTCTCTGCTTTTGAATATGCTATCTAGGTTGGTCATAACTTTTCATCCAAGGAGTAAGCGTCTTTTAATTTCATGGCTGCAGTCACCATCTGCAGTGATTTTGGAGCCCCCAAAAATAAAGTCTGACACTGTTTCCACTGTTTCCCCATCTATTCCCAAACAATATTTACCATTGCTTTATTAACCTACATTTATTTGTCCTTTATAGAGATCTTATCAGCAAAGCTTAGCTTATTGATAAAGTCATATTGCTACCAAAGTGTTCAATTTTATTCATCAGTTTGAATGTTTGTCATCAAAAGTACAGCTTTTACAGCCCACTATTTCAGTTTCAACTTCTCAAAATGCAAAAAAATGTATATTAAAACTATAACATTTGATTACTCTTTACTCAAAATATGAACCCTGAGTATCAGTGTATAGCCCTAGAAAACTTAAATAGTTTCAATACTTTTTTCCTGGGCCTTCTTCTCAGCCCCCTGATGTGTGGGTCTCATGCCAAGTGTGAACTCCTTCCTACTGTTTTGTTTGGCTAGAGCCAAGAGTCACATCTTGCCAGAGGATTTCTAGTGAATTGGGTCTTGTGTAACACGGAGGAGTCCAGACCATGGAGGAGATTTGGCTAGGACTGGTACTCCAAGGATATTGTCATCTCCAGTCACAATTCTGGCAAACAGTTTGATATATTGACATCAAAGTCCTGTTAGGGTGTTCCACCAGCAGAGTGGAATTCAGCCTTGGAGACACAAGGACTAATGAGACTCGGACATCCTGAGGTCTGGCGGTCAGTTTCCAGGATTGAGCCCAGAGGATACAGAATGCCAGGCACCAGACTGAGTCTGAGAGCATGGCTGTGGAATTGTCGTTAGAGGAATGCAAGAGTCAGTTTGGGTTCTTGTGCTGGGAGACATGTTGTGTTACCATATCAGGAACTTGACTACAGCGTCAAACAAACTGGAGAGGAAATGGAGTTAGGTTCTGGAGACAGTTACTGAAACTTGATATCCAGTGTCTGACTTTTTCTGATTTACTCTTTGAGGCAAATTCACTGATGCCATGTTTTTCCACACAACCTTGTTTTTTGTGCCAACTGAGAAATGAAGATATAACGCTTCATAAAATAAAACTCTACTATCACCTCTGGGAGTTTCTTCCAAGTTGTATCTTCTACCCATTCTGCATGTTTTAATGATAGTATTTGTCTTACTAGAAGGTGACAGTGGAAGGAGCTCAGCCAATGAGTAGAACTTGTGTTTCTTAGTGTTTCTGAAATGGTTGCAGTTGAGGGAGATGTGGAGGGGTTGTAGTTATCCAGCCATGGCACCAAAACAACAACCAAATTCATCCATAGCTATTGGAAGATGCCATCCTAGAAAGTAAAGTCTCAACTTCAAAGATGGTAAAAATGTACATCTGAGAATTGAATGAAATATGATAATTAAAAAATTTTATCTGAGATAGTTTAATTTCGTTGATTCCTTTAATCACTCAGCAAACATTTACTGAGCACTTGTATGTGTGGTAGACCCTGCCATCTATTTTATTTGTTGTTTACGTATTGAACCTTCTATCAGGTTTCTTTGTTAGCTTGCTTGCTAGCTTTTGTGGGTGCTCAGTCATGTCTGACTTTTTGCAACCCTATGGACTGTAGCCTGCCAGGCTCCTCTGTCCCTGGGATTCTCCAGGCAAAAATACTGGAGTGAGTCACCATTTCTTCCTCCAGAGAATATTTCCAACCCAGGGACTGAACCCATGCTTCCTTTGTCTCCTGCATCGGCAGGCAGATTCTTTACCACTGCGCCACCTCTTTATCAGCTTAGTTGATAATTTATGAAATTTATTTTTTCTCCTGAAGACTGACCTCTTCTATTTATATCTTAATTTTGTTTTCCATTTCATTATTTTCTGTTTTCATTCTTATGGCTCCCTTTTTATTTTATTTTTCCCAACTTTATTTGATGCCTTATCAATTTATTTCAATTCTTAGTGATTTAGATATATTTTTTAAGTACATAAATTAGTGCTGCTAAAACTGTATCTTATTGCTGATATGTGGTATTAGAACTATTGCTGTTTATTAGATGGTTGATTATTTCAATTAAAAAATTTTTTCTTTGGTAAAAAATTTATATTAGAAAAATTTGATTTACATATAGAAGATTATTTAATATTCCTAACTTTGTGATTAGTTTCTATGTTTGCTGTAGAAGAAAACATCATCTATGTTCGTAAAAAGAACATAAACTTCCAGGAACTTATTAGTATTTTTGTTGTCTAATATGTAGTCAATTTCAAAAACGTTTTATGTGCACCTGAGAAGTCCATTGAGTTTGATTTAAATTAACATGTGTGTCTTATTGGTTAAGTCATCTGGTTCATCATTATTTTTTCTTCTACTTAATTTATTATCATTGAGAGATATAATTAGTCTCCTATACCTATTTGTGTCCATATGTATTTCTTTTTGTATTTTTTGCTTTTTTTTAAAGATATTATGTTATTATGCAGTGCATAAATACTCATGACTATCAGATCTATATTGTGGAATGTAGTTATTGTTCTAAAGTGATCCTCTGTACCATATCTGGGGCTCTTTACCATGTGTTCAAGATCATTTGATGCTACTATCATGATTCTGCTTTCTTTTGGTTTGTTTTCCAGGTAGGCTTTGCTGATTTTTTAATTTTCAATTTTACAGTGTCACTGTTTTAAATTTAGCCTTTCAGTATATCATGTTTTATTATGTAACCCATCTGATTATCTTTTATTACCTTTTCATTTATTTTTTTCTAAAGGATGTATATTCTTAGGTTCCTAGTGAGATTTTTTTATAACATAAAATAGTATTCACAGAGTATTGTTTAGACTGTACATAAATTGTTTATTGTAAACCACATTTATCAGTTTGCCCCTCTGACTCATCAGCCTCTTTCTTAGTAATCTTCTTACTTAGATGGATCATGACCCTTTGGATATCACACGGTCAATCAAGTCTATAGGCTGACCTTGACTGCCATTGTCACAGCAGTTTAATCTCTGGTTTACATTCAGATGGACTCACAGCTTACTGATGGCACAACTTCTTCCCTTTATTGATTGACTGAAGTGTGCTCTTATAGAAGTGTTCATGGGAGTGTATTTCCTGAGTTCATCCATGTTTGGAATGTCTGATGTTGGTCTCTTTGTGCCTAGACAGTACTTTGACTAAAAATCTCTGGAGTCCATGATCTTTTCCCTGAAGACTTGATATTTCTCCATCATCGTTCAACATTATATCATGTTGGGAAAGTCAAAGCTTAGTTGATTTTTACCCTTCATAGATAGCTTTACCTTTGATGTCTAGTATCTTTACCAGGAAAGAGACTGAACCATTTTGATCGGTTGCGTGTGTTTTTGCTGAAACATCATGAATGTTTCAAACACCCTTTGAACTGATAGATTTGAATATTTATTTTAAAAATAATTTTTGAATTATATTTTTGAATACTTTTTTGTGCATTATTGTTTTCTTTTCCAGAGATATCAATAAGTATAAATTTGATTTCTTTTGTCTCTTATAGTGTTTATTTTCTCTGTAGTCTTTTTTTAATATAAATTTATTTATTTTAATTGGAGGTTAATTACTTTACAATATTGTATTGGTTTTGCCATACATCAACATGAATCCACCACAGGTATACACGTGTTCCTCATCCTGAACCCCTCTCCCACATTCCTCCCCATACCATCCCTCTGGGTCATCCCAGTGCACCAGCCCCAAGCATCCAGTATCATGCATCGAACCTGGACTGATGATTCATTTCATATATGATATTATACATGTTTCAATGCCATTCTCCCAAATCATCCCACCCTCTCCCTCTCCCACAGAGTCCAAAAGCCTGTTCTATACATCTGTGTCTCGTTTGCTGTCTCGCATACAAGGTTATCGTTACCATCTTTCTAAATTCCATATGTATGTGTTAGTATACTGTATTGGTGTTTTTCTTTCTGGCATACTTCACTCTGTTTAATAGGCTCCAGTTTCATCCACCTCATTAGAACTGATTCAAATATATTCTTTTTTAATAGCTGAGTAATACTCCATTGTGTATATGTACCACAGCTTTCTTATCCATTTGTCTGCTGATGGACATCTAGGTTGCTTCCATGTCCTGGCTATTATAAACAGTGCTGCGATGAACATTGGGGTACACGTCTCTCTTTCAATTCTGGTCTCCTTGGTGTATACGCCCAGCAGTGGGATTGCTGGGCCATAAGGCAGTTCTATTTCCAGTTTTTTAAGGAATCTCCACACTGTTCTCCATAGTGGCTGTACTAGTTTGCATTCCCACCAACAGTGTAAGAGGGTTGCCTTTTCTCCACACCCTCTCCAGCATTTATTGCTTGTAGACTTTTGGATTGCAGCCATTCTGACTGGCATGAAATGGTACCTCATTGTGGTTTTGATTTGCATTTCTCTGATAATGAGTGATGTTGAGCATCTTTTCATGTGTTTGTTAGCCACCTGTATGTCTTCTTTGGAGAAATGTCTGTTTAGTTCTTTGGCCCATTTTTGGATTTGGTCGTTTATTTTTCTGTAATTGAGCTGCAAGAGTTTCTTGTATATTTTTGAGATTAGTTGTCAGTTGTTTCATTTGCTATTATTATCTCCCATTCAGAAGGCTGTCTTTTCACCTTGCTTATAGTGTTCTTTGTTGTGGAGAAGCTTTTAAGTTTAATTAGATCCCATTTGTTTATTTTTGCTTTTATTTCCAGTATTCTGGGAGGTGTGTCATAGAGGATCCTGCTGTGATGTATGTCAGAGGGTGTTTTGCCTATGTTCTCCTCTAGAAGTTTTATAGTTTCTGGTCTTATGTTTAGATCTTTAATCCATTTTGAGTTTATTTTTGTGTATGGTGTTAGAAAGTGTTCTAGTTTCATTCTTTTACAAGTGGTTGACCAGTTTTCCCAGCACCACTTGATAAAGAGATTGTCTTTACTCCACTGTATATTCTTGCATCCTTTGTCAAAGATAAGGTTTCCATAGATGCATAGATTTATCTCTGGGCTTTCTATTTTGTTCCATTGATCTATATTTCTGTCTTTGTGCCAGTACCAGACTGTCTTGATGAAGTCAGGCAAGTTGATTCCTCCAGTTCCATTCTTCTTTCTCAAGATTGCTTTGGCTATTCAGGGTGTTTTGTATTTCCATACAAATTGTGAAATTATTTGTTCTAGCTCTGTGAAAAATACCATTGGTAGCTTGATAGGGATTGCATTGAATCTATAAATTGCTTTTAAAACTCTTTCGGTTTGACTCAGTGTTCTCAAGTTTTCCCTTCATGGTTCCGATTTTGTTTTATTTATTCTCCTTTCTGTTGCTTCCCAAATGGGACTTTCATTTTTACGATGGTCGTATTTACCTGCCTCCCCCTCGTTTTTTCCAGCATGTATAGATGCCATTATTTCATTAAGTTCTCTGATTTCCAGGAGGATTTTTTCAAAGCCCTCTCCAGCTTCCTGGCAATATATTTGAAGTGTGTATTGTGGGCTTACGTCTATTTTTTTTTTTTTTTGGTAATATGTCTTTGTTATCTCTTTATTAAAGCATTTTGCTTCAATCCCAGATTGTTCCTTAAAAAAAAATTATGACTGATCTGTGAATGAGGGAGGTTCTTCTCAGCTCTTGCCTGAACTATAGAATGGTTCTACTTTTATACCAATCTGTCTCTAATATGATTATTTATAATGATTCACATCTATTCTCAGCAAGAAAATCCTGTTGTTAAGTTCTAAGCTTGCTTTCCTCATTAAGAGAAGTAACTGGGTGGAACTTGTGTCTACATTTTTAATTTATTTTGTTCAGAATGGAGCTTCACTGTCTTCACTGGTTATACAACAGAACCTCATAAGAAGTATAAAACAATATAGAAAGCATGAAGAAAAAAGTAAAAATCGCCCATGATTTCATGACTTAGAGATAAATATCATCATTTGGTGTAATCAGTCCATAATTTTTAAAGCATTTCAATTTATATGGCACATATATGTTGGTGTACAAACAGTACATAAATATACAGAAAAAATGGCATACATTTATGTATGTGTGCACCTATGTTGTGCTATGATCTGGATGTAATGGGAAACTTTTCACACCAGTTTAACTTGACTCTCAGAAAAATGCTGGAAATCATCAACAACAAAAATTTAAGAGAAAGCCATGAGACTAATTATCATAAAATCACTTTAAAAATTTAGATTTAAGTAGTACAAAAATTCGAACTGACTTTTGCTCAGAAGACATTGAGGAGAGAAAGGAATCCTTTTTGGTGCAATGATTGTGTGAATGGAAACTAGGGAATTAAGAAGCCGAGAAAGGTCAAACTGGTTTCAGCTGAGCTTTTCACTGGCAAAGAGGAAACAGATGGGAATTTGCTGAGACTCCACAAGCCTGTGCTTTGAACACAAACATTTGAATACAAACATTTTCTTTTTTTTTTTTTTCTTGAGAACAACAACTCATTTGCAAAAGATAGAAGAGACTGGAGAGCTCTGAAACTCACCAACTGTCTGTGAAGAATTTTCCTCGTCCTTTAGCTCAGGCAGGAGATGGGGAAGGAGTGGATGGTGAAAGGTAGTTTATATGTTCCCTTGTTTTGCAACTTTCTCGTTCTCCCCAAATTGCCTCCTCAGATAACTTATTCATCCTGATCTATGTGATCTCTATGTTATGCTATGATCTCAATACATCTTTCATTAGTATTCTCTGCAAGCAAAAATGAGATGTTACATGATTCATTCTGATATAATAGTAAGTTTTTTATTATCTTTAAATAAACAAAAGCTTTTCTCTGTTAATTTGCACCTCTCACATTTCTTCATTCAGAACATAATCTGTGGAACAAAATCTCTCACCTTTGCTCCTTTTATTTTTTATATTTTCTACTGTTACTTTATACTTAACGCTTACAAGTAATAGTGAAAAAAGCATCACAGATATATAATTTGTGCAGATTTCATTTGGTCTTGTTGAAAATTACACAGAACCATTTCATTAGTATCTGAAATATAATATAAACTTCAAGCCTCAGTCAGGATATATGGTTAGGAATTGAATGAGCTTGAAACTGTATTGTATTTGCACATATTTGAGACATCCATTTGGGCAATAGACTATAAAATAGCTGGTTTAGCAGACTAAATGGAGTAAATGCATTAAATTTTTAGATCATTTGAAATCATCTTAGATGAATTCCGAATGAGAAAAATAATCCATATGCATTAAAAAGAAACTAAAATTACTCTGTATTAGAGAATGTGTATTCATAATCATTGTAAAGCTGTCTTACTAATGATTTTATATGGCCATATAATGCTAACCATTTAAAAATGCCAGACACTTTTTATTATAAAAAATAATTCAAAAATGTTACAAACCATTCCAATACAGGGAAGAGCACAGTGCCACTACCTTAACACACTGTGTGTAAATTTTACCATCCATTATCACAAGTTTTTGTCTTAGGCAGATTTTTACATAGTTATAGTTGAATCTATAGTCCATAGCCTATAAAGTACGTTTTGCATTTGCTATATTTTACTTATTTATAGCGGCAGAGGTAGTTCACTAGTCCAGGTATTTGTTCTATAACTTGCTTAAACATTGCTCATGGGCTGGATGTATGTCTCTGTGTGTTAGTAGCTCTGTTGTGTCTGACTCTTTGCAACCCCACGGGCTCTAGCCCTCCAGGCTCCTCTGTCTGTGGGATTCTCCAGGCAAGAATACTGGAGTGGGTTGCCAGTTTCTTCTCCACACTGGCTGGAGAGTCTGCCATTTTTCTACTGAAATATAATTATAATATGTATTGATTTATACATATATATGTATAGATAATCATTTTTACCCATTTTGGATTATATTGTTGAGAAGGATAATTACTGAGTTAAAGGGTGTAATATGCTTTGTGGTTTTTGACACATATAGCCACGTTGCCTTAGAAAACTTTTATGTAATTTCAGAGTGCCATTAGCAATGTATGAATCTGACAGTTTCACTGCACCACCATCAAAATATAATTATTAAAGAAACTAATTTAATAGACTTGATATACTTTTCTGGATTTTGTCTAAATTCTTTGCAGAATAGGTCCAGTACTGCTGTGGAAATACAGTTGTGGTAAGAGAGAATGAAGCAAGAGACCCAAGGTGTTTCGGTGGGTTTTACCAGTAAAGGCCAGGGGAGGGTGACGAATGAGGTGTTTCAGCTAGATGCAGATGGAGTACAGAAGGGTTTCCATTCAGAATTCCAGGCTTTCCTCCTGCTTTTTGGTTCAGGCTTTAAAATTTGTCATGTTCTCCTGTTTGTTGGAAGAAAAGAAATAATCTCTACCACCTGCCACTTTAATAAGAGATTTATTACTTTAATCCCCTCAGACTCTGTTTTGTGTGTGTTAGCCGAAGATAGGGTCTCATCTGACATTTCACCCGGGCTCTCTGTGCACTCACACTGTCACACCTCTAGTGCAGGGGAAGTTCTGCAAATGCTTTCTGAGTCCTGCCTGAGGAGGAGGCAACTTCTGAATGGAAAGTCTGACTTTTGGAGACTCTAGTAGAATTTTTTTTTCAAGTATTATTTTTTATAATTTCTGGTACTTGGAAGACCTAGGACTTCAAATAGCCTTAGGCAATTTGACCACTGGTCAATTATAGTAAGCGATTCAATTACTTTTGCAATTGGCAGTGAGCAGCACAATGGGACCTGGCAGGGACTTACTGTATTTCAGGCATGAGGGAAAGTCTGTGATGGTCTGCCACCTTGACAAGTGTGTGTGTGTGTGTGTGTGTGTGTGCGTGCATGCACACACACATACATTGGCGAGGGAAGTAATGGGGTTTGGAATTATGTTTGCTATCTAGGTAATACTGTATAAGGTGAGGAAATCAATATAGCTCTGTTTTTTGTGTTTCGTCTTTACTGAAAGATATTTAATTTTCTGTCTTGATTAAAACTAGACATGTTTCTCTGGTTACTGGGTCTATTTGCTAGGGCAAAGTGTAAGATGAACACATTATCCGGTGTGCTAATTAGAGCAAAGGTCAAGACTGTGTGCATATGTGTGTGTGTCTGGACGCTCATGCCCATGTCCAGTATTTGAAATAGAAGTGGTGACCCACTAAACTGAACAAGCCTTGAGTGTTTCTGTTTTTAAAGAAAAAAAGGAGTTTCTATTTGTAAGTAGAGTTATAGACGATGGGAAAAGAGCTGGTAGAACCAGAGACGTTAAAGATCCAGGAGAGAGAGGGAATGGCTAATAGAATAATGCTCTTATTCACAATTCACAAGTATGACTGATTGGGCAATACGAAGAGATAGTCCAGTGTGGATTGATGGTGGATCTGAAAACTGAGCAACAGAAAATAACTGAAGTCATGGGAATGGTGAACATGTGGGAGATCATGCTGAAGGTGGAGAAACTAAAAACAAACTTAGATGTGGAGACCTGAAAAGAAGGAGCAAGTGGAAAGAAAACTTGTGACTGTGAGTTCTGTGTTGTCTATCTTGTTGCTTTAGTCTACAAATATCACAACAGTCTATACTTGTCACCTCAGAAAATCAAAATTAAATTTTTTTCCAAGAATTTTAGGATAAAATACATGCTAGTATGCCTTCATTTTATTTAGAGTATTAGAAGACTTAAAGCAATTACACTTCTGAGTTTATATTCAGAAAAACTGAAAGCAAAGATTTGAATAGGTATTTGTATACTCACATTCTTTTTTTTTAAATTTATTTATTTTAATTGGAGGCTAATTACTTTACAATATTATAGTGGTTTTTGCCATACATTGATATGAATCAGCCATGGGTTTACATGTGTTCCCCATCTTGAACCCCTCTCCCACCTCCCTTCCCATCCCATCCCTCTGGGTCATCCCAGTGCATCAGCCCTGAGCACCCTGTCTCATGCATTGAACCTGGACTGGCGATCTGTTCCACATATGATAATATACGTGTTTCAATGCTACTCTCTCAGATCATCCCACCCTCACCTTCTCCCACAGAGTCCAAAAGACTGTTCTATACATCTGTGTCTCTTTTGCTGTCATCCATACAGGGTCATCATTGCCATCTCTCTAAATTCCATATATATGTGTTAGTATACTGTATTGGTGTTTTTCCTTCTGGCTTACTTCACTCTGTATAATAGGCTCCAGTTTCATCCACCTCATTAGAACTGATTCAAATGTATTCTTTTTAATAGCTGAGTAATATTCCATTGTGTATATGTACCACAGCTTTCTTATCCATTCCTCTGCTGATGGACATCTAGGTTGCTTCCGTGTCTTGGCTATTATAAACAGTGCTGTGATGAACACTGGGGCACATGTGTCTCTTTCAATTCTGATTTCCTCGGTGTATACTCACATTCATAGCAGCATTATTCACAATAGCCAAAAGGTAGATGCAAAGTAAGGGTCCTTCAGTGGATGAAGGGATAAACAAAATGTGATATATACATATGATGAAATATTATCCAGTCTTAAAAAGGAAGGAAATCCTGATACATGCTTCAGCATGGATAAACCTTGAGGACATTGTGCTAAGTGAAATAGGCCAGCCCCAAAAGGATAAATATTGTTATGATTCTATTTATATGAGGTACTTTAAATAGTCAAATTTATAGAGAAATAAAGTAGAATGGTGGTTGCCTGGGGCTGTGGGGAAGGAGGATGGGGAGTTAGTATTTAATAGGTATTGAGGTTTAGTTGGGGAAGATGAAAAGTTCTGGAGCTGTATGATGGTGATGGCTGCATAACTATGCGAATGCACTTAATGAATGAACTCTATAACGTAAAATCAGTTAAAGTGGTAAATTTTATGTTATGTATATTTTGTCACAATAACAAAATGCTGGCGGCCATATAAATGAAGTTGTATCCCCCCAAATTATAGTAATCTCTTGCCAGATACAGCTTTTGGAACTCTTGGGTCCATTTATAGTGATTTAAATTTTTATAAGAAAATTTAAAATCTGAGGTTATTTACATATATAAAGTTTAGTTCCATCCTTGACACATGTTTCCATATCTGGCTATCAAAATCCATTATTAAGGTTTATAATACACAAAACACAAATTTCTGGGCCCTGCCCCAGACCATTTAAATCATACTCTCCAGGGGTGGCAGCCAAATATTAGTATTGGAGTAGTTGTTTCAATGATCCTTATTCAACAAAGGAATAGTAAAACCTCTGATTAATTTTTCTCTTTCAGATATGTATGTATATCTCTGGGAGGGGTCACACAAAGAAAAAAGATTTTTTTATATTTTTCCCTTTTGACAAATGTTTAGTAGACTAGTTTAGGGAAATAATACTTCTTTTATTATTATTTTTAAAGTTTCCCCACCAAGGAAGTTCTGAAATAATATTTCTTAATCATCATGATAAATTTTAAAAAGATGTAAGCATTTTGTAAAAGCGAATTAAAGGAGCACCAATAATAACTAACATAGAAGTGACTGCCATCCTTGGTGAGTAGAAGTTCACAGTCAGGTATTAGTTAATATAAAGAAATAAAGAAATTTGACAGTTTTAACACCGCAAATGTTGTGAAACACTATATGTAGTGCTGATTTTCATGAGGCCTGTATCGGGCAGGGATTTGGGAATTTATATATAGAAAGAATGTAAATGTAAGATATTAAATTTCAAACTAGTGGGTGATGATTCTTGATTTGTTTTTAACTGGATGGTAGGCTGTGAGTACAGATACTTCAACAGATCACTGGAAAGCAGCAGTGGTTCTAGAACAAGTGAAGAAGGATCTCCTGGAAGATTTCCTACCAGGACAGGCTTTTAATAACAAATCTGATTTGTTTTGGACAAGATGTCTTTTAGATTTTTACTTACTCTGCTTTAAAATATTATATATATTTAGTTACTTAAGTTTTTTTTCCTGTTCGACCTTTTATTTTCTATGAAAAAATATTTCTAACCGTTTTACCAGCTCCAGAAATTTTCAAAAGCAGTATTGGCAAAAGATTACTGTAATTATTTCAGGAATGAAAATAAACATTTATACACTCACACTTCATTAACTTAAGGAAAATTGGATAAGTAACTGAAAACATTTTAATACGGGTGGCAGGACAAGGCATTAATAATTTAATGAAATGATTTCCCCTATGCCTCACCTCTTTCCTATCCTATTGGAGCATACTTAGAAGAAAAAAAAAAAGAAGTTGTCAGCTCACAGGGAGGACTGTCTTGAAAGAATTTGTGAAAGTGAAATCCTTGAAGCTACAGCCTGTGGGCAGCCATCAGAGTCTATGCGGTTAAGGTGATGCCCATTGGGGAGACAGAGAAAAAGTACTTTTTTAATTTCTGTAGGCCACTGCATCAACTGTCCTTGATGATGGGGAAGAATAAGTGTGCCATGGCAGAAGGCTGTCCTCAAAAGAGGAACAGTAAGATAGCAATTTCAATGGGATAAGAATCTGGGCCCTCCTCATTTCCTCTGGACCTTTTCAATCCTGGGGTCCTTGTACAGTTCCTGGAAGAGAATGGAAGTAAATCCTAATAGGTGATTTTGATCAGCTGTTTTCCCACTGAGTTGGCTGGGGACTCAGATCTAGGAATAATTTGAACCACTGGACAAACAATTCTAGTACCATGTTGTGGAGCAATTTATGCGTCGTACATATGATGAAGAGTGATGAGGTGCATATATTGCTTACCATTTATTTTCAAAATTGATTTTCACAAGACCTGTTTTTAGGTGGATGGGGCTTTAATTTTACCTAATGGTAGACAAAGCTTTCCCTGAATCAGGCATTAGAGAAAGAGGGAAAGACTGTGGAAATGGTTCTGAGCACAAGTATAAGTGACAATATTGTGAGAAAGATCAATGCAAATTTGGAAGGTTTCCTAGAATTACTGACTTTATAAAAATTGTTGTTTTAAGGCTGAATTAGTAACTATCAGAATCCATACACAATTTTTTGTTTTGCATTTTAAAAATTGCTACAGTATAATAGAGTTGCTGTTGAAAGTATGTGTGAAAATACCAGTAGGGGAGCAGATTTCTTTTTTTAACTGATTAAAATGTGTGGAGCTGCTGTGATGATTTCCTCTGTGTTTCCTTTGGCTGCAGATAATACCACAAAGTGAACTCAGTGACGCACACAGGCAGCTGATAACAGCTGACACATGTGGATCTTAAGCCAAGTGTGTATTATCAGAAAACGAGCTAAAAACCCCATAAAACTCCCCACTGCCTGACTTGAAAACATTCCTTTTGAAATCGGTTAATGACTGATAATATTTTAAGTTTTGCATGCAAACACACTTCCAGAAATATGAATTGAAAGCAAGAGTATGCCCCTTTAATGAATGTGAGCTAGGTACACAACAGAAATATTGATGTACTTTTAATAGCAGAATATCTGAGAACTGCATAAATCATTCACTGGAATTTAGAACAAAATATTGGATAGCCTTTATTTGCCTTTTAAAATTTAATTTTAATATTTTAATCAAAGTTAAACATTGATAAGAGTTTAAAAAGTCAAACAATACCACAGGCTTAAAAAAGAAAATAGCAGTTCTCTGCTAAACCTCTTTCCACCATAGATTCCAGCTCCCTAGAGACACCACTTTCAATCATTTTAGTCATAGCCTTTATTATTTACTTTAATATTTTAAAAATAAACTGCTTACATTGTTGTTTCTTAATTTTCATTCTTATACATTAACTATGACTTCCTATTATAAAAGATATGAATTTTGGTCTCTTCCAATCCTAGCTTCTCTGTTTATACTTTCCTTTTCCAATCTTTCCAATAATAGTTTTTCTGTTAAATTGTTTGGTGCATGTTTCCTGGTTAAATTTCATACTTATAATGGTTATTCAAATATAATTCACCACTGAGCCATAGGGAATTATTATCATATTTCTTTCTTGTACAACTTTTCATTTTCCCTCACAACCGACTTTTGTCAAATTTAGTTTCCTATGCATACACATATCATTCACTTATTCCCAAGCTCCCCAACAGGACTTCAGGTCTCCTGTCATTACTCAGTATGGTCAAACACACCAAGTGTGGTGGTTGCAGACATGCACTGCTCAGATCGTTGAGAGAGCCAGCTACAGGGTGCATGAGGCTCACTTGTAGTTACTGTTTCCATGAATGACTAGGCTGCTCTTTCCCTGAGTTGCTCCCAGCCAATGACTGAGCATAGCAGGGGGATCAGGGTCCCCTTTCTGCTCTAGTAACAGTGAGCAGTCTTTGCCTGGGGATTCCCATCTTCACTGGCTTAGCTGAAGATTTCTTACGATGGTATTGTTTGGGAATCTCTTACCAAATCCTTCCCTTCCCTTTCTCCTTTCAAGTGTCGAGTCAGCACTCCAGCCTGAAGGTCTCCCTACGTAATCCTGCTCTATTCCTGTTTATGCATCACAGACATTTCTCCCAATAAATACCTTGCATGTCTAATCTTATCTTGACCCCTGCTTCCTAGAGGTCATAAGTGGGCACAGGGTGCTGGGTGGGAGGGTTCTGAGGAAACAGGCACTAAGATGGGACCTGGGGACTGGCTTGGTCTTTGCCAGGTTAGGTGGACCTCATCGTGAGAGGAAAGTGAGGCCTGGTACAGCTGGAGGCCCAGTTACTTAAGATTTCAATTTGTGATTTGGGAAGCCAGACAGCCAGAGGGCTGATTATTGCAAAACTGTATTGATGTCCTACAAGGGATAATGAGAAACTGAGGGGTGATTAGCACATGGTTAAGAGATAATTGTGCGCACCAGAGGGACTTTTTCACAGGTTACAAGTAAGTCCTTATCTTCTACTGTGGAAAAACATAGCCAACCAGCATCATTCTCAGCACAGGGACTAAATGTATCTGTAATGCAAACTAAGGACTGTCTGATTTCACAATCCAGTCACTTTGCAATAGGTCAATAAAAAGGGCCCAATGATGCAATTTACTTTGAGCCCTTTACTATGTTCACCTATGTAGATTAGACAGAGAGCTTCTGCTTTATATAACACTGGCAAAAAATTAGTGTTTCACAGCTATTTAAATTATTTCAGGTACATTCAAATTATCAAGGATAAGTCTGAAAGTTGAATATCAATATAATTTCTTGATTGTAATCTTCACAATCCTATGGACTATAGCCCACGAGGCTCCTCTGCCCATAGCATTCTCCAGACAAGAATACTGGAATGGGTTGCCATGCCCTCCTCCAGGGGATCTTCCTAACCCAGGGGTCAAACCCGCATCTCACGTCTCCTGCACTGGCACACAGGTTCTCTACCTGTAGCGCCACCTGGGAATCCCTCTATTGTATTTGGGAAGGTGGATTAATAGCTTGTCTTTTTATGTAACTTCCTTCTTGTATATTCAAAAAGCAACATCTTCAAAGATTTAAAAACTCTTAGAGTAAGATTACCACTGATTCTTAATTTATGATATCTCACTTCAGTAGAAGTTAAATTGGTACTAACTATGAAGAAAAAGTTTGAAAATCAATGTAACAATTTATACAAAATTACAGGAAATCTTGTGAATTTGAGAGACAGTGGTTAAACAAGCTATTTTATTGATGGCAAATTTGTTAATCCCTTCAGTCATTTATCAAATGTATTAATACAAATCAATCAGGGCTATAGTGTGCAATTTCTTTTAAAAAATTCTGTGATTTAGGATTTCCATTATAGTGGTCTTTTTTAAAAAATTCATAGGAGTTTTCTGTGTTCACATATTCACATCTAATTTTTATTTTTGAGAGACTTGTTTTTTATTTTACTATCGGTTGCCATTGGAGAGGAACATTATTGGCCACCTTGTGCATATGGGACTTTTGTGGGAAAGTGAAATGCCATGGCCCATTTACAACCATACTAAAAAACAACAATAAAGTCATGAGGGTACCGCCATCCCACAGTGGTTACTACTACAGTATCAGTCGTGGCACTATTTTGGTGAACAGACTTAGAGGTCTGAGCACCTCTCAAAGTGATTTTTATCTTTGAACAAATATAGAGATGGGTCAGCAGAGTGAATTACTCATTGAGGGCTTGGCAAGAGGGAGTTACTATGAACAAATCCTGGTGAGTTTAATGACTCTTTAGGAACATGCAGGCACTTATGAGTCTCTGGGGTTGCAACTTGGGTACTTCACGAATATGAAATTGCCAGTCTAGTTAAAAGAGGCAGAAATTATGCAATGCTTTTAAGAAGCAATTTTAATATGAAAGGAGCACTGGAAACCAGACAGGGCATAACAATATTATGTTACTAACTTTCATTCTGTCATCATGAAACAGTGAGTTGATTCCATGAGGAAGATGGAACAAAAGTGACTTTTTAGAAATTTTTTTTTTTTCCTGCTAAGAGTAGAAGAGATAATCAGGGCAAGATTTTTTATTTTCAGTAAAAATGTATATCTTATCCATTTATGTATACCACTTAATTTTTCTCAAGGATGTTTGTCATCTTACACAAAATTTGTCGTTTATCCCTCTTTCTCAAAATAGAAAATAAATGATAATTACAGAGACTAGTGCATTCATGAAAGATATAAGAATAGAGATTCTCTTCATATGCTCTTTTAATTCTGTAGTTTGGCCAGAATCAAAGATGACTAGCTTTGGAGAATGATGCTGGATAAATCAAATAGTCACTCTGTTTACAGCAACTGTTCCATTTCTGATATCCATTTTGGGATATTACAAATATTTTCTTTTTTCTATGTCAAAATATAAAACATACCAAATAAATCATTTTAGACTGCCTGAGTTAATTAGTTCCTAAGGCATTGGCCATTCCATAGGACTTCATACACATTCATTGCACTGGTGATATCATGCTGACAGGACAGGAAAATTTGCTTGTCTGCTGGGTGTGTTGGAGTACACATACTTCTACAAATACAGGGGTCTGATACCTCAGTACATTTTTTGGAGTCCAAAAGTCCTTGGTGCGAAAGATAGATATCTTCACAAATGAACTCTTCAACCTTTAGTAGGACTGTTGAAGGGCTTCCCCGGCAGCACAATGGTAAAGAATATATCTGCAATGTAGGAGCTGCAGGAGATGCATGTTCGATCCCTGGGTCAGGAAGATCCCTTGAAGAAGGGCATGGCAACCCACTCCAGTATTCTTGCCTGGAGAATTCCATGGACAGGGAGTCTGGCTGGCTACAGGCCATGGGATCGCAAAGAGTCAGACACAATTGAAGTAACTGAGTACACACACAAACAGGACTGTGTACATTTTGGAAGTAGTTTATTCCACATATTGGAATACTGCCTAATCTATTAACTGGATGACCTAAAAAGCTGCCAACTTTAAGTAATGCCCAGAGTAAGAGAAGGCTCTTCAACTGGCTCAGGCTGCAGTGTAAGCAGCCCAACCACTTGGCTCTAATGTCCAAGGGAATCCCATGTTACTGAGAGTGTCTATAGAAGATCAGAGTGCTGTGGCAAGAGCTGATGAGAAAATTATGGTGGAGACTCATACCTTTGACTCAAGAGATGGCTGGCATGGAAAGCTGGCTCACTTCTCTTTCTGCCTCATGGCTCCTCTATTACCAAGGAAGTTCATGGGCACTTGCTTGGTCTGAGTCCATGCACACTATCCCTGCCGCCTTTTTTCATGGGCAAGTCTGGGAGGCATTTTGTAAACTCATCAGGAGGTCCCAGAAGAGCATGTGTCAATACCACACAACCAAAGACCACCAGGAACACAGCTGTAGTTGAGCAAGTTGGGTTTCATGCTAGCTACAGTCAGAGAGAACATACCAGATGAGGAAATGTGGGAGAGCTCTGTCAAAGGCAGTGAGGAAGTTGTCATTGTTCAGTTTCTCAGTCGTATCCAACTCTTTACAACACCAAGGACTGAAGCCTGCCAGGCTTCCCTGTCCTTCACCATCCCTTGGAGTTTGCTCAAACTTATGTCCATTGAGTTGGTGATGCAATTCAACCATCTTATCCTCTGTCATCCCCTTTTCCTCCTGCTTTCAATCTTTCCCAGCATCAGTTTCTTTTCCAATGAGTTGGCTGTTCGCATCAGGTGGCCAAAGTATTGGAGTTTCAGCTTTATCATCAGTCCTTCCAATGAATATTCATGGTTGCTTTCCATTAGGACTGACTGGCTTAATCTCCTTACAGTCCAAGGGACTCTCAACAGTCTTCTCCAACACCACAGTTCAAAAGCATCAATTCTTTGGTGCTCAGCTTTCTTTATGGTCCAACTCTCACATCCATACGTGACTACCGGAAAAACCATAGCTTTGACTAGACAGACTTTTGTTGGCAAAATCATGTCTCTGCTTTTTAATATGCTGTCTAGGTTTGTCATATCTTTTCCTCCAGGACCAAGCATCTTTTAATTTCATGGCTACAGTCACCATCTGCAGTGATTTTGGAGCCCCAGAAAATAAAGTCTGTCACTGTTTCCATTGTTTCCTCATCTATTTGCCATGAAGTGGTGGGACCAGATGCCATGATCTTTGTTTTTAAAAGTTGAGTTCTAAGCCAGCTTTTTCACTCTCCTCTTTCACGTTCATCAAGAGGTTGTTTAGCTCCTCTTTGCTTCCTACCACAAGGGTGGTGTCATCTGCATATCTGAGGCTATTGATATTTTTCCCAACAATTTTGATTTCAGCTTTTGCTTCATCCAGCCCAGCATGTTGCATGATGTACTCTGCATATAAGTTAAATAAGCAGGGTGACAATATACAGCCTTGACATACTCCTTTCCCAATTTGAAACCAGTTCGTTGTTCCATGTCCAATTCTAACTGTTGCTTCTTGACCTGTGTACAGGTTTCCTTAGAGAATTTTTAGTTGTGCTGGGTACTTTGAGAAGTGTTCAACACAGAAGCTTGGCTCTGAATCCAATGCTATCAGGAAGTGAGGATAATTCTATGATTAGGGATTTTATATCTTATCTATAATGTGGGAGGAATAAAGTGAAGTCATGTCAATAACTGGTAAAGAAGTAGCAGTCACATTAACAAGGTTAGAGAGATGCTTTCTGATTCTTATTGTTTGGACAGTGTTCATATTTTGCCTGTTTTCAGATATAATTATGTTTCAGATATAATAGTTTTCTATTCTAACCTATTTTAATTGCAGTGTAGCCTTGTCTGTTGTTGATGTTCTATTAAATTATTTGTGTCTAGGAGGAGAATACCAAGACCTAGCTATGAGTACCAGATATTAGTGTAGCTGATAGTTCTAGGTCAATCATTTCAGAAGCTGGTTTTCTCTCTCTTAAAAGCCACTGGTAGGCAGCTTCCCTGGTGGTCCATTGCTTAAGAATTTGCCTTGCAATCAGGGCACATGGTTTTGAACCTTGTTCAGGGAAGTAAAATCCCACGTGCCGCGGAGCATCTGAGCCCTTGCACTCTAGATCTTATGTGCCACAGCTAGAGGCAATGTGCCGCATCAAAGTCCCGACAGTGCCAAATGAATAAGTATTGTTTTAAAAAGCCACTGGGGATAGCACTTATCTCAGTAACAGCTCTTTATGTTGGCTTTTTATCCTTCCCTGTCTCACTCTTACTCCTTGGAATAGAAGTTTGGCTTGCTACACTTTATCCCAGTCTGTACCCTCATCCTTCTCCAGGCATGATAATCCAAGCTAAGACACTCTTTTAGGGAAAAGATAATGTTCCAAGTAGTATGCTTCTTTGGGATGAAGGCAGTTTAGGGTTGATTCCTGGCAGCAGTTTTCTGTGGTGGCCATGAACATGGTGCTGTGGACATGAGCAGTAGCATCTATTGGACTTGGCCTGGGGCATGGTGACTGAGGACCAGAGACCCACCACACTCATGTCCTTCTGGATATGTTGTTCCTGTGTAAGCCTCTGGATTGCACTCATCTCACATGCTAGTAAAGTACTGCTCAAAATTCTCCAAGCCAGGCTTCAGCAATACGTGAACCATGAACTTTCAGATGTTCAAGTGGGTTTTAGAAAAGGCAGAGGAACAAGAGATCAAATTGCCAACATCTGCTGGATCATGGAAAAAGCAAGACAGTTCCAGAAAAACATCTATTTCTGCTTTATTGACTAAGCCTTTGATTGTGTGGATCATAATAAACTGTGGAAAATTCTGAAAGAGACGGGAATACCAGACCACCTGACCTGCCTCTTGAGAAACCTGTATACAGGTCAGGAAGCAACAGTTAGAACTGGACATGGAACAACAGACTGGTTCCAAATAGGAAAAGGAGTACGTCAAGGCTGTGTACTGTCACCCTGCTTATTTAACTTATATGCAGAGTACATCATGAGAAATGCTGGGCTAGAGGAAGCACAAGCTGGAATCAAGATTGCTGGGAGAAATATTAATAACCTCAGATATGCAGATGACACCACCCTTATGGCAGAAAGTGAAGAAGAACTAAAGAGCCTCTTGATGAAAGTGAAAGAAGAGAGTGAAAAAGTTGGCTTAAGGCTCAACATTCAGAAAATGAAGATCATGGCATCTGGTCCCATCACTTCTTGGCAAATAGATGGAAAACAGTGGAAACAGGAAATGGATTTTTGGGGGCTCCAAAATCACTGCAGATGGTGATTGCAGCCATGAAATTAAAAGACACTTACTCCTTGGAAGGAAAGTTATGACCAACCTAGACAGCATATTAAAAAGCAGAGACAATACTTCGCCAACAAAAGTCCATCTAGTCAAGGCCATGGTTTTTCCAGTAGTCATGTATAGATGTGAGAGTTGGACTATAAAGAAAGCTGAGCACAGAAGACTTGATGCTTTTGAACTGTGGTGTTGAAGAAGACTGTTGAGAGTCCCTTGGACTGCAGGGAGATCCAACCAATCCATCCTAGAGGAGATCAATCTTGTGTGTTCATTGGAGAGACTGATGTTAAAGCTGAAACTACAATACTTTGGCCACCTGATGCAGAGAGCTGACTCATTTGAAAAGACCCTGATGCTGGGAAAGATTGAAGGCAGGAGGAGAAGGGGAAAACAGAGGATGAGATGGTTGGATGGCACCACTGACACAATGGACATGGGTTTGGATGGACTCCGGGAGTTGGTGATGGACAGGGAGGCCTGGCATGCTGTGGTTCATGGGGTAGCTAAGAGTCAGACATGACTGAGTGACTGAACTGAACTGAACTGAAGCCTCTTGAATGAAACTATAATCTCGAAAAAAAGAAGGTAAGTAGGAACATTCTGATTTTACTGTGGAAAAACTTAGAATAAACTAACTGTATCATGTGTTGGCTAATATTATGTTTCTACCACCAAAATGACCTGAGACAGAAAACAGTTTCAAAGATCATGAAAATAAAAGTCTGCTTCCCAATATATGGCTTGATAATTCAGCCTCATAATTAGAAGTGTTGACAGTGACCAGAGAGGGGCATGGTCTAAGAAGAAGCAGAGAAAGCCCAGGCTATTTAAATTTTCTTATCTCTACATCATTACATGTTAAAAATATACAACAAATATATATTTCTTTTGTAATCAGTAAAATACAAGCATTATTTTAGAAGAATATTATCAAAGCAAACTGAGTACTGAATGGTCAAAACTGATTACCAGTGCCTGGCATTCAGTTCAGTTCAGTTCAGTCACTCAGTTGTGTCCGACTCTTTGTGACCCCATGAACTGCAGCATGCCAGGCCTCCCTGTCCATCACCAACTCCGGAAGTCTACCCAAACTCATGTCCATTGAGTCGATGAAGCCATCCAACCATCTCATCCTCTGTCGTCCCCTTCTCTTCCTGCCTTCAATCTTTCCCAGCATCAGGGTCTTTTCAAATGAGTTAGCTCTTTGCATGAGGTGGCCAAAGTATTGGAGCTGCAGCTTCAAAATCAGTCCTACCGATGATCACCAGGACTGATCTTTAGGATGGACTGGTTGGATCTCCTTGCGTTCCAAGGGACTCTCAAGAGTCTTCTCCAACACCACAGTTCAAAATCATCAATTCTTCAGCACTCAGCTTTCTTTATAGTCCAACTCTCACATCCATACATGACTACTGGAAAAACCATGGCCTTGACTAGATGGACCTTTGTTGGCAAAGTAATGTCTCTGCTTTTTAATATGCTGTCTAGGTTGGTCATAACTTTCCTTCCAAGGAGTAAGTGTCTTTTAATTTCATGGCTGCAATCACCATCTGCAGTGATTTTGGAGCCCAGAAGAATAAAGGCAGCCACTGTTTCCACTGTTTCTCCATCTATTTGCCAGGAAATGATTAAACCGGATGCCATGATCTTCGTTTTCTGAATGTTGAGCTTTAAGCCAACTTTTTCACTCTCTTCTTTCACTTTCTGCCATAAGGGTGGTGTCATCTGCATATCTGAGGTTATTGATATTTCTCCCGGCAATCTTGATTCCAGCTTGTGCTCCCTCCAGCCCAGCGTTTCTCATGATGTACTCTGCAAATAAGTTAAATAAGCAGGGTGACAGTACACAGCCTTGACGTACTCCTTTTCCTATTTGGAACCAGTCTGTTGTTCCATGTCCAGTTCTAACTGTTGCTTCCTGACCTGCATACAGATTTCTCAAGAGGCAGGTCAGGTGGTCTGGTATTCCCATCTCTTTCAGAATTTTCCACAGTTTATTGTGATCCACACAGTCAAAAGTTTTGGCTTAGTCAATAAAGCAGAAATAGATGTTTTTCTGGAACTGTCTTGCTTTTTCCATGATCCAGCAGATGTTGGCAATTTGATCTCTTGTTTCTCTGCCTTTTCTAAAACCCATTTGAACAATTGGAAGTTCACGATTCATGTACTGCTGAGGACTGGCTTGGAGAATTTTAAGCATTACTTTACTATCGTGTGAGATGAGTGCAATTGTGAGGTAGTTTAAGCATTCTTTGGCATTGCCTTTCTTTGGGACTGGAATGGAAACTGACCTTTTCCAGTCCTGTGGCCACTGCTGAGTTTTCCAAATTTGCTGGCATATTGAGTGCAGCACTTTCACAGCATCATCTTTCAGGATTTGAAATAGCTCAACTGGAATTCCATCACCCCCACTAGCTTTGTTCATAGTGATGTTTCCTAAGGTCCACTTGACTTCACATTCCAGGATGTCTGGCTCTAGGTGAGTGATCACACCATCATGATTATCTGGGTCGTCAAGATCTTTTTTGTACAGTTCTTCTGTGTATTCTTGCCACCTCTTTTTAATATCTTCTGCTTCTGTTAGGTCTCTACAATTTCTGTCCCTTATTGAGCCCATCTTTACGTGAAATGTTCCCTTAGTATCTCTAATTATCTTGAAGAGATCTCTAGTCTTTCCCATTCTATTTTTTTCCTCTATTTCTTTGCATTGATCACTGAGGAAGGCTTTCTTATCTCTCCTTGCTATTCTTTGAAACTCTGCATTCAAATGGGTATATCTTTCCTTTTCACCCTTGCTTTTGCTTCCCTTCTTTTCACAGCATTCATTTCAGTTCAGTTCAGTTGCTCAGTCGTGTCCGACTCTTTGCGACCCCATGAATTGCAGCACGCCAGGCCTCCCTGTCCATCACCAACTCCCAGAGTTCACTCAAACTCACATCCATCGCGTCAGTGATGCCATCCAGCCATCTCATCCTCTGTCGTCCCCTTCTCCTCCTGCCCCCAATCCCTCCCAGCATCAAAGTCTTTTCCAATGTGTCAACTCTGCGCATGAGGTGGCCAAAGTACTGGAGTTTCAGCTTCAGCATCATTCCCTCCAAAGAAATCCCAGGGTTGATCTCCTTTAGAATGGACTGGTTGGATCTCCTTGCAGTCCAAAGGACTCTCAAAAGTCTCCTCCAACACCACAGTCAAAAGCATCAATTCTTCGGCGCTCAGCTTTCTTCACAGTCCAACTCTCACATCCATACAAGTTGTACCAAATAGTTATTAAATGTATCTTAATAGAAATAGTAACTCATTAAAACACTTAAACTAGTCTTGTTAATATTTTCTCAACTAATAGTATCAATTTGTACTATAATACTGATAATTTTTGTCTTTTTTTTAAACAAACTCCTGAAAAGAAAAAAACCAAAATTTCTGTTTTTTTTTTTTGGCATATTTATCACTGTATTTGGAGAAGCTACTGAGGAGTTCATGCTTTTGCTATAATCAAATCTGTGATCACATGACATTAACAAGTAGTAATTTGCTGGTAACATTCTGAGTTATTGGGGGAAAGTATTGATAGAGAGATACTTAAAGGAGTCATACAGGAAATGTCATGACATTCACTTTTGTGGGCAGTAAGGGCAGAGAGAATCTGTCTTCAGCTCTAATTTCAACAATGAAATGCCTCTTTCTGCCAAAAGAAGTCTCATTCTACCAAATCCTCCCCCCCTTTTTTTCTTTCATTTGATGCTAATATGGTATATTTTTCTCCATTCACTGACTTTAAAAAAAAAATATTGCAGTAGAGTGCATGTACAATGTTGTGTTATTTTCAGGTATACAGAAAAGTGATTCAGTTATACATCTAGTCATTCTTTTTCAGATTCTTTTCTCATATAGGTAATCACAGAATACTGAGTATTGTAGTATACAGTAGGTCCTTGTTGGTTATCTATCTTACATAGAGTAGTGTGTGTGTTAATTCCAAACCCCCTTTCTATATGGAAAGCATAAGAGAAGCCAAGTTCATGCCACAGAGAGAAAACAATGGCTGGAGTGGAAGGGCCTGTCTGCTGTGAGGAGACAGATTGATCACAGGGAGATACTGGGTGCAACTGTTGGGCAGAATGCATTTAGACAAGATTCAGAGCCTTCAACAATAATCAGCTAATACTACCTAATGATTCAGAAAGTTAATATGAAGGTGAAAGTTGCTCAGTCATATCTGACTCTTTGCGACCCCATGGGGTGTAGTCCATGGAATTCTCCAGGCCAGAATACTGGAGTAGGTAGCTTTTCTGTTCTCCAGGGGATCTTCCCAACCCAGGAATCAAACCCAGGTCTCCCACATTGCAGGCGGATTCTTGACCAGCTGAGCCACAAGGGAAGATCTGGAAAGTGAGTGATTAAGGACTAAAATGGAAAGAAAAAACACAAAGATGCTGAAACAATGCATTAGAGTGGTACAAGAGTAAGAAGGGGTGGTACACAATGAAAGGACCCCGATGACATAAGTACTGAGCCCTCAGCTGGTACTAATAGTTAGCTGGAAGTCAGCTAAAATTGAAGAATTGTAAATATATGATAGATTGGATGAAACTTTCATAAAATGAAAATTTCATTATATTACTAATATAATCAATATGATTCAAAGATATGCCACAAATTGGGAAAATAGTGGCCACTGAACTGTTAACAGTTTTTTCTTTCTGAGTTTGTGTCCAGTATTGTGCTGAGAAGTTTGTACCAGTTTGCCTTGGTACATTTAATTTCTCACAGCCCTGAGGTAGGTACTATTATTTCCCTCATTTGGAAAACTGATGTTCAGAAAGGCTAAGCACTTTTATTAAGGTCTCACAGCAGACCACTGGCAGGACTGAATTCAGACCCAGATGTCTGACTCCAGAGTCAGCTGTCTTAATCACCACGTACACTGCCTTTCCAGACTGACTGCCTGTCATCCTCATACCTTATGTGAGGAGCAATTGGAAACTCATCAGAACCTGTATAGTCATTATAGAGTTTGGAGAGTATAGGTAGAGAACATTTTAGAGTGTGTATTCAGCATCTTGCAACAGATTGTGTGTGTGTCATTTGTAGGTAATCAAGGCAAAGTACAGTTTCAGGTAGTGATATTCATGGATATTCATGGATATCTGGATATTCATGGATACCTGGATCACATGAGCCATCCCAAATATTAAAAAGAGAGGTTCTCGTGCCTAGGTTGAACAGAAAAGGTAACTGATTCAGAATTCTGTCTTGGTGAGGTTCATTCCTCTCTGCGGGAGGCTGCATTTCAAACTTACACAGCCCATAAAATGCTACCACAGAGATTCTTGACAGTTGATGGTTGTAAACCTCTGAAATTGAAAGGCTGAGCGGTGAATAAATTTCTTTTGGAATCAAGCCCTTAAGTTTGGAAACAGACAAATTTGTAGAAGGTTACCAGGCAATAAAGTAAGCACCAAAAGTATGACAATATTTTAAAAATTTCAGTTGAAACCCATTTGTTTGGAAATCAGCGAGTAAGTGTTTTGCAAGAATAAAAACATCTCTAACATTTTAAAATTAGGATATTCTTCTCTGGCTTGGCCTAACGCATAAGAACCACAGGGTCAAATTTTAATGGTTGGGGCCAAGGCAATTTGCTCTTTCTGTGTGGAATAAATGAAAAGGAGCAATACAAGATAAATAAACCTGTTCTAATCTAAATAGATCTAACATGGCAGATTTTATAAATGCCCAGGTTTTCCTTTACAACAAATTATTCTACCTGACCACAGCTTTCTCATTGCAGATTAATATTGACTTTGACACATCAGACTATTAGATATTCCTAAAATTGATTCCTTTGGCTATAATGGCTCATTCTTTTACTCAATGAATATTTATTGAAATACTTCTATGGGCCAAGCTCTCTTCTGGCTGGAAATATAGTTGGTCACAAGATAGGTCCCTGCCCTTTTAAAGGAAACACTTGGATGGGGAAAGCTAGAAAGTATTCAACATTTTATGTGTGTATATATATATATCTCAGATAGTGATGAGTGATTTGAAGGAAATAAAGCAGAGGCCTATGATAGGGAGGGAGCTGGGACTCATTTGGAGGAGGTAGCCAAGGAAGACCTGAATGGCCTGCAGGAACCACTTATACAGAATCAGTGAAAAAGCATTCCAGCAGGGGAACTGATAGAGCTACCTGCTAAGAACCAAGAACTACACTGTTCAAGACAGAGATTGTATAAATCACAGATTGCCTTACTGAAGCAAAGTAATCAAGAGACTACCTAGCATCGTCTCCATCTGCTGGTGAGGTCCCAATTCCATTGTCACAAATGAATCAAATACACACTGTTTGGTAATACTGGTTTTTATTAACTATTCACAATAATGACAGAAACAAATGAATGGGCATTCTTGCATAGTAAACAGGAGACTAATATGTCGGTTACCTGGAGAAACTTAGTAAAATGGCTGGGGCCAGTTTGATAGTTAATAGGTTAATTCTATTAATTATCTCTTAAGAGTTAAAAACATGCTATGTAACACACAGGTTAAATGTTGTTTGCTGTTCAGGCGACTTCATTTGGAGGGTCACTTTTAGATGTTTCTGTCACAAGTACATTCCAACAGCACTGGCCCAAGCCTGTTATTTCCACTTTGTAGCTCCCATGGTGAGCTCTGACGCTGATGTGCATAAATGTGGTTGTTTCTTTGGTTTTCTTACAGGTCTGGAGAGTTATAGATTGTGCAAAAGACTGGGTCAGTTTATCTTTCCAGATATAGATCAAAGTAAGACTCTTCTAAAATGCTGGTACTTAGTAATTTTGTAAGTTTAGCTTGCCTTTCCATGAAGAAGAAGGAAAAGCAAAAACTTAAAAAATAAAATGAGAAATCTTGAGTGTAGGATAATGCTCTTGAGACTATGAAGATAACAAACAACAACAACACACATACACACACACAAGAACCCTCAATTGCTCCTACTGTTATCTCTCTTTTTGTAGTATTGTTCAGCTGCACTTTTTCTAAAGCCTGAGAACATCCTGTGGTATTTTTAAAGTGAGAAAGGACAATATAATACACTGTGCTCGGTTGCTCCATTGTGTCCAACTCTTTGCGACCCCATGGACTGTAGCCCACCAGGCTCCTCTGTCCATGGAATATTCCAGGCAAGAGTCCTGGGACATGTTGCCATCTCCTACTCCAGCAGATCTTCCTAACTCAGGGATGGAACCCCTGTCTCTTGCCTATAATACACTGTACATCTTTAATTCATAGTAACTGGTGAAGGAAGAGAAAGATAATTGAGACCTTATAACTCAACAAGGATAAGTGAGCCAGACTATAAATCTGTTGGTAATTCAAGAATATTTAGAATTATCTCCTGATAAAATTAATTAAAGGAGTATCTTAATAAAGTTAATAAATTTGTTGTTACAACATCAAAATCTTCTAATATACCAAGAGAAATTAAGCTGTGAGGGATGGTCCCTTTACTGGACTTCCTCTTTCTCTTTTTATCATAGCTATCAATTACTATCAATTACTTTGTTAAAGAGCTGATAAACCCTGAGAGTTACCTTGTGACCTAATAGTTAGCATTCTGTGCTTTCACCGTCATGGCCTGGGTTCAGTCCCTAGTCAGGGAATTGAGATCCCACAAGCCATGCAGCCAAAACCAACAAAACAAAGAAAAAGGAGCTGATGACTCCTAAAATATTGCAATCCACTGATTTTAAAAGTCTAGATTAGAGAAATATTATTGTTTACAAAAGGATCCTTTATAAAATGCCACATAATCATTTTTAAACTAAACAAATAAATGCTATTCATTTTGATATGATTATTTAATATTACTAAGAACTAAGGAATGAGTGCATGCTCAGTCACTTCAGTCATGTCCAGCTCTTTGGGACCCTATGGACTGCAGTCTGCTAGCCTCCTCTGTCCATGGGATCCTTCAGGCAAGAATACTGGAGTGGGTTGCCATGCCTTCCTCCAGGGGATCTTCCCAACCCAGGGACTGAACTCAAGTCTCCCACATCTCCTGCATTGCAGGCAGATTCTTTACCGCTGAGCCACCAGGGAAGCCCCAGGAAATAGGATGCCACCAGTTAAATAATGACACACACATTGTAAGATGTATTCTAATTTCAAAGATGTTAGGGTTTTTTAAAGTGTGCCCTGGAATCAATGAATTATACTATTCAATTATGGAAATTCTCTCTACAAAGTAAATGTGCAAAGTATAAACCAGACTCATGTGGACCCTGTTAGTTGCATATGTAAGTGTAAGGTGCATATATGCCTTACCTTTTCTGTAGCTGGCATCAGTTTTGATTGTTTGATTGATGCTTACTTAGGCCTGTTTATATATTTTGAATATATGTATTCAAGAGTGCAAGGACATTAATCACCAAATCTTTTATAATAGTAGATACTTAGAAATATTGTGATGTCTGTTAATATAAAATTGGTAATAATGTATGTTGATATGTCCACACAATGGGTTACTAGAGAACTATTAAGATGCTTATATTTATTATAATAAAATAAATTCATGCTATATTGATAAGTGAAAAATAGGGGCCTGTTTCAATAATATACATAGTTGCATATGCATTAAATATATACAAAGGTATTTATCAAAATATTTTAAGAGGATTATGGGTAATTTTATTTACTATTTTTTTACACATTTTATTTGTAGTTTCGTGCACTTAAAAGGCATTTTTTATAACCACAAAAAGACTGAAAGCCTATTTCTATTTTTAAAAAATGATATTGAGAATTTTATTAAAATTAACTTGGGGGAAAATGTATGGGTATGATACTCTATTATGGAGTCAAAACTATAGAAAATATCTACAGTTCTTAAAGAGGAGACATGCAATCACATCACAAATGATAGCCTGTTCTCTTTGGAGCAGAGGGACATGACTCTTAATAAAATTAACAGGAGAAAGTCAAATATATAAAAAGTAGAGTATTACTAAGGAAGGTATGGATAACATATACTGTTTTATATACACCCAGCCATGGTTGCTATAAAAATCATGCTTGCTTGGTTCTGTAAAGGGAGGAAATATTTCAGAATTTATGGCTAAGTCATTTTGGAGGTATAGAAGGCTGCTTTGGAAAACATTCCACATTAGTCATGCTTTCTTTCAGGCTTAATAAAAAAGTGAGCCTGATCTGATGAATGGAACATTGTTAGAAGTCAGAAAATATTCCTGTTTCTCATTATGCTTTTCATTTGTCACGTGACTTTGATGAAGGATCCTCACCTTAGCATGAGTCATTAATCAACCGAAGGTATTAAGAACATTTTCTTTTAACATAGACATTTAATAAGCAAATACTAGTGAAAAATAAAACCATCTAAAATAGTTTTGTTTTATTATACTCTTTGAGGACCCAGTAAATCTTTTCTGCTTTTGAGAACAAAGAAAGGAAATTAATTTAGAGCTTAACAAGCTATTTTAAACATATGTATATATATATATATATATTTCTTTTTTTAAAGAAAAGCAGCAGCAGGTAATTTTGTTCTATATTTTCAGGTAATGAGAGGCTATTGGAGCAGAGGCAGGCATACAGGTGATGATTTTTACTGAAAGAACCATAATTTCAGTGATAGATTTTGCCAGGTTAGGACTAGTATTCGATAGGTTCTGTATTTCAAACTTCTATATGAGATTTGGCTTGAAAAATGAGTCTATTTCAAAACTAATTTTGAAAAACCTCTAATTTTTTTTCATTTCCACAGAGTATTGACGAAGAAACTGAGGTTCAGAGTAGGGTCCCATTCAAGCTCAGTGATTAGTACCTGATAGGTGTAATGCCATGTGCTTTCCTGACACATTGGGTCATTATAGCAATCCTGTTACCTTGGCTAGATAAATATCATTACCACACTTGTCTCATGAGTAAACTGACACTCAGAGAGGTTCAACAACCACCCAAGCAATGGTATACCTGTCTCTGCTCCTCCTCCTATTCCTTCTCCAAAGCACTTTCTACCTGGGCAGACTGCCTCTTCTCCATCTTGGTTCTCTATGTTTGAGCTTGCTTCAAACCAATGAAATCATAGCATGTAATTCATAGTATTCCTAAAAACTTCCACTGAAATTGCTATTATTAGAAATGGCTGATCTCAAAACAGTAGCCTTGTGTGCGAATACGTTTAATAAAGGCAAACTCTAACCAGTAAGTACTCAGAATAGTATGAAAGTTTTATTTAATAATTTTATAAGATCAGTGTGGGGAGTATGTTTGTGCAAACTTCTCTATGTGTTTTATTTCTATAGCAGGAAAATGATATATTTGTAACTTTAAATGTTATACTGAAGACCTATAATTTTGGACTGCGGGCATAAAGGTTCTTTATTTTCACAAATCTTAATGCCATTCTTGACTTGAATTCATTTTGTATAGTGTATTGCTTTCATGAAACATTTGGTTAATTCTATTATAACTATTGGTGAAATGCAGTGAAAATGTGGGAAAAATGGAACCCTGGTAAACTGTTGGTAAGAATGTAGATTGGTACACCATTATGGAAAACAGTATGGCGATTCCTCAAAAAATTAAATACAACACTACCATAAGATCCAGAAGTCTGACTTCCGAGTGTATACATAGCCAAAGGAAATGAAATCAGTATCTCAAAGAGATATAAGGACTTCCCTGGTAGCTCAGATGGTAAAGCATCTGCCTACAATGTAGGAGACCCAGGTTCAATCCCTGGGTCAGGAAGATCTCCTGGAGAAGGAAATGGCAACCCACTCCAGTATTCTTGCTTGGACAATCCCATGGACGGAGGAGACTGGTAGGCTACAGTTCATGGGGTTGCAAAGAGTCAGACATGACTGAGCAGCTTCACATTCACTTTCATGTTCATTTCAGCATTATTCATAATAGCCATTAAATGGAAACAACCTAAATGTTAGTTGATGGCTAATAAAAGTGATCCCCTGGAAGAGGAAAAGGCAACCTGCTCCAGTATTCTTGCCGGTAAAATCCCATGAACAGAGGAGCCTGGTGAGCTCCATGGACTCATAAAGAGTCAGACATGACTGAGCACACACACACACACATACAAACACAGTGAAATATAATTCAGCCATAAAAAAGAAGGAAGCTTAGCCATTTTCAACAGCATTGATGAACCTTGAGGACAGCATGCTAAGCCAGAAACAAAAGACCAATTGTATGACCTCACTTATATGTAGAATCTGAAAAAGTCTACATTATGAAACTAGAGTGTGTAATAGTGGTTACTTGAGGCTACGTGTTGGAGGAAATAGGGAGCAGTTGGTCAAAGAATACAAACTTTCGTTTATACAGAGAATAAGTTCCTGGGATCTAATGAACATCATGGTGATTATTGTTAATCATACTGTACTGTATACTTGAAATTCACTAAGAGAGTAGATCTTAAAGGTGTTCTTGCCATACACATAGACACACACATGTACAAATACAAAGTCAAGAATACTGGAATGAGTTGCTGTTTCCTTCTCCAGAGAATCTTCTCAACCCAGAGATGGAACCCAGGTATCCTGCAGATTGCAGGGAGATTCTTTACCATCTGAGCCACCAGGGAATCCCCATATGAAGTAATGGATGTGTTAATTAACTTGACTGTTGTCATCATTTCACAATGTATATTATTATGTTGTACACCTTAAAAATCATCTTGCACAATCTAAATATACCCAATTTTTATTTGCCAATAATACTTCAGTAATGGGGAAGGAAATGGCAACCCACTCCAATATTCTTGCCTGGAGAATCCCATGGACAGAGGAGCCTGGCAGGCTACAATTCATGGGACCACAAAGAGTCAGACACAACTGAGTGACTTCACTTCTTCTACTTCTTCCGTAAAGCTGGAAAAAAATATCTTTAATTTTTATTTTTTAAAAAAATGTTTATAGTACTAATGAACTAAAAATCTCAGTGAGATGTCATTACTCAAGCTCTGCTGCTGCTGCTGCTGCTAAGTTGCTTCAGTCGTGTCCGACGCTGTGCGACCCCATAGATGGCAGCCCACCAGGCTCACCCGTCCCTGGGATTCTCCAGGCAAGAACACTGGAGTGGGCTGCCACTTCCTTCTCCAATGCATGAAAGTGAAGTTACTCAGTCATGTCTGACCCCCAGCCACCCCATGGACTGCAGCCTACCAGGCTCCTCCATCCATGGGATTTACCAAGCAAGAGTGCTGGAGTAGGTTGCCATTGCCTTCTCCTACTCAAGCTCTAGTCTCTCACAAAATCTTAGAAATTTTTCCTTTTAATTTCTAAAAAATGCTTTCTAGGCTGGAATTGTTTCACAAACAGTTTTATGTTTATACTCACTGTGTAAATTTGGAACCCCAGGCAGGTGCTGGGCTGGTTACCAGTGAATTCATCTGGTCAGATGCTTCTGGTTGCTATTTTAAGGTCACTGTGCAATGTGTACTTTTTAGAAAATCTCCTTAGTGGTGTGGTGGAAGCAAAGTTGATTAGACTTCCAACTAAAAAAGGGCTTGGTTAACATCTAAATCTCTATTTATCTATGTATTTAAATTTAAATAGAGTTGTTTTAGGGCTTCCCTTGTGGTGCTAGTGGTGAAGAACCTGATTGCGAATGCAAGAGACAGAAGAGATGTGGGTTCGATTTCTGGGCCCGGAAGATTCCCTGGGGGAGGGGAAGGCAACCCACTCCAGTATTCTTGCCTGAAGAATCCCATAGACAGAGGCACTTCACGGAGTCAAAAAGAGTCAGACACGACTGAAGCAAATTAGCAGGCATGAGTAGTTGATTTAACAGCTTCCCTGGTAGCTCA
Organism: Budorcas taxicolor; assembly: GCF_023091745.1. NCBI lineage: Eukaryota > Metazoa > Chordata > Mammalia > Artiodactyla > Bovidae > Budorcas > Budorcas taxicolor. The sequence goes on from NC_068918.1 coordinate 64,943,210, forward strand.
GCTGTAAAGAATCCTCCTTCAGTGTAGGAGCTGTAGGAGACATGGGTTCGATCCCTGGATCAGGAAGCTCCCCTGAAGAAGGAAATGGCAACCTACTCCAGTGTTCTTGCTGGGAAAATGTCATGGACAAGGTAGCCTGGCAGGCTACAGTCCATGGGGTCACAAAGCGTCAGAGATGACTGAGAACACACACAACATGCTAACATGCAACATAGTTGATTTAAAAATTGTTTTTATATAAGACTGGATAAGGCATAATTCTTTTTCTATCTTCGATAGTATTTTTCAACCATGAATTAAATTTGTCTCAGTTCAGTTCAGTTCAGTCGCTCAGCCATGTCTGACTCTTTGCAACCCCATGGACTGCAGTACGCCAGGCTTCCCTGTCCATCACCAACTCCTGGAGTTTACTCAAACTCATGTCCATTGAGTTGGTGATGCCATCCAATCATCTTATCCTCTGTCGTTCCCTTCTCCTCCCACCTTCAATCATTCCTAGATAAATCAATTAAAAATACTTGAGAATTACAAATGTATCATCATTATCCTTAGATATAGCAAAATCACATTTTCCAAGGTGGGGTTTATAATTACGGGGGGTGGGACTCATTGTCCTCTTATTCACTTGCATTGTGTTTAGTTACTTACTTGTGTTGACTGTTCAGACACAAAGCATTTTTCTGAAGAGTCTATTCTGTGTGACCCATAGCTACTTCCATGAGTATTTACCCTCCCTCTCCTACTAAAGAGAATGTGCCCTTGAGATAACACACCAGTTAGATTATGGATAGTAGAATTAGTAATGTTGACTGCTTTTCATCTTCTATGGGTCTCAGTGAAATGAAGACCAACCCCTTCTCCCAATGATTGCTTTCTATCCATCCTGAATGTTGCCATTTACATTCTTCACTGTGATTTTTTTTCCAAATTTTGGTGTGGAAATTCATTTTCTAAGTAAAAACAACAAAAACAGCTATATATGAAGAAACAAGATATTATTTGGTTAAAACAATCCACTGTTGCTTTTGTTGTTTCATTGTTTCTCATCCTTTGACTAAACTTCAAGCAAAACTAGCTTTGTTGTGTTGAAGAACATCCTACAAATGTATATGTGTGTATGAAAGTGAAAGTGAAATTCACTCAGTTGTGTCTGACTCTGTGCGACCCCATAGACAGCAGCCCACCAGGCTCCTCCGTCCCTGAGATTCTCCAGGCAAGAACACTGGAGTGGGTTGCCATTGCCTTCTCCAAGGGATCTTTCCAACCTTAGGATTGAACCCAGGTCTCCCGCATTGCAGGAGGATTCTTTACCAGTTGAGCCATCAGGGAAGCCCATATATGTGTGTGTATATATATACCTATATAGAAGAGTTGACTCATTGGAAAAGACTCTGATGCTGGGAGGGATTGGGGGCAGGAGGAGAAGGGGATGGCAGAGGATGAGATGGCTGGATGGCATCACTGACGTGATGGACCTGAGTCTGAGTGAACTCCGGGAGTTGGTGATGGACAGGGAGGCCTGGCGTGCTGCAATTCATGGGGTCGCAAAGAGTCGGACACGACTGAGCGACTGAACTGAACTGAATATGTATACAGACCTTGTAAGTTCAAATCTGTTAGGTAATTATCATAATCATAAATCTTATGTGATATTTGGTTATCATTTGAAGTGTCTTGTCTTCAGAGAATACACATCCATTTCTGTAACATTTTTTATTGATAGTTCATTTGCACTTCTTGTGTAAAATTCTTAAATGTATATTTATTAATATTTGCTTATTTCGTTATATAAAAGATAATCCCACAGGCAATTAGTCCCTGCCCACTGTCTTTATATGTTCATAATATATTCTTATGAAGGATTATTTGGTATACTTAGTCTTCTATGGGCTTTCCTGGTGGCTCAGTGGTAAAGAATCTGCATGCAATGCAAGAGACACAGCTTTGATCCCTGGGTTGGGAAGATCCCCTGGAGAAGCAAATGGCAACCCACTCCAGTATTCTGGTCTGGGAAATCCCATGGACAGAGAAGCCTGGGAGGCTATAGTCCACAGAGTCACAAGAGTCAAACAAACTTAGTGATTAAACCACTGTTCTGTATTTTAAAGTCATGAGTGTCAAGCTGCTTTATCCACAAAAGAAATTCCTTTAAACTCAAAAGTACACACAGGTAGACATTTTATGAGGATTCAATTTCAAAATAGAATTAGTTCCCATCAGGCCCCACAAAACAAGGAGCCTTCTCTTAATAAGTGTGAAAATACAAGTATATATTTCAGTTGTGGAAATATTCTACAGGTTCACTATCTTGCCTAAGGTGAGGTGGAATAAGGTGAAGTCGCTGAGTCGTGTCCAACTCTTTGCGACCCCATGGACTGTAACCTACTAGGCTTCTCCGTCCATGGGATTCTCCAGGCAAGAATACTGGAGCGGATTGCCATTTCCTTCTCCAGGGGATCTTCTGAACCCAGGGATCGAACCCGGGTCTCCTGCATTGGAGGCAGACGCTTTAACCTCTGAGCCACCAGGGAAGCCCACTATCTTGCCTAAGTTATTATTTTTGTCTTTATGTCTAAAAGATGGCTAAAAGCATAACAAATCTTTAGAAAGTATGTTTTTCCTTTCATTTTAGTAATTTTTGCTAGTTAAGAAATTTGCTATAAATATTTGTTGAAACTAACTTTTATAAAATCATGATTATTTTCTGGTTATAAACAATACAATTTCATTGTAAAGATTTATAGGATCAGAGAAACATAAAGAAAAGAAAAATTATCAATGTTTTTAACAAGTAGCAAATTATCTTAAAAATGCATATCTATAAACATTTTAATGCCATTGGGATCATATATGTTAAATTTTTTTCTCTTAACATTATATAATTTGCTCTTTAATGGGGAACAGCCATCCTATTTGTTATTTTATGATGGCTGTTAATTTATTGAGCTCCCCTGTCTCATCTTGGTCATTTAGATTTTTCACACTTTTCACTTTTATGTATAATGGTTCAATAAACATTCTTAAACATAAATATTCATGTGGTTTTCTGGTAACTACTTTAGATATTTCATTTGAAGTTAAATTACTGAATCAAAAGATTTGCATTTTCCCCCATACTCTGCCCCCTCTTAGGTGATTTAATACTTTGGTGTTACTTTAATTTCCTTCTGCAAAGCAAGAAAAACTGACCTGATAAAGTAATTTGCACACCGTAGTATGTGTAAATGTGTTTTCCCTATCCCTCTCTCTTGCTCAGTTGTCTTAGGCTAATTTGAGAAAAGAGTTTATAGAGATAGAGGTTTGTTTAAGGGAAGTTTGTTGGAGAATGGTCTCAGCTACAACACTGGAGGAGAAGGCAATGGCAACCCACTCCAGTACTCTTGCCTGGAAAATCCCATGGACAGAGGAGCCTGGTGGGCTGCAGTCCATGGGGTCGCTAAGAATCGGACACAACTGAGCAACTTCACTTTCACTTTTCACTTTTCATGCATTGGAGAAGAAAATGGCAACCCACTCCAGTGTTCTTGCCTGAAGAATCCCAGGGACGGGGGAGCCTGTTGGGCTGCCGTCTATGGGGTCGCACAGAGTCGGACATGACTGAAGCGACTTAGCAGCGGCAGCAGCAGCAGCACAACACTGGAAGCAGACTTGAGCAGAAGGGAAACTGTGGTCTTCAGCCATCCCAAGGAGTTCAGGTTGCTCTTCATTTTTTTCTTGAATTGGGATAAGATTTGTACCCCATTCCTGCCCCTGGGAACCCCCTTCTCACATTGACTGTCTTTAGGTCAAAGTGGGCTGTCCCAGAGGGGTGGGGACAAGGCGGTGGACAAACTCAGCAGCTTCGTGGGATGAGAGCCTCATTCCAAAATGCGGGGTTGAAGGAGTGAACCATTGGTGCCATCCACTTGGCATTATCAATCAAGAACAGCTAAGGTGAAAGTCAAAAGAATTGCCCCTCCTTTGGGAGAATTTTCTTCTTGCCTGGCTCCCAAACTGGAAGATGTATTTGAACGAGTTCTCCCTCACATCTCTTCCACCTCTTAGAATCCTACTTTAGAATTCGAAATAACATTTACTTACCTGCTTCCTGGGTAGCACAAATGGTAAAGAATCTTCCTGAAGTGCGGGAGACCTGGGTTCAATCCCTGGGTTGGGAAGATCCCCTGGAGAAGGAAATGACAACCCCCTTCAGTATTCTGGCCTGGAAAATTCCATGGACAGAGGAGCCTGGTGGGCTATAGTCCATGGGGTCGCAAAGAGTTGGACACTAATGAGCGACTAACACTTTCACTTTTTCACTATAATGTCTGAAGGAGGCACCGAGAGGCATCTATTGACTAAGCAGTGGTGTAAAACACTACAAATTTTATATCAGTGAAGGGTTTATTAAGTCCACCTGTGAAAATAATTTACTGATTATATAAAAAAGTGACTTACTATATTTTGACCATTAAACCATATTTTGGCAATTAAAAAAGTTTATGTGTACTTCTAATGAAGAATCCCCACCCTGCCAAAAAAAGGTCTACTCAACTCTTTATTAAGTATTTATTGGCTAGATAGTGTTGTCTGGGGACAATGTTATTACTGTTGTATATGGTTTTACTTGGTGAATATTCAGATTGTTTTTATTCTCTAAGATGAAAATTTAGCATCAGTTAACAACACTAAAATACTTAATAAAAGCACAGTTCTTTGTTGCCATAGTCTGTATGCAGAGATGGAGTGAATATAGTGAGAGTCATTTAGAGTACATTCTGCCTTGTCTCTCCCACTGAATGCAGCTATAAATCCTGGACTGAATGCATAGAACAAGTATTTGCAGATCCTAAAAAAATAAATGGTAGCAGATGTGGTGGGGAAGGAGACCAAAATTTGAAGAAAATAGTGGTTAAATTCATCATTTTTTCCTCTGGTATCCTTTAGCTTAGGCTCAAGGAAACCAGAATCTAAAAGTGCCCATAGAGGAGTGAACAGGAAGAGCTTCAAAAGGTTTTTAGTCCAAAGTATAGGATCAGGAAAGTGGCAGAGTGTCAGTGGTGTCAGTGAAGGTTTATAGGTGCCTCAGACTCTGGGGGAATGGACCTTTCTTCTCGGATTGGAGGATGTAAGGTCCCAAGAGAGGGGGTAAACCCTTGTTGTTGTTTTTCTATATCTGTCCTCCCACCGCTGAGTCCAGAGGTGCGTGCAGTCACAGTACTAAGTGGCAGAGAGGGATAACAAAGTGCCAGCTTTTTTACTGAAGAACTGAAAAGGGGAGCTTCAGGAACTTACAGAGTAGAGGGGATATTATACCAGATGAAAGTTTGGGAAGGGACTCCGTAGAGTTGTTTATGATTTTCTGAGGTCACTCAAGACACTACCGAATTGATATCTCTTTGCTCCTCCAGCCAAAATGTATGAGAGTTCCAGTTGTTTTATATCTTCACCAGCACTTGGAATTGTCTCTTTTTAATTTAGACTTTCCCATTTGTCTATGGAGTGATGTATGCTTTTTGTGTTCTGTCTAGTAATTCTCTAACCAAGTATTGTAAAACTCTTCTCTACTTTCTTCTTTAAATTTTACAGATTCATCATTTATAGTTAGGTCTGTGATCAATTTCAAATTCATTTTAATTTGCAGTGTAAAATGAGTTGAGGCTTAATTTCCTACATGAATATACAGTTTCTAGAACTCCTTGTTGAAATCACTATTCTTTCTTCACTGAAGTACTTTGGAACGTTTGTTAAAAGTCAACTGACCATTTATGTTTGGGTCCATTTATGGAACATGTGCATGCGTGCTAAGTTGCTTCAGTAGTGTCCAACTCTTTGCAAGCCTGTGGACTGTAGCCTGCCAGGCTCCTCTGCCCATCTGATTCTCCAGGCAAGAATACTAAAGTGGGTTGCCATGCCCTCCTCCAGGGAATTTTCCCAACCCAGTGGTCGAACCTGCAGCTCCTGCATTGCAGGAGGATTCTTTACCCCTGAGCCACCAGGAAAGCCCCTTTATGGGTGCTTCATACTGTTGATCTATGTGCCTGTCCTTAAATCAATACTGTATTGTCCTGATGACTGTGGCTTTATAATGAATCTTGAAATCAAAGAGTAAGTGCTTAAAATTTGTTCTTTCAAAAAATTTAGTCTAGGCTATTTGAAGTCTTTAGCATTTTGATTTAAATCTCAGAATCACCTTGCCTATTTTTATCATAAAGCTGTTTGAATATTTACCAGAATTTCACTGAAACGGTAAACCTCTTGGAAAAGAATTGACCTCTTAACAGCATTGAGTCTTCTAATCTATGAACATAGTATATGTCTCCATTTAGTTAATTTTTCATTCATTTATTGTAGCAATTTTTTATAGTTTTGCTTGTACAAGTCTGGCACATATTTTGTGTTATATATTTCTAAGAATTTCATGGTTATTGATGTACTAAAAATAACATTTGAAAATTTTAATTTTGCACTTGTTTCTTGCTAGTAAGCAGAAACAAATACTTATTACATATCGATTTTATAATCTGCTGCCTTTATAAGTTGATTTATTAAATCTAGTAGGCTTTTAGTAGATTTCTTGGGATTTGGTACATTACTTGAAAACAAAGACATTTTACTTTTACTTTTTTCTTTCCAATATTCATACTTTTTATTTTTCTTTCTCCCCTTATTGGTCTGGTTTGGACCTCCAATAAAACATGAATAGAAATGATGAAAGTGGACATTATTTCTTGTTCCAAGTTATGGGCTGTGGTGGGGGAGTTTTTAATATTTCAACATTAAGTATGATACTAGTTTGTAAGAGTCAAAAAATCCTTTATCAAGTTAGGGGAATTCTTTTCTATTCCTAGTTGATTGAGAGTTTTTATCATGAAAGAGTATTAGTTTTTGTACCAACTGAGATGACTTTATGATTCTTCCTTTATTTATGTGTTGAATTACATTTATTGATTTTTCAAATGTTATGCAGCCTTGAAATTCTGCAATAAACTATTTATGATGTATTGTCATTTTTATATAATGCTGTGTTAAATTTGGTAATATTCTGTTATGAATATTTGCAACTACATTCATGAGAATTTTGGTCTGTAGTTGCTACTTAAATTAGAAAATATTTTCAGTAATGCTTTTTTCTGGTTTTGGTGTTAGAGAAATGCTAATCTTCTAAAATGAGTTGAGACATTTTTGAGGCAAATTTGTGTAGTATTGATATAATTTATTTTTTAATATTTGATGTAATTCATTAATGAAGCCACTTGAACCTAAGTTTTCCTTGTATTTTAGTATTTTATCTAAATAAGCAAATAGATAATACTGCATTCTGTTTTTTATAATATTCCATTATTATCTCTTTACTAGCCAAAAAACATGTAGTGATGGTTCTCTTTTATTCATGGTATTAATACTTTATTTTTTAAATAAGTCTAGCTATATGCTTATCAACTATATTGATTTTTTTAAAAACAACTGAACTTTTAATTTCATTGTTCTATTGTTTATTTCCTATTTCATTGATTGTTTTGCTCAATTTCTCATTCTTTTCTTTTCTCTGCTTTCGTTTTAACTGGCTTAAGTTGTTTATGGTGAAAGCTTAGACAGAATTTTAGGACTTTTTTCCTTTCTAATGTAAACACTTGACATTATACCTTTTTTCCCATGACACTGTTTCAGCTGAACTGGATAAATATTGACATGCTGTGCTTTCATTGTCATTTAGTTAAAAATATTTTCTAATTACTTTTGTGATTTCTCCTTGACCATGGGTTATTTAAAAGACTGTTATTTAATTTCTAAATACTTGGGGATTTTCACAGATTTCCCTCTTCTGATATATAGCTTAACTCTAGTTTCGTCAGAGAATATAAATCTTTTCCATTTTAATTATTTAAAATTATATTTAGTGGCCCAACTTTTATACATATGGCCCAACAATGGTAGAAAACACAATCTTTCAAATGCTCATGGACCATTCTTTAAGAATGAGTTGACTGCAATTTTTGGATGAATGTGCTGTTAGTGTCACTTAGGTGTTCGTGCTGTGTCCTGGAGACATTTGCAAAAGCGCCTCAGAATTCTCTAGGTGAAAGTTTGATAGACGACTGTGTTAGAGAGTAGTAGCTGTCTCAGTTCAGTTCAGTCACTCAGTCGTGTCTGACTCTTTGCGACCCCATGAATTGCAGCATGCCAGGCCTCCCTGTCCATCACCATCTCCCAGAGTTCACTCAAACTCACGTCCATTGAGTCGGTGATGCCATCCAGCCACCTCATCCTCTGTCATCCCCTTCTCCTCCTGCCCCCAATCCCTCCCAGCATTAGAGTCCTTTCCAATGAGTCAATTCTTCTCATGAGGTGGCCAAAGTATTGGAGTTTCAGCTTTAGCATCATTCCTTCCAAAGAACACCCAGGGCTGCTCTCCTTTAGAATGGACTGGTTGGATCTCCTTGCAGTCCAAGGGACTCTCAAGAGTCTTCTCCAACACCACAGTTCAAAAGCATCAATTCTTCAGCGCTCAGCTTTCCTCACAGTCCAACTCTCACATCCATACATGACCACTGGAAAAACCTTAGCCTTGAGTAGACAGACCTTTGTTGGCAAAGTAATGTCTCTGCTTTTCAATATGCTATCTAGGTTGGTCATAACTTTCCTTCCAAGGAGTAAGTGTCTTTTAATTTCATGGCTGCAATCACCATCTGCAGTGATTTTGGAGCCCCCAAAAATAAAGTCTGACACTGTTTCCACTGTTTCCCCATCTATTTCCCATGAAGTGATGGGACCAGATGCCATGATCTTCGTTTTCTGAATGTTGAGCCTTAAGCCAACTTTTTCACTCTCTTCTTTCACTTTCATCAAGAGGCTCTTTAGTTCTTCTTTCTGCCATAAGGGTGTTGTCATCTGCACATCTGAGGTTATTGATATTTCTCCTGGCAATCTTGATTCCAGCTTGTGCTTCTTCCAGCCCAGCATTTCTCATGATGTACTCTGCAGAGAAGTTAAATAAGCAGGGTGACAATATAGAGCCTTGACATACTCCTTTTCCTATTTGGAAGCAGTTTGTTGTTCCATGTCCAGTTCTAACTGTTGCTTCCTGACCTGCATATAAGTTTCTCAAGAGGCAGGTCAGGTGGTCTGGTATTCCCATCTCTTTCAGGATTTTCCAGTTTATTGTGATCCACACAGTCAAAGGCTTTGGCATAGTCAATAAAGCAGAAATAGATGTTTTTCTGGAACTCTCTTGCTTTTTCCATGATCCACCGGATGTTGGCAATTTGGTTCCTCTGCCTTTTCTAAAACCAGCTTGAACATCTGGAAGTTCACAGTTCACGTACTGCTGAAGCCTGGCTTGGAGAATTTTGAGCATTACAGGAGACGGGGATCAAGACCATCCCCATGGAAAAGAAATACAAAAAAGCAAAATGACTGTCTGGGGAGGCCTTACAAAGAACTATGAAAAGAAGAGAAGCAAAAAGCAAAGGAGAAAAGGAAAGATATAAGCATCTGAATGCAGAGTTCCAAAGAATAGCAAGGAGAGATAAGAAAACCTTCCTCAGTGATCAATGCAAAGGAATAGAGGAAAAGAACAGAATGGGAAAGACTAGAGATCTCTTCAAGAAAATTAGAGATACTAAGGGAACATTTCATGCAAAGATGGTCTAGATAAAGGACAGAAATGGTATGGACCTAACAGAAGCAGAAGATATTAAGAAGAGGTGGCAAGAATACACAGAAGAACTGTACAAAAAAGATCTTCATGACCAAGATAATCACGATGCTGTGATCACTCACCGAGAGCTAGACATCCTGGAATGTGAAGTCAAGTGGGCCTTAGAAAGCATCACTACGAACAAAGCTAGTGGAGGTGATGGAGTTCCAGTGGAGCTATTTCAAATCCTGAAAGATAATGCTGTGAAAGTGCTGCATTCAATATGCCAGCAAATTTGGAAAACTCAGCAGTGGCCACAGGACTGGAAACGGTCAGTTTTCATTGCAATGCCAAAGAATACTCAAACTACTGGACGATTGCACTCATCTCACATGCTAGTAAAGTAATGCTATCTACCCAGAATCTATTTTCCCTTATTCCCATAGAATTTTATTTTGGCATGTGGTTGACCCGCTAAATATTATATTTCTCATTTTCCTCTGTAGTGGCATATGGCTATATGACAATGCTCTGAAGAACAAGTTGTGAATTCCCTAAAGGGAATGGTGTGTCCCTCCATTCTGCTGCGTAGAATGTGGATACGGTGGTAAGCCATCTTGTACTCTGTGAGGTGTGGGCAGAGCCTTAGGGATGGTAGATCAGTAATATAGAATTTGAGTACCTGATCATAACAGCCCAGGACTGCTTAAAATCAAGAGAAATAAATGTCTTTCTAGTTTAATCTGTTATTTCAGCTGTTGATTCTTAATCAATCACAATGAATAATTGTTCATTCTGCCAAGTTCAATCAAAAATGTTCTTTATCAATCTTATCATATTGAATAGGTACTGAGCTTACAGATAAGAATTTTTTTTTTAAGAAATGGTTTTGTTACTTGAAAATAAGGTATACTCAGTCTTTATTTCCCCATGTTTGTTCCCTCTGAGTACAAAAGTGTGTGCATGCATGGGTGTGTACATGCAAACACACACACATACACACACATATATTTTACAACTCAGACTCATTCTAGGAAGAGCTTGAGATGCTTTGAATGTGTGAGATTGTTGCACAAATCATTACTGGCTTGGTGGTCTCTTGCACACCTATTAGTAGCCCAGGCCCATGCATACTAGTAGAACTTCAGCCCGTAAAAAATATGGGTTAGGTCTAGATTCATATAGGTGTGGTTCTGTTTTCATGAAGTTCATCTAAAGTACAATGTGTATTCTCAGTTTTCAGACTAAAGCCTTTTTTTTGTTACATCAGAAAATATTTTTTCCTATTATTCCTTTGAATATCGATGCTTCCCCTGCTCTCATTCAGAAGTTCCTAATATACTGATACTGTGATTGGTTTTTTTTTTATCTATACTTTTATTGGTTTATATATATATATATATATATATATATATATATATATATGTATGTATGTATGTATTTTTGATCTGTTTTCCTTTGTGATCTGAGTTCTAGAAGAATTTCTCTGGTTTGTCTTTTCCTTCTAAATTCAGGGGTTTTTTTTTTCCCGTGTCTAATTTGCTGGTCAATGTCTCCTTTGTGATAAATTTGGGAATGAAAAAGTTGAGGATTACATGAATCTATATATATTAAGCAACTGCCCTAATAAACATTAGCTTTCTTTTCCTATGGTGTTTTACTTTCTAGCTTTCCTGTTTTATTCCTCAGCACTCATTAGTTTTCATGTTTAGCATTCTTTTTGTCTCAGTTTTACTCAGATAATAAGATTTTTTAAAGCTTTCTAAGAATTATATGTTAAAAACAGTAAAGATTTGAATGGAATGCTGAGATGAAATCTATGGTCATTTACTTATCTGGTTCATAATCTATACAACAATGTTATCACTACCATTATTTTAAGAATAACTAAAATTATTTAGTATATATCAGGCATTGATGTTCTACATATACTAATTTATATAGTCTTTAAAATAACATATAAGTCAGGTACCATTGTTATTCTCATTTTATTGAATATATAACTAAGGCACCATTTTGTTACCCTATTATCTTTATCAATATTATTTTTTAAGAAACAATTGAGTACTGGTCTATTTTTAAATTTTATTTTATTGAAGTATAGTTGGTTTACAATGTGTTAGTTTCTGGTGTATAGCAAAGTGATTTAGTTTTATATATATATGTATATTCTTTGAACTTCACTATGAGCATTGCTTTTTTCCTTTCCTCGCATAATGTAGACAAATATTCCCCACAGACCTAAGGCTAAGAACTCAGAATCTGACTACAACAAATGTGTTGAAATTGCATCAGGATTTTTGCATTTTACTTAATTTTATTCATTGCCTTAGTTTGGTTCCTAAGCTTCTCTAGCTTGATTTATTACTGTTGACTTCTAACTGGGCCCTAGTCTTCAATCCCTTCTTCATCTGTGTCTTCTGCTATACTCACCGCTAGAATAATTTTAATCATTTATGTAACTGATTTAAAAAATTAATGGCTGCTAGGGCTTCCCAGGTGGCTCAGTGGTAAAGAATCTATCAATGCGGGAGACACAGGAGACATGGGTTCAATCCCTGGGTTGGGAAGATCCCCTGGAGTAAGAAATGGCAATCCACTCTATTATTTTTGCCTGTAAAACTCCATGGACAGAGGAGCCCAGTGGTCTACAGTCCACATAATTGCAAAGAGTCCAACAGCACTGAGCACACACACACAATGGCTACAATGATTAGGAGATCTTATTCAGTCCTCCTAAAAACTGAATCCTGACCTTGCTTATCTCTCTACTGCTGTCTCTTCTAACTGAAAGTAACTAACCCAAAAGCTCTTATCCACTCACAAATCATCATGCCTTTGATGCTAAATAAATTTACTGCTCTTGACTAAGTACAACTGATAAGGCTATATTTCTTTTTTTTTCTCTTGGAGGGAGTTAGGTTGTAATAGTAATTTTACTGAAGGAGATCAGCCCTGGGATTTCTTTGGAAGGAATGATGCTAAAGCTGAAACTCCAGTACTTTGGCCACCTCATGCGAAGAGTTGACTCATTGGAAAAGACTCTGATGCTGGGAGGAATTGGGGGCAGGAGGAAAAAGGGATGACAGAGGATGAGATGGCTGGATGGCATCACTGACTTGATGGACGTGAGTCTGAGTGAACTCCGGGAGATGGTGATAGACAGGGAGGGCTGGCGTGCTGCGATTCATGGGGTCGCAAAGAGTCAGAAACGACTGAGCGACTGAACTGAACTGAACTGAAGGGCTTATGTTGGACCAGGGTATGTGCTAAACCCTTTGCATGCATCTACTTTGTAGAGGAAAGCTGAGGTTTAGAAAACTGGCTTGCCCAGTATCAAACATTTAATAAATATGGCTGCTAGGATTTGAATGTAAGTGCATTCTAACTGAAGCTTGAGTTATTTAAGTTCCCACTGCTTTCTGCTAATTTCCTGCTTTGAAGAATAAGAGGGATGGAACTGACTCTGCAAACAAAACATAGGCACCCAGTTTCCAAGAGGTAATGAGATAAATTGCATCTGGGTAGCTCTGTTGGGAGGAATTTGAATGTTGTTACTGTCCATTAGCTGCAGGTAATTGTAAAGTCTCTTGAGTCTAGAGCTTGGCAATATGTTTGCCAGTACTGATAAGCAAAAGGTGGAGTATTTTCTTTTTTCTTTGGTTAAAGATCAGCTCATTTCTTTCATGTTTTGTTTTATTTGCTGATAAAGAAGATGAATAAGAGGATAACAGGTGTGAACACTTAATCATGTTTCTTTCTATTATGAAGTGATGTAAAAACATGGTTGGCTTTATCGAGACGGATGTAGTTTTATGAAATTATCATGAATGGTCTTTTAGTTTGACTTACAGAGTCACTACACAAATACTTTCTGGAAAGGTCACCTGGACTTCCAATGGATCTTTTTTGGCATTCATGATTGTCACTTCCCGATCGGTGTGAGATCAGGTTGAGATCCATTTAACAGGTCGAGATACATTTAATTATATTTTGCTTTAAAGGAGAATGTTTAAGTCAATAAAGTAGTTGCCTAGAAATTGAAATTGTGGTAACTTGCAATAATTCACTCATCAGCCTTCTGAATGATGTTTTTAAAGTCTGTCGCTCATTCTTCCTTTGGTTTTTTTTTTTTTTTCAGATATCAAGAAACAGGGATTTCCAATGCACTTACGTCTGTGCTTGTCGCTCAGTCATGTCCAACTCTTTACAACACCATGAACTGTAGCCCTCCAGGCTCCTCTGTCCATGGAATTTTCCAGGCAAGACTACTGGAGTGGGTTGCCATTTCCTGCTCCAGGGAATCTTTCCAACCCAGGGATTGAACCAGCATCTTTTATGTCTCCTGTATTGGCAGGCAGATTCTTTACCACTGAACCACCTGGGAAGCCTCCAATGCATTTAGCTTATACCCAATAGGGGTGAAGGAATTAATTCATTTAGCATGTCCATGACAACACTAAATTAATAATTCAGGGTAGTTAAAATTTCAGCAGATGCTTTATTGATCCAAAATATAGTTTCAATTTAAGGAGTTGTTTAGAATAGCTCATCTATCATTAAACAATAATCAATTGCCAAAGGCTTGAAAAGGCCTATGACAAGCAATGGGAAGTTTGTATATTAGAATGTAATATAAAATTCTTGAATTGATGTGCATTTTCTATTTTTATAGCATTTTTGTAGTGATAAATAGTATAATGTTTCATTATTTATGAACATATTATCTACATTTTATATCTTTATACACTAGTTACACAATAACTGTCTGCCTTGTGGTGATAAACAGCAGAACACTTTACATTATTTTAAAATTCATTAACCAAGAAGATAACACAAAGTTGTTTCATTTTCTTTTAAATTCATATATAGGAGAAACTTTCAATATGGGTTTTGGTTCTGTAATACATGTTGGAAAATGTCACTTTTTAAAATCACAGTATCATTGATGATCTTTGAGATTAAAAAAAAAAATACTATTTATTTGGCTACTCCGGTTCTTAGTTGCACCATGTGAACTCTTACTTGCAGCATGTGGGATCTATTTCCCTGACGAGGGATGGAACCTGGGCCCCTTGCATTGGGAGTGCAGAGTCTTAGCCACTTGACCACCAGGGAACTCCCGGTCTTTCAGATTTTTAAACTGGAAAAGAAATTTGTTTTAATAGTTTGTTATCAGTCATCTGAAGCTGTAATACTTGGTCTCTAGAGCTCTTTCACTGTATGATATGAATATGCATGTAAGGAGGAATAATATTTCTCATTACATGTAAGATTATTAAATCTTATATCTTTGGGATGTGGCAGGTGGCGTGAAGTGGAAAACTAATCAGTCTTACTAGAGTAGAAGTGCATTGTGGTATATGAGTCAATCCTTGCAAGACACAGGGAAGTTGTATAGCATTTGTGAGTGATCCATGTGCCGCCAGTAAATCTCCACCTAGATCAAACAGAAATAACTTAGGAATTAAGATAACTAACATTTATTTGTAGCTAATTGTGTATCAGGCACAGTCCTACACATTTAAGGTGTAAGAAGTCATTAATCCTAAAGAAACCTCTTGAAATAGACATTGACATTAGATTCTAGTAGGTCCAAGTATTTCACAGATAAAGCAGACTGAAGCATGGAGTGGTTAAATAACTTGCTGCCTAGCCAGAAAGCGATGGAACTGGGACTGAATGCTGGCTGTATGGCAGTCAGCACTCTTAACTACTTCATTAAATAAATGTCTCCCTTAGGATTTAGATTTAGATCTAAGTCATAGAAATAATCTGTTTTCCTGGCTTTATTTATTTATTTTTCACTTAAGATAGAAGCTTCCTGCCAATAAATGTCTCATTTATTTGGAATTTATGTCTTAAGGATATTCAAGCCCTAGAGAATGTTTTATTACCCAGTGGTCAGTCTAATGTTGAGCTCAAGTCATTTCTGAATTCAGTCCTTTCACTTGTTCTTTATGAAGATACAGAGAATCTTCTCTGAGTTTCTTATGGTTTACTGCTGAGTCTTTCAAGATATCTCTTCTACCTTTCTGCTCTTTTCCTTGTTTACAAGCACCGACCTAGATTAGGCTCTCTTCTGTTTCCTTAGTATAGTCCTAACTCTAGTTTCCTTACAATCTATTTTATAGATTAATTTACCCAATGCTCTGATTGCAAAAGCTACCAGTGGCTCTCTATTTTTCTGTGTACATTCAAACCCCTTTGTCTGACAGTCATGGCCTTGCTGGTGTGGATCTAACTACCTTTCTAGTTTTACCTGAAAATTCATCACAATCAGGGAGGCTAACATATATTGAACACTTACTATATTTGAAGCACTGTGCTTGTTTCTGGTCATATAAAGATGAATATGACATACTGTGTGCATTTATGAGTATCACAGTGATTATCTCATTTAATCTTCACAGAAATTGTATGCAGTATGTACAGTTAATAACTCCACTTTACTAAAGAGAAGACAGGCTTGAGAACATGCACAACTTATTCAATGTCACAAGATCCGTAAGTGATAGAGTTGGAATTCACATCCTCAATTTCAGGTCCAATAATATACTGCTTGTCATCATTCTGAACCTGACCCATCTTTAACTCTACTGGACCACTCACTGGCTCCCTTTCCCCCCAGCTTTATTGAGACATAATTGATATATAACATGGTGTAGCTCACTGCTCCCCTTACATGCCATACTGTTTTCCACGTCATGGTCTTGTCTTATCGTCATAATATCCTCCTTGAAAGTATTTTTCAAATTCTCTTTCCCATCTCTGTTGAGTAATGATTGCCCTTCATGGCTGTGGATATATTTGACCTTTCCTACCACAGAACTAAAGTTGTTTTGTGTGTGTGTGTTGGGGGGGGGGGGCAGTAAACTCACATAGTGCTATGTCCTTTCTTGATTATAAAAACTATCTATGGCTCCTGTATCTTAAGCGTTTCTTGAATTTTGAGATTTAACTTTATATTCTCAAAGTGCCTACCAAAAATCTGAGATCAATCCCAGATTCCCTGGGATTGATGTTCCCCTAAATTCATGCTGTTAAATGATTACTTTCCTTTATTCTCAAAAGGAAACAAGAATGGATTCTGATTCATTATTCTACTTGCCATTTTCAGGATTTAAAGAATTGTCATTAACAGCCTTTTTTGTGAAACTCGTGATTTATTTGGCTCTTTAGGTACCAAGCTGAGCTTAATCAAGTGTGCTAATTTTTTAAACAATAAAAGTTTTTGATGAGGTCATGTAATAAAGTTCTCAGAGAAGCTGATTCAGACTTTCCACCAAAGAGTTGTGCTGGGCATAGACAACATAAACATCAGCCACATTTTAGCACAACCTTCATCATTCTCCTGTGGTTTGACTTTTCTGATGCTGTCTAAACTTAAACACAAAAGGAAACCCCACCTTATATGGGTGACTTAGAATGGAAAAGAAGCTCCACAGCTTTCCTGTTTGGCTGGTGAGTTTGACCTTTTCCACACGTGCATTTGCTTTGAACTCCTCCTAAGTTAGGTGCTAAGAAAATATAAGTTATAATTAACATGCTTTCTTTGGGTTTCCCTGAACAAAACACTTTCTCTCATGATGTACTGTGCATATTTACTTTGAATGAATTAGAGTTTTGAATTTACATTTAGAAAGAAGATAATGTGGGTGATACTTGTGTCTTTGCTTTTCATCTAAAGCTGTAGGATTGGGCCCAAATGTAAAGGGAATAAAACAGGGGAGAACCTTCCTGTTTAGCCACAGAATAACCAGGGATAAGAAGTTGAGCATATAGGCTCTAATTAAATGTTTTATTTTTCATTGTCATGAGAACTAACCTATGGTATTACTGTGTAGCTGCTAACCAGCTGTTTCCTTTCTATTGTGGTTTTTATGAGCTCTCTACTTTAAGTTTATATATCGCTTGGGATTCTGAAGCATAATGAACTATTGCTTGTAGTTTCAAGGTCAGTGGTTGGGATTTTGTTTATTTTTAGATTTTTAGTTTAATCTAACATGTTTAAAATGTTTTCTCTAATTGCTGTTATGAGTATGTGAATGTTTATTGAAGCCTGCCCAGAATGGGCCCCGTGTTCAAGTGAGGAAAAATGTTGAATGAGTTAATAAGCTAATTAAAATTCACCTCTCTCATATGCCCTTCACTAGTCTGCCAAACATATGATTGTCTCAGTTTCCCACTTAGCATTAAAGTTGGAAACTTGGACCCTGAAGCTGCTGCTGCTACTGCTAAGTCGCTTCAGTCGTGTCCGACTCTGTGCAACCCCAGAGATGGCAACCCACCAGGCTCCCCTGTCTCTGGGATTCTCCAGGCAAGAACACTGGAGTGGGTTGCCATTTCCTTCTCCAATGCATGAAAGTGAAAAGTGAAAGGGAAGTCGCTCAGTCGTGTCCAACTCTTAGCGACCCCGTGGACTACAGCCTACCAGGCTCCTCCATCCATGGGATTTTCCAGGCAAGAGTACTCAGTGGGGTGCCATTGCCTTCTCCAACTGGTGTGGGGTGCCATTTGCCTACAAATTTATACATAATAATAAACTGTATTCATGTACTAGCAGCTTCTGTTATTTCATGCCTTCACTGGCCTGATGCCAGAATTTCACCAACAGGAGAAAATCCTTTGTTTTATCCCATTGAATATTGTTTGGGATCAGAGAGACCATGGAATTATAAACCAAAGACATATGGATAGTATATCAGTATCACCATTCAGGATTCACAAGTTACAATGTTGGAACATAATGGAATATGTTTATATTTTCATGTTTATGATTAGCTGGTTGTGAGTAAATGATAACAATATTTGCCATATGCTATTTAAGTTCTATGTGTGTATCAATGTGTTAATCATCTTGATAATTAAGTATTATTACTATCCTTGTCTTAAAGAAACTGAGACAGAGAAATGTTAAGAATCTTGTACATGATCCTACAATATGTAAGTGGCAGAGCTAGGATCTGAATGCAGGCAAAGTAGCTCTTTACCCTGCACTGGACTGCCTTGAGTTGTTACAGGAAGTAAGTATTAACTAAATTTGTGATTTCAGGATGCATCTAGTGACACATGCCTCTGTGAGTCTTGTGTTTGAATGTGTGATTGACTTCCTCTCAACCAGTGGAAAACTTTTTCTTGATTCCTAAGGACCAATAGTGTGGGGTTAGCAATGCTTCTACGTAGAGGATCAGCCAAGTCAGAATGAAGAATCCACACTAGCCTACCAGGGCAGATCAGGGTATACCAGGCAATGCCAACCAAATGCAGAGAGCATTGAGCTGAGATTACTAACTATATCAGGCTCCAGTAATTGACATGTTTCATAGGAACCATCTTTTCTAAAAGCAAGGGCAAAATTCTCATAATTCTCATGTGAATTTTTGATAAATTTCAGAATCTTAAAAGGTTATCTCACCCTGATATTCACTTAAATTAACTAGATCAAACAGCTGAGACCACAGTCGGGGCTCTCAAAATATTTTTGCTTGTAGATTTGGATGGATAAATAGATGATGAATGGATAAGTGAAAGAGAACTGAAGTACATAATATTTCAACTTGCCATGGTTTGTTGAGGCTACGAAGCAATTTTTAAATGATTTTCTTTTTTTTATTTTAATAGTTTTGTCCTCTCCTAATCCCCTGGAGAAGGAAATGGCAACCCACTCCAGGATTCTTGCCTGGAGGATCCCATGGATGAGAAGCCTGGTAGGCTACAGTCCATGGGGTCGCAAAGAGTCGGACATGACTGAGCGACTTCACTTCACTTCACTTCAATCCTTGATAAGGGCTTCCCAGGTGGCTCAGTGGTAAAGAACCCATCTGCCAATGCAGGAGACCCAGGAAACGTGGATTTGATTCCTGGTTGGGAAGATTCCCTGGAATAAGAAATGGCAACCCACTCCAGTATTCTTGCCTGGAAAATTCCTTGGACAGAGGAGCCCAGCGTGCTATCTCCCATAGGGTCACAAAGAGCTGGACATGACTGAGCAACGGAGCACACACACAGTCAATCCTTGATAGGCAAGGAAGAGGGGCTGTAGAGAGAGGAGGTGCTATCCAGCTCATTTTCTTTCTTCTTCTCAACCATAGTTGCCACAAAATATGGAAAGAAATAATCTCCATGCTATTCTTGGTGAGGGGCTAGGAATATAAACAGGAATAGAAACTAGACTAACAATAATAAGCACACAGTAGGTAAAATGAAGTCATTGAATTAGCAACTGGGAACTATGTCATGACACCTTAATCTATGGGCTGTGCAGGCCATGTTATTATAGGGTAAAGTGAAGTCGCTCAGTCGTGTCCGACTCTTTGTGACCCCATGGACTGTAACCTACCAGGCTCCTCCGTCCATGGGATTTTCCAGGCAAGAATCCTGGAGTGGGTTGCCATTTCCTTCTTCTTATTATAGGGTAGCTCCCGTCAGTATCTTCTAGCAAGGAACTCTAGCAAGAGTACTATGAAATACTTTACAAATCAATGTTTGCAATTGAACGCCAAAAATTGATAATGTATACATTCAAGATGTATGCATAACACATTGGTTTTCTTTGATTTAATATGTATTTGTATATTAATTAGAAGAAATTCGTAGCTTTGACAATCGTTTTAAAGAGCCAAAGCAAGGAACTAAGTGAAATGGGATGACACCTAATATGTGCTCTACATAGTTGACATGCTACAAGTAATTGAGAAAATGTAGGTGGACATGAACAGGTGGAGAAGGCAATGGTAACTCACTCCAGTACTCCTGTCTGGAAAATCTCGTGGATGGAGGAGCCTGGTGAGCTACAGTCCATGGGGTCACGAAGAGTTGGACACGACTGAGTGAATTCACTTTCACTTTTCACTTGCATGCATTGGAGAAGGAAATGGCAACCCACTCCAGTGTTCTTGCCTGGAGAATCCCAGGGACGGGGGAGACTGGTGGGCTGCCATCTATGGGGTTGTACAAAGTCGGACACAACTGACGAGACTTAGCAGCAGCAGCAGCAGCATGAATAGGTGGAGATAAACTGATGGATTCATGGTGCCAAACTCTGAGATTTCACTGGGGAGGATTGAGACCCAGGCCTCTGGGAAGGTGGAGTGAACTAATAAAACATCATGCTCAATCATTGCTGAGATCCAACTGAATGAAGTTAGTAGGAGGCGATATTACTTAAGGACTCAAAGGTTAACAGAGGCGAAGTCATTTCTAGGATGGCATATGTTCCTTGGATGAAGACAAGGATAGTCAGTGGCTAACAAGTGAATGAGTATTATCTAATATTAGATGTTTTGCTATCAGATCAAGCAAGACGAAGGGACTGACCCAGACAGAGCAGTACACAGGGCTGCCCTCAAGAGGCGAATGGGATTAAATAACATTTCCCATCGAAAAACCAGAAAACCATTTTAATACAAAGATTATGGGTTTTTCACTAGCTTTTCTTAATCTTCTTCACTTAACCTTTTAAAAAGTTCCAGTGACTAGAAATTTCATGGAGTCCACAAAGCCATAAATATCACATGCAGAAGGGAAAATTTTGCAGTTAGCTTAGGAGACTAACTACTTAAGTGGAAAATGAGGAGGAAGAACAAGCTCAAAGCACTTATGAAAATAAAAATTTTAAAAGTGAAATGAAGCATTGTATTCAGATGTTTAAAACTTAATCTTGTTTATGTCACAAATTAACTGTGTGACTGTTGGCACCAAATCTTTTTAGATTCTTACTTTATCCGAGAAAGAGGATGTAGGATAAGATCATCTTTGGAGTTCTAGCTGGATTTAATTTTATAATTTTATAGTTTAGAGGTTTTCATTAAGCATAAATTCAACATGAAGCAATGCTATGACATATAATGCCCAAAATTTAATTCATTAGGAGAAATACAGAGACTAGATCATCCCACGGTATTCAACACCAGTCACTTCATTTGGCTGGACAATCAAGTTCTGGCTGCCATATATTTGGAAGGATATTGGAAAATTAATAGCACATCTGGAGGAGGGTGACTAAAGTGTTTATGATTCTGGAAACAATATTATGGAAAAAATGGTAAGATGAACTAGGGTTCATTATCCAAAGCCAGAGAAGGAAGCTCCCAGAAACTTTCTTCTAATGTCTCTTCTTGAAGCTCTAGGCAGAAGTTTATAAGATTTTCCTAAAGGCTACATAAAAATAAATAAAATAGGATGTTCTAATGATTAAAGTTCTCTAGTAATAATTTGGATTGCTCTGTGATGAAGCTATTTCCTCACAAGGGTAATGTTTAGGGAAAAGTTGAACAACCATGTCTGTCTGGGTGGAAAACTCAATTTCATGACCTCAAGGGTCCCAGGCACTCAAACTTACTTCCATCCTATGATTTTATGAATACTGATGTTAGTTTTGAAATTACAATTTAAAAAATTCACATACTAATTTCAGATGTGACTATTTTTAAGGCACACTACCTGGGTATTTTTTGATTAATCAGGAATAAAATAAGCTTTGTTGTTTGTTGTTCAGTTGTTCAGTCGTGTCCAACTCTTTGCAACTCTATGGACTGCAGCACTCCAGGCTTCCCTGTCCTTCACTGTCTCCTAGAGTTTGCTCAAACTAATGTCTGTTAAGTTGATAATACCATCCAACCATCTCATCCTCTGTTACCTCCTTCTCCTGCCTTCAATCTTTCCCAGCATCAGGGTCTAGAAATACATTAAAAATTGTCAAAACTCTGGCAATTCCATTCAGATCTAAATAGGAAAAGCATAAGAAGCTGCAACACAATCTAGAGGTTCTCACCAGCTCCTCTGCCTCTTTGTTTCACAAGGATTTCTCTCAGCATGTGTCTTTCCCATCTTATCCTATCTTGATGTCTGCTTCTTGGATGATCTGAATTGACATAGGGATAAATGAACAATAGACATTCCCTATTTATTTGAATTTTAGCTGTTTTACTCTTCCCTTTATGATTCCAAATTAATTTGCTTTCTTTCTATGAACAGTTTCTTCCTGTTGATGGATATATAGTTAAAGTGAGTTGGAATTTTGTTAATTTTTAATGGAAAAAGTAGGAATGACCTTCCTTTCTGTTACAAAACAACTCATTATTTTAGAAGAATGATAGTTTAGAATTTACTGAAGAATTTTAAGAAGAATATTTTAAGTGAAAGTATTTCATCTCACTTAATCTTCGACTTTACATCTAAATGGACAAGTAAAATCTACATTGGTGTACAGGATCACTATATATATGTAGACATGACTTTGAGGAGGGCCAGCAAAAGGGTAATAGAGACAGTCAAACCCCTGGCCAGGCAAAAGTCCCTCCGCTGTCTGCATTTGCTGTCAGCTCCTCCTCTGTCTCGTCTGCTGGCATGTCCAGCCAGTGAATCTCAGATGACCCAAAGCATGGAATTTCCTGCAAGGTAGCAGGAGGGACAGGAAACACCATGTGCTTCCTGGTTTTGGAGGTGGCACAGGGATATGGAGCAGCCAGTAAAAGCAAACAGCCTGAAGTGGGAAGGGATTTGGTGACCTTGTCAACAGAATTTTGCTTTTCAGCAGAATGATACAATCACTTGTCAAACTTCAATCTGAACTCCGCGAATAACTACTGGGAACACTTACTGGCTATTCTTTGGTGGCTCAGCAGTAAAATGCAGGTTTGATCCTTTGATCTGGAAGATCCTCTGTAGAAAGACATGGCAACCCACTCCAATATTCTTGACTGGGAAATCCCATGGATCTGGGAAGTCCATGGGATTGCAAAGAGTCAGACATGACTTAGTGACTAAAACAACAAACAATAACAACAAACCCACTTCTTGCAG
The DNA here is from genome assembly GCF_023091745.1 of Budorcas taxicolor. Lineage (NCBI taxonomy): Eukaryota > Metazoa > Chordata > Mammalia > Artiodactyla > Bovidae > Budorcas > Budorcas taxicolor. Next base: position 64,966,635 of record NC_068918.1, read on the forward strand.
GATCACTTCAAGGAAAGTGTTAGTCACTCAGTCATGTCCAACTCTTCGTGACCCCATGGACTATAGCCCACCAGGTTCCTCTGTACTTGGAATTCTCCAGGCAAAAATACTGGAGTGGATAGCATTCCCTTTTCCAGGGGATCTTCCTGACCCTGGGATCAAACCTGGGTCTTCTGCATTGCAGGAAGATTCTTTACCATCTGTGCCACCAGGGAAAATCTCCAATTTAATAAGGTAGAGAAGATAACTACTGGCTAATTCAGGGGAGAAAAACAAAGATAGACCCAACCTTCACTGCCTTGTAGTGTGCTGGTGCTCAGTAGTGATAAGCAGACATTATTTTGCCCTGGAGTCAGGGAAGGCTATTCAAGAATCCTTTCACTGAGGAGAGTCTTGAGAAAAGTTGAGGAGAATAACAATATGTTTAGATGGAGAGAAGGGTGCAGTCATTCTAGTTGAAGAGAACTGCTGCAGACCTTAGCTCTGAGGCAAAGAGAATGATATGGGAATGGGAGCCAAGAACTTGGGTAAAACTTTCAGGTTCTTAAACATGGTATAAAACACTATATATCAAGAAGTAGAGTGAGGCTATAGGGAAAAATATTTCAATTATTTAAACATCTCTTTCTTTTATTTCTTAATAAGAAGCCATATAATATAAAGATTAAAGGCAGGAATCGGGATGCAGTGTGGATATGAATTACAGTCAAGTCACCTTAAGAAAGTTACTTAATGTTTCTGAGCTTCTATTTCCTCATGAGTTAAATAGTGGTAAATATTAGCACCAATTACAAAGGATTTTTACAAGAATTGTAAGAGATGAGGCAGGTATGATTATCACATTTCTCATAATATTTTGTGGGGGTCCAGATTCAACAGTGACCAGCTGGAGGAGCTTCTGAAGCATCTCAGCATAGTACTTGCTTACAAAAATGAGCACACATGGCTTTTAAAAATTTTTGTTAAAAATTAGTGTTATAATCTATTGTGGCTCTATCAAAATACCATTGATATAATCAGCTTTTGTCACATAATGCAGTTTATATTTTAAAAAATATTTAGTTATTTATTTGGCTGTGCTGCATCTTAATTGTGACACATGAGCTCTTAGTTGGAGCATGTGGGATCTACTTCCCTGACCAGGGATTGAACCCAGGCCCCCTGTGCTGGGAGCCACTGGATCACCAGGGAAGTTCCTGCAGTTTATATTTTCAACACAATGAGATCAAAAGAAAAGAAAGGTTTTCTGCCTCCTGAATTAGAAGTATCATTTGATAAACACATTTTATAATTAAGAAACGGAGATGGTTATTTTAATATGATAGGGTCTCAGTAAATTTTTTAAAATTTATTTTAATTGGAGGCTAATTACTTTACAATATTGTGGTGGTTTTTGCCATGCATTCACATGAATCAGCCATGGGTGTACATGTGTTCCCCTCCTGAACCTACCTCCCACCTCCCTCAATTTGGTGGCTCAGAGGTTAAAGTGTCTGCCTCCAATGCAGGAGACCTGGGTTCGATCCCTGGGTTGGGAAGATCCCTTGGAGAAGGAAATGGCAATCCACTCCAGTATTCTTGCCTGGAGAATCCCATGGACGGAGAAGCCTAGTAGGTTACAGTCCATGGGGTCGCAAAGAGTCAGACACGACTGAGCGACTTCACCTTCACCTTCACCCATTTAGTCAACTAACATTTATTTTGAATAGTGATACGTGTTATAAAAAAGTAAAGTAGGGTGATGTGATACTGAGTGGGCTGTGTGTGTGAAGGAGGGGTTGATGCTCTCAAGTTTAAACTGGGTGCTAGTTCTAAAGTCTAAATTTGCAAATTGTTTGAAAACTGAAATTCCTATTTAGTATGTCTAAATTAAAAACTGTCAGAAGATGTATAATAAATACTTCAAGTATAAATTAAACAATTGCTTGTGAAAAGTTAAATTTTATTTATCTCAGAGTTCATGGACTTCTTCTGGTGTTTTATCTTCCTTTCATTTGAAAATGAAATTGGAAAAAAAAAACAAAGTTACTTTCAGTCATTGAAGGTAAATCGTTAAGCATGGATTTTTCTCCCTTTGGCTAATGTTTCATTGCCCTCTACAATTCTGGCATTTCTAGAATGCCAACCAAGTGATTACTCTGGCCTCTCCCCAGTTGATTTTCATTGACACTATTAGAAATTCTCAAGAACTCTTTGGATTATTATAAGTTTTTGTGTTTGTATAGCAGTTAATTTATAATCATATACTGTTTTGTTGAATATTTGAAGTTGACTTGGTGATGATGTCCTTTTCTATAATGAGTTTCCCAGATAGAGTAGATTACATGCCTGAATTCTCAGACTGATCCATTTATTAAGAATTTATCATGAGGCTATCATGTGCCAAGTGCTTGTGATATTAGGTTGAATCCTATACTACTCTTGATACTTCTGCCTTCTTTGCCTGAAAAATAAAAAAAATTTGTAATAGTTCAATTTATTTTAAAAAATTCTCCTTTAAAGAACTTTCAGTAGAATATAAAGTTGTAGATGGATAAACAAAGGAATGTCTTTGAAAATTTTACTTTTCACTTCAGTTCAGTTGCTCAATCGTTTCCGACTCTGTGACCCCATGAATCACAGCACACCAGGCCTCCCTGTCCATCACCAACTCCCAGAGTGCACCCAAACCCATGTCCGTCGACTCGGTGATGCCATCCAACCATCTCATCCTCTGTGGTCCCTTTCTCCTCCTGCCCTCAATCTTTCCCAGCATCGGGGTCTTTTCAAATGAGTCAGCTCTTCACATCAGGTGGCCAAAGTATTGGAGTTTCAGCTTCAATATCAGTCCTTCCAGTGAACACCAGGACTGACCTCCTTTAGGATGGACTGGTTGGATCTCCTTGCAGTCCAAGGGACTCAAGTCTTCTCCAACACTACAGTTCAAAAGCATCAATTCTTTGGTGCTCAGCTTTCTTTATACCAACTTAAAATTTTGTGGCCATGGGAATATAAAATTCTGTAGGTCAAAAATATTTCTGTGTAGTGGAACTGTTTCCCTGATACCTAGTCTCATTTGGAGGGACTTGTTTCGTACATTAAGTATCCCAGAGTAACATATGATTTCTTCATCTTTGTGCTGTATCATAAAGAATTACTTATTTGTCTACTTTATTGTGATTTTAAAAACTAATATATAATTAAAATTAAAATGAGGAGAAAAATAGCAGACCAGGTTTTTTTCCTGTTTGGTAGAAACAATTAGTCTTTAACTTTCCATATCCCTACCTATCCCCTTTTCAAAGCACAAATAATTTCACTTACCAGATACTTACAATGCCAAAGCTTTCATAATATACACAGACATGGGACATGAAATTAGAATGGTACTAGAATGGGGACTGACGTGTGTACTTTAATTCAGAGCTTTTTCCCCCGTCTTTTTGATTTAAGCCTGATAAAGCAACCACATATGGATTTTGTTCTTGTTCAAGTCTGATTGTGGTTATGAATCCTGGCAAATGTGTCCACCACTACAGAAGTCCGCAAAAGGCTTTGATTATTGACTCTATTTAACAGCCTTAAAAGAGTTCATTGTTCTTGGTCCCTTGGGGACACGGGGAGCTCAGAAGGGCAGTGGGAGGGATAAGGAGGGCAAACAAGGAGAGGGTTATGAACACTGTAAAATGAAGTTATTTTAAACCTGAAAGTTTCATTTTTAGTTTATACTTAGGCATTGTTATGTAATAGAGCACACAGTTAAAAGTTAAGAAGATGGGGTTCCAGTCTCCTAAATCCAACAATCCTTCACCATAAAAGTTTATCTTTCTTTTTACCTATTGATCCCTGCTTCTCCCACTTCTGTGGAGGAGGGGACCCTCCTTGCCACCAGGGCCAACCACCCTACCATGCTTAAATTCCATCCCTCTTCTTTCTATTATCCTTTTTCTCATCTCTTTTTCTAATTGATCCTTCCTATCAGTATTTACACATGTACATGTATTTTAATTTTAAACATCTCTTCATTCCCTCCAGTTACAACCCTTACTCTTTATTTACCTGCACACAGCAAATAACATAGAAAGAAAACAGTTGTCTTAACTCAATGGTTCCATTTCCTTAGCTTGCATTTACTAATTAACCTTCCTTTGAAAGGCTAAACCAAAGTTATTAATCACTTCTCTAATCAGTGCTAAGTCCAGTACACATTATTAACATTTCATATCACTTGACCTCCTAACAAAGTATAATAAACCCAATCATTCCATCCACGTGGAAGACTTTACCGCCTTAGTTCTCATGACACCAGCGCCTCAAATTTCCATGAATTCTCTACTTGCTCATTCTCCTTTACCAGTGAATCCTCATCCATTTGATCTGTGAGTTTAAACTTAAATCTTCAGTCCTAGACCTCTTTTGTTTTCCCTATACCAACCTTATTCAGTAGTTTCCCAGTCTGAGGAATCCCTACGTAAAAATGATTATTCTTACATCTCTTGGTAAATTAGTATGATCAGTAAATTGTAGGTATAATAAACCAATAATAACATTAATGCTCTTTGAGGAGAGAATGACAGTTTTCTATTGATATGTTTATTTTGACCAACTTATTATCAGCCTATTCATCTTGTACATTCCTGTTCTCACTAAAGATATCAATTTGAATGGTAATAGAAGAAACGTTCATTTTTTTCTTTCTCTTAAAGTTTCCTACTTGATTTTTTTAAACCTCATCCAAGACCTAAATGATTTTTAACAAGTTTCTGCTACACAAATTTTGAATTAGATGTGATATATGATATATGGCAAGAGTGTATTTTCCCTATTTATGACCAAAAATGAATTTTTAGTTTACCTTTATTGGAAAAACAGGGTAATTAAACTTAGCTTCAGTTTAGTTCAGTTGAATCGCTCAGTCGTGTCCGACTCTTTGCGACCCCATGAATCGCAGCACACCAGGCCTCCGTGTCCATCACCAACTCCCGGAGTTCACCAAACTCATGTCCATCGAGTCAGTGATGCCATCTAGCCATCTCATCCTCTGTCATCCCCTTCTCCTCCTGCCCCCAATCCGTCCCAGCATCAGTCTTTTCCAATAAGTCAACTCTTTGCATGAGGTGGTCAAAGTATCAGAGTTTCAGCTTTAGCATCAGTCCTTCCAAAGAACATCCAGGACTGATAGCCTTTAGAATGGATTGGTTGGATCTCCTTTCCGTCCAAGGGACTCTCAAGAGTCTTCTCCAACACCACAGTTCAAAAGCATCAATTCTTCGGTGCTCAGCTTTCTTCATAGTCCAAATTTCACATCCATACATGACCACTGGAAAAACCATAACCTTGACTAGATGGACCTTTTTTGGCAAAGTAATGTCTCTGTTTTTCAATATGCTATCTAGGTTGGTCATAACTTTCCTTCCAAGGAGTATGCGTCTTTTAATTTCATGGCTGCAATCACCATCTGCAGTGATTTTGGAGCCCCCAAAAATAAAGTCTGACACTGTTTCCACTGTTTCCCCATCTATCTGCCATGAAGTGATGGGACCGGATGCCATGATCTTAGTTTTCTGAATGTTGAGCTTTAAGCCAACTTTTTCACTCTCCTCTTTCACTTTCATCAAAAGGCTTTTTAGTTCCTCTTCACTTTCTGCCATAAGGATGGTGTCATCTGCATATCTGAGGTTATTGATATTTCTCCCAGCAATCTTGATTCCAGCTTGTGCTTCTTCCAGCCCAGCTTTTCTCATGATGTGCTCTGCATAGAAGTTAAATAAGCAGGGTGACAATATACAGCCTTGACGTACTCATTTTCTTATTTGGAGCCAGTCTGTTGTTCCATGTCCAGTTCTAACTGTTGCTTCCTGACCTGCATATAGGTTTCTCAAGAGGCAGGTCAGGTGGTCTGGTATTCCCATCTCTTTCAGAATTTTCCACAGTTTATTGTGATCCATACAGTCAAAGGCTTTGGCATAGTCAATAAAACAGAAATAGTTTTTCTGGAACTCTCTTGCTTTTTCAATGATCCAGCAGATGTTGGCAATTTGATCCCTGGTTCCTCTGCCTTTTCTAAAACCAGCTTGGACATCTGGAAGTTCACGGTTCACGTATTGCTGAAGCCTGGCTTGGAGATTTTTGAGCATTACTTTACTAGCGTGTGAGATGAATGCAATTGTGCAGTAGTTTGAGCATTCTTTTGCATTGCCTTTCTTTGGGATTGGAATGAAAACTGACCGTTTCCAGTCCTGTGGCCACTGCTGAGTTTTCCAAATTTGTTCGTAGTGATGCTTTCTAAGGCCCACGTGACTTCACATTCCAGAATGTCTGGCTCTAGGTGAGTGATCACACCATCATGATTATCTGGGTCATGAAGATCTTTTTTGTACAGTTCTTCTGTGTATTCTTGCCACCTCTTCTTAATATCTTCTGCTTCTGTTTGGTCCATACCATTTCTGACCTTTATCGAGCCCATCTTTGCATGAAATGTTCCCTTGGTATCTCTAATTTTCTTGAAGAGATCTCTAGTCTTTCCCATTCTGTTGTTTTCCTCTATTTCTTTGCATTGATCACTGAGGAAGGCTTTCTTATCTCTCCTTGCTATTAGCTTACCTTTACAAAATTAATTGCTTTATTTTCATTAATTTTTAAAATTCATAAGGCAAACAGGATAAGTTTCTATGAAATAACAAATTTAGCCAAAACTAGACTTACTTTTAAAAAAGTAAACTTGATCCATTTAATTCAAATAAAATTTAAATTGATTTTAATTGTTCTTTATAATACAAAGATTTATTGTCAATGATGAATAATAAACCTCCTTAAATCATAAGCCAAAACAGTATAAATAAAATATAGCTTCTGCTTCATTGACTATGCTAAAGGCTTTGACTGTGTGGATCACAACAAACTGGAAAATTCTTAAAAAGATGGGAATACAGACCACCTGACTTGTATGTAGGTCAGGAAGCAACAATTAGAAATTTACATGGGTCAGGAAGCAACAGTTAGAAACTTACATGGAACAACTGACTGGTTCTAAATTGGGAAAGGAATAGTGTATATTGTCACCCCATTTATTTAACTTCCATGCAGCGTACATCAGGCAAAATGTTGGGCTGGATGAAGCACAAGCTGGAATCAAGATTGCAGGGAGAAATATCAATAACCTCAGATATGCAGATGATAGCACTCTAATGGCAAAAAATGAAGAGTAACTCAAGAGCCTCTTGATGAGGGTGAGAGAGAAGAGTGAAAAAATTGTCTTAAAACTCAACATTAAAAAAACTAAGATCATAGCATCTGGTCCCATCACTTCATGTCAAATAGAAGGGGAAAAATGGAAGCAGTGTCAGATTTTATTTTCTTGGACTCCAGAATCATTGCAGATGTTGACTGCAGCCATGAAATTAAAAGACACTTGCTCCTTGGAAGGAAATCTATGACAAACCTAGACAGCCTATTAAAAAGGAGAGATATCATTTTGCCAACAATGATTCATATAGTCAAAGCTATGGTTTTTTTCCAGTAGTCATGTACAGATGTGAGAGTTGGGCCATAAAGAAGGCTGAGCACTGAAGAATTGATGCTTTTGAACAATGGTGCTGGAGAAGACTCCTGAAAATCCCTTGGACTGCAAGGAGATCAAACCAGTCAATCCTAAAGAATGTCAACCCTGAATATCATAGGAAGGACTATGCTGAAGCTGAAGCTTCAGTCCTTTGGCCACCTGATGCAAAGAGCAGACTCATTAGAAATGACCTTGATGCTGGGAAAGTTTGAATGCAAAAGAAGAAGAGGGCGACAGAGGATGAGATGGTTAGAGAGCATTACCAACTCAATGGACATAAATTTGAGCAAACTGCAGGAGATAGTGAAGGACAGGGAAGTGGGGCATGCTGTAGTCCATGGGGTCACAAAGAATCAGACTTAGTGACTGAACAAAAACTCCTAAATTATTTTCAGAAAATTTTCACTGAAAGCAACTTTCTTTTTTTAACCAAAATCGTTATCTTATTTGAGATTCAAAATTCAAATCCTTGTCAAATGATTGTGATTTATATGTCTTTTCAATTTTACTAGAGTTATTGCTGCCTTCTTAGCTGTGCGCCATAGACTATATACAATGGATAGGACAGCTGGGATGTAAAACTCAGTAAGTAGCTTTTGTCATAAAGGTGAACTTCCTCTGGGTCCCTTGCTGCACTCCTTCAGTGAATTGACTCAGAAGATAACTCCTCATCAACCTTATCAAAACTGTCCATAGACTTAAGCCTAGAAGCCTCTTTTTCCATCTCCTACCTCATCTTTAGAAATCACCCTTCCTAACCATCAGGCATATTTGTGAAACACAAATGCAAATATAATATGAAACAGGCACAATAACAACGAAGTGAGAAAATATATCAAGAAATGGGAAAACCTCACAATACAGTTTACTTTTAACCAATGGAGTCGCCATTTGGCAGCCTTTACTTTTGATATGAAGCAGCAGGAGGCATATTACTGTTGGTGTGAATGTGTCTTCTTTAGAATGACAATTTCTCTTTGATTTTCTATTATATGAGTAAAACTTACTTGCTTTCTTAAGTCGGTTGGCTGTACATAAAGGGAGTTGCAGAACGTAATTTGAGGGATATTGACATCATTTTACCTTCCTCTAGTGTGTGTAACAACCACACTCATCAGACTTCAAAACCCTCCCCAACTTGGCATCAAATTCTGAGCATGAATTCATCCTGATGGACGCTATCTATCCCCCTGGCTACTTGCTGTTGGGGCCAAATATTCTCTAAAAAAACTTGTTAATCAGAATATTCAGCCACAACCCATTGCATCATGCAGCATGTAAAGTTCAAAAACTGATGCTTAGTGTTTTTTCAATCATTCTTTCACATAGGAGCTGTGATATCTCACAGACCCTCAGACGCTGCAGATCTACTGGGAAACTCTGCAGAGACAATCTCACCTGTTCATAGGCTTCACTTCTTTCAAACTCACATCTCCTCATAGCTCTGGGTGTATAAAATTGCTTACTCACTGTCTCCACTTGAATGTTTCAATGTGCTGAAACCCAGATTCCTGACTAGGTCTCTTGTCTATCTCCCATTGCTCAAAAAAAAGCGAATTGTGAGCCACTGCTCATGCTGCTACCCAGGAAATAACACCAATATCCACTCATTGCAAACATCAACACCTGGGCATCATTCTCTTCTCAGTCTCCTTAACCTCCGTATTTAACTAGTCTCCAATTATCCTTGATTCTACTTCCTGCTGCTGCTGCTGCTGCTGCTAAGTCGCGTCAGTCGTGTCCAACTCTGTGCAACCCCATAGAGGACAGCCCACCAGGCTCCCCCGTCCTGGGATTCTCCAGGCAAGAACACTGGAGTGGGGTGCCACTTCCTTCTCCAATGCATGAAAGTGAAAAGTGAAAGTGAAGTCGTTCAGTCGTGTCCGACTCTTAGCGACCCCGTGGACTGTAGCCTACGAGGCTCTTCTGTCCATGGGATTTCCCAGGCAAGAGTACTGGAGTGGGGTGCCATTGCCTTCTCCGTGATTCTACTTCCTGAGTATCTCTAAATTGAACATTGCTCTTAATCTGTATCTCTGTCACCCCTCATCAGACTACTCTCCTCTCTTGGGCTGCACTTCCAGAACACACTTAAGTGGTCTCCCGCATCTACTATTAACCAGGCCACTATATTCTCCACTATTTTGCCAATGGATGATTTTTACAATGCTTAATCTTATCATGCCTCTCCCTACTTGAGATTCCTTAATAACCGTCAGTATATTGCTCTGACGATAAAGACTGAAATTCCTATTAAGACATGTAGTGACTTATTAGGAGTGGGATTTGGCCCCTGCTAACCTCACAGGCATCACCTCTGACATACCCCCTTTTATCACTGCGTTCCACTCATATAGACCTAAAAATACCCTATTCTTCGAGGCTCCTTCTAGTGGCTGCACTGTTGCCCATATCACCCGTGCGTGTGCGTGAGAAGTTGCTTCAGTCATGTCTGACTCTTTGTGACACTTTGGTCTGTAGCCCACCAGGCTTCTCTGTCCTTAGCATTCTCCAGGCAAGAATACTTGAGTGGGTTTGCCATGCCCTCCTCCAGGGGATCTTCCCAACCCAGGGATTGAACCTATATCTCATGTCTTCTGCCCTGGCAGGTGGGTTCTTTACCACTAGCGCCACCTGGGAAAGCCTGCTCCTGTCATCTACCCTCTGCCTAAATACCTCCCGCTTCTTTCATCTCACTCTTACCCATCTTTCAGATCTGAGTTGAAATGTCATTTTCCAAGAGAAACTGCAAATTCCTTGGGACTATGCACTTCTGCCTAATTTCACTTACAACAATTCTAATTACACAGTTAATTGCACAATGTGTTAGTTATTATCTATCCCTGAGGCAACTCTGGTTGCTCCTGGAAGGCAGAGAATGTATTTGTTATGTTTACCACCTTATCTTCAGCATTAAACATGCTAAACACAGTTGGTGGGATAAATGAGTAAATGAATGAATCCTTAAACTCATTCCTTTGCTACAGCTCTGTTTTTGAGGAATAGAATTTTCCATAACCATTACAGAAAGAAACCTGAATTTTTATTTTGACTTTGTAAATTACACTTTTTATAGTAAGCAAACTGCTCAACATTTGAGACTATTTTTAAAGTAGTGTCGACCTTACCATCTCATGTGTTATAAGTTTTATGTGATAAAATATATTTTGATATATAGCAAATTAAAGAACAACATGAAATGTTATGTTATAACAACAATTATTTGTGGTTTGAATTTATTGGCATGAAAAATCATCCCATTTATTTGTAAGAGCAAATATAAATATTGATTTTAGATTAGCACTGCAGCTGTTCAGTATTTCAGGGCCCATTAATTATTGCAAGACACAATTTTTGAAAGTTCAAGGAAAATAGAACAATTATTCTATAGTATGTTTCCCTACTACTATCTACAAAGTGATATTTTCAAATCAGCATTTCTTATAGAGAAAAATACAAAAATATATAATTTTAATAAATTTATATGCCAAAATTAATATTTATTTTATTTTCTGTTTGAATACAAACCAGCATAGACATGAACTTAGCTCTTTTCTCCTGAGATAAAAGAAAGCACTATTCAAATTCAATCAGAACATCCAGATATAAATGAACTGTTCATTTAGAGTTCACAGGATGTTCACTTTGGCTTTCGTTATTCCAGACTGGATTTATATCAAGACTTAAAAAAAAATTAATTAGCAGTTCTAATATTAAAGAATATTGTTATTTCACCTTGAAATCACTTAGGTTGACTAGTTATTGCAAAACAAAAGTTGTCAAAATGTGATCAATTATTGCCTAAGTATAAAGATTAAAAATTAAACTCCTAATGTGGACTACGTATTTTTTTCCTCAATCATATTTTTGAAAAACAAGGTAGGTATTTATTAAAGGATCTTCCATGGTGGCTCAGGGGTAAAGAATCTGCCTGCCAATGCAGGAGATGTGAGTTAATCCCTCATCTGGGAAGATCCCCTGGAGAAGGAAATGGCAAACCACTCCAGTATTCTTGCCTGAAAAATCCCATGGACAGAGGAGTCTGGCAGGCTTCTGGGGGTTACAAAAAGTCAGACATGACTTAGTGACTCAGTAACAATAATTTATCTAAGAGAAATACAAAATCAGAGGTAGAAAAGAACATGCCTTTTAAGGTCTGTTTTATACCTGTTTAGTCTTTTCTTTCTTTCCACACACCACAGATCCAGGCTGACGTGCTACTGTGGCTGTCCACTGCTGAGGGCTAACTCCTTGCTGGTTGCCTGGACATGACTGCCTCAGTTGAAGGGTATTTTGACTAGAACTACCTACCGTACTTATAGAAAGTGCTGTTGTTCAGTCGCTCAATGTGTCTGACTGCAACCCATGGACTGTGGGTTGCCAGGCTTCTCTGTCCTTCACCATCTCCTGGAGTTTGCGCAGACTCATGTCCATTGAGTTAGTGATGCCACCCAACCATACAAAGTGTAATGTTTTGTTTTTACCAGCTCCAAGAATGCATATGTGACAACCAAAACAAAGTCTCCTAAAGAATATCAGATATGCAAATTAGTTCTTTGGATTGCTAGTCTGACCTCTCATTTTCCTAATGTTAATATAAGAGATCAACATATTTTAAAAGTTTGTCTTGTCTTTTCCAAAATGGCAATTTGTTTTCCAGAGATTTCTGGCCACTATGATTTAAGAGTGTCATAACCTGGCACTCTCAGAGACCTGTTGTGCCTACAAGTCTTTTACTCTCTAATAAAACAAACCTGGATTTGTAGAACATCTGGGACAGAAAATATTCCTCATTACGTTCTACTTAATATATTCGAATTTGTACAATGCATTTCCTAGAAAAATTCTGCCTAATACGCATATAAATCCTAGGTAGAACAAATATAAAGGAAACCACTTATTGGTACAACACACTTAAATGGCAGAAAACCAAGAATAAAGAATAAATTTTAAAGTAAGCAGAGGAAAAAGACATATTACATATGGAAACAATGAATGACTGTAAAATACTATCTTTAAAGTACAGAAAGAAAAAAAATCAGTCTAGAGTTCTATTTCCAAAAAAAAAATCCTAATAATTGAAAGCAAAAAAAGAAGAAGCCAAAAGCATTTTTAACAGGCTAAAGGTGAGAGTTTTAGTTTTCAGTTAATTTGCACTATACAAAATTCTGAGAGGTTTTCAGAATTAAGAAAAGTTATAACAGATGGAACAACTCTAGACCTACAGTAAGTAGTGAAGAGCACCAGAATGAGTAAATATTTGGTTAATGTATATATGCACATATTAAAAATAAGAATGCTAAAACAATATTTTTTTTATTTTTTTTAATTTATTTATTTTTTTAATTTTAAAATCTTTAATTCTTACATGTGTTCCCAAACATGAACCCCCCTCCCACCTCCCTCCCCATAACATCTCTGTGGGTCATCCCCATGCACCAGCCCCAAGCATGCTGTATCCTGCGTCAGACATAGACTGGCGATTCAATTCTTACATGATAGTATACATGATAGAATGCCATTCTCCCATATCATCCCACCCTCTCCCTCTCCCTCTGAGTCCAAAAGTCCGTTATACACAGCTGCGTCTTTTTTCCTGTCTTGCATACAGGGTCATCATTGCCATCTTTCTAAATTCCATATATATGTGTTAGTATACTGTATTGGTGTTTTTCTTTCTGGCTTACTTCACTCTGTATAATCGGCTCCAGTTTCATCCATCTCATCAGAACTGATTCAAATGAATTCTTTTTAACGGCTGAGTAATACTCCATTGTGTATATGTACCACAGCTTTCTTATCCATTCATCTGCTGATGGACATCTAGGTTGTTTCCATGTCCTGGCTATTATAAACAGTGCTGCGATGAACATTGGGGTACATGTGTCTCTTTCAATTCTGGTTTCCTCGCTGTGTATGCCCAGCAGTGGGATTGCTGGGTCATAAGGGAGTTCTATTTGCAATTTTTTAAGGAATCTCCACACTGTTCTCCATAGTGGCTGTACTAGTTTGCATTCCCACCAACAGTGTAGGAGGGTTCCCTTTTCTCCACACCCTCTCCAGCATTTATTGCTTGCAGATATTTGGATTGCAGCCATTCTGACTGGTGTGAAGTGGTACCTCATTGTGGTTTTGATTTGCATTTCTCTGATAATGAGTGATGTTGAGCATCTTTTCATGTGTTTGTTAGCCATCCGTATGTCTTCTTTGGAGAAATGTCTATTTAGTTCTTTGGCCCATTTTTTGATTGGGTCGTTTGTTTTTCTGGAATTGAGCTGCATAAGTTGCTTGTATATTTTTGAGATTAGTGGAGAAATATACCATGTTCATGGATCGGAAGAATCAATATAGTGAAAATGAGTATACTACCCAAAGCAATTTACAAATTCAATGCAATCCCTATCAAGCTACCAGCCATATTTTTCACAGAACTAGAACAAATAATTTCAAGATTTGTATGGAAATACAAAAAACCTCGAATTGCCAAAGCAATCTTGAGAAAGAAGAATGGAACTGGAGGAATCAACTTGCCTGACTTCAGGCTCTACTACAAAGCCACAGTCATCAAAACAGTATGGTACTGGCACAAAGACAGACATATAGATCAATGGAACAAAATAGAAAGCCCAGAGATAAATCCACACACATATGGACACCTTATCTTTGACAAAGGAGGCAAGAATATACAATGGAGTAAAGACAATCTCTTTAACAAGTGGTGCTGGGAAAACTGGTCAACCACTTGTAAAAGAATGAAACTAGATCACTTTCTAACACCCCACACAAAAATAAACTCAAAATGGATTAAAGATCTAAATGTAAGACCAGAAACTATAAAACTCCTAGAGGAGAACATAGGCAAAACACTCTCAGACATAAATCACAGCAGGATCCTCTATGATCCACCTCCCAGAATTCTGGAAATAAAAGCAAAAATAAACAAATGGGATCTAATTAAAATTAAAAGCTTCTGCACAACAAAGGAAAATATCAGCAAGGTGAAAAGACAGCCTTCTGAATGGGAGAAAATAATAGCAAATGAAGCAACTGACAAACAACTAAAACAATATTTTAATGAAAATTAAAATACTGAAACTATATTTTAGTTTCTTCAAAAATATATTGGCTATATACAATAATAATAACAATCTATTGGGTCTATCTCAAGTGTGGAATAAAACAGTACAAAAGTCAGAAAGTGGGAACATTTTACAATTACAAGCTTACAACTATAATGTTCTCACATTGTGAAGTGCCATAATATTATTCAGATTAAACTGTGAAAACCTGAAGATATATTATTATCTCTAGACTAAGCAATCTATAAAAAACAAAGAAGCATATCAAAAGAGCCAACTGATAGGAATAAATACTAAAAACTACTTTATTCAAAAATAAGGCAAGAAAAGAGAAATGGAATAAAGGTTACATGGTATAGACAACGAGATGGGAAAATAAAATGTAACCATATTAGAAATTACATTAAATTTAAATCGACTCCAACTAAATACTCCAAGTAAAAGACAGAGATGTTCAGACTGTATAAAAATTCTATCTATATATTCTTTTAGAAAAACCACTTTTAAATAAAAACGTACTAATGTGTTAGCCATTGATGAAGGTATGTTGTTTCATAATGAATGATTTCTCTCTGTATTTTAGAGAACGTGTTAGCCAAAGGCTATGTAACTATTTTCATTCTGGGCCTGTGTACAATATAGGCCAGGGCTTCCCTGTTAACTCAGCTGATAAAGAATCCACCTGTAATGCAGGAGACCAGGGTTTGATTCCTGGGCAGGAAGATCCCCTGGAGGAGGGCATGGCAACCCACTCCAGTATTCTTGCCTGGAGAATGCCCATGACAGAGAAGCCTGGTGGGCTACAGTCCATGGGGTAGCAAAGAGTCAGACATGACTGAGGACTAAGCACAGTACATATACAATATATATTTCTGTTTCCAAAGAATCACTCAATCATCAAAGTTTGGGATGTACTTGGTTGAATATTGGATGTCTATATACTTTCTGAGAGAGTTAACAAAATAGAAGACCTCCCATGTAATAAATGATCTAATGGTGGAATTAAGAGAAATACAACTGAAAACATACAAGAAAAGATGCAAAATGAGAGCTTAGGGTCAACTACAGATAATAGACTATTAAATGGTCTGTTCTGATCAGACCTGAAATCTGTTTTGACCCTACTTACAAAGGGGACCAGATGCAAATTATTAAAGGATGCTGAGGCTGGTGAACGGAGAAGGCAATGGCACCCCACTCCAGTACTCTTGCCTGGAATATCCCATGGATGGAAGAGCCTGGTAGGCTGTGGTCCATGGGGTCGCTAAGAGTCGGACACAACTGAGCGACTTCACTTTCACTTTTCATTTTCAGGGATTGGAGAAGAAAATGGCAACCCACTCCAGTGTTCTTGCCTAGAGAATCCCAGGGACAGGGGAGCCTGGTGGGCTGCTGTCTATGGGGTTGCACAGAGTTGGACAACAGCAGAGGCTGGTGAAATAAAGAGAGACATTACCAAAGAAGTTTGTTAATTCACTGAAAAAACTAGAGTTAAACTATTGTCATGAGTGACTGGGGTAATGAGCAGAAGAGGGAGAATGTGCTTTAAATGTAAGGATAAAAACTTGATTGTGATGAGGGGGAAAAGTCAGGCCTGAAGCCAAAGGAGGAAAAAACTAAAGGAAGGGACAGATAATAAAAGAGTTAGGTGACTTAAGAACAGAGAGAATGTACAAGTCCCTTCCTTCCTGCAGGGCTCTAGGAAAGCTTTCCAGGGTTCAAGTGGCCTGCAAAGGCACCACTCTGTAAGGCTAGACTCTAAGCTAAATATAATTGTGCTGCTCTCTGTCATTTGAGTGGGTGCCTTTGTTTATTGCCCATAAGTGACCACTTCTCAACAGATCAATTTTCTTGGTCCCATTCTTGACATTTTAGTATTCTTATCAACAAGAACATGGCTTTCCCTCATAGCATCTTAGCATAGTGTCTCAAACATTATTTGCTGATTTTTAATACTTGATTAACAAACACAATATCCTTCCTAAGTCCTGCTTTCAGCACCCACCAAATCAAAATGCCAAGATACAGCATTCCAGAGTCCAAGGAATGTTACAGTTGTCACCCAAAAATTTAGAAAAGCAATCACACAAATTACAACTCTTTTATTCAGAACACAAGTCAGATATTCTTGAGCTCATTCAACAAATATTTATCAAGTATCCTCATATGGTTTCTGTTTTATGTACATGTGCCTTGTATAATATCTGTAAGCCTTTCAGCATGTGTGTCCTTATTCAGTGACATTGGTTGGGTAGAAAGCACCTAGCTTTTGATGACCACCTCATGCCAAGTCCCTAAAGGATGTGCTGTAGGCGTAGGGTGTGGTTTTACTGATTACTCACTACTTGTGACCCTGCCAGTTTTCATTAATGGGGATATTTCCATCAAAACTTTGCATTCCTAAAATGATTTTTTGTGGCTCAACTATGGAGTCCTCTTTGCCAGTTCCTGATATCAAAAGTTTCTTTAACTGACCTCTGAGCTTTTGCTCTGTATTTCCTTTTGTCTCTTGGATATAAACATGGATTCATTAGATGTTAAACCAGTCTTTCAAGGTGAAGCAATTCTCCCTCAACAGAGTTTTAGAAGGGAAGAATTTTCTTCTTTTCTGTTCTCCTTACTTATTTGAAGATACTCAGACTATATTTCTCTATTGGTGCAGATTATTTTGTACAGTTGGACTGACTTGCCAATGCACAAAGAATGTGTTCGTGGAAATTGGCTCTAGAGCAGTGCTTCTCTGATTTGAATGTGATATAAATTGCCTGGCAATCTTGTGAACATGCAAATTCTTCTGTTCAGTAGGTCACTGAATTTTACTGAATTTGTGCAATGTAAGCAGTCCCTTCCTGAACTCTGACCCAAAGGATCACCAGCATTACCTGGAGTTTGTTAGAAATGTGACACTTGGGTACCACCCACATTTATTAAATCAGAATCTGCATTTTAACAAGATCCCAGGTAATTTGTTTGTACATCAAAGTTTGGGAAACATCATCCTAAAAATCACACAGAATCTGGCAAAAGCACAATTATTAATATTATAACCTCTTTCATTATATCTTTACTGAGTCCTTCTCTGAATATTCCATGAGGACATGGCTGCATATAGTATCATTAATTCAGTTCAGTTGTGTCCGACTCTGCAGCATTCCAGGCTTCCCTGTCCACCACCAACTTCTGGAGCTTACTCAAACTCATGTCCATCGAGTCAGTGATGCCATCCAACCATCTCATCCTGTGTCGTCCCCTTCTCCTCCTGCCTTGTCTTTCCTGACATCAGGGTCTTTTCTAGTGAGTCAGTTCTTTGCATCAGCTGGCCAAAGTATTGGAGTTTCAGCTTCAGCATCAGTCCTTCCAATGAATATTCAGGACTGATCTCCTTTAGGATAAACTGTTTGGATCTCCCTGCAGTCCAGGGGACTCTCAAGAGTCTTCTCCAACACCACAGTTCAAAAGCATCAATTCTTTGGCCCTCAGCTTTCTTTATAGTCCAACTCTCACATCCATTCATGACCACTGGAAAAACCATTGCTTTGACTAGATGGACCTTTGTTGGCAAAGTATGTCTCTGCTTTTTAATATGCTATCTAAGTTGATCATAGCTTTCCTTCCAAGGAGCAAGTGTCTTTTAATTTCATGGCTATAGTCACCATCTGTGGTGATTTTGGAGCCCCCCCAAAATAAATTCTCTCATTGTTTCCATTGTTTCCCTATCTATTTGCCATGAAGTGATGGGACCAGATGCAATGATCTTAGTTTCCTGAATGATGACTTTTAAGCCAACTTTTCCACTCTCCTCTTCACTTTCATCAAGAGGTTCTTTAGTTCTTCGGCTTTCTACCATAAGGGTGGTGTCATCTGCACATCTGAAGTTTTGATATTTCTCCCTGCAGTCTTGATTCCAACTTGTGCTTCATCCAGCCCAGCACTTTGCATGAGGTACTTTGCATATAAGTTAAATAAGCAGGGTGACAATGTGCACCCTTGATGTACTCCTTTCCCAATTTGGAACCAGTCTGTTGTTCCCTGTCCAGGTCTAACTGTTGCTCTTTGACCTGCATACAGGTTTGTCAGGAGGAAGGTCAGGTGGCCTGGTATTCCCGTCTCTTTAAGAATTTTCCACAGTTTTGTGATCCACAGAGTCTTTGGTGTAGTCAGTAAAGCAGAAGTAGATGTTTTTCTGGAACTCTCTTGCTTTCTCGATGATCCAGCAGATGTTGGCAATTTGATCTCTGGTTCTTCTGCCTTTTCTAAATCCAGCTTGAACATATGGAAGTTCATTGTTTGCGTACTGTTGAAGACTGGCTCATTCACTTTTGTAGCTTGTCTGAGCTACCTTTCTTTGTGTACTAAATCGTGAAATATTGAAGTTATTCCCACTACCAATATAACAATGGTTGGAAACTGGTGCCTCAGGGCTGGGAATAGAATGAAGATATATTTTGTTGGTCATTTTGTTTGTCTTGCATGATTAAAAGGCAGTGTTAATGGGCAAGTGTGAAAAGATTTATTCCTATCCTCTTACACAGTTTCTATATCATACATAGGTATCACACAACATTCTTAGAGGCATTTGAGTGTGGAATCCTTCAGTTCAGTTTAGTCGCTCAGTTGTGTCCAACTCTTTGCAACCCCATGAACCACAGCATGCCAGGCCTCCCCGTCTATCACCAACTCTCAGAGCTTGCTCAAACTCATGTCCATTGAGTCGATGAAGCCATCCAACCATCTCATCCTCTGTCATCCCCTTCTCCTCCTGCCTTCAATCTTTCCCAGCATCAGGGTCTTTTCAAATGAGTCAGCTCTTTGCATGAGGTGGCCAAAGTATTGGAGTTGGAGCTTCAAAATCAGTCCTACCGATGAACACCAGGACTGATCTCCTTTAGGATGGATTGGTTGGATCTCCTTGCAGTTCAAGGGACTCTCAGGAGTCTTCTCCAACACCACAGTTCAAAAGCATCAATTCTTTGGCACTCAGCTTTCTTTATAGTCCAACTCTCACATCTATACATGACTACTGGAAAAACCATAGCCTTGACTATGGTTTTAGTCACAGATGGACCTTTGTTGACAAGTGATGTTTCTGCTTTTTAATATGCTGTCTAGGTTGGTCATAACTTTCCTTCCAAGGAGTAAGTGTCTTTTAATTTCATGGCTGCAATCACCATCTGCAGTGATTTTGGAGCCCAGAAAAATAAAGTCAGCCACTGTTTCCCCATCTATTTGCCATTAAATGATGACATCAGATGCCATGATATTAGTTTTCTGAATGTTGAGCTTTAAGCCAACTTTTTCACTCTCCTTTTTCACTTTCATCAAAAGGCTCTTTAGTTCTTCTTCACTTTCTGCCATAAGGGTGGTGTTATCTGCATATCTGAGGTTATTGATGTTTCTCCTGGCAATCTTGATTCCAGTTTGTGCTTCTTCCAGCCCAGTGTTTTTCATGATGTACTCTGCATATAAGTTAAATGAGCAGGGTGACAATATACAGCCTTGACGTACTCCTTTTCCTATTTGGAAGCAGTCTGTTGTTCCATGTCCAGTTCTAACTGTTGCTTCCTGACCTGCATACAGGTTTCTCAAGAGGTGGAATCCTTAAGAGCAGTAATTCCCAATGTAAATTCTATGGAGAATATTTTGAGGGAAATATCAAGTGTTAACTGAAAAAATATTTCCATGATCCACTAGGTTTGAATGAAACAAAAGCAAATTTTGAAGGATATTTCAGAGACTTTGAATTACAGCATACAGTTTAAATATCCACAGTGACATTTCCCAAACTAATTTAGACATGGAACCCTTTGTCACAGACGATTCAAAGGATTAAAGTCCTGTAGAACATACTTTAGATCAGCAGTTGGTGAACTACACCCTGCAGAATGAATTCAACCCACCTCTTGTTTTCATACTGCCCGTGAGCCAAGAAACGCTTTTAGGTATTTAGGTGATTAGAAATCAAAGAATAATACTTCATGACATGGATAAAGCCAAAGGAGAATAACATTTCATGAAAATTATGAGAAATTCAAATTTCAGTGTTCATAAGTAAAGGTTTGCTGGAATACAGCCATGTTCATTTGGATGTGTTGCCTATGGCTTCTTTCATGCTACAGTGACAGATTTGAACATTTGAAGAAAAAAGTCACATGTCCTGCAAAGATGACCATATTTATAACCTGGCCTTTTTAAACAAACAATTGCCAACACTTGCTTTCGATGACATTTCTAGGCTTGGCCTCTGACTCTGCAAAATGGTAATAATAACAGTAATAACTTCTTTTGAAGAATACAGGTGTGTTAAAGATAACAGTAAGCTCTAGCAAATGAGTGTTTTCTCATAGAGACACTTTAAAGTCAATTTAGACATGTAAAGTAACCATTTTCATAAATTATAATAAGAATCTCTTTCTGAAGTTCTCGACAAGTAACTTTTAGACTTCTAAAAATATAGAGAATTTATATTTTGTAGCTAAATTCTATAATATCTAGTTAATAAATATTTACCTGAATCTTTTTTCAGTGGTTGTTCAACTTTTTGGTCTTTGGAGCCTTTCTCAACCTTAAAAATTATTGAGAACCTCAAGACTCTTTTATTAATGTGAGCTATACCCATCAATATTTATCAGATTAGAAATTAAAACTGATAAATTTTTAAAAATCTGTATTTATTACTCATTTAAAAAGACAATAAAATCACTTCATGTTAGCACAAATAAGATATATTTTATGAAGAATAACTATAATTTTCAAAGAGTGTCATTGTTTGATATTTTATTTTGCAAATCTCTTCAGTTCAGTTCAGTAGGATACACTAGATTCTCATCTATTTCTTCATTTAATCTATTATGACATCATATATCATTAGGCTTCTGGAAAACGCCACTGTATACTTGTATAAGAATGATAGTGAAAAAGGTAAATAATGTTTTGAAATGACTATGAAACTATGTTCAACCTTATGTACTCTCTGAAAGAGTCTCAGAAGTACTTTAAAAATTGTTACTGTGTTGTAACAGAATGAATACCATGTACATCAAACAGGCATATACAAACATACACATTTTCACAGTGGTAACAATTCTTGATGGCCCCAGTTTAGAATGTCGTGTGTTTCAAACATTTGCTTGTGAGTGCCTGATTACTTAGTGCAAGTTAGTGGGTCCAGCGGGTAATCAGGTAGCTTACAAACAACGTTTGCATGTGTCTGAGCACCTCTGAGGCCCTTCAGAGGGTACAAAAATTTGAACATACATTCATAACAATTTCAAAACATTGTTTACCTTTTTCACTCTCATTCTCTTACAAGTCTCAGGGCTGCAAGTAGTAAGTGGTAAATGGAATCCTTCTCACCACAGACTAGTTTTCTTCCCAACAGAAATACTACCTCTTCATTAGATATCTTGCTAACTGAAAACACATACATTTATTTGTATGTCCACCAAGTACTTATTGACAGGCACTGTTTTGGATGCAGAGTATATACTATAAGATAGATAAGTCTCTGATCTCATGGAGTTAATGTCCTAGAGGCAGAAACAGAAAATAAATATATATGACGTCCCATGACAACAAGTACCATAGAGAAAGTGATGGGAAAAGTATGCTTTTTCATTAGGGTGATTAGGGACAACATCTCTGAAGTTACCCTCTAGCAGAGACCTGAATGAAGCCAGGAAGCATGCCAGAGGGATATTGGAAGGAGCACAGTTCCAGACAGGAGAACAGGAAGAACAAAGGCTCTGGAGTGTCAGTGTTCTTGGCATGTTTGCAGGGAATAGCAAAGAGGCGAGGGGCCTGGAATTAATCTTGAGTAGGGGCGGGAGCAGTAGGGAATTAGGTCAGAGAGGTAGCCAAAGGACACTTTATCCAGAAAGATCAGAGAGATGGAAACTATTCAATCATGTATTCTCATTTTCTGAAAGGAAAAAAAGAAAGCTTTTTATCATATTAAGGTGTTTGCCTTGAGAAAATGAAAAAAAATCTTTCATCATTTTTGCCATCCATAAATGAGTATTCAAGTTATATGTGTTCCATCAGTTTTTATTCTTTCAGTTAACTTTTATTAGGCACCCGCTATGTTCTAGATCCTGAGCCAGGTGTTAGGGCTGTGGCAAAGGAAAAAGGTAGTTCTCTGTCCTCTAGGAGCCCTTGTGTCATATACAAGAGGAGGTCAGGTTGACAAGAGTGTCTTCCATTTCTGTCCACACAGTTCTTTCCAGACGGTGGTTTCCATAAAGCCCCAGCTGGAAGCCTGCCACTTACTGACATGTTGCTACAAATTTTTAAATTAAATGTTCTACAAGAAATGGAATCAGTGTGGTAATGGATCCATCCTACTACTGTTTCAGAAGGGTTTAAAAGCATTTAATTTCCATGTCACATCCATTAAAAATTCAATGATGTCATATACTCTGGGGAGCAATCCATTTCCTAATTTGAAGTAGAATCAACAAAACATGATTCCAAGAGGAAATGAAGGTGACAGGGTACAGAATAACATGAAGCAGCACATAGACACCTATCATGAACCTCCCTGGGATTAAGTGACCTGACAGAGAACAGAGAGTTTTAGGGACACAAATCAGAAAACCAGACCACATGCCATTTTCCTCAGAGAAAGAGAGAGAGAAAGAGAGAGAGAAAGAGAGAGAGAAAAGTGTAAATCAGGATAAAATAAAGTCAATGTGATATGCATAGAACACTTTTAACATTGATTTGCTCTGTACTGAAATGAGGAAAACAGAGCATAAGGACAGCCAAGTGAGGGG
Source organism: Budorcas taxicolor (assembly GCF_023091745.1). Classification (NCBI taxonomy): domain Eukaryota; kingdom Metazoa; phylum Chordata; class Mammalia; order Artiodactyla; family Bovidae; genus Budorcas; species Budorcas taxicolor. The sequence continues at coordinate 64,990,025 of NC_068918.1, forward strand.
ACTGGATAATAAGCTGTGGGATTAGAGAGGATGCAGTTTGGTGGGATGGCCTCTGCCTCCGCAGTCAGAGGTGCTGCTGGCCAGCTGGCACTCACCCTGCACAAGGCTCTTTCACGTGCCAGGACTTCAGAATGAGAGACAAGAGCTGTGGACATGCTCTCTCTCTCCAGTTCTGCTCCTTTGTCCTTCCATCTTTTTCCAGTGTGTTTACGTTTGCACTCAGATATTTCATGTGGATCATGAAAGCTGGTAATATATTACGTCTACAGAGTACTACATTACATTTTCAAGGGCATAAAAAGCCTTTACATTAAGCTGCCAAATCAAATCCCTGCCAAAATGGTCCAAGCTAATGAGAAGGTTTGTAAATTACAGTTAAATGGATGAGACATGGAGAATGAGGCATATCCTGGAGAGTGGGCAGAGGGAATCACTGGGGATCATTGGCATTTCTTTTGCATGACTGTGTTGAGTGTTGGAGAATATAAGTCTTTACGTGTTAATATATTAAAAATGCCTATAAATTTCAACCTAGAACTAGGTCAGGTGCTATCCAGGCTGAAGGGGTCTATTCCAGTGTTTTATCCAATACAGTTGGTCAATAGATAGTCACTTAATGAAAGAAAGGACGTGGATCTATAAACACAAATAGATACGCGAATATCAGAATTCAGAAATAAAGAGTAAGGACAATTTGACCATTTGAGTCTGCTTCTGTCCCTGCCTCATCCCCACAGAGGGGAAATTCTATTAGATTTAGAATAGATATCACTTTCTGTTACGATTTAATTTTAACTAGTCCTACCACTATGTCTTGGGCTTCCCTGGTAGCTCAGAGGATAAAGCGTCTGCCTGCAATGCAGGAGACCCGGGTTAGATCCCTGGGTTGGGAAGATCTCCTGGAGAAGGAAATGGTAATCCACTCCAGTATTCTTGCCTGGAGAATCCCATGGAGAGAGGAGCCTGGCAGGCTACAGTCCATGGGGTCGCAAAGAGCTGGACACAGCTGAGCAACTTCACACACCATGTCAGGTGATTCCATGACCCATTAGTAGACATCAACTGATTTAATTTCTAAGTTGGTCTTTTCCCTCAACTGATTTTAATTTCTAAATTGTTTTTTTCCCTCTTTCTGCATTTTTTCAAAGTTTTGTTTTATATGCATTTGTTTTAGAGTCAAAACTCATAAAGGACTTTTAAACTCATAGACCTTTGATTCTTTAGACTGTTATCAAGCCATAAAGACTTTAGTTTCAGAGGCTATCCCATTTTCTTGCTGAAAAGCAAGTAATTTTAAGGATCCCTAGATAAGAAATCCTTAGAAGTGTCTGGTCAGAAAATTAAAGCAGAAGGAGAATCAATTTCATGGTTATAGTTCCACTAATTGGTTGGTCAGAAATAAGGCAAAAATTAATCAACTTCTTATTTTTCCAAGACATATTTTCTACACATATTCATGACAAAGCATTACATATTTTTGTGATGGATCAAAAATTGACAAAATTATTGTATTTTTAAACATAAGTTATTTTTAAATTTCATAATAACTAAGAGAATAGAAAATATTCAAGTTTTTTAAAAGCACATCTCCTCATTACCAAGCCAAAAGCATTGTTGTGAGAGTTAAATTTTAGATGTGTGAAAGTGTTAGTTCCTCAGTTGTGTCCAACTCTTTGCAACTCATGGACTGTAGCCACCAGGCTCCTCTGCCCATGGAATTCTCCAGGCAAGAATGCTAGAGTGGGTAATGATTCCCTTCTTCAGGGGATCTTCCTGATTCAGGGATTGAACCCAGGTCTCTTGCATTGCAGGCAGATTGTTTACCATCTGAGCCACCAGGGAAGCTCCCAGATATAGATAATGATAATTGCTTGAGCTTTGCTTTGCACATCAGTAGCAAATTGTAGTCAGATAGATAAAATCATATCTCCACTTAATTCCTCTTTCTTCAGATTCCCTTCTATATAATTCTGCTCATCATTAAAAAGAAATTAACCAAATATCTAGATGTATATGAAATTATCCTGTGTTTTCTATGTTCCCTATTTTTAATAAATTGAATTGAAAAGAAAGGAAAGCAACCTGTTACATTCCTATGAAATGTAGTTAGTAAAAACTTTAGTATTGGTTTCTGTGTTTGATTTTTGTTTTGCTGGGTTGTTTTCATGGCACTCATTATAAGGAATTCTGTGTGACTGGGAATTAGCGTTAAGTATGGAAAAGCCCAAAAGGCAGGGGGACAGGGAATAAGAAAGAAAATAAGGGACTGAGCTTCTGTGTGGTGGGTTGCAGAGCTCAGAACAGAATACTGTGGGGCTTTCCTGGCCCTGTGGAGTCAGAATGGCATCCCTAGGAAAGATGTGTTGGAGATGAGTCCTGAATATGGGATCAAAGTCTGCCAGGCAGTCCAGGGCGAGGATGGGGGAGAACGTTACGTGCAGGCAGCAACACACTTCAAGGCCCAGAGGTGAGCGAACTAGCCCACTTGAGGATGTGCAGGTAGCTGGACTCAGCGAGTGTGTCCATGGCCCTGGGACGTGAAGCCGTTAAGGCAAGCTGTTTCAGACCATGGCTCTTCACAAACCAGGGCAGAGATTTTGGAATATGTGGTGTAGGTGGTGTGAGTTCCTGAACAGTTTTGTGCAGGACATGCGGGTGAAGTGCTTGAAACACGTTAATATATTCATTTTAGAAAAATCACTTCTGAGCTTGTGTAGAATACTGAAGCAGGACTGTTCCGAAGCTGAGGAGACCAATCTTGTGTTAGTCAGCATAAGCTAAGTCATGATGTGGTAACAGACGATGGTTAAATCTCAGTGACTCAGTGCAACCAAAGGGTATTACCCACTTGTTCTGTGAGCTCTACACAGATCTCTGGGTCTCTGTCCTACAGCGTCACTCAGGGACTCAGGCTCCACCATGTTTTGGCTGCACCATCTGGAACACACAGCTTTTCCATCACCAGAATGAGGTAAAAGTTAACTAAAAAAAATAAGGTTGTGCAGTGGCTCTTTGGGATGCTTTGGGATGAAGGTCGTAAGTGTCATTTTCATATAATCACAACAAGTTACATGGCTCTGCCTGATCACGGGAGGCTGAGAAATGGAGGAGAGCAGATGGAATGCTTGCCGAATACCATGGTCTTTGCCACAGTAAGTTCAGATGACAAGATGAAGGCTGCTATGGGATGATAAAGAATGTGCTTGCCAGTGCAGGAGGTGCAAGGGATGCAGTTTTGATTGCTGGGTTGGGAAGATCCCTGGAGAAGGAAATGGCAACCCACTCCAGTATTCTTGCCTGGAAAGTTCCAAGGACAGTGGAGCCTGACAGGCTACAGCCCATGGCGCCACAAAGAGTTGAACATGACTGAGCAACTAAGCACATGGGACTGGAGAAAACACAGTCAGCATGAGTGGTCTTCAGGTGGTAGAAACAACCACCAAGGTAATTTTGTGGGGAGGAGAGAGGAATAACAGAGGATGATTACTGCGTAAGTACTAAGTGCTGCCAGTGTACTCAACTTAGTAAAAATGAGAGAGGCCCAGCTGTGGAGTGAAGAGTGATAAAGTTCATTTTGGCCAGTACTGGTACCTGTGCAGCTTGATGAAATATGTCCAGTGGTAACTGCAAGTCTGGAGCTCAAAACTGAGTCAGGGCTAGCTCTTGATATTTGTGGAGATTTAAAAGGCACAGGCGGATGACTCTTCTAAAGGAGAGGATATAGTATGAGAATAAGTGAGATCTAAACTGCTACATTGTTCATGCACTCTGGATCCAGAGTCATCACTCTCTGATTGATGCAGGAAGTCAAGAGTCAGAATGTGTACTTACTCAAGACTATCATTAACTGGGTCTCGATGTATGGTTACAGAGGTCAGAGACACACTGCGAGATTTATTGAGTGAGTATTTATTTGATACCTAATGAAATAAAGCAAGGGTTCTTATGAACTCTTGTAGAGATTTATGTTAGATAACAAAGAACAACTTGACACTGCAGATTACTAGACACTAGAAAAGTTTATTAAATAAAATGGGTCAAAACACTGATGCTCCTTCTCTGTACATGTACATTTTCACACTGTGTTTCTTGGAGGGACCCCAGTAGCTGCTGTGGGATGCAGGGGATGGTGGAGCAGAGCGACTCATGGCTTCCACTTCCACCTCCACCAGCTCTGCAGTTACTTGTTTCACACCATTTAAGATTTCATTTGCTAGACAGTTCCACACTATCAATAATATAAACAAAAACAAAAACATTTGCTTCTCCAGTTACAATGTTTAGAAGACTTAGCTGAGGTTTTCAACATTTCTTGCTTGGATGATTTTATTGTTCTTCCAATTGGTCTCCCTACCTCATGTTCCCTTTGTAATCCACCCACCATATTGCTCCTACAGGGATCATGCTCAAACACAAATCCAGTCCTAGCATTTCTTTCTTTCTCCATGGTATTTATTGACTTCCTATCACCTTCAGTATAAAATGAAACTTTATAGAAGGGCATTTAGAAAGCATTTCATGACCAGCCTCTACCTCCCTCTCTCCTGCTCCATTTTCGAGGCACCTTCATTTGTTGCCTGTGCATCAGCCATGGCAAATGACTTGCACTTGTAATGCCTCGAAGGTACAGAATGCTGTCGGCTTGGCTAATTCAACTTTTCAGAGGCAGCTTCAGCATAACCTACTGTTAGAATGTTCCTCTACTTCTGCTCCTTTACTCAGGAGTCCTCCACCCTGGCTCTCATAGCAATGAAATGCATTCTTCTCTGACAGTGAATTTCCCACACTGTTGTATTAATGGATGTTTTGGTTGTCTCCCCACTGCAGAGAGCACCTTGGGTTAGGGGCTGGCTCATCAACTCAGTTTCCTGAGACCTTGGCCCTGTACTTGGCCGTCAACTTGTTTTTTTTAACAAATACATGAATGAATGTTTTCCTTTGTAGAGATTATTGAAAGCAATAGATTTTTATCTCCTTGATTCATTTGAAAAGATTTGGTCATTAAATATAGACAAAATGGCTTCAAGGTTTTGTTTGTATTGCTTTGATTCTTTGTTTTTTGTATTTTTAGAATTTAATAACCCTTGTAAACATAATGTTTGGAAATAGCATTTCAGAATATTAGGTAAGACTTTTTGACTCTTTAAAATATAAATTAAAATACAAAATAGAAATTATAAAATAAAAATTTGGATAGAAAGATCTTCTTTAATGAAAAATATCACTGCAGTCTTCCTGTTTAAAATATCTTAGAGCATTACTTTCTTTTCTTGTAGTGGCCCAGCCACAGATTTAATATCACCCACAAGATAAAGTTGAAATTTCTTAGCCTGGTTTCCAAATCCTCTATAATTTGACCCCAAGTGACTTCCTCAGGCATATTACTCACTAGTCTTTGACACAATTATTTTTGCCTCACTTAGATCTTCCCCCATAGTATTTCTAGTTATTCTACTTGATTATTAGTGGATGTTTTTCAACCTGAGGACTTATATGTTCTTATTTCTGGAAATTCTCCATCATTACATCTTAGATATTATATATCCAATCTTTGTTCATACATGTGAAATTTTTATGAGGCAGATATGGGAATTTCCATGATCCCTGACTTCTTTTTTATGTCCTTCATTGTTTTATCTTTCTCCAACATACTAGTGAGATGGTCTGTTCTACCTTTGAGTTTGTATTTGAATATGACTTACCTGCTTTATAATCATTTTCCTGAAATTTAAATTTAATGGTTATACTGTAACTTGATGTTTCAGAGATCTTTCATAACATTCTGGCTTTAATTTACAGATGAAAATTCTTCCTTTATAGTTTAAATACTGTAAACATACTTACTGTAAACTCCCTTTAATATTGTTCTGCTGTTGCTAGTTCCTCATGTCTTATGAACTGTCTGTCATGTTGAGTGATCTATCTTGTTCTAGGGTTATCATTCATGAGCTTTCTTTCAGAGGGAATAATCTTTTCTGGAGATCTTGATAACCATGTTGGAGTGATTTCCACTGATATATCTATCTGTACTTTTAAGACGTTTATTCCAAATTATTTTGTGTGTTAGTTCTTCAGAGCACAACCTGTAATAAGAATCCAGTTCCCACTCCCATAACCGCTCAGTCTTGGGGTTCTAATATTCCTAGAAGACTCCTTTTTTACCCACAGGGTGGGGCTGTTGGCTTATTTCCAGTGGCTACTTTGGGTCTGCTGGCAGAGATGTTCTGGGTCCTTCATGGTTTCTGTATTGCTTTCTGGGGTTCTGCCAGTTTTGCACAGGGATCCCAGTTCTGATGCCAGCCATGCACATGTTTTCCTGGGCCAGATTCTGGCCTTTAATGTCCATGTAAATACCAGACTTTGCGACCTGTAATCTCTCCTTTCCTGATCCATTTTTCTATTTCTAGCATGTGGAGATTTCTTTTTTTGTTTTTGTGTTCTGCTATTTAGCTATGACCAACCTAGATAGCATATTGAAAAGCAGAGGCGTTACTTTGCCAACAAAGGTCCGTCTAGTCAAGGCTATGGATTTTCCAATGGTCATGTATGGATGTAAGAGTTAGACTGTGAAGAAAGCTGAGCACTGAAGAATTGATGCTTTTGAACTGTGGTGCTGGAGAAGACTCTTGAGAGTCCCTTGGACTACAAGGAATTCCAACCAGTCCATTCTGAAGGAGATCAGCCCTGGGTGTTCTTTGGAAGGAATGATGCTAAAGCTGAAACTCCAGTACTTTGGCCTCCTCATGTGAAGAGTTGACTCATTGGAAAAGACTCTGATGCTGGGAGGGACTGGGGGCAGGAGGAGAAGGGGACAACAGGATGAGATGGCTGGATGGCATCACCAACTCTATGGACGTGAGTTTGAGTGAACTCTGGGAGTTGGTGATGGACAGGGAGGCCTGGCGTTCTGCGATTCATGGGGTCGCAAACAGTCAGACACGACTGAGTGACTGAACTGAACTGAACTGAGGCCTCCTTCTCCATCACCAATTCCTGGAGTTCACTCAAACTCACATCCATCGAGTTGGTGATGCCATCCAGCCACCTCACCCTCTGTCGTCCCCTTCTCCTCCTGCCCTCAATCCCTCCCAGCATCAGAGTCTTTTTCAGTGAGTCAACTCTTTGCATAAGGTGGCCAAAGGACTGGAGTTTCAGCTTTAGCATCATTCCTTCCAAAGAACACCCGGGGCTGATCTCCTTTAAAATGGACTGGTTGGATCTCCTTGCAGTCCAAGGGACTCTCAAGAGTCTTCTCCAGCACCACAGTTCAAAAGCATCAATTCTTCAGCACTCAGCTTTCTTCACAGTCCAACTCTTACATCCATACATGACCACTGGAAAAACCATAGCCTTGACTAGACGGACCTTTGTTGGCAAAGTAATGTCTTTGCTTTTGAATATGCTATCTAGGTTGGTCACAACTTTTCTTCCAAGGACAGGGAGGCCTGGCGTGGTGCAGTTCATGGGGTCGCAAAGAGTCGGACACAACTGAGCGACTGAACTGACTGATATATCTAATATCTAAAAATGCCCATTGTCCTTATTTCTATATAGTTGGGAATTTACATATTGATCTTAGCTGGAAAACTGCCTACTATTAATAGTTATTAACTGTCTAAATATGTAGTCCTTTGTTTCTATTGTTATCTCCATTTTGAATAATCTCTCCAATTATCACTGCCCATTGGAAATTTATTCTAACATTCCATGATTTGAGGGCTTGCTAAAGGTAAACTCTTCAATGCTTTTTTCCCCCTCCAAGGACCAATTAACCTCTAATCACTTCCTTATTTGTACTCCTTTGACATCTTTTTTTTTCCTTGTTTTTTTTTTTTTTAACTTTTTATTTTTACTTTATTTTACTTTACAATACTGTATTGGTTTTGCCATACATTGACATGAATCCACTACGGGTGTACATGCAATCTCAAACATGAACCCCCCTCCCACCTGCCTCCGCACAACATCCCTCTGGGTCATCCCTGTGCACCAGCCCCAAGCATGCTGTATCCTGCATCGGACATAGACTGGTGATTCGATTCTTACATCTTTTGATACTTAATATTTTCTAAATAATTGCTTTCAGACTATTTGTCTTCTAGTGAGATTATAATATTTTTGAGATGTGGGGCTATTTCTTAAGCTTCTTGAATTTCTCCACAGTAATATATATATATAGAATTGGGTATTCAAATAAATACTTTCTAGTGTGAGAATGACTGAAATAAAAAATATACTAGAAATAATCATTTTATACTATTATATTTTTATTTAAAAATTTTTTAAGTTTCATGCATGCAACATCATATTTTGACTTCTGTTTACACTGTCTACACAAGATTCACCACCAAAAGTTTAGGTTCCATCTGTCACCACACAGCTAAACTCCTCTAACCATTTTGCCCTCCACCCATCCCTTTCTGCTCTGGGAAACATCAATCTATTCTTTGTATCTATGTGTTTATTTTTGTTTGGTTTGGTCATCTCTCTCTATATATATTCCACATATAAGTAAAATTATATAGTACTTGTCTTTATCCATTTGACATTTCACTCAGCATAATAGCTTCAAGGTCTGCCCATGTTGTCACAAACAGCAAGATTTTTATCTTTTTTATTGCAAAGTAGTATTTCATTGCACAGCCTCTTTATTAATTCATCCACTGATGTGCACTTGGATTGTTTCTATACCCTGACTATTGTAAATCATTTTGTGATAAACATAAGGGTGCATATATCTTTTCTAATTAGTGTTTTCGTATTCATAGGATAAATGACCAGAAGTGGAATAGCTGGATCATATGGTAGTTCTAGTCTTCATTTTTTGAGAAACCTCCATACTATTTTCCACAGTGGCTGCACCAGTTTACATTCCCACCAACAGTATATGAAGGTTCCTTTTCTCCAACATTTGTTATTTCTTCCCCCTTTAATATTAATAATAGCAACTCTAATGGGTGTGAGGTAATATCTCATTGTGGGAATATAGAAGATAGTTGCAAATCATATATACAATAATATTCAAAATATGAAAGAGCTCATGTAACTCAACAGCAAAAAACAAAGAACCTGATTTAAAAATATGCAGAGAATCTGAATGGATGTTTTTCTTAAGATGCATAGATGGCCAACATGCATGTGAAAAGATGTTTAATATCACCCATTTCTAGGAGAGTTTTCAGTATTTCAGGTTTAATTTAAATAGATCCAAGTATCCAGAAAAACAGGATTTCTTTTTCAAATTTTGTTTTCCTTTGTTTCATGTTTAATCATTTTACTCTGTATTAATAAATTTATAAGGCCAGAGAGATTTCCAAGTCCTAGGTTACTGAAGGAGAACAGAAAGAATTTGTTTCAAGCAGTATAGAATTAATATAATAGATAAAATCTGAAGGGAATGTGTTTGTGCCAACAACAGAAGCTTTCTTAAACCAGTGGGGAAATTTAGCTAATTTTGCAGATATCTGCTTAGATTTGGTCCTGAGTAAATGAACTAACACCAGCTGATCTTCTGAGTCACTTTCACAGGGAACTATTTCTGAGTTCCAGTCCAAAGGAACTCAGGAAGGTATGGGATGCAGGTTACATTCCAACAAGAACCAACCAATAAAAACTTGAACACTTTGAGGTCTTTGGCTTTGCCTGTGAACACGGGAACACCCAAGGGCACCTTCAAATTAAAAATAAACACACTGTTCTAAAGAGTCCTAGATGTGTAATTTGGTAGAAATTTAAGGGATGTCTTTTTATAGTAACAGAGTCTACGAAGAAAATAGAATTCAGGTAAGGTTAGGACCTTTCCAGTCATAAGTGTATGTAAATGACCTTTAATTCCAGATACAAATATGCTGGGCCAACCCCTGCTCTCCCATACTTCGTGAATAAAACACACAATGCCCCTATCAGATGATAGTACATTAGTAAAAATATTAGCTAACATCTATTATATAATTTCTTATGAGAAGTCATGTTCTTATTCTTCACAAATGTCTTACTTAATACCTAAATACCCTATGGTATCATTACAGTAGTTATTTCCCATTTGCAAATGGAGAAAACTGAGATTCAGAAGTGTTAGTTAACTTGCTCCAGTCACAAAGTAGTCTTAAGCTACTAAGAAACTTACTGTCCTCCTATGACCCTACATTAGAAACATTTGACTAGGGTTCTCTGGGAGAATTTAGATTTTATTGGAATTAGAGGGAAAACAGCAGTGTTGGTTAACCTGCTGGCAGTCTAAACTCAAGCCCTTTCTATTTTGTCATAGTTTGATTATAAAGTTCCTCTAAGCCTCTCTTTCTGGAAACTCCATTATTACCACTAATCTTAGATTTAAAAGGATGGCTTCCAACCACTCTCTGAACGTGGACACATCTGATATGGATTAAATGTAAATTAAAAAACAGTGACTCCCAAATCCATTTTAGCTGGTCCATCATACCTGTATACTCTATGCTCTCTTCACCCACACTCCAGGCCAGGTTGTCTTACAAGCTGAGAGCCTGTTGCTGGCTGTGTGGGGACAGGTCACAAATCATCCTGTGTGCCTGGAATCCCTGTTTGTCATTTTTTTCTTGGAGAGTTGTATCCTTAAATATTGACTGGCAAAGGAGTAAAGTTTGGAAACTATGACTTCTGAAAAGCTTATAATGTTTAGAGCAGATTTATTTAAGGGAAGGATATGGTCAATGCTTTCCCCCTTTCTTCAGTGAAGGCCTAAATATTGAATTTCATATTTGTTGAAAACATTATTTTTAAACTCAGAGAACTTTGGATAAGAAAAGAAAAAAGATTTTAGGTTACTATAAATAACCTGTTGCAAATCAAATTATGTCAACTATAGAATTTATTACTGGGAAAGCTTTAGAAAACATCTCTCAGTTCAGTTCAGTCGCTCAGTCGTGTCTGATTCTTTGTGACTCCATGAATTACAGCATGCCAGGCCTCCCTGTCCATCACCAACTCCCAGAGTTCACTCAAACTCATGTCCATCAAGTTGGTGATACCATTCAGCCATCTCATCCTCTGTCATCCCCTTCTCCTCCTGCCCCCAATCCCACCCAGCATCAGAGTCTTTTCCAATGAGTCAACTCTTTGCATAAGGTGGCCAAAGGACTGGAGTTTCAGCTTTAGCATCATTCCTTCCAAAGAACACCCAGGGCTGATCTCCTTCAGAATGGACTGGTTGGATCTCCTTGCAGTCCAAGGGACTCTCAAGAGTCTTCTCCAACACCACAGTTCAAAAGCATCAATTCTTCAGCACTCAGCTTTCTTCACAGTCTAACTCTTACATCCATACATGACCACTGGAAAAATCATAGCCTTGACTAGACGGACCTTTGTTGGCAAAGTAAGGTCTCTGCTTTTGAATATGCTATCCAGGTGGGTCATAACTTTCCTGCCAAGGAGTAAACATCTTTTAATTTCATGGCTGCAGTCACCATCTGCAGTAATTTTGGAGGCCCCCAAAATAAAGTCTGACACTGTTTCCACTGTTTCCCCATCTCAGTTCAGTTCAGTCGCTCAGTCATGTCCGACTCTTTGTGACCCCATGAATCGAAGCACTCCAGGCCTCCCTGTCCATCACCAACTCCCGGAGTTCACCCAGACTCACGTCCATCGAGTCAGTGATGCCATCCAGCCATCTCATCCTCGGTCGTCCCCTTCTCCTCCTGCCCGCAATCCCTCCCAGCATCAGAGTCTTTTCCAATGAGTCAACTCTTTGCACGAGGTGGCCAAAGGACTGGAGTTTCAACTTCAGCATCATTCCTTCCGAAGAAATCCCAGGGCTGATCTCCTTCAGAATGGACTGCTTGGATCTCCTTGCAGTCCAAGGGACTCTCAAGAGTCTTCTCCAACACCCCAGTTCAAGAGCATCAATTCTTCGGCGCTCAGCCTTCTTCACAGTCCAACTCTCATAACCATACATGACCACAGGAAAAACCATAGCCTTGACTAGATGGACCTTAGTCGGCAAAGTAATATCTCTGCTTTTGAATATACTATCTTGGTTGGTCATAACTTTTCATCCAAGGAGTAAGCGTCTTTTAATTTCATGGCTGCAGTCACCATCTGCAGTGATTTTGGAGCTCCCCCCAAAAAGTCTAACACTGTTTCCACTGTTTCCCCATCTATTTGCCATGAAGTGATGGGACCAGATGCCATGATCTTCATTTTCTGAATGTTGAGCTTTAAGCCAACTTTTTCACTCTCCTCTTTCACTTTCATCAGAGGCTTTTTAGTTCCTCTTCACTTTCTGCCATAAGGGTGGTGTCATCTGCATATCTGAGGTTGTTGATATTTCTCCCGGCAATCTTGATTCCAGCTTGTGTTTCTTCCAGCCCAGCATTTCTCATGATGTACTCTGCATATAAGTTAAATAAGCAGGGTGACAATATACAGCCTTATCGTACTCCTTTTCCTATTCGGAACCAGTCTGTTGTTCCATGTCCAGTTCTAACTGTTGCTTCCTGACCTGCATATAAGTTTCTCAAGAGGCAGGTTAGGTGGTCTGGTATTCCCATCTCTTTCAGAATTTTCCATAGTTTATTGTGATCCACACAGTCAAAGGCTTTGGCATAGTCAATAAAGCAGAAATAGATGTTTTTCTGGAACTCTCTTGCTTTTTCCATGATCCAGCGGATGTTGGCAATTTGATCTCTGGTTCCTCTGCCTTTTCTAAAACCAGCTTGAACATCAGGAAGTTCATGGTTCACGTATTGCTGAAGCCTGGCTTGGAGAATTTTGAGCATTACTTTACTAGCGTGTGAAATGAGTGCAATTGTGCCGTAGTTTGAGCATTCTTTTGCATTGCCTTTCTTTGGAATTGGAATGAAAACTGCCCTTTTCCAGTCCTGTGGCCACTGCTGAGTTTTCCAAATTTGCTGGCACATTGAGTGCAGCACTTTCACAGCATCATCTTTCAGGATTTGAAACAGCTCAACTGGAATTCCATCACCTCCTCTAGCTTTGTTCGAAATGTCTCTAGAGGTCCTTAAAATTTTCTTACCTGTACTCTTCAAGATGGAATAGTAGGGTATCAACTGACTGCATTTTAAACTTCCTTCCAACCTTCTCTTGCTGTTATTTATGATTCACTCCAATGAAAATATAGGCCTTTATAATGTGTTTTAAGAAAAGAGGCAGTTTTCTGGTTCCCTGTAAATATGAACATGCCATGCTACATGAAAAATGAAGGACGTTGCTGTCACTAGTACTCTATTAGAACTTTCAGGCAATAAAAATACGCAGGGCACGAAATTACAGCAAAGATTTTCAACTTTTTGTAAAGTATACTCCCCTTGAGGAGCTTATAAAAGTAAATATTTCTGCATCTTCCCCTTCTACCCTCCTTTTCTGCTCCAAGATTCTGAATGTAATTGCTTTGGGTGAGTCTGATGCACTATGTTTTATGAATATATGTGTGTTAGTCACTTAGTCATGTCCATCTCTTTGTGACCCTATGGACTATGCCCCCCCCAGGGTCCTCTGTCCATGGAATTCTCCAGACAAGAATACTGGAGTGCGTAGCCATTCCCTTTTACCAGGGATCTTCCAGACCGATGAACTGAACCCAGGTCTCCCGCGTTGCAGGCAGATTCTTTCTCATCTGAGCCACCAGAGAAGTCCAATGATATATATATATATATATATGTGTGTATTTTATAGCCTATTTGGCAGGCCATTTAATGGTTTCTTACAAAAATGAATACAATCTTACAGTAACATCTAGCAATCACTCTCTTTTATATTTACCCAAAGGAATTACCCAAAGGAATTTGGGTAATTTCAGCTCATTCTGAATTTACCCAAAGGGAAACTTAACATCTGCACAAAAACTTGCATATGTATGTTTTAATCATAATTGCCAAAACTTGGAAGCAACCATGATGTTATTCAGTAGATGACTGGATATACTGATACAACCATACAATGGAATATTATTCAGCTAAAAAGAAATGATCTATTAAGCCCTAAAAAACATAGAAGAAACTTAAATACATATTACTGTCAATACAGGTTCATAAGTTGTAATGAACATACCTGTCTGGTGGAGGGTATTGATAATGAGAAAGACTTTGCATGAGTGGGGGCAGGGGGCATGTGGGAAACCTCAGTACCATCCTATTAACTTTACTATAGACCTAAAGTGAAAGTGAAGTGAAGTCGCTCAGTCGTGTCCGACTCTTTGCAACCCCGTGGACTGTAGCCCACCTGGCTCCTCTGCCCATGGGATTCTCCAGGCAAGAATACTGGAGTGGGTTGCCATTTCCTTCTCCAGGGGATCTTCCTGACCCATTGGAGGCAGACCTAAAACTGCTCTAAAAAAGTCTTTAAAAAGCCAAGAGCACTCCCAACCAGCACCCCTATGGCTGGGCAATTGCATTGTGTCATTTCTCCATTCTTACACATAAAATAGTAGGAAATAGCTCAGTGCTGATTTATTCCTGCCCTGAGCCAGGTTCTCAAGTGGGACTAGAGGAAGGAGTCCCATTTAGGACCCTCCATACATGGAGATCAGGCTCACCTGGTAACTGCTTCATCTGCTCAAATTTGAGGTTCAGCTCATTCTGATATTTCACCTTCACCAGAGCCTCCCTGTCTTACACAGAGCAGCCACTGTTCACCTCCTCCCTGCTCATGTTGTTCACAGTCTATGGAGAGAGGGGAGAGAAAGCTTAGTAACCACTTGGGAATTGCCCTGACCTTAGCCCTGGCCTCTACTCTCACCTTCCAGGCTAAGAGAAGGCCACCTGCAGACCAGAGGCTCATTGGCTGAGAATAATTAGTACCAAGATAAAGGCCATTTAAAGTGGATTCACTTTTTAAAAACATGGAACAAAATTTTAAAGCTTCTGCACAACAAAGGAAACTATAAGCAAGGTGAAAAGACAGCCTTCAGAATGGGAGAAAATAATAGCAAATGAAGCAACTGACAAACAACTAATCTCAAAATTATATAAGCAACTCCTGTAGCTCAATTCCAGAAAAATAAATAACCCAATCAAAAAATGGGCCAAAGAACTAAATAGACATTTCTCCAAAGAAGACATACAGATGACTAACAAACACATGAAAAGATGCTCAACATCACTCATTATCAGAGAAATGCAAATCAAGACCACAATGAGGTACCACTTCACACCAGTCAGAATGGCTGCAATCCAAAAGTCTACAAGCAATAAATGCTGGAGAGGGTGTAGAAAAAAGGGAACAGTCTTACACTGTTGGTGGGAATGCAAACTAGTACAGCCACTATGAACAGTGTGGAGATTCCTTTAAAAACTGGAAATAGAACTGCCTTATGACCCAGCAATCCCACTGCTGGGCATACACACTGAGGAAACCAGAATTGAAAGAGACATGTGTACCCCAATGTTCATCACAGCACTGTTTATAATAGCCAGGACATGGAAGCAACCTAGATGTCCATCAGCAGATGAATGGATAAGAAAGCAGTGGTACATATACACAATGGAGTATTACTCAGCCATTAAAAAGAATACATTTGAATCAGTTCTAATGAGGTGGATGAAGCTGGAGCCGATTATACAGAGTGAAGTAAGCCAGAAAGAAAAACACCAATACAGTATACTAACACATATATATGGAATTTAGAAAGATGGTAACGATAACCCTGTATGTGAGACAGCAAAAGAGACACAGATGTAAAGAACAGTCTTTTGGACTCTGTGGGAGAGGGAGAGGGTGGGATGATTTGGGAGAATGGCATTGAAACATGTATACTATCATGTAAGAAACGAATCACCAGTCCAGGTTCAATACAGGATACAGGATTCTTGGGGCTGGTAGACTGGGATGACCCAGAGAGATGGTATGGGGAGGGATTTGGGAGGGGGGTTCAGGATTGGGAACACGTGTACACCCGTGGTGGATTCATGTTGATGTATAGCAAAACCAATACAGTATTGTAAAGTAAAATAAAAAAATAAAAATAAAAATTAATAAAAAAAGAGTAGGCTGTAGATTGAAAAATTTGATTGAGGCTCTACTTTAAAAATGAAATAGAATATAGTATTGGTTTTGCCATACATCAACATGAATCCGCCACAGGTGTACACGTGTTCCCCATCCTTGTAAAGTAATTAGCCTCCAATTAAAATAAATAAATTTAAATTTAAAAAGTTTTTTAAAAATAAATAAAAAATGAAATAGAAATTTACAGTTTTTCATATTTAAATACTTAGATTCTAACTGCAACTACACACCAATGATTTGAACAAAGCAGCAATCATAATTTTTTCAAAATGGTTTGACAGCATAATCAATATCCTTCGCCTGATGTTAAATTACACAGCACACAAAATTCTTATTGTTACCTGTGAGGGCTTTAATTCATTTTTAACGAAATGTTTGTATCTTAACCCTTGTTGGTTTTCGTTTCTTTATAGTTAACTGGCCTAAGCCTGTTGGATCCTAAGTTGCCAGTGCCTTTGAGCATGTGACATCCTGGATCTTCTGCAAAACACGAAACTTCACTCTGCAGTCCATTATATTGGACAGAATTTGTCTTGCATGTCTGCACGTATATGTTCAGTTGTGTCTGACTCTTTGCGACCCCATGGTCTGAGGCCCACCAGGCTCCTCTGTCCATGGGATTTTCCAGGCAAGAATACTGGAGTGGGCTGCCATTTCCTCCTCCAGGGGATCTTCCTAACCCAGGGATCAAACACCTGCATCTTCTGCGTCTCCTGCATTGCAGGTGGATTCTTTACCACTTGACCCATTGGGGAAGCCTGAATTTGCCTTGACTTACCTGCAAAACTCAGCAAAAGGCATATCTTTTGTGTATAATGACTCAATGGCTCAGATTGGATACTGATGTTAGTGAGGAGAAATGTTCGAAGGGGAAATGGTTTTTTTTGTTTTTAATGGCCAGTTCATAGCCACTACTTTCACATAATGATGACTTTTGCTCTTTGCCTAAATATGCGATGTGGCGGTTGGGGTTTCAGAGACAGTATGTGGACCCATGGACTGACTGTGTAACATGAGTCTTACAGATCTTTACCAAAAGTTCTAAGACCTTGGGTGTCTATGGACCCCTGCTGCTTCACCTGTCTACTCCAACCTGTCACTTTATAGCTGAGGAAACCGAAGAGAGGGTGGAACTTGACTAAGGATACACATAAAGGTAGCTTTCAAAGAGCTGTTTATTTAAGAACAATGATTTAGAGTCAGAAAGACTTGGTTCTAATCTCAGCAATCTCTCTTACAACCTTGTGGAACATCTTATCTAAAATGTAAGACTAATCACAGTAGAGCCAACATGGTGGAACTAGAGATGAGAATGTATGTCAAATCCTTACCACAGTGCCCAGCCCCTGATAAGGGCTCAGTGAAGAGCAGATGCTGTCAAGATGGATCTGGGATCCAGCTCTCCAGCCAGAATCCACCATGAGTTGAGATCTTGTGTGACCAATGATACCAAAGGAGGTGGCAACCATGGAAAGAACTCTACAGTGAGAGACCACACAGCTCAGTTCAGTTCAGTTGCTCAGTTGTGTCCGATTCCTTGCGACCCCATGAATCACAGCATGCCAGGCCTCCCTGGCCATCACCAACACCCAGAGTCCACCCAAACCCATGTCCATTGAGTCAGTGATGCCATCCCACCATCTCATCTTCTGTCGTCCCCTTCTCCTCCTGCCCTCAATCCCTCCCAGCATCAGGCTCTTTTCAAATGAGTCAGCTCTTCACATCAGGTGGACAAAGTATTGGAGTTTCAGCTTCAACATCAGTCCTTCCAATGAACACCCAGGACTGATCTCCTTTAAGATGGACTGGTTGGATCTCCTTGCAGTCCAAGGGACTCTCAAGAGTCTTCTCCAACACCACAGTTCAAAAGCATCAATTCTTCAGTGCTCAGCTTTCTTCACAGTCCAACTCTCACATCCATACATGACCACAGGAAAAACCATAGGCTTGACTAGACGGACCTTTGTTGACAAAGTAATGTCTCTATTTTTTAGTATGCTGTCTAAGTTGGTCATAACTTTCCTTCCAAGGAGTAAGTGCCTTTTAACTTCATGGCTGCAATTACCATCTGCAGTGATTTTTGAGCCCCCCAAAATAAAAGACTGCCATTGTTTCCACTGTTTTCCCATCTATTTCCCATGAAATGATGGGACCAGATGCCATGATCTTAGTTTTCTGAATGTTGAACTTCAAGCCAGCTTTTTCACTTTCCTCTTTCACTTTCATCAGGAGGCTCTTCACTTTCTGCCATAAGGGTGGTGTCATCTGCATATCTGAGGTTATTGATATTTCTCCCAGCAATCTTGATTCCAGCTTGTGCTTCATCCAGCCCAGCCTTTCTCATGATGTACTCTGCATAGAAGTTAAATAAGAAGAGTGACAATATATAGCCTTGACATACTCCTTTTCCTATTTGGAAGCAGTCTGTTGTTCCATGTCCAGTTCCAACTGTTTCTTCCTGACCTGCATACAGATTTCTCTGGAGGCAGGTTAGGTGGTCTGGTATTCCCATCTCTTTCAGAATTTTCTACAGTTTATTGTGATCCCCACTGTTAACAGCTTTGGCATAGTCAATAAAGCAGAAATAGATTTTTTTTCTGGAACTCTCTTGCTTTTTCGATGATCCAGCGGATGTTGGCAATTTGATCTCTGGTTCCTCTGCCTTTTCTAAAACCAGCTTGCACAACTGGAAGTTCACGGTTCATGTATTCCTGAAGCCTGGCTTGGAAAGTTTTGAGCATTACTTTACTAGCACACATGACATTATTGTTCAACTTTTGCAACTAACTAATGACCTAGGATTGCTCACTTGTCCAGCAAATATGTACCTGGTACCTACTGGCAGGTGCAATAGTAAAGATTTAATGGTGGAAGGAGACACAGCCCTTTCCCTCAGTTCTGTACACAGAGATCTGCACTGACGATGGAAAGAGATAGAGAAGGGGCACCTTATGAACAATGTGTGAAGGCAGAAAGAGATGGCTTCCTGGAGGAAGGAGAGAATGAGCTGATACCCAAAAGATAGGCACTTAAATAGCCTAAAACTACACTACCCACATAGTAGTCACTAGCAACATGCAGCAGAG
Source organism: Budorcas taxicolor (assembly GCF_023091745.1). Taxonomy (NCBI): domain Eukaryota; kingdom Metazoa; phylum Chordata; class Mammalia; order Artiodactyla; family Bovidae; genus Budorcas; species Budorcas taxicolor. The sequence goes on from NC_068918.1 coordinate 65,009,110, forward strand.
AAGGTAACGGCACCCTATTCCAGTACTCTTGCCTGGAAAATCCCATGGATGGAGGAGCCTGGTAGGCTGCAGTCCATGGGGTTGCGAAGAGTCAGGCATGACTGAACGACTTCACTTTCACTTTTCACTTTCATGCATTGGAGAAGGAAATGGCAACCCACTCCAGTGTTCTTGCCTGGAGAATCCCAGGGATGGTGGAGCCTGGTGGGCGGCCGTCTATGGGGTCGCACAGAGTTGGACACGATGGAAGAGACTTAGCAGCAGCAGCAAGAACATGCAACCACTGAGTACATGAAAAATGACCAGTCTGAATTGGCATGTGTGGTAAATACCAGATTTCAAAGAATTAGTAACCAAAAAAAAGTAAAATATCTCAATTTTTATATTGAAAATACATTAAAGTGATAATATTTTGGATATGTTTAGTTGAATTAAATTAAATATTCTGCTGCACTGGAGAAGCCATTAATAAAGTGATGTTACAGTTGCTTTCCTAATATTAGCCCATGGTTTCAAAATTTCTTTGATTTGTGTTACATTCTGTAAAATTCATCAGAGTTGCATGTAAAAGCAAGAAAAGAGTCTCTATGTCCCTTCCCAAATCTCTGTTACATTTCATGTCTGAGATTCTTTATCGTTCCCTTTATTAGTTTGGTGTGCCCTTAATTCAGTACTAAAAATCCAGATTTCTTCTAGCTCTTGAACATCGTCCCATTTCAAACTTTTAAAAACAAATTATCATAGTTTTACAACAACAACTATGTAAATAGGACAAATACATATCAGCCTTTGTCAAGCAGCCTTGAGAACTGAAACAGTTTCTCACTGTAGATTTCAATCAATGTAACAAACTTATGGGGCACCATCTATATATAGTGAATCAATTCTAGATTTTAAGGAGTGATTTTAGAAGTTCCTTGTTTCATGTTTTGATGCAAACAAATCCCTCAAGGCCCTTGCTAAAAAAAGGCAAAAATGTGATTCGGGACGTGAGAGGTGAGATCCTGGACTTCATATTTCTAACAGGCTCCCAAGTGATAGAGGCTGCTGTTCTGAAGGACGCTGCTGGTAAACTGGCTCTCCTCAAAGGAGGAAAACAAAGCCTTGATTTGTAGCATTTGCTAATTTCCCTGGTATAAATACTCCTACAATGGCCAAGTTCAAGCTACCAGCATGATGTCACTGAAAACTGAGTTGAGAAGAGACTGTGAGCGTATTGCACACAATGGACTCTCCCAAGCAGACACAGCCCAGCCCCAGCACACCACTGGTTCTACGTGACTTCAGGCACACCCTGTTTCAGTATTCAAAACAGCAAATGATGTGGTTCCACTCTGCAAAGAATTTTAATAAGGTTGGAGAGACAAAGAATGTTGTAGGGAAAATGACCAGAGATTAGTTACAAAGTGTTGAGAATCAGTTCAAAGCAATAGTTCCCAGATTATATAGACTGAATTAGAGAGTATGTTTAAAACGTTAAAAATTGCATGGGGCCAATAGTAGAAACTTTGAGGGAGATTTGAACCAGGTTTTGAGGCTGACAGCATCAGATGAACAGAAAAGAAGATTCACAGAAAAGGAAGTGGGGAAAGAACCAGCAAAATGTCTGAATCAGATGAGATGGGGATAGACCTTAGCATTACTAAGGAGTTGGGAGTAGGGTGGTGGTTGTTCCAGAAGCAAAACAAAGGTATCCCGCTTTCACAGATGTTTTATTCTCTGGCATGATTAGAGAACAAAATATTCAAATTAATCAAACTTCCAAATTAACAGGGTAGACACAGATGCCAAAAAGAGATATCAATATATAAAGTAATCAGTTTAGTTCAGTTCAGTTGCTCAGTGGTGTCTGACTCTTTGAGACCCCATGGACTGCAGCACGCCAGGCTTCCCTGTCCATCACAAACTCCTGGAGCTTGCTTAAACTCGTGTTCATTGAGTTAGTGATGCCATCCAACCATCTCATCCTCTGTCGTCCCCTTCTCCTCCTGTCTTCAGTCTTTCCCAGCATTAGGGTCTTTTCCAATGAGTCAGTTATTCACATCAGGTGGCCAAAGTATTGGAGCTTCAGCTTCAGCATCAGTCCTTCCAATGAATAGTTAGGACTGTTTTCCTTTAGGATGGACTGGTTGGATCTCCTTGCAGTCCAAAGGACTCTCAAGAGTCTTCTCCAACACCACAGTTCAAAATCATCAGTTCTTTGGTGCTCAGCTTTCCTTATGATCCAACTCTCCCATCCATACATGACTACTGGAAAAACCATTCATTTAAATTATGAAGTATACAGAACCTAATTTCTTTCTTCTTTAATGGAGAAAAGGCTTCTAGAGCTGCCATTTCTCATAGCCATCACTTTGAGCACTTTTGGTGAGATTCTGGTAGAGTCAGGCATGGAGCTTGGAAGTTCTGTTCCCAGGGTGCTATAAGACAAGAATGCCCACAAGCCTTTTCCCAGGGCTGTGGTGTAACGGCATCCTAAGAAACTCTATCCCATGGAGAGAATTGCTAGTTGGGGGAAGCACTCTCCCTTAAAATGTATTGAGTCTTTAGGAGTTCAACCTCAGTTTCTTCCTGTTAAATGGATCTAATAATACCTAGCTTATATGGCTTTTGTAAGGATTAAGTGGAACCTGGTCAAGACATGTTGAAAAGTGAAAGTGAAGTCGCTCAGTCGTGTCCGACTCTTTGCGACCCGGTGAACTGTAGCCTACCAAGCTTCTCTGTCCATGGGATTCTCCAGGCAAGAGTACTGGAGTGGGTTGCCATTTCCTTCTTCAGGGGATCTTCCCGACCCAGGGATCGAACCCAGGTCTCCCACATTGCAGGCAGACGCTTTAACCTCTGAGCCACCAGGGAAGCCCACAGCTCTTCGTGGCCCCATGGACCATACAGTCTGTGGAATTTTCCAGGCCAGAATACTGAAGTGGGTAGCCTTTCCCTTCTCCAGGGGATCCTTCCAACCTAGGGATCGAACCCTGGTCTCCTGCATTGTGGGCAGTTTCTTTACCAGCTGAGCCACAAGGGAAGCCCGGTCAAGACATGTTAGTGCTCAGTAAACACAGGTTTCTACATTCTCAGTATGTCTTGGAGAGAACCTACATCCAACTGTGAACTATGTTAGAATGTCTGGGGACCTTCGCTGCTTCCTTGGGAGAGGGCTACTGCTAGACTTTTAGACTCCTGCTTTAGTCAGCCAACCAAATGTGAGAAACCTCTTTCCTTTTCTGAGAGCTGAACACAGATTTATTTTTTTTAAAAAAAGCCTTTTTTTTGTCTTGGAATAATGTGCTATTTCATTTTGTTAATTTGAGCCATGTTAAGAACCAGAAGAGGGAACTTAAGGTCAGTCGGCCTCTCAGGTTGAGAAACTCTTAAGCTATAAGCTCCAGAATCTTCTCTTTGTCTCTGATTCCAAATGGACTTGTGGGGGAAAGTGATATAACCATGAGATCATTGTGTTCTTTTAGATGATTTCCTGTTTCCTGTGTATTTAAATACACAGGGAATAATCCCACTATTAAAATGAGACCCTGTATGTGTGTACGGGCAGAAGTTCAATGAAAAAGGAAGAAAAATATGCTTGCTGAATACCAGATGTAGAATGCATAAATCCTGTCAGAACAAGTGGGGAATAGCTTTATGGCTGACTTGCAAGAAACCTAAGGGAACTGGGAAGTCAGATAGGCATGTGTCAAACAGACTTATTTAAATCATCCGCTTCCTCAGCAAAATAAAAGTTTGAGAGGGTTGTGTTTTCTTTTGTGGTTTGAAATTACAGTTGTATGCCTCAGAGGTCCCGCTTGATTGAGGGCTTTCAAGCAAAGAAGTTACACTACCAAGTTCAGGCTCTTGGCAACACTGGGATCACCCAGGGCCTCTGACCAAGGTCTCCAACCTTGCCTTGTTTGTATTTTCTGCTCTTTGTCATCTTAGACACAAACTGCTGTGCAGCTGACCACTGCTTCAGGCCCTCCAGCTTGTCAGAGTTAAGAGACTTTTGCATCTGGAAGAGAATGGTGCCCACTAGCTTACTTTTCAGACCAGGCTTCAAATGGTATACTGTCAATCAGGTTCTTAACCCTGCACACTTGGAACGGAGGCAGCTCTGTCTCCTAGCCTCTTTCTGTCCACAGTTCACACACTACTGATGATCCTATAGACCATCACTTTGTATTAAGAAAATAAACCTGATTTAAAAACTGGCAACCTATATGTGCTTGGTGACAAGATTCCTAGGACTTTGTAGTGAGAGTTAACACTGGACACCAGTAATTTTCAGGTATGACCACCTGATAGGAAAGTCTTTCAGGAGGCTGGTTACCTTACAGTTTGGTAAGTTATTGGTGTGAAAAGATGCAAAGCAAAGCCAGCTAGGTAGTAACTATTTCCTTTAAGCTATAGCAGCCCCTCCCCCCACATTCTTTTTCTCAAGACATTTATGTTTTAAAATACCCTGCTGAATGTATTATTTCTGTCACAGCTATACTCAGTAGGATAAAAAATTATCGTGCTGTGAAAAGGCTATTGGCTTTGGAGAGAAACTCACCTGCTCTACTACTTACTATTATTGTTACTATTACCTTTCCAATGCCACTGTTTACTAATTGTGAACCTAACATGTGACTATACCTCTCTGAGCCTCAGATTCCTTATTTTTTCACTGAGATTATACAGGCAAAAAGCATTTCTCTAAAACCTAGCACAGTATCTCAGTGTCTGCTAGTTTGGAAAACCTTGAAAATCCTTACTCTTCACCATTCTTTTACCTAATCCACCCGTCCTTTTATTAAATGATTACTGAACACTTTTAAGTGCCAGCTAGCCACTAAAAAGGGTTACCGGACCATGTTTAGTTTGCCCAGTAAACCAAAGCACTAAGATGCTCAGATTTGCGGCAAAGAGGGTTTATTCGCAAGGCGGCCAAGCCAGGAGACAGGAGAACAACTCTCAAATCGGCCTCCCTGGAGGGGTGTGTGTGTGTGTGTGTGTGTGTGTGTGTGTGTGTGTGTGTGTGTGTGTTAGTTGCTTAGTTGTGTCCAACTCTTTGCAACCCCATAGACTGTAGGCCACCAGGCCCCTCTGGGATTCTCCGGCCTGGAGGTTTACATGAGATAAAAATAAAGAAGAGGGCCGTCTGAGTGTGGGGGTTGGGGCGAGGGGTGGTATTGTGGGCGTGGGCACGTAGGGGGAGTGGGCGGTGTGCAGAGCGTGGGGAGTGGACTGGAGAAAGTGGTGTTGGTGTTGGGCACGTGTGTAACAGTTACAGTTCTCTGCAAAATATGCAGGCGCTTAACACCACCCGAGGGTGGAATTTTCAGTCCTCTGTGTCAAAAGGTCACTTAGCAGAAGCTCACGTGTGCCCAGGTGGAGGGTTGGTGGTCCTGGATGGTTCAGCAAGCTAACTCCAATTAGATGCTGCAGTGGACTCCAAGTTCCTAGAAAATAACTCAGGCAAAGGTCTTACTGTTTAGGCTTTGTGCCACTTGGAAGACGCAGCAAGTCTTGTAGACGACCTTGATTCCTGAAGATAGGGAAAATGGATGTTACTAAGGATTATCAGAGCTAGAGTTCGGTTTCAGAGCTACGAACAAGAGGAGCCAGAAGACTGGAGTGAGTTGTCATTTCCTTCTCCAGGAGATCTTCCTGACCCAGGAATGGAACCCGCATCTCCTGCATTGGCAGGCAGATTCTTTACCACTGAGCCACCTGGGAAGCTCTCTACATGGAGGCAGGTAGGTATGTATTGAAGGTATGCGCCAGGCATAAAGCTGACGTGAAGCGAATGTTGGGCTCTTTTAGGTCAGAGCGTGAAATGTCAGGAAAGCCTTAACTGAGGACCTGACTCAGAAGCTGAGCCCTGAAGAACAAGTGACAGTTCCCCAGCTAAACAAGGTGGGGTTGGGAGGGGTGGCGATGATGGGAAGGGTGAGCCTTTTAGAAAGTGCAGAGCATGCAAAGGCCAAGAGACAGAAGAGCATGGCCCTCTTTGAGAATTACAAATCGTTCTGTGTGTAAGAACAGAGAGTCTGGTGGGAATGGGAGGGCGTGAATGTCAGGAAAGATGAGTCAGAAGCTGTCAGAGGCTTGAGGAGACATGCAGCGGCTTAGATGTTTTGTGTTGTGAGCAATGGTGAGCTCTGGAAACTTTGTGAGCAGAAGCATTCTGGTCACTATCTTGCTGATGGGACATTACTACTGCAGAAGTGCTTATTAACTCTGTGTGTGTGTGTGTGTGTGTGTGTGTGTGTGTGTGCATGCGTGTTTTGTCGCTCAGTTGTGTCTGACTCTTTGGGACCCTATGAGCCTGTAGCCTGCCGTGGACAGGTTCCTCTGTCCATGGGATTTTCCAAGCAAGAATACTGGAGTGGGTTGCCATTTCCTACTCCAGGGGATCTTCCCCACCCAGGGATTGAACACAAGTCTCTTGCATCTCCTACAATGACAGGCAGATTCTTTATCACTGCATCGCTTAGGAAGCCTGTGCTAATAAACTTGATATTCATAATTATTTTTTTATTCGTCTTGATATTTAGAAACATGCCTAATGTGAAAAAAGTTAAAATAATCAGGCCACATGTAGACACACTTTGTCTTCTCCCTGACACTTTTCTGGGAGGTGGTTATAAGAGTAGAGGGCTCACATTATTCTGTGCTCTTGTTTTGCTTGCTTACTCTTCATATTCAGTTTAATTTTCCTTCTCTTCTTCTTCCTCTCCTTCAAATATCCCTTCTTTTAAAACAAAACTTCTGAAGCACTACTGAATTTTTTCCTGTTGTGACAGTGGGGGAAATGACTAAGCTTTCGTGACCAGCCTGTTACCTGGAAGGATGGCTGAAGTCAGTTGCAGTCTGGGGGCAGGGGTGATGAAATGGGAGTGAGGCTGAGTACAAAACATGCTGGGCACTCGGTTGTAGACAGGGAAGAGGATGGAGGAGATTTGGAGTCCAAGAGCTGGGATCCCAGGTTACCTCAGGGTCTGGGCCTCTGCTGCTTTGCAGCTCAAAGCAGGATGTCCCAATAAGCACAGACATTAGAACCAGCCTGATAGGAGGAGGAAATGTTCCAGGGGAGTGATGCCAGATATATAGAAGTAGGCATGATCTTTTTGGTTTAATGAATCAGTTCCCAACCGTGCAGGTAAGGGTTCTAAGCAAGATCGGTGGTCTTGATAGAGACGTAGTATATTAGACCTAGATACTAGGTAAAAACCTGAGCAGTATGGTGGCAGTTTGTTGACTGCTTGGGGACAGCCTCATTTCTGGCACTCTGGCTATGGGCTCTGTTGGCAGGATGGTGAGATTTCAGTTCACTAGATGGTAGGAATGAGTTTGCTGATTTCCTTCCTCTGTCAGGTAAAACAGCAGCTGGGCCAAAGGACAAACTATGATGTGTGAGTCTCAGCAGAAATAATGCCTAGACAGTGTTGTTTTTCTAGTAGTAAGCAAACTGAAAAAATAGAAGTGTGCATGCCAAAGGGAGTGATGTTACAGTTTTCCATGCTTCCCTGTATATTTAGGAATGGTCCTCTGTAGCAAGAAATACATGTCTTTCAATTTTGAACTTCCAGAAGGCTTCTATAGTTTTGTAAAAGTGCAGTTCCATTGAGAGAGAGAGAAATTTTCAGAATTAATATTGCCAAATCATGGGGAGAGGGAAAAGGGGGATGGCCAGGGAAGGGGTAGAATATGAAGGCCAGAAGGCAAAGTGTTGATTGCTACTTACTCTATGGACTATGACTCCCAGAATGCATAGAGTAAAAATTTATTGGAACAAAATTTACATATTTATAACAAAATGCAGTTTAGAAAAAGTAGCTAAATGTGCTAGCATCTGTTTTCTTTGTTGATGTTGCAATATTATATAAGCCCTGAATCTTACCACATTTGTAGCTCTTATCTAAGAGTGCGTACCACCTGGGTTAGGAGGAGGAAGATGAAATTGGGGAAGCAAATGATTGGAAGTGTCCTGAAAGAAACCAACTAGATGTTTTGTTCAAGTCAGCAGAATCTGAGAAAACTTATTATGTAGTAAATTGAGGATTGGGTCAGAAATGTTCTGACATGTATTTTCCCCTCGTTTTTCCCCTCTTCTGCCAGAACCTGTAGTGATTATATCACTTCTCTTGGCCTTTTCTTCTTCTCCCACTTGTTTTGTTGAGGTTACCTGAGTTCAGTGTCCCTGGAAATGGATCAGACAGATGGGCAGGCAATGTGGTGAGTTTAAAGACACATCTATTCTCTGGGAAGCGGGCAGGAGAGCAGAAGATAGGTATATTAGGTATCCACTGCAGCATAACAAATTATACCAACATTTAGCAGCTGAAAACAACAGTCATTTGTCTCACACAGTCCCTGAGAATCGGGAATCGAGAAGGCTGTAGTTGAGCGGTTCTGTCTCAGAGTCCCTGAGAATCGGGAATCAAGAAGGCTGTAGTTGAGCGGTTCTGCCTCAGAGTCCCTGATGGAGTTGCAGTCAAGGCAGTCAGCTGAGGCCACCGTCATCTGAAGCTGGGACTGACATCTCCATTCTGAAATGGCCTACTTATACAGCAATTGACTGGAGGCCTCAGGTCCTCACCCTTGAAACTCCTCAAACCATGAAACTGGCTTCTCCCAGAGTGACTCTTGAGAGAGAGGTGAAGACAGAAGCTGCAGGGTTATGTTATGACCTAGCCTTGGAAGTGAAGCAGTATCACCTCCACTGGAAGTCACCAGAAAGTCATTACGTCCATCCCACACTCAAAGTGAGGGAAATTAAACTCCACCTCTTGAAAGAAAGGATATCAAAAAGTACGGGCCTGTTTTAAAATATGTACTAGTTAGTGTAAAATAGATAAACAACAAGATACTACTGTATAGGACAGGGAATTATATTCAGTATCCTGTGGTAAGTGTGTGTTAGTTGCTCAGTTGTGTCTGACTCTTTGTGACCACATGGACCCCATGTAGCCTGCCACGTCCACTGAATTCTCCAGGCAAGCATACTGGAGTGAGTTGCCATTTCCAACTCCAGGGGATCTTCCTGAACCAGTTATCAAACCCAAGTGTCCCACATATCCTGTGATAAAGCATATTGGAAAAGAATATGAAAAAGAATGTATATAACTGAATCACTTTGCTGTATAGCAGAAATTAATGCAGCACTATAAATCAACTGTACTTCAGTAAAATAAATTTAAAAAATTAAACTAGGGCAATATGTGTAGACATGCTTCCCAAGAGGTAAACCTGGGGCTGGGACCAAGCTATAGGTAATGGCTCATTCTGCAGACAGCAGCATCATCTGTAATGAAAGACCAGAGTTTGCGGGTCATCACAGACAAATAGGGAAAGGGCTTGTTGGAGAAAATTTATTGAGGATGTTATTTCACTTGTCTAATTATTCTAGGCTCCAGGATTATAGTTAAAAATTGTATGTCTTACATAATTCAGGTATCTCTGTTCAATAACAAGTAAACAGATTTTATCCAGTTTTTGGAATAATTAATATATACAAATGATGAAAAATGTAAAAGATACAAAAGTTTATGGTTGCAAAGTAAGTCTCTCTTTTTTCCTGGAAATCAATTTGTTGCCGTCGTGAAAATCTGAGTGCCCATTTCTCCAAACCCTTGACAATACACTAGGTTATCCACCTGATGTTTGCTGATTTTATGTGAACAAAATGGTCTACAGTTGTACTTTAATTTCTATTTCTCTTATTGTAAATGAGGTTGGACTTCATTTTAATGCTTAAAATTCCCTCATTTATTTTGCTATCAACTACGTATACTTAATTTTGCCCACTTTTTATTTGGGCTTGTCTTTTTTTCTCCTCATTAATAACCGGAAGTTCTTTAGCAATTAAAGAAATTAGCTCTTTACAAGAATGTGAGTGGCACATATTTATTTCCAATGTGTCATTTGTTTTTTTGACTTTTTAATGTTTTTTCTCTTTCTCGCTTTTTTTTTTTTTCTTCCGCTGTTTAGTAGTTTAAAACTATCCATTTTTATGTGGTCACATTCATCAGTTTCTTTTTTACTTACAGCTTTGTGTTTGTATCATTCTTAGTTAGTCTTCCCACAGTAAAGTTATTAAGAATTCTCTGTTGAACTGTGGTGTTGGAGAAGACTCTTGAGAGTTCCTTGGACTGCAAGGAGATCCAACCAGTCCATTTCAAAGGAGATCAGCCCTAGGTGTTCTTTGGAAGGACTGATGCTAAAGCTGAAACTCCAGTACCTTGGCCACCTCATGTGAAGAGTTGACTCATTGGAAAAGACTCTGATGCTGGGAGGGATTGGGGGCAGGAGGAGAAGGGGACGAAAGAGGATGAGATGGCTGGATGGCATCACCAACTCGATGGACAAGAGTATGGGTAAACTCTGGGAGTTGGTGATAGACAGGGAGGCCTGGCGTGCTGCAATTCATGGGGTCGCAAATAGTTGGACACGACTGAGTGACTGAACTGACTGAACTGATGGTTTAAATTTTTGCATTTTAATTTTGGTTGAATTGATTCTTTTAATGCTTTACAGTGTACTAAAGTATAATTGTATAAAATGCTAAATTTGTGTCCATTTCATTTCTGATTCAGATATTTCTATTTTATTGTCAGTTTTCTCATTTGCAAAATAGGGATAATAAATATTTACTGGGTACCATCTATGGCTTTTGGTAGAAAGATTAAAAGCTAAATCTGAATTTTCTTTCTCATTACTTAGAAGCCTTCATCCATCATTATATTTTTGTCTCAATGGGAGAATTAAGACTAACATGGATTATAAAGTAGTTTGCTTTAATGAGACAAACCCAGATTCAAATTAACCATTTCATGTACGCCTGCATCGGGGCTTCTGCTTTCTCTTATAATGTTCAACTGAACTATTTTCAACAATATACATCCACAGCTATCACTGTGGAAATAATTTTGGCTACCTATGAAACCAAACTGGGAAATGTCTTATATCATGAATGTTACAGACAAAATGTTAGTCTTTAGTTGGTTATTTGGAAATCAAAATGATATTCCACTGAAACAATATTTTAAATGTTGATTAGGTTCTTGGGCCTTATCACAAATCCCACATTTATATATTCTATGATTCAGGATAGGAAGAATGGTGCTATCAATTACACATAACAGTATTTTATAATACTATACTATTTTTCTGGCAAAGTATAATGCATCTGATGGCAACTCAGGAAACTCAAAATACATCTTCTCCAGCCCCCACAGCAGTAATGAGGCTCCCTCATGGAGGTATGTGCCATTGGGGAATAAGTGTAGACTCCAGAAAGACATTTTGGTCAGAAGATTACATCTTTGTATTAAGGAAAGTAATTTTGTAATATTTGATAGTTGTGCTAAATGGGATGCCTAGAGAAATTATCTTCAGTGTAAAATTTCAGAGGTATTCAGTTTTTTCCTCTCAGTGCATGGCCATATACTCAAGGAGCCTTCTTGAGTATAGCCAGAGAAGCTGGGATCTAGAACTTGGTCAGCTATATAAGGCACGAAGGTAGAGTGAGAGTGGTGGGGAGGGTGAACCTAGCTTTGGGATATGGGAAGCTGCTGAGTGCCGAAGAATTAAAGCTTTTGAACGGTGGTGTTGGAGAAGACTCTTGAGAGTCCCAAGGAGATCCAACCAGTCCATCCTAAAGGAGATCAGTCCTGAGTGTTCATTGGAAGGACTGATGTTGAAGCTGAAACTCTAATACTTCGGCCACCTGATGGGAAGAGCTGACTCATTTGAAAAGAGCCTGATGCTGGGAGGGATTGACGGCAGGAGGAGAAGGGGATGACAGAGGATGAGATAGGTGGATGGCATCACCAACTCATTGGACATGGGTTTGGGTGGACTCTGGGAATTGGTGATGGACAGGGAGGCCTGGCGTGCTGTGGTTCATGTGGTCACAAAGAGTCAGACATAACTGAGCAACTGAACTGAACTGAAGATGTGGAAGTTACTTAGTAGAATACAGTGTCCATAGATATAGAAAAAGTATGTATTGAGAGTGACATATGAAATGACAGGGTCACCTTTAAAAAAAATTGGATTATTTACAAAGAGGCCTAAGAAATTTACATAGGCAAGCTACTACTTTAGGGACGTTTGCTAGTGTGAAACAGGGTCTTAGCCACCTAGTAGGTTTCAAAGGAAGGAAGGTCCTGGGAAAGATAAGGAGGTGGATCTCCAAGACAGAGCCTGTCATACACAGAAAAAAGATAGTAATCTAGCTGTCAGGCCTGGAGGCAAGATGAGAATTGAGGCTGAGGAACCAGGAAAAAATCTGTTAAAGTCTGAGACCAGGCAAAGGGGTAAAATGATGTTGAGCCCCATGCTGATAGTTTCAGTTCAGTTCAGTTCAATCGCTCAGTCGTGTCTGACCCCTTGCGACCCCATGAACTGCAGCACACCAGGCTTCCCTGTCCATCATCAACTCCCAGAGTTCACCCAAACTCATGTCCATTGAGTTGGTGATGGCATCCAACCATCTCATCTTCTTTCGTCCCTTTCTTCTCCTGCCCCCAATCCCTCCCAGCATCAGAATCTTTTACAGTGAGTCAACTCTTCGCATGAGGTGGCCAAAGTATTGGAGTTTCAGCCTCAGCATCGTTCCTACCAAAGAACGCCCAGGACCAATCTCCTTTGAAACGGACTGGTTGGATCTCCTTGCAGTCTAAGGGACTCTCAAGAGTCTTCTCCAACACCACAGTTCAAAAGCATCAATTCTTCGGCGCTCAGGTTTCTTCACAGTCCAACTCTCACATCCATACATGACCACTGGAAAAACCATAGCCTTGACTAGATGAACCTTTGTTGGCAACCAGTAACACTGAAGAGGCTGATAGTTGAGAGCTAGTTAATCCTCCATATCTATGGTTGAGACCTATCTTTGGAACTAGAGCAAATAGAGATGGAGGCGAGAATGAAAGTGGTCTAACTGCTGGGCAAGGAGGGAACAGAAGCCAGGGGGAGAAAAAGACAGTTTTCTACCGCTGAAAAGGTGGCTGTTTTTCATGGAACTGCCTATGCTGATGCATTGTTTAGTATCAAATATTTATTTGTTATATAGTATCAAATACACTTGTGCCATGATCATTTAATGTTTTTGCCCATGAAGAAAAAGTTACACATGTATAGTATTTCTCAATGAAATTTATGAATGTCGGAAATACAATGGCAATTAATAAAGGTTGGCTAATAAATTTGTAAATAGTATTTACAGGGGAGCAAGTCTATTAGAAAATGAGCCATCAAAAAGAGAATGAAGTTCATTTTCACTCATTTGGAATCAAGTTCCAAATTATGATAGTTTGAAATGAAATCAAATTGTATTTTACCCTTGGATACATTGGTACATGCTATTAATAATCTCTGCTTCTTTTTCCCTGGGTCTTCTGGATGGAAAGTAGGAGGGATGATGACAAGAAACAAAAATGCAAGGTAAACTGCAACTAAGAATGTGATATATTTCAAATGTCAATATAAGAATGATATAAATATCTCAGTTGCAAAAATAAATGGTAACCCTGGTTAGTATACAGTATTTTAAATATGTGAAAAGTGATGAGGAATTGGAATACATTCCATGCCAAAGAACAAGTTCTCAGAATGTTATCAGTGGAAAGGGCCACATAAGCAGACTGCAGGGGCATCTGTCCTTGCAGGTGAGAACTGCAGAAAAATTAGCTTTTAATAAGCGAATTAGCAAGTTCACATGGTTAAGACCTAACCATATTTCTAGAAGCAAATTAACAAAGCATGGCCTTAACATGGAAAAGTTGAGATCACTCTTTGGAATCTGGGAAGACATTTGCAAAGGAAAGACTGGGTTTTTTTTTTTAGAAAGTTATTTTAATACTTTTTTTTAAAAAAAGATTGGGTATGAAAATACATGATACTAGATGAGTATTCATAAAAATGTCGATATTATAGCATGTGATTGACTGGAACACAAACCCTGAAGTTTTTAAAACTGGCTATGTAAAACCAACCTGCGATTTCTAGTTATGCTGCCAAATTTAGGCAAACTTGATAATCCCTCTAAATCTGCTAAACTTTATGCTGAGATCTACCATGAGTAATTCAGTATTAAGTGTGTCCTATGTGTGCTCCAGAATTCACCACAATAGTCTGATTTGTTGAACATAAATTTTTCATTAAAATAGATAATAGTGATCAGTGACTTGTAATAAAGCCATAGATCTAGATTTGTTTTTTAAATAGATTTATAACACTCCTGGGGGCTTCCCTAGTGACTCAGATGGTAAAGAGTCTGCCTGCAATATGGGAGACCTCGGTTTGATCCTTGGGTTGGGAAGATCCCCTGGAGGAGGAAATGACAACTCACTCCAGTCTTCTTGCCTGGAGAATTTCATGGACAGAGGAGCCTGGTGGACCACAGTCCATGGGATCACAAACAGTCAGACATGACTGAGAGACCAAGACACACACATATATATGATACTCCTGATAATACATCTGTGTTATTTTTAATTAGGTTGTGATACACACACTGATTTCTGATCACTGAAGTTCATAGAAGTGAAGTGCTTTTTTCAAAATTACAGAATGACAGACTAGAACTCAAATGTTCAAATTCATACATGATCGTTGTACTAAATCTTGTTTCTCTTCCCCGTCTTTAAAGAACTAGAAAGATCTTTATAGGAAGTTGATAGGAACTGAAAGGCCTGGAATATATAATCATGAGACAGAAAGAGATTTCCAGAAGTAACTTTTACTCCAAAAAATTTATTGCTGAAATGTTAAAAGATAAAACTAAGTTTGTATGCAATTTTTTAAATTTATTATTTGTCATTTTGCAAGTTACATCATTTCTACTTTTGTTTTTCATTTGTAAAATGGAGATAACTATGGTGCTTATCTCACAGGGTTGTGGTGATAGCTTAATAATATAAAAGGCTTGGGATGGTACTTGGCACATGATAAGTGTTCAATAAATAGCAGACATTACCACTATGGGCTTCCCTGATGGCTTAGACAGTAAATAATCTGCCTGCAATGCAGGAGACCTGGGTTTTATCTCTGGGTTGGAAGGATCCCCTAAAGAAGGAGATGGCTACCCACTCCAGTACTCTTGCCTGGAGAATTCCATGGACAGAGGAGCCTGGGCAGAGAGTGGTGGGGAGGGGTCGGGTGGGTACCCACTACATGCCAAGCCCTGTTGTACCGTTAGCATACATGATTTTATTTGATCCTTACAACATCCCTGGAGGATAAGTATTATTATACTCTTCCCATATGGTAGATGAAAAATGTTTGGTAAATGGCAACATTTGTGTGGCTAACAAGATTAAGAGTCAAGGTTCAAATCGGGCTGTGTAATTGTATAATAGGGGTTGGCAAAATAAGAAATTTTTTTATACTTTTAGAGTTGTTTTAAAAATGGGAAGAAGACTATTCAAAGTCTGAAACTAGATGCCTATTGTAACTGAAAAAAATGCTCACGTTTTCATTTACTCAACAGACAGTTATGTAGCTCTTGATAGGTGTGAGTCATTTGTATAGGTGCCTGGTCTAGAAAAATAAATGAGACAAGGACATTGCATCAAGAAGTTTATAGTCCTGTAGAATCAGAGAGACCACTGATAACTACAGGGCAGTGTGGCAAGTGTTCTAGCCCAGTATCACAGTGTTCTGTGGGAGCACATGGAAGGGACCTCGAGTGTAGACTTCAGAGATCAGCTATATCTTCCTGGAAGAACTAGTAGTTAGCATTAGTTCCACAGTTTTAGTTTAAGGGTGGATACTCTACTCTGCAAGACTAGAAAAATCACCAGAAAGTTGTGAGTTGAACAGGTTTCCACAACTCACACAGGCCTGGGAATTAACTTACATTACTATCAGATAGAGTGAAGAGCCCGCATTGATCTCTTGAGAAATGCTGTAGGGACTCTAGAAGGGCTGCATTTTACTAGTAGGGTAAATTATTACTGGAGTAAATGTTCTGTGTGTGTGTGTGTGTGTGTGTGTGTGTGTGTGTGTGTGTGTGTGTTTTGTCAGTCCCTCAGTTGTATTCTAGATAAATGGAGCAGGAAACAAACAGAAATGACCAAAGATGAAAAAAGATTAGAATATGAAGAGCTAAAAATGTGGCCAAAATTTAAGGTATGGGGAGAGAAGTGGGAAGGGGTGCCTGGCAAGAGATCAGGCTAGAAGAGAAGGCAGGGTTTGAAGTATAACTATCTTTCATGGCATACGAAGGTATTTGGCACTTATCCAAGATTATGAACCCTGTAAGATTATGGAATGATTGGCAACTTTAAGCAAGAAAGTGAGATATTAATATTTTCATTTTAGAATAATCCTTCTGAAAGCAGCGTTGGGGGGATTGTACTTGGGGGATCAAGAGCGAAGGAGATTGTATTTTCTCTTCTATCTTAATCAACCATAAAACTGAATAAAATATATAAAAGCCACTCTTTCAGACACCAGATGACAGGCAGCACAGGACAGTGAATCCTGAGGAAAGGGAATCGAAGGAGGTAAGCCCCACGACTGTGCAGGATTTCTTTCTGGGGGAACATTCAACACTGCAGAGCAGGGAGGAACAGTTGTCTTACGTAAATGAGGAGGTGGATTTAAATAGTTTAGGAAGTCTGCGGTGTTTGTAAATGTTGGGGCAGAGTAAGGAGCTACGTAGGGAAAGAATTCTAGAAATACATATATGGGGGCCTGTGAGTCTTTGAAAAATATTAGGACGTGCATGAATAGGGTGAAACTCTGCAAGACTAGAAAAATCACCAGAAAGTTGTGAGTTGAACAGGTTTCCACAACTCACACAGGCCTGGGAACTACTTATATTACTATCAGATAGAATGAAGAGCCCTCATTGATCCCTTGAGGAATGCTGTAGTGACTCTAGAAGGGCTGCATTTTACTAGTAGGGTAAATTATTACTGGAGTAAATGTCCCGTGTGTGTGTGTGTGTGTGTGTGTGTGTGTGTGTGTTTTGTCAGCCCCTCAGTTGTATCTGACTCTTTGTGATCCCATGGACTGTAGCCCACCAGGCTCCTCTGTGCATCCAGTTTTCTAGGCAAGAATATTGCAGCAAGTTGCCATTTCCTATTCCAGGGGATCTTCCCGACCTAGGGATCAAACCCACATCTCTTGCCGCTTCCTGCATTGGCAGGCAGATTCTTTACTATTGAGCCACCTGGGAAGCCCAAATGTTCCTTCATACCCACCCAAACAAAACTTAAAAACAAGCCTCAAAGTGATCTAAGTAAGTAAGTATTCTTAGAAAAGAATAAATATCAACAAAAATGTTTTAAATGTATTAAGGTCTATTAGTCTCTGCCACAAGAAACTAGGAAAAGAAGAAAAACCAAATGTAAATTAATTGTAAGGGAGAGAATTAAAAATGTAAGAGCAGAAATCAAAATACAAAGAAATATTGAAGAAACTCGTGACCCAAAGCCAAGTCTTTGACAACATATCTAACTAAGTTGATGAAGGAAAAAGAGGGAAGACATAAATTGTCAATATCAGGAATCAAAGGACAGTAACTATAGACCCTACAGACTTCAACTGGATAATAAGGGAATTTTAAAAATTATGACTGTAAAGTTGTTGTCAAAAATAACCTGTGATGGCAGTAGCCATCCAAAAAACAGCAAGATGCCAACAATAAAGCATTTATTGAATGATTTTCTGCAGCAGGTCCTGAATAGGCAAGGTAGAAATAAAGACAAGTCAGAAGTGTGAAAGGCAAAAGCATTAATTGCTCAGTCTTGTCTGACTCTCTGTGACGCCATGGATCATAGCCCACCAGGTTTCTCTGTCCATGGAATTCTCCAGGCAAGAATGTTGGAGCGGGTAGCCATTCCATTCTCCAGGCGATCTTCCTGACCCAGGGATGGAACCAGATACCCTGCACTACAGGCAGATTTTTTACCATGTGAGCCACCAAGCAAGGTAGAAATAAAGACCAACCGAAAGAGGAAAGCAAAGGCTATTTTATTCAGAGATTCCTATACCAAGAGAGCCAATCACTATTAATTGCATTTTGGCAGACACTCAAAGACAGGCAGAAGAGTTGTAGAACTTAATACTGGATAAAAGGGAAATCTTCAGATATGTCCTAACTGGAGGCTATTGGCATGGGGAAGCTATAGGCTGAATAGCTAGAAGCAAAACATTCTACATGATTAATTCAGGGTGAAAATTTTACTTACTCTGGTTTATCCTAAGTTGGAAGCAGGGACAGAAAATAAGGAAACTGTCAGTTATTAATCAAGTCCTGGACATTCGAAGCTGGTTGTTAGAGAAGTAATTGTTTAGCTTCCTGGATAGTTACTAGAGATAACTGTCTGATGGATGGTAAGCTGGCTTCCTCCCCTCTTCTTGTGAATAAGGGGGTTGATTTTTTGGCCAGGTTTTGAGTCAAAGTTCTGTTTTCACATATGGTCTGGCCATCATCTGTTTGTGTATTCAGTGCCTTAGTAATAAATGATATAGTGATACACTCTTTCTTCTGAGTGTATAATGAAAAGAGTGATTCAGTTCTCTTGGGGATATTTGAGAAGACTTCACACTAAAGGCAATATTTGAGATAAATCTTGAAATCTAAGGCAGAGGGAATATGAAAAGAAATTGCTACCAGAGATTACAACATTTGCAAAGAGACAAACAGGCAAGTAGTGTTCGGGAAGCAGTGACCTTTGAGAGAAGCTTGAGCCTAGGAGGGTGGGGGAGCAAACGATGAGCCAGGAAAGAAAGCTTGGAATCAAAATGTCATGGACTTTAAATGCTATTCCAAGACATAACCTTATGGACTCCAGACAAGAGAGGAATGGTTGCCAGCCAAAACTTATTAGACTTGTGTTTTAGGAAGATAATTTTTGCGACAGGAGAAAATGTGCACGAGGTGTGTCAGGAAACTGGAAGCTTGTGTGCAAACTAGGACAGTATTTTATAGATTGAAAGAAGTGGTGGTGAAAACCTTAATCGGGGCAGAGACAGTGAGGATGCAGCAGAGGGCAGATAAAGATGACCAGGGCAGCATTTTGGACACAGAAGGAGTGCTCTATTAATATATTTCTGAATAGATAAATGGAATATCTAGGCAGTGGAATGAATAGGGCTTGATGACTGATTGATATTATAACATAAAGATTGAAAAGACCCAAGAACAATTAAAGTTTTTAGCTTCATGACTGTACAGCAATGCATAGACCAAAGTATGAAAAATAGGGAGTATGACAGTTTATGGGTGAGGACGTCAAGTTCAATTCCGGATGTGTCTCTGGGTC
This sequence comes from Budorcas taxicolor, assembly GCF_023091745.1. NCBI lineage: Eukaryota > Metazoa > Chordata > Mammalia > Artiodactyla > Bovidae > Budorcas > Budorcas taxicolor. The sequence goes on from NC_068918.1 coordinate 65,028,372, forward strand.
TTATAAAGTTGGAGTTGTTGTTGTTTAGTCGCTAAGTTGTGTTCAACTCTTTGTGACCCCATGATGCCAGGCTTCCCTATCCTTCACTATTTCCTGGAGTTTGCTCAAACTCATGTCCATTGAATCAAGTGATGCCATCCAACAATTTAATCCTCCTTCTCATCCTGCCCTCAATCTTTCCCAGCAGCAGAGTCTTCTCCAGTGAATTGGCTCTTTGCATCAGGTGGCCAGAAGATTGGAGCTTCAGCCTCAACATCAGTTCTTCCAATGAATATTCAGGACTGATTTCCTTTAGGATTGACTGGTTTGATCTTGCTGCCCAAGGGACTCTTATGCGCCTTCTCTAGCACCACGGTTCTAAAGCATCAGTTCTTTGACACTCAGCCTTCTTTATGGTCCAGCTCTCACATCTGTACATGACTACTGGAAAAACTATATCTTTGACTATGTGCACTTTTGTCAGCAAAGTGATGTCTCTGCTTTTTAATACATTGCCTAGCTTTGTCATAGCTTTTCTTCCAAGGAGCAAGCATCTTTTAATTTCATGGTTGCAGTCACCATCCACAGTGATTTTGGAGCCCAAGGAAATAAAGTCTGTTCCTGTTTTCCCCATTTATTTGCTATGAAGTGATGGGACCAGATGCCATGATCTTAGTTTTTTGAATGTTGAGTCGTAAGCCAGTTTTTTCACTCTCCTCTTTAACCCTCAAGACACTTTCTAGTTCCTCTTTGCTTTCTGCCATTAAAGTTCTATTATCTACATATCTGATATTGTTGATATTTCTCCTGGCAATCTTGATTCCAACTTGTGCTTCATCCAGCCTGGCATTTCGCATGGTGTACTCTGCATATAAGTTAAATAAGCAGGGTGACAGTATACAGCCTTGATGGACTTCTTTCCCAGTTTCTAACAGTCTGTTGTTCCCTGTCCAGTTCTAACTGTTGCTTGTTGTCCTACATACAGGTTTCTCAGGAGGCAAGTAAGGTGGTCTGGTATTTCCATCTCTTTAAGACTTTTCCACAGTTTGTTGTGATCTACACAGTTAAAGGCTTTAGTGTAGTCAGTGAAGCCAAAGTAAATAGTTTTTTTGGAGTTCTCTTGCTCTTTCTATGATCCAACAGATGTTGGCAATTTGATCTCTGATTCCTCTTTTTCTAAGTCTAGCTTGTACATCTGGAAGTTCTAGGTTCATGTACTACTAAAGTCTAGCTTGAAGGATTTTGAGCATGATCTTGCTAGCATGTGAAATGAGTGCAATTGTATGGTAGTTTGAACATTCTTTGGCATTGCCTTTCTTTGAAATTGGAGTGGTTTTGGCAATGAGGTGTGGATGCAGGCATTGGGGGTCACTGGTAGCACATAAGGAGTTGTTGGAATCATATAAACGAGTAAGATAATAGAAGAGGAAACAGCAGTTAGTCAATTAAAAACTCTCCCCATTTTAAACTGTTAAAAACTGACCCTTCTTTGGAATATCCCCTTTAGATTGCTGAATACCCAGTTCAGCCATTCTGGAGGTAGGGAGATGAATTTTGAGAAAAACTGCAGAAATCAGGTTGTGTGGAGTGTACAGAATCTGCAGCTCTGATTTTGAAGCATGGACTACGAGTAGGTGAATGACCTTGTGGCATGCGGGGACCTGTGTTGGAACCCGAACTCACCAAATTTCTGTGACTTTCACCATGTTACTTCTTTGAGCTCCATACTGAGGTTAATTATATCCGCTTTAGAGAACTTTTATGGTTAAATGAGACAATTCTATTATATATATATAATATATATAGTAGTCCCCAGCATATAGTTTTTGTTCAATAAATAGAAGTTATTATTATGAAAGGAGATAGAAGAGTAACATAATTTTGCAACGAATAAATTGTTTATATTATGAAGATAATTATGTAGACTTAATTTTTTCTCTTATCTCTTCCCCACTCAGGAAAAAAGTATTTTGCTCCTATAAAACTAATTATACTTTTCAAGGAGAAGAATTTTTTTAAATCACCAAAATGATATTTCTTTGCTTCCACATATAAACTTGTTATTATTAAAAATTACTTTTAGAATTATCTCATATTATGGCACCTAAGCATTTATTGGGTGCCCCCCACATGTCAGTTACTGTGCTTTGCATCTGAATCCAAGGGTAATTTCTTCTCTAGAGAAATTCATTCACTCGATAAAATATTCACTTAGTATCTACTAAAAGTGTGGAAATGCAGCAGAGAATAAAGGCTTTGCTAGGCTTCATCTAGGTGAAAGGAAAGGCAAGAGAGCAATAAACAGATAAATAAAGAAGGTAAATGTAGATGGTATTTAATGAAAAGAATAGAGAAATTATAGGTAGAGGGTAACTAGATGAGACCAGGGACCCCTCTATGGGTGGGGTGAGGTAGAGGAGCATGACAAAATGAATGTGAAAGTCACTCAGTCATGTCCAATCCAGGCCAGAATACTGGAGTGGGTAGCCTTTCCCTTCTCCAGGGGATCTTCCCAACTCAGGGATCAAACCCAGGTCTCCCACATTTCAGATGGATTCTTAACCAGCTGAGCCATAAGGGAAGCCCAAGAATACTGGAGTGGGTAGCCTATCCCTTCTCCAGCGGATCTTCCCAATCCAGGAATAGAACTGGGATCTCATGCATTGTAGGCGGATTCTTTACCAACTCAGCTACCAAGGATAGCCCAAGAAGCATGACAAATGAGTCAAATAATTATTATGAACCCATCTATTGCACAGTTGGGGCCGAAGGAAATTATAGACATCACAAAAGCAGCCCAAGTAGGGAGGAAAAGCTAACAATACTTTGAAAATAAATTACTTTTGAATAGGATTTTAGACATTTTAGAAGTTTTATACATTCACGTCTTTTAGTTTGCCCTCATTCTTGAACTAGGGGTAAACTTTAATACAGGGGAAAAAATCAACTTTCTTAGGTTCTTCCAAATATACACATTGGATAAACATTCTGATTACAGATTAACCTCAGGAATGTTGGATATAACTTTTGTTGTAAGTGAGATTTTTGGTCAGTAAATCCCCAACCAAATAAATCTTCATCCCCTAGATCTTTAAAATCTAGGCTGAGTGTCTTTAAGATTCTTAATTATCCAACCAACATTTAGAATCTAAATGGAACTGGAAAGTACCATCTTGTCTAAGTTGTCTTATTTTACAGAGGGTGGAATGGAAATAACAGAAAACAAAATAACAGAAAGTAAAAATAATAATAATTAACAGAACACGAACAGAAACTTTGGCTCCATTATCACCAAATCCAGTGATTGAGATCTTTCCAATTTTCTCATCCATTCAGTGAACTAGAACTTCCGATGTTCCAGGCACTCTATTAGACTCTCAGTGCCCAGATGAGTTAGAAGTTATTAGCAGGAAATCACTCTCTCCCTGGAACTTTGGCAAAAGATATCTTAGTTAGGCAAGTTTTAGTTAAAAGCTCTCAAATACAATAGGCATTCTAGAAAATGTCAAGTTGACACATTAGAAGAAGCCTCCGAACATACTTGTTCTTTATCCTTCTGCATAAAGAGTTTTACACATGGTATTTTAAGGGAGAAAGCTTTGGTATTATAGATTTTGAGTTACAATGCAAACTTGAAGACTTTCTAATTTCTGAACTATGAGAAGTTTCTGAGCTTCAGTTTTTAGAGACAAATTGTGGCAAGTCACCAGCCTAGCACCAGGAATATATAGTAGACACTCAATGAATGTTTGCTTTTTATTTTCTTTTGTAACTTTATGATTCTGACAAGATGAAAATATGCTTGTGGAAGTATTTGTCAGATAGAACTGGCAAATGAAACTGTAAGATCTAATCTATTAATTCATAAAATAATTTTTACTGAATATAAAGCTTAATCTGAAATTTGTTTTTTTTTACAAATATTATTACTCAGTTATTTGGGTTAATACAGTGATAATTATCCTTCTGTGATTGAAAACTGATTGGATTTGATTGATTTGTCTGAATTAGTAAACTTCTTTTAACTTTGCTATACCAAACATAGACCAGTTTTATTTATATTTCATCACTGTTATGCTTGTTTAATTCATTGCTAAGTCCTTGGGACATAGTAAATGTTCCATAACTATTTGTTTGATGAATGAATGATAGTATTTACAGTAGTTGTAAAATATATATGTATGTATTTTAATTAAGATGTTCTGTTTCATTCTAGACTTTTAAAACCCATTGTAATTCTTTAGATAAGAAGTGACTTTTAGGTCAGGAAGGGAATCGAAGATATATTAAAACCACTTGCCATCCTCTGACACAAAAAATCAGGAGAATTATTTTTACAAATGTTAAATACAAGCCATTCTGCTCAGAAGAAGAGAAGACAATTGTCAGGGGCTAGGGAAGAGCTAACCAATTGGTTAGATTGATTGGATTGGTCACGGAAAATTAACCAGTCTAATCACATGGACCATAGCCTTGGTCTAACTCAATGAAACTATGAGCCATGCTGTGTAGGGCCACCCAAGAGGATGGGTCATGGTGGAGAGTTCTGACAAAATGTGGTCCACTGGAGAAGGTAATGGCAAACCATCAGTATTCCTGAACTTACTTCAGTATTCCAAACTTCAGTATTCCTGCCTTGAGAACACCATGAACAGTATGAAAACGCAAAAAAATAGGACACTGAAAGATGAACTCCCCAGGTTGGTAGGTGCCTAATATACTATTGGAGATCACTGGAGAAATAACTCCAGAAAGAATGAAGGGATGGAGCCAAAGCAAAAACAATACCCAGTTGTGGATGTGACTGGTGATGGAAGCAAGATGCGATGCTATAAACAGCAATATTGCAGAGGATCCTGGAATGTTAGGTCCATGAATCAAGGGAAATTGGAAGTGATCAAACAGGAGATGGCAAGAGTGAACGTTGAAATTTTAGGAATCAGTGAACTAAAATGGACTGGAATGGCTGAGTTTAGCTCAGATGAACATTATATCTACTACTGTGGGCAAGAATCCCTTAGAAGAAAAGGAGTAGCTATCATAGCCTACAAAAGAGTTCAAAATGCAATACTTGGATGCAGTCTCAGAAATGACAGAATGATCTCTTTGTCTCGAAGGCAAACCATTCAATATCATGGTAATCCAAGTCTATGCCCTGACCAGTAACACTGAAGAAGCTGAAGTTGAACGGTTCTACGAAGACCTACAAGACCTTCTAGAGTTAACACCCCAAAAAGATGTCCTTTTCACTACAGGGAACTGGAATGCAAAAGTAGGAAGTCAAGAAACACCTGGAGTAACAGGCAAATTTGGCCTGGGAGTACAGAATGAAGCAGGGCAAAGGCTAATAGAGTTCTGCCAAGAGAATGCACTGGTCATAGCAAACACCCTCTTCCAACAACACAAGAGAAGACTCTATACATGGACATCACCAGATGGTCAACACCAAAAACAGATTGATTATATTCTTTGCAGCCAAAGATGGACAAGCTCTATACAGTCAGCAAAACCAAGACTGGGAGATGACTGTGGCTCAGATCATGAACTCAGTTCAGTTCAGTTCAGTCGCTCAGTCGTGTCCAACTCTTTGCGACCCCATGAATCACAGCACACCAGGCCTCTCTATCCATCATCAACTCCCGGAGTTCACTCAAACTCATGTCCATCAAGTCGGTGATGCCATCCAGCCATCTCATCCTCTGTTGTCCCTTTTTCTTCCTGCCCTCAATCCCTCCCAGCATTAGAGTCTTTTCCAATGAGTCTTCACATGAGGTGGCCAAAGTACTGGAGTTTCAGCTTTAGCATCATTCCTTCCAAAGAACACCCAGGGCTGATCTCCTTTAGAATGGACTGGTTGAAACTCCTTGCAGTCCAAGGGACTCTCTAAAGTAAAAATAATAATAATGAAATTTTTTTAAAAAGAGTCTTCTCCAACACCACAGTTCAAAAGCATCAATTCTTCGGCACTCAGCTTTCTTCACAGTCCAACTCTCACATCCATACATGACCGCTGGAAAAACTATAGCCTTGACTAGATGGACCTTTATTGGCAAAGTAATGTCTCTGCTTTTCAGTATGCTATCTAAGTTGGTCATAACGTTTCTTCCAAGGAGTAAGCTAGTTATTGCCAAATTCAGACTTAAATTGAAGAAAGTAGGGAAAACCACTAGACCATTCAAGTATGACCTAAATCAAATCCCTAGCAATTATACAGTGGAAGTGAGAGATAAATTTAAGGGACTAGATCTGATAGAGTGCCTGAAGAACTATGGATGGAGGTTCATGACATTGTACAGGAGACAGGGAGCAAGACCATCCCCAAGAAAAAGAAATGCAAAAAAGCAAAATGGCTGTCTGAGGAGGCCTTACAAATAACTGTGAAAAGAAGAGAAGCCAAAAGCAAAGGAGAAAAGGAAAGATATACTCATTTGAATACAGAGTTCCAAAGAAGAGCAAGGAGAGATAAGAAAGCCTTCCTCAGTGATCAGTGCAAAGGAATAGAGGAAAACAATAGAATGGGAAAGACTAGAGATCTCTTCAAGAAAATTAGAGATACCAAAGGAACATTTCATGCAAAGATGGGCTCGATAAAGGACAGAAATGGTATGGACCTAACAGAAGCAGAAGATGTTAAGAAGAAGTGGCAAGAATACACAGAACTGTACAAAACAGATCTTCATGACCCAGATAATCACGATGGTGTGATCACTCATCTAGAGCCAGAATCCTGGAATGTGAAGTCAGGTGGGCCTTAGGAAGCATCACTATGAACAAAGCTAGTGGAGGTAATGGAATTCCAGTTGAGGTATTTCAAATCCTAAAAGATGATCCTGTGAAAGTGCTGCATTCATTATGCCAGCAAATTTGGAAAATTCAGCAGTATTCTCCAAGCCAGGGTTCAACAATACGTGAATCGTGAACTTCCAGATGTTCAAGCTGGTTTTAGAAAAGGCAAAGGAAGAGTTCCAGAAAAACATCTATTTCTGCTTTACTGACTATGCTAAAGCCTTTGACTTGTGTGGATCACAATAAACTGTGGAAAACTCTGAAAGAGATGGGAATACCAGACCACCTGACCTGCCTCTTGAGAAATCTGTATGCAGGTCAGGAGGCAACAGTTAGAACTGGACATGGAACAACAGACTGGTTCCAAATAGGAAAAGGAGTACATCAAGGCTGTATATTGTCACCCTGCTTATTTTACTTATATGCAGAGTACATAATGAGGAACGCTGGGCTGGAAGAAGCACAAGCTGATTTAAGATTGCCGGGAGAAATATCAATAACCTCAGAAATGCAGAGGACACCACCCTTATGGCAGAAAGTGAAGAAGAACTAAAGAACCTCCTGATGAAAGTGAAAGAAGAGAGTGAAAAAGTTGGCCTAAAGCTCAACATTCAGAAAACAAAGATCATGGCATCCGATCCCATCACTTCATGGCAAATAGATGGGGAAACAGTTTCAGACTTTATTTTGGGGGGCTCCAAAATCACTGCGGATGGTGACTGCAGCCATGAAATTGTGCTGCAGCCATGAAATTGTGCTTTCTCCTTGGGAGAAATGTTATGACCAACCTAGACAGCATATTAAAAAGCAGAGATGTTACTTTGCCAACAAAAGTCCGTCTAGTCAAGGCTATGATTTTTCCAGTGGTCATGTATGGATGTGAGAGTTGGACTATAAAGAAAGGTGAGTGCTGAAAAATTGATGCTTTTGAACTGTGGTGTTGGAGAAGACTCTTGAGAGTCCCTTGGACTGCAAAGAGATCCAACCAGTCCATCCTAAAGGAGATCAGTCCTGGGTGTTCATTGGAAGGACTGATGTTGAAGCTGAAACTCCAGTACTTTGGCCACCTGATGGAAAGAGGTGACTCATTTGAAAAGACACTGATACTGGGAGAGATTGAGGGCAGGTGGAGAAGGGGATGACAGAGGATGAGATGGTTGGATCGCATCAGCGACTCAATGGACATGAGTTTGAGTACATGCCAGGATTTGGTGATGGACAGGGAAGCCTGGCATGCTGCAGTCCATGGGATTGCAGAGTCGGCCTGACTGAGCAACTGAAGTGAAGGAAAGAGCTGACTTATTGGAAAAGACCCTGATGCTTGTAAGGATTGAGGGCAAGAGTCAAACGGGCCCACAGAAGATGAGATGGTTGGATGGCATCACTGACTCAATGGACATGAATTTGAGTAAACTTCAGGAGATAGTGAATGTCAGGGAAGCCTGGTGTGCTGCAGTCCATGGGGTCACAAGGAGTTGGACACAACTTAGCAACTGAAAAACAACAGGAAAGAGAAAGTCCATCAGAGTGGGGCCTAAAACTGCATGGCTGACATCGTGCCAGGACCAGTTTAGGATAGAAGGGGCTGGGGCTTCAGTGTCCACTCAGGAGACAGAGCTGTCTGTCTGCTGGCCAAAGTGGAGGAGTGGAGGGGGACCACCAGGGAAAGCTGTGTGTGTGTGTTGGGGGGTAGAATCTTATGGGGAATGGGGGACTGAATTATTTCCACTCAGTGAGAACAAAGAATCACCATGAAGGATTGGCTCCTGGCCCAATTCCTTTACATGGGGTTCAAAATACACAATTTGTGTGGAGCAGGATCCCCAAGGCTCTAATTTAAGCCCAAGTTTGGAGCCATGAAACCTAGAGGGCCAGACTGTGGCCCATCAAACTCATGCTAGTGGTTCCCCTGGGAAGAGGGATAGGGAAAGGATGGTGGTCAAAGAAGACTTCAACTTCATGTGCAGTATTTGTTGGGGGATAAAGCAAATATGAGAAAATGCTACCAGTTTTCAATTATTGGTGAAAACATGAATGTTTTTCTATTATTCTATGTGTTTTTCAATTATTTTAATATGGTAATTATTTTAACAAGGAAACATATTTTTAAAAAATAGGGTAGCTTCCCAACTTTCTATAATAATTCTAGTGGCTAAAGTCTGTTTCATATAGACTTCCTTTGGTAGCATCAAGAGTGATTTAAAAAAAATGTTAATTCATAAACATAAATATATATCTCTTATTTCCTAGAAGTTACAATGTTACAATCTATTAAAAAGTACTCTTGGGATAAAAGGTTTAAAAATATCAAATCTCATTATTTCCCTTGACTCCCTTGATCAATTGTGATAGCACTAACTTGGAAGGAATACAAATCCACAGGACTTTCCATTCAATTCACATTATGTGGCGTGAGAATACTGAATGAGAATTGAAGCCAAAAAAAGCACACAAATATTCTTGGACATTTACATATGATTGTCAAGTAGACCTTATATTGGCTGTGTGGTTTTGTGTCTGTGTGAGTGTGTTGCTTTAAATAAAAACTTTGAACTCTTCGTTCTAAAAGTAACCAACGTTTTTTCTTACTTTACTGAAGTGTAAATTTGGAACATTTATGTGCGGTAGATCGTCCTGAAATTTTTCTATTGGATGCAATAATCAACATGCCGTTCGTCTGTATTAATGTTTATGCAAAGAGGAATATGTTTTTAATAGCAAATGATCGCTTATGCTAAGAAAAGGAGTTAAAAACTCTTCTATCTTCTTGAATGTAACTTTGGAATAAGAACAGCTTTGTTATTCTGCCTCATGTATTGTGCTTTCATATGTGAGTTTTCTCTCTTAAAAATATTACCTTGAAAGAAAATTCTCTGTGAAAAAATACTCCTAAAAGAGTATTCCCCTGTGAGAAATGATCTCTACTCAAAATGTCAATTTAAAAAATATGCTTTGAATTATCCTATTGCATCCCTGTTCGCTTTTTGTTTTGGCTCACTATATATTTGAAAACAACTAAACAGACCTTACTCAAATTTTCCAGAACAATTCTTTATTGGAAAAAGACCAGGGATCAGAAATATAAATGTTTGGACCCAAAAATGTTCTTCCAAATTTAAGAATTCGATAAAACTGGATATTTAAAGTAAACTTTTTAAAAATACATTGAAATTATTTTTTCCATTGTAATTGCTTCACATTTCATGTAAATGTACACAGTCATATTTTATGATTTTTATAAATATATCTTGGATGTTGCAGCAATCTTGAAACGTATGATCTGGAATGATAGCCCAGAGTTGCTCCTAAGAGAGTGATTATCTGTTCCTCCATCACTGCTACATTTAGGATATGAGGATATGTTAAAGTTTGCAGAGCATTTTGAGATGTTTAGAATAAAAGTTTATCAATTTCAGACTTGTAACCAGAGATGGAGATCTTATAAATGGAAATGGCCATTGGGAAAGCCAGAAGATAGAAGAAGCATTTTAACCAAGGAGTATTGAAGAAGGTTGTGAGAAGTAGAAACATAGAAAAGATAGGCCTGGATCAGACATAATCAGAGCAACAGCATGTCCAAAAGTTCCAATAATAGCTGATAATTTTCAAATTCATATTATTAGTCATAACTGTGCTTGAAAAATCAGAAGGCACTCATACTAAGAGTATTAGTGATGGGCTTGGAGTGCATATGCTATTCTAGAAATTTTAAAGGGTGAGCATAACTTTCCTAAAATAAGTGTGAGACATGGACACTTGTCTTCAGGCTATCACAATGGATAAAGATGATTATATTAATAAATAGGAACTTAATGAGAAATGAGCCCTTGGAGATGAATTAAGTCACTTTGATAAATACAATTATCTTTCTTATTGGTTGCATCAAGATTGCACTCTAATGTGTATCCCCAGATCACTTCGTAGAATTCTTGTCTATCTGCAAACCAAATTTTAGAACTTAGTTCTCATATGGATTCATTATCCTGGGATCCCCAAACCTAGCTAATCAGCAGGAACAGCTGTGGAACTTCATGAAGGGTTCAGATTGGAGAATCTCAGAATCTCTAAGATGGACCTTGGGAATCTGGCTTGCTTTTATAAACTCTCCAGGTGTTTGAGAAACCTTGCATAACAGAGATGTGCATCAAATATTCCACACCAAGTAATCTATTAACATTTGTTATATGAATAATGGCAGGAAGTGAAGAGGAACTGAAGAGCCTCTTGATGAGGATAAAAGAGAAGAGTGAAATAGCTGGCTTGAAATTCAACATTAAAAAAGGAAGGAAAGAAAAAACTAAGATCATGGTGTATGGTCCCATCACTTCATGGCAAACAGAAGGGGAAAAAAGTGGAAACAGTGACAGATTTTATTTTCTTTGGCTCAAGAATCACTGAGGAGTGACTAAAACCATGAAATTTAAAGATGTTTGCTTCTTGAAGGAAAGCTATGACAAACCTAGACAGAGTATTCAAAAGCAGAGACATACTTTTTCGACAAGGTCCATCTAGTCAAAACTACGGTGTTTCTCTTAGTCATGTATGGATATGAGAGCTGGTTCGTAAAGAAGGCTGAGCACCAAAGAAATGATGATTTTGAATTGTGGTGCTGGAGAAGACTCTTGAGAGTCCCTTGGACTGCAAGGAGATCAAGAGTCAATTCTAAAGGCAATCACCTCTGAATATTCATTGGAAGGACTGATGCTGATGCTCCAATACTTTGGCCACTTGATGCAAAGAGCCAAGTCATTGGAATAGACCCTGATGCTGGGAAAGATTGAAGGCAGGAGGAGAATGGGGTGACAGGATGAGATGATTGGATGGCATCACCAAGTCAGTAGACATTTGAGCAAACTCCAGGAGATAGTGGAGGACAGAGGATCCTGGCACACTGCTGTCCATGGGATTGCAGAGTCAGACACAATTTAGCAGTTGAACAACAACAACATGTGAATAAAATCTATCACTTATCTGCATGTACCGTATACCAGAAATTGACATGTGTTTTCTTTATCTGCACAGCAATGCTTCTTGAAATTATTATTCCCATTTTAAAAACTATAACTCATTTAGCAGAGCAGGTCTATAGAGTTAGTAAAGGGCAGAATGAGGATTCCAATATAGTTTTGCTTAACTCTGGGGCTTGTGAGCCTCTCAGAATAGCACAGATATAATGTTCTGATTTCTCACAAATGTCCTGACCATGTGTGTATTGGGTTTGGTTCTGGCACATTTAGTAAGAAGAGTTTTGTATTCTAAAAAGTCCCAATAATGTCTAGCATGCCGTTTAAGTATCAATATCATTTCTGTTCTCTTGTGCTATTAAGGACTTTGAATTGTGAGATGATACTAGAATTTTGTGTCTGTTTCTCATGATATTTTAGCTGGTGGATCCTTTGAGATTTGTACTTAAATACTGACAAGGAGAAAAAAATGGAAAAGATTCAGTAAACTTTCTCTCTGCATGTAGAAGAGAGAAGAAATATTGTATGTTTTCAAGAACTTAGCATTAAACAAAACGTTCCAATGGTAAGCTCCTCTCTCTTTGCCATTTACTACTCCTCTTCCCATGGTGACTAGACATGCATCCATTCCTAACAGGTGACTATAGAAGGTATTCTTTGGCTATGGGAAAGAAACCTCAAGAGTAATCTCCCATCCTTCTATATTAACAACCACTCAATCTTTTCTGGAACTAGGCAGAGCTTTGAAAATTGGCAGGAGGGTTGAGACCTCCTCATTTCTGGGTAACACCTTTAGGTTTCCAACAGGTCATTTCAATTTCTGTCCCCATGATCCATTCTTATGTAAGATTATTCATACATTTGATGTAATCTGTGTTGTATTGCAGTAAATGACAAGCCAAGAATTTCCTAATGTGCATTCCTTATAGAAAGGCAATGCTGCGAATAAAAATCCTGTGAGAAACAAGTCATTGTGATCAGGCTGCATAAAAGCAATAAAATATACTCATCCTTTAACATAAATGTCTTAAAATGTTAAGACAGAAAGCATGATAAGAAGATGCAGAAATATTGAAATGAAGAAATTATGCTTGCTTGTAAATGAAGGGCATTCTTCTCAGCCTGGACCAGGCTTTTGGTCAGGTCTTACCTCTGTGTCCAGGGTTGTGTCATTTAGATTTTTCTCTCTCTTCTACATACTGTGCACCAGTAAACATGGACAGTTTTGTGAGTTAGTGGAATGAAGATGCTTTCTGGCAACCTGGCAGTCATGCTGGGAAAGTGCACTTCACATTCTCTTGTTCACTCTTCCAAAATTGTTGTCAGGCCAATTTCATACAAGCTGGGTGTTTACAGTTGGGGTGTGGAGGAGGGGAAAGTATTTTGGCTAATGTGTACTGACGTCAGTGGCTTAAATCCCAGGCAGTTGAGGTACTCTTGTTGCTTAGCAAATGCATGCTTATTTTCTGGTCCAGCTTTAAAAGTGCTGAAATAGTTGTCTTGTAGGTGGTATTGGAACAAAAGGCTCCATCTTTGAAGCAAAAAACGCTTCTGAGCACTAGAGCAGCATTATATGTGGTTAAATTACATGTACCTTTCATACCAGTGTATAAGGTTTAATGGAATCAGGATCAAATTTCTGTATGAGAGAGGAACAGAAATAGCATTTAGATTGCAGCCTGGTTGCATGCCATGTATAATAGAATTTCATCTTACCCACCTCTAGGCTATTGGTAAAAATTTTTCTTGGTCACATTTGTATATCACATAAAAGTTCAATATTTTGAAAGAATAAAGGACTCCCCCTTCTCTGGCCTACTTCCATGTCCCAGTCTAGCCTTTGGTAATATTTCTTCTTTAAGGATCTTTTTATTCTGACATGGTTTGAATTACAGAGCACAACAGTTCAGTTTAAAATGCCCCAGAATAGAAAGAATAGAGTAATAAAATATGAAAATGTCAAATTTTCAGAAATAGATGCAAACATTCACTTCTCCATGGTCACAGTTGAAATGAGCAAAGTAAATGGAAAACATTGCTCGTTTATTTTGTTCCTTTTCATGAAACTTAACCACCACATAGGGATATAAAGATGTATAAAAATACAGGTATAGTACAAGCCAGAATATGATGGAGAAAAGCTATAAAATGTTCAAGAATAAATTATAGCCAATTACAGAATATAAATATCCCATCTGAGGGGGCCTCCTTTCCAGAATCAGTGTGGATAAGATGCTCTAAAACCTTTCCACACAATATACTAGAAAACAGGATAAAGTATGACAGATATGAAATACATATTTGAGCATGCAAAAAAGTAAGGTGAAATTGCAAATAGCATGGGATTAAAGGGGAAGTTTGAAACCAGAATGGTAAACTTACACTCAATATAAAGCTATCTTGGGAGAATAAATTGTTCTCAGTAACTGAGAGTCTTGGATTTTTATGGGTGCACTTGTTAAAGCTTTGGGTCAGCGCAAGGTGAAGAAATGTCACCCCATATAAAGTCAAAATCTTCTAAAACTACATATTTAGTCAGTGAAATTGTGGATTACAAAAACTTTTTAACTACTAATAAAGGCAGAAGACTCAACTCATTGAATCTAGCGGGTGAAAATCCCCTTCTAAAAATTGGTAACTGCAAGCTTGTCCTAATAGCACAATTTGAAATGCCCCAAGTGAGGATACTGACTTCAGGTGGTGCTGACCTGGTAGTGCCCCAGAGTTCCCTTTGAAAAAAATCTAACTAGGTCCAGGAGGGATGCACCTACTGTGAACGCCTTGCAGGATTAACACAGATAGAGCTCAGAAAAACGTGAACTCGCAGGACAAAGCAAGCTTACAATGTTGAACTTGTTTGCTTGAGAACAATTTGATTCCAAGGATTCCAGATATTGAACTCATTATCAGTTCAGTTCAGTTCAATCACTCAGTCGTGTCCGACTCTTTGCGACCCCATGAATTGCAGCACACCAGGCCTCCCTGTGCATCACCATCTCCAGGAGTTCACTCAGACTCACGTCCATCGAGTCCGTGATGCCATCCAGCCATCTCATCCTCTGTCGTCCCCTTCTCCTCCTGCCCCTAATCCCTCCTAGCATCAGAGTCTTTTCCAATGAGTCAACTCTTCGCATGAGGTGGCCAAAGTACTGGAGTTTCAACTTCAGCATCATTCCCTCCAAAGAAATCTCAGGGCTGATCTCCTTCAGAATGGATTGGTTGGATCTCCTTGCAGTCCAAGGGACTCTCAAGAGTCTTCTCCAACACCACAGGTCAAAAGTATCAATTCTTCAGTGCTCAGCCTTCTTCACAGTCCAACTGTCACATCCATACATGACCACTGGAAAAACCATAGCCTTGACTAGACGGACCTTTGTTGGCAAAGTAAGGTCTCTGCTTTTCAATATGCTATCTAGGTTGGTCATAACTTTTCTTCCAAGGAGTAAGCTATAGCCAAGATAAAAATGTTTAAAGTACTTAAGGGAATTATACAGTAATTTAATAACATTAGCATGGAAAAGGATATTTCAAAAAAGACTGACAAATGTAAGAACCAAATACAATTTCTAAAAATTAACATAAATTATTGAAATTTTCATTGAATGGGTTACACAATAAATAGAGCTGAATAGAATTAATTAAATATACATATATATATATACACAGTTACTCAGCTGTGTATGACTCTTTGCGACCCCATGGACTGTAGCCCTCCAGGCTCCTCTGTCTATAGGATTTTTCAGGCAGGAATACTGGAGTGTGTTTCCATTTCCTCCACCAGGGGATCTTCCTGCCCCAGGGGTCGAACCTGCGACTCCTGCATTACAGGGGTGGATTCTATACCACTGAGCCATCAGGGAAGCTACAATTAAATATAAGATACATTCTAAATGTATTTTCGAATGTGCACCAGAGAGAAATGGAAATAATGAAAACTAGGAAGGAGAGGTTAAGGAATGTGAAGAGTCAAATTATTTGGTGCAATTAACATCTCAGTATTTTAGAAAGTGAGAATTTAGGAAATGCAGTGCAGGACTTTAATCCTTAATTCAGAAAGCAGAGCAAATCCCAAAGAGAACAAATTAAAAGAAATGCACACAAAGAGTAATTTTGATAAAAAATATGTAGAATATCAGAGGCAAGAATAAAATCTTAAACAGACAAGATAGATTATCTACAAAGGAATGACAATTAGACCAAGAGCTGACTTCTCAATAACAAAAATGGAAGCAGAAGATGGTATAATAGTGGCTTTCTAATTTTGAGAGGAAAAATTTGTCATCTTTTATTAACATATTCAGAAAACTAACTTTCAAGATGCAAGGAAAAACTGTGACATTTTTCAGGTAAACCAAAACTGAGAGTTGATCACTAGTCATTTTATAATTAATATTTTTCTAAAAGAGGAAAAATAAATGCAGAGGAAAAGAATGAGGTACAAGAATAGAGAACAAAGAAATTTGTAAACTTGTAGAAAAGCTAAACAAGCATATTATAGAATGTGTTATTTTTGGAAGTTAAAAAAGATAAGTTACCATGGTAGGTATAATAATGAATTCTCAAGGATGTCCATGTCTCACTCCTCAGAATCTATGAACATTACATTATATGGCAAATTTAGGTTGCAGATGGAACTAAGGTTTCTGATCAGCTGGCCTTAAAATAAGATTATCCTGTATAAAGGCTTCCCGATGGCACAATGATAAAGAATCTGCCTGCCAATTCAGGAGATGCAAGAGATGAGGGTTCAGTCTCTGGATCAGGAAGATCCCCTGGAGAAGGAAATGGCAACCCACTCCAGTATTCTTGCCTGAAAAATTCCATGGAGAGCAGAGTCTGGCAGACTGCAGTCCATGGGGTCACAAAGAGACAGACCCGACTAGGCACACATGTTCATGTGCACGCACACACACATTCTGTATTATCACCAGGATCCGATATAATCAAAAAGGTTCTTGAACATGGAAGAGGAAAACAGTAGAGAGTCCGTGAGAGGGAGATGTGACTATAGATAAAGTAAAAGGGAATGTACTGTGGGAAAGGGTTGACAGCCTTTGTTGACTTTGAAGATAGAGGAAAAGGCCTTGGGCTAAGGCATACAAGTGGCCTCCAGAAGCATAAAAAAGCACAGAACAAGATGCTACTCAGATGCTACAGCTGCAAGAAGCTGTAGGAGAGGATTAAGGTCTGCTAGCACCTTGATTTTAGCCTGCTGGGATCTGTGCCAGATTTAAGGTCCACAGATGCTAAGATAATAGAATTTTTATTAAGCTGCTAAGTTTGTGAAATTTTGATACAGCAGCAACAGAAAACTACTACCGATACCAAAAGTGTAAGGCAAGGGAGGGAGGCATTTGAAATGAAAGCATTTTAAGATGTGCTTTTTTGCAGGAAGGTAGAAACGCTGATTAACATTTTAAATGAAGTATGCATATTAAACTTTATGAGCTACCATTTTTGAAAGAACAGATAGAATATGTAACTTCCTAAATACAGAAGGAAAAATGTATAAAAAATCTAAAAGTGATCATAGATGGAGAAAACAAGAAACAATAATAAAAGCAGAACAAAGTGGAAGTTACAGAATAAAATGGTAGAAATAATTCCAAAAATATTAGTAGTGAAAATAAAACTATAAATGAATTTAACTCTCAACTTAGATTGTCAAGTTGAGTGGAAAGTCAGAGTACATTTATTGCTGTTTAAAAGTGATTTACCTAAGGTGTAAAAACATAGATTGAGAATAAAACTAGAGAAAAATTATACTTAGAAAACACTAATGAATCATGTTCCTAGTGCAGCTGTTTTACAGTCAAATGAAAATTTGAAATAAAAATATTATTAGGTTCAAAGAAGATCACGGCATAATGATAAAATATGATTTAAAAAGCTGATAAAGTGATAGAGCTGTAATGAATTTGGGCAAAGGAAAAATAGGAAATAGACACAAATAATGTATTTTTTAAAGTGCAGCATAGCTACAGAAACAACAAAGATTTATCCTTTTTAAATGTAATTCTAAAAACAAATTTATGGCAGTATATTTTAAAAATCGGGAGAAAAAAATCCCTAGAAAGATATAGCTTACAAAATTGACTCAGAAAGAAAGAGAAGGCCTAAGTAGAATCATAAGTAATATGGAAACTGATATAGGTCATATGATAGAGATGGGCTGGATACTGAGCGAGGCTATTTCCTTTTCCTGGAAATATTGATATATCTGCCTTCCAATTAGGTTGAATCCACAAGTAGGGTGCCAGCTAGTTCAGTTCAGTTCAGTCGCGCACGGTCGTGTCTGACTCTTTGCGACCCCATGGACTGCAATACACCAGCCCTCCCCGTCCATCACCAACTCCAGGAGTATACCCAAACCCATATCCATTGAGTTAGTGATGCCATCCAACCATCTCATCCTCAGTCGTCCCCTTCTCCTCCTGCCTTTAATCTTTCCCAGCATCAGGGTCTTTTCAAATGAGTCAGCTCTTCACATCAGGTGGCTAAAGTATTGGAGTTTCAGCTTCAACATCAATACTTCCAATGAATATTCAGGACTGATTTCCTTTAGGATGGACTGGTTGGATCTTCTTGGAGTCGAAGGGACACTCAAGAGTCTTCTCCAAGACCATAGTTCAAAAGCATCAGTTCTTCAGTGCTCAGCTTTCTTTACAATCCAACTCTCACATCCATACATGACTACTGAAAAAACCATAGCCTTGACTAGATGGACCTTTGTTGGCAAAATAACATCTCTGCTTTTTAATACGCTGTCTAGGTTGGTCATAACTTTTCTCCCAAGGAGTAAGAGTCTGTAATTTCATGTCCGTAGTCACCATCTGCAGTGATTTTGAACCCCCCAGAAAAAAATCTACCACTGTTTCCACTGTTTCGCCATCTGCCATGAAGTGATGGGACCGGACGCCATGATCTTTGTTTTCTGAATGTTGAGTTTTAAGCCAACTTTTTCACTTTTTCACTCTTTCACTTTCATCAAGAGGCTTTTTAGTTCCTCTTCACTTTCTGCCATAAGGGTGGTGTCATCTGCATATCTGAGGTTATTGATATTTCTCCCAGCAATCTTGATTCAAGTTTGTGCTTCATCTAGGCAGCGTTTCTCATGATGTACTTTGCATATAAGTTAAATAAACAAGGTGACTATATACAGCCTTGATGTACTCCTTTTCCTATTTGGAACCAGTCTGTTGTCCCATGTCCAGTTCTAACTGTTGCTTCCTGACCTGCATATAGGTTTCTCAAGAGGCAGGTCAGGTGGTCTGGTATTCCCATCTCTTTCAGAGTTTTCCACAGTTTATTGTGATCCATATAGTCAAAGGCTTTGGCATAGTCAATAATGCAGAAATAGATATTTTTCTGGAATTCTCTTGCTTTTTCATGATCCAGCAGTTGTTGGCTATTTGATCTCTGGTTCCTTTGCCTTTTCTAAAACCAGCTTGAATCTGGAAGTTCATGGTTCACATAATGTTGAAGCCTGGTTTGGAGAATTTTGAGAATTACTTTACTAGCGTGTGAGGTGTGTGCAATTGTGGGGTAGTTTGGCCATTCTTTGGCATTGCCTTCCTTTGAGATTGGAATGAAAACTGACCTTTTCCAGTCCTGTGGCCACTGCTGAGTTTTCCAAAATGCTGGCATATTGAGAGCAGCACTTTCACAGCATCATCTTTTAGGATTTGAAATAGCTCAACTGGAATTCCACCACCTCCACTAGCTTTGTTCGTAGTGATGCTTCCTAAGCCCCACTTGACTTCACATTCCAGGATGTCTGGCTCTAGGTGAGTGATCACACCATCATGATGATCTGGGTAGTGAAGATCTTTTTTGTATAGTTCTTCTGTGTACTCTTGCCACCTCTTCTTAATATCTTCTGCTTCTGTTCAGTCTATACCATTTCTGTCCTTTATTGAGCCCATCTTTGCATGAAATGTTCCCTTGGTATCTCTAATTTTCTTGAAGAGATCTCTAGTCTTTCCCATTCTATTGTTTTCCTTTATTCCTTTGCACTGATCACTGACGAAGGCTTTGTTATCTCTCCTTGCTCTTCTTTGGAACTCTGTATTCAAATGAGTATGTCTTTCCTTTTCTCCTTTGCTTTTTGCTTCTCTTCTTTTCACAGCTATTTGTAAGGCCTCCTCAGACAGCCATTTTGCTTTTTTTGCATTTCTTTTTCTTGGGGATGGTCTTGTTCCCTGTCTCCTGTACAACGTCATGAACCTCCATCCATAGTTCATCAGGCACTCTGTCTATCAGATCTAGTCCCTTAAATTTATTTCTCACTTCCACTGTATAATCGCTAGGGATTTGATTTAGGTCATACTTGAATGGTCTAGTGGTTTTCCCTACTTTCTTCAACTTATGTCTGAATTTGGCAATTAGTTCCTGATCTGAGCCACAGTCATCTCCCAGTCTTGGTTTTGCTGACTGTATAGAGCTTGTCCATCTTTGGCTGCAAAGAATATAATCAATCTGTTTTTGGTGTTGATCATCTGGTGATGTCCATGTGTAGAGTCTTCTCTTGTGTTGTTGGAAGAGGGTGTTTGCTATGACCAATGCGTTCTATTGGCAAAACTCTATTAGCCTTTGCCCTGCTTCATTCTGTACTCCAAGGTCAAATTTGCCTGTTACTCCAGGTGTTTCTTGACTTCCTACTTTTGCATTCCAGTCCCCTATAATGAAATGGACATCTTTTTTGGGTGTTAGTTCTAGAAGGTCTTGTAGGTGTTTGTAGAACCATTCAACTTTAGCTTCTTCAGCATTACTGGTCAGGGCATAGACTTGGATTACCATGATATAAAATGGTTTGCCTTGGAAACGAACAGAGATCATTCTGTCATTTTTGAGATTGAATCCAAGTACTGCATTTGTACTCTTTTGTTGACTGTGATGGCTACTCCTTTTCTTCTAAGGGATTCTTGCCCACAGTAGTAGATATAATGGTCATCTGAGCTACATTCACCCATTCCAGTCCATTTTAATTCACTGATTCCTAAAATGTTGGTGTTCACTCTTGCCATGTAGTAGGTGAGTACAAAAATGAGTATAACACTCACAAGGACTGCCACCCAAAATCTTTCTTAGAGTTCTTGGCTTACTTTCACTTGCAGCTGAAGGTGAAAAAAAAAGTTTAGATGTTAGAGCCATCCAATAGAAAAAGCAGGAAGAGAGCTATGGAATAGAGATGCTGAGACCAGAATCCAATTGCTACACACGTGAAGACAGACAAAGAAACTTTCTGTGTGGGAAGCAAATGATATTTAGGGAATGTTGACAATAGCTGCTGTTATAATCCTCCCCACTGAAACACCCACACACACATCCCAATTACACAGACAACTCTGACCAGTGTTCAAGGATCACTTCATTCTAAACTTACATAAATTATTCCAGAGCAAGAGAGTGATAAGGCTAAAACAGAGCTTCCCAGAGCCTGCCTGCCAAAGCAAGAGACATAAGAGACGAAAGATACGGGTTTGATTCCTGAGCCAGGAAGATCCCTTGGAGGACGACACGGCAACCCTCTTCAGTGTTCTTGCCTGGAGAATCCCATGGACAGAGGAGCCTTGTGGGCCATAGTCCAAAGGGTCGCAAAGAATTGGACATGACTGAAGTGACTTAGCACACACACATAAGGCTAAAATAACATTAATACCAACACCCAAAGAAAACTGTATGAGAAAGAAATAATATGATTTATGAAATAGATGGAGAAATTCTAAACAGCATAATAGCAAATTCAATCCAAACAAAAACATATTTGTATTTATACACATGGACAAACTCGTTCACCGTTTAACAAACATTTTTGAGCCCGTATGTGCCTAGCAGCCACATAACAACTTTAGACACATCACACATCAGAGAACACATACACAAAGATCTCTTACAGTCTAGCAGAAGGAAATAAATGAGAATCTGTAAATAACAGAGTCCCTAGTATCAGCCTTGACTGAGACAGTGGTTTTCTTAGTGCTGCCCAAGACTGCCGTAGTTTTGAAAAACCACATCTTACTGATGACTCATACTGAGCTTACGGTTAAAAGGAATTCCCCAACTTTTGTTTTGTTTCACATGAGCCATGACCAGGTCTCTTTCCAATCAAGTTATTATGACATATATCAGATATACCAAATATCAAAAAAAACACAAAGGATAAAATAATGAATACCCAGATATCTGCCTCTAGCTTGAAAAATGAAACTTAAAACTTTCTGTTGGACCTGCTGTGTACTGCTCTCTGCTTGTGTTTCCTTCTCTCTACAGAGCTTTCTCTAATGTAAATTTGTTTCCAGTTTTGCTGCATATTTCTGTGTTTTTTCAAGCATAGGAAGTATTATTTGCATGTTTTAAAGCCTTATATAAATATATTTGAGGAATGTAACAAAAGATATTTGCCTAGAGGGTTTGGCCTGTAATAAATAGCCCCTGTGATAAGACTGTGTGTGATAAGGCTAGAAAGATAATTTGCAAATTTAGTAAAACCAAAATGCAAAATGGTAACAATTATTTGCTGCTTCTAAGAAATGCACCTAAAACAAAATGACTTTAAATATTTAATAAAAAAGTCACAACTATAAAAATATAAAAACATAATAGCTATAATTTACAGAGTGCTCATAAGGTCCTTCATCTTCTCTAAACTATGTGGATTATTTAATTTTCACAGAAACATCATTTTTTTTAGGTCTTCTTAAAGACTTACAAAAATGTTTCATAATTATATCTATAAAGACATGCTCACTTTTTTAGATTCCAAAGTACTTTATGAATCGTTATGGAAAGTAATTATTATAGTATATTATAATTTCATTTTCTATTGTAGATTTCTATTGATGTAATGGATTTCTATACTAATATATATCTAGTCACCTTGTTGAACTCTCTAATTCATTGTATTAATTCTAATGATTCTTTGATAGATCCTCTTGGGCTTTCTATATATTTTCTGCAGTAACAGTAATGAAGGGGACGACAGAGGATGAGATGGCTGGATGCATCACTGACTCGATGGACGCGAGTCTGAGTGAACTCCGGGAGTTGGTGATGGACAGGGAGGCCTGGCGTGCTGCAGTTCATGGGGTTGCAAAGAGTCAGACACGACTGAGCGACTGAACTGAACTGAGCTGAATGTTTCTTTATAATCTTTATACTTTTTAATTTCTTATTCTATTTATACTGAGATGACTAATACCTCCAGTTAGATGTTTCACTGAAGTTGTGAGTGTGTAGAGGGTAGTGTATATGAAAGTGTGGTCGTAGCTCAGTCATGTCCGACTCTTTGCAGCCCATGAACTGTAGCCTGCCAGCTTCCTCTGTCCATGGAATTCTCCAGGCAAGATTACTGGCATGGGTTGCTATTTCCATCTCCAGGGCATCTTCCTGACCCAGGAATCGAACCTGGGTCTCCCACATTTCAGGCAGATTCTTTACGGTCTGAGCCACCTGGGTAGCTCATAGACAGTAGGGCTGCAGTTTACAAAGCACCACAAACTGAATGGCTTAAATAACAGGAATTTATTCTCTTACCATTTTGGATGTTGGAAATCAAGGTGTTGAGACTTCCTTGGTGGTCCAATGGTTAAGACTCCCTTTCCAATGCAGGGGGTGCAGGGTTCCATCCTTGATTTTGGGAATAAGGTCCCAAGTGCTGTGGGGTAAGGCCAAAAACTGAAAAGAAATGAAGGTGTTGACAGGGTTGAACATGAGGAAAGTTTCTCTTCCAGGCTTCTTTCCTTGACTGGCTTTATAGTAACACTCTTCCTGTAAACATCTGTCTCTAAATTTCCCCTTTTTAAAAAGGATACCAGTCATGTTGGATTAGGGTCCACACTAATGACCTTGTTTTAACTTGACTACTTCTATAAAAACCTTATCTCCAAATAAGGTCACATTCTGAGGTCCTGGGAGTTAAGACTACAGTTAATTTGGGGGCAAGGAGATACAATACAGCCCACAACAGAGGGCATCCTTGTCTTATTCCTGACTTTAGAAGGAATACTGCTAACGTTCACTTTCAATTACATTTTTTATAGATTTTTATCAGATTAGTCTTCTGTTGGTCAAGACTTTTCTTCGTACACATTCTTTTCCACTGCAGAGCCAGCACGTCAAGTAAGCCATGAGGCTCCAGCATTCTTGCTGTGACTGCTGCCCTTGCAAGGAGCACCCCTTGTAATTATTAAAAGAGTTCAACTATGTGAAGTACTTAGAGCAGCCTGCCAGGTAATGTGGGAAAAGTTTTACCTGTTATCAGTATTATTGCCAGTGATTACTCTCAAGGTTTATGACTACTCTGAAACATACAACTAATCCCACACCCTAGGAAAGTATGGGGAGTGCCCAGTTCATTCTCAGAAGTTGCAAAGATTTTTGTTCTATGTAGTTTTTTTTTTTTCCCTCTAAAGGAAGAGAGAATTGATGACATTATGTCACAAAAATGTGCATTTCCTGTTAAGTAAGCTTGCATCAGCCCTGGGACTAGATCTTCGTTCTTGGGCTGCATCATTTCTCTCTTAATATTGCTGTTCCACTCTGAATTTCTCTACCAGTCCTATCCTCTCCTCCCTCTGAATTTCTGCTTTCTCAGAACTTGGCTTATGTATACAGCTTCGTTGACCACCCTCGCCCCCGCCTGACCACCACCAGTCTTAATTCCACAGTGTCCATTGTCTGTTTGAGCCTTGTTTGAATTCAGATTCCTAAGAAGGAAGTCTGATTGGCTCAGATCATCACATTTTGCCCTTCTTCGGCTGCTGTGGAGAGAAGAGTCCTAGCCATCAAGATGATCACCTAAATACCAGGAGCTGTGGCTAGGACAGTTCCATAAGAGTGTGCTATGATGAGTAGGTAGTAATCTGTCTGTGTGAAAATATGTATGTAAAAAAGGAGTTGGAAGTAGAACATAAAACAAAACATTAGATTCATTTTATTTAAAGATATAAGTGCAAAAGTCCCGATTGAGTCATGATCTTTGTGAACCTGGTCCCTGCGATTGTATACTGCACAGCAGCTTTGGACAGCAGTCTTACCCACAAGCCAGGACCCAACATCATATTTAGAAAAAAAAATACTATAGGAGTTGCTGCTTAATCAAGATAGCACAACAATGCCTGTGGTGTTTGATTATTTGATATATTGGAGGAGACTCTTGAGAGTCCCTTGGACTGCAAGGAGATCCAACCAGTCCATCCTAAAGGAAATCAGTCCTGAATGTTCATTGGAAGGACTGATACTGAAGCTGAAACTCCAATACTTTGGCCACCTGATGAGAAGAACTGACTCATTTGAAAAGACCTTGATGCTGGGAAAGATTGAAGGCAAGAGAAGCGGACGACCAAGGATGAGAGATGGTTCGATGGCATCACTGACACAATGGACATGAGTTTGAAAAAACTCCGGGAGTTGGCGATGGACAGGGAGGCCTGGCATGCTGCAGTCCATAGGGTGGTAAAGAGTAGGATATGACTGAGCGGCTGAACTGAACTGATATTTTTATGCATGTTTTCTTCAGTGTGACAAGACTTTAAATACAGTAAGTCTATTCATCTTAAAGGGTAATAGCCTCCACGGATCCGTTTTGGTTGCCACTAATGCTCGGTGAATATTTACAGAATGAATTTATGTAGAGGTCAAATTAATATTTTGATAGTCAATAAACTCAATAGAATCAACTAAAATTCCTTAGAATCGATAGTTTACATCAGTAGCATGGCCATGTATAGAAAATTGTGCAAAATTCATAAAAGTTTTTATATTTATCAATAATAATTATAAAATATAGATTGCCTTCACAATGGCAAAAACAGCAGAGAAAAATTTACAGTAAAACTAAATTAGAATATTTTGAAGAAAGCTACAAAATTTTACTTAGGTATATATAGAAAGTTTAGAATAAGCTTTCTGGATTAAAAAAAAAACTGAATATATATTTAAAAAAAAGAGCAACATTTCCCAAGTCAACTTATTGATATAACTCAATTATAATCAACATGATATTAAATGGATTGTTGAGAAGAATGAATATATGAAAATAACATGAAAAATTTGGAAAGCAAGATACAGTGCATAAAGAAAAAAGTATATGACTAGTACATCAATCAGCTGAATACAATATTTCATCCTAAAAATTCTTCCTGAACACTTCAGCCTAGTTTATATACCACAGCACATATACATTCAAATAGTGAGTATGTAAAGGCCACAGCATAAATGATGCTGGGAAATTGCTTTTCAGAAAAAACTCAAATCAGACTTTAAACGTATATTACAAACCAAAATTATTTCCAGAATTTTTTTACTTAAATGGAATAAACAAAAATGGGAAGCTCAGGTGGCTCAGTGGTAAAGAATCTGCCTGCTAATTCAGGAAATGTGGAAGATGAGGGTTTGATCCCTGGGTCGGGAATATTCCCTGGAGGAGGAAACGGCAACCAACTCCAGTATTTTTGCCTGGAAAATCCCATGGACAGAGGGGCCTGGTGGGCTATGTTCATGGGGTCACAAAGAGTTAGACACAGTTGAGTGACTAAACATGAGTACAACAAACAAAAATATGCAAAAAGGCACCAAATATGACTGGCAAAAGAGTTAATATAATTAATATATCAAGAGTTTCAAAAACTGATAGAAAGAAAACACCCTTATAAAAAGAAAGCAATTTAAATAAATACAAAGAGCCAATTAAAATATGTACTATTAAGTAAAATACGTATGTAAAAATGCTATTTTCCTCTATCAATATAAGAATTGCTTATAATAGTAGTTAATTCAGGCAATAGTATAATAACATGATCATTTATTATACTGCTGCTAGGAGGAGAAATGAGTATATCATTTCTGGAAAGTGAGCTTTAAGAAAATCATACATTTGAACTGTTATAAATCTATTCTTAAAAAAAAATGAAGTATACCAATACTTATATTTAAGATCCTATTTTTATTTATAAATTAAATCAGAAATAAATCATTATGTTCAATGATGGAATAATCAATAAGTAAATTATAATACCGTGTGATAGAATTTTTAAAATACTACTTAATGAAAGAGAAGAATGCTTACAAAATAGTATTTAGTGAAAGAAAAAACAGAATATATTGCTTTATATGCTGTATACAGTAAATTCTTTTGGCATTTAAACATATAATAATTGATTATTAAAATCTGACTATTTGTGAAGGACTTATATGGTTCATGATATAGAATATGTTTTCATTTGGGAAAACTGCATGCGAAAGATTTCAGGTTCTTTTCTAATCTGTGCTTATATACATGTTTCTTTAATTGTCCATCAGCTCATTTATTTTTCTCTCTACAAAGACAGCCCTAAATTCTTTGATATCAAGTACTCAACAGATGTGAATATTGAACATATTTTGCTTGCTTTCTAATACATCATCCTCAAGCACCATCCCCCTTGCAGGTTATGGTTAGATGCACTGCCTTGGATTGAGAGCATTGGGTTGGTAGACTTTGTTATGAATTCAAGAGACCACTGATGATACGGTGCCCCAGACAGTCATTGAGGAGGTGACCACTTGGGATTTGGGCAGACAGCCATCCCTGCAGAGGACTCTATTTTAAAGCACAGCAATAACAGAAATAAAAAGACCTGCAAAACTAAGACCTCTTGACTCATTATTTCAAATCTATTATAGTTAATAAATCTCAGAGCTGTATTATAAAGCAAATCAGTTCAGTTCAGTTCAGTCACTCAGTCATGCCTGACTCTTTGTGACCCCATGAACCACAGCACGCCAGGCCTCCCTATCCATCACCAACTTCCAGAGTCCACCCAAACCCATGTCCATTGAGTTGGTGATGCCATCCAACCAACTCATCCTCTGTCGTCCCCTTCTCTTGCCCTTGATCTTTCCCAGCATCAGGGTCTTTTCATATGAGTCAGCTCTTCACATCTGGTGGCTAAAGTATTGGAGTTGCAGCTTCAAAATCAGTCCTACCAATGAACACCCAGGACTGATCTCCTTTAGGATGGACGGGTTGGATCTCCTTGCAGTCCAAGGGACTCTCAAGAGTCTTCTCCAACACCACAGTTCAAAAGCATCATTCTTCGACACTCAGCTTTCTTTATAGTCCAACTCTCACATCCATACATGACCACTGGAAAAACCATAGCCTTGACTAAATGGACCTTTGTGGACAAAGTAATGTTTCTGTTTTTGAATATGCTGTCTAGTTTGGTCATAACTTTCCTTCCAAGGAAGTTACTTATAAATTATTAATTTGGGTGAAATTGAGGTCAGGACACTTTGAAATCTACAGTAATGCTAAATATTCCCTACCAGATAGTGTACTTCCCAGGTATGGTACTTAGAAGTTTTTGAGCAATGTAAGCCATTTATATCTATAATGGAATTTATATGTTCATATACATATTTACCTGTTTAATATTTTATTGCTATGAAGGCAAGGGCCATGTCAGTTTTGTTCACTACTTTATATTCTACACCTTGCACAGCACCTGCCACTTAGAAAACTCAAACAAATATTCGGTGAATGAAAGAATGAATGAACCAATATCGGAATGAACCCACCTTAAATTTTAGGACCAGCTGATTGATTGTGTAAGACAATATCTTTCTTCTTGTTCAAGTGCTTTCAGTTTCATCATGTACATTTCTTTTATCTTCATTCAGACTCAACATGCATATAGAATGAAGAAAATACTGGACATAACGTTGTCATTTAATGGTTCCCTGTTTCTGTCATGGTGTCTTGGATAGACCTATTCTGGAAATTTAAAACTAGGGTAGATATATAGGTTCATAGATTTTGCTCATTAATTAGAGTGCAAAACATTGTTTTTTTATGGAAAATTACCCTATTATTTGGGGTATCAAATGGCTATGAGATATTAGTACTGAAAAACCAATTAAAAGTGAAATTAGTATTGTTCAAGTAGAATCATCGAATGCAATATTTGGCTTGTGTGTGTGTGTGAGTGTGTGTGTGTGTGTGTTTTGATGTTCACCCTTATACAAGCTCATTTAGAAAAGTTAGAATATAACATATTAAAAAGAAAATATTACACATACTCCCCTATTCAGAAACAACCAGTGTTCTTTTGGTGAATCGATTTCCTTTCAGTCTAGAATAAAAATTTTTAGCACTAAGAGAGCCCTTGGAATGAATTTAAATATGTTCTGAAAAGGATGAAAGAAAGAACAAGCTGGGGAGGATAAACCAGGCTGGAAATATGAAAAGCATAAAAAGGGATAAGAAAGAGAACACAAACTTTCATTATTTATTTTTTAGTGTCAAAGGAACTTGAATCTGTATAGATTCAATGTGAACTCCCCTCAATTAGAACCCACTGGTAAATAATTACAGAATTAAAAATCCAGACTATGTCACAGCAATCAAATAAAACCAACCAAACATCCCGCCTTTCCCCCCATTGCCAGCAAAGTGATCACTGAGAATTTTTTGCTCAGTTTATACCAGATCTTGATCTTGTAAGTTCTTAGATGAAACCCACTGGCGACAAATTTTATTATTTCCTTTCTTATATTTACATGGTATTACCTGAACATGTAACAAAGACTGATTCAAACTTTGTGTTCAATAGGTTGGTCATTTTTTATGAGGTGATTTTAGAAGACTAGCTTCCCTGGTGGCTCAGATGGTAAAGCATCTGCTTGCAATGCAGGAGACCAGAATTCAATTCCTGGGTTGGGAATATCCCCTGGAGAAGGAAATGGCACCCCACTCCAGTACTCTTGCTGGAAAATCCCATGGACAGAGGAGCCTGGTAGGCTACATTCCATGGGGTCGCAAAGAGTTGGACATGACTGAGCAACTTCACTTTCACTTTAGAAGATAAAAGATAAAATGATTCTGGTAAATAAGCATGGATCATACAAAAGTTATTTTCATAGCAATAGTGATTGTTGAAGTAAAAAAATTAGAAATAATATAAATGTTTTATAATAAAAACTGAGTTAAATAAATTATTGCATTTTTGATAAAATATAGTGATATCACTGAATGTTAATAGCATGAGAATATTATCACAATATTTGAATTAAAAAGCTATAGTAAATTACTATGTGTGGTATGAATCTATTTATGGAGAAACGTATTTTTACTTAGAAAAGGAACTGGAAGAATATATGTCCAATTGTTCAGCAGAATGCTGGAATCATGATTTTATTACTTACGTGGGATCATATGTGCTTTTTAGTATTTCCCGCATTTTCTACAATGAGTATATATTTCAGCAGATTGTCCTATTTAGACAGGCTGACAATATGAACCTAGTCAAGCCATCAGGCATTCTTTACCCAGAGTACTTGAGCTCCAAGAAGGTCCATGGATAGGTGTCAAAGAATTTGTGAACCCCGTGAGATGCTGTGCAGGATGTTGTGTTTGTATATATATTGTTCTTAGAAAAATGAAAGTGAAAGTGTTAGCCACTCAGTCGTGTCTGACTCTTTGTGACCCCATGGGCTGTAGCCTGCCAGGCTCCTCTGTCCATGGGGTTCTCCAGGCAAGAATACTGGAATGGGTTGCCATTCCCTTTTGCAGGGGATCTTCCTGACCCAGGGATGGAACCTGGATCTCCCCCGATTGCAGGCAGATTCCTTCCTGTGTGAGCCACCAGGGAAGTCATTGTTCTTAGAAGAGGATCCATATTTCACTGAATTCTTAAAGTGGTCTGTGACGCTCTAAGGCCCAAGGAAAACTGCTTTCTGGTAACCTGTTCTAAATCCTGCTCAAGATGACATTTCAAAATAGGTGTCTCCACACTTCTTATTTCAAAACTCTATGTATATAAGCTCTTTGGCTAAGTGGGCCTTTCACATCAAATTTTAGCTTTCTATGTGTATTTGAAACAAAGCCAGAATACTTGAGAACATAAATTAAAATTAGCATTTACTGGAAACTATAGTAGAAAAGGTAAATTATTTATTGTGTGATAAAAACTATATCTTATCATCAAAATGCCGATATATCTTGATTCTTGTAAGAGTAAGAATCAAAATTTCATATTACAACTAAATAGCCTAATCATTTATTACTGTTATTCATCTTTATTAAATTTGTTTTGAAGCATTACCTACTGAGGAAGCATTCATCTTTGCTCTCTCTTTATTTATTTAATTAACCATATGACATTGACTTTACAAGAGTTCGAATGGTCTTTGGCTGAAAGTGATAAAATCCTAAACTGATCTTTATGAACTTATTTGTATTTTCCTCCTGTAAATGGAGATAGTAAGGGACTCAAAGCTGTCCTGTGCTTGTTGCTTGTGGAGCCTAAAATCATATGGGGCCCGTGCCAACACCACCCACATACTTGAAACCCTGAAGGACATTAGTTTGTTTTTCTTTCAAAAATTAAGTTGCTTGAAATATTTTTTACTTTGTTTTTAACTTTTACTTTGGACAATTGTACACACAACTCATAAAACACTTCTTTCATTCATTAACTGATGAACTGCACTCTGGCTACAAAGACCACATCATAAGTACTTGCTAAAGTTATAAGGAGAAAGAAGTGGATTCATTTTTAATTTATTATTCAATAAAATTATTATTTCCCATGTGGGACAGATACAGAATTTGTGGGTTTTTTGAAATACCAACCTGCAGCCTCATTTCTGTCCAGAGAACAGTACAGCCTTTTTGAGTCTGACCCTATAAAGTGTCTTGTTTATTTGCTTTTTAATTCCAGGGTTGATCTTGCAGTCTTTACACACACTGTTTCATGGTGAACATTGGAAATTTGCCTCCATAGTCTTTGGGGGGAAGAACTTTTAAAACAAGTTCTTCCCGATGCACAGCAGTCAGTTTGGATTTTGAAGAATTTTCTCTAAAACGGTGACATTTTTGTGGATTTTTGCACGTTGCAATGTCCTTTTCACTACCCCATTGATGAGAGAGGGTGGTGCTGCCTTGCTGTGACACACTCACTTCCTGGTTGCATTTGGTAACTGCCCAGGACCTACAGTGTATACCACTGAAGTTTTCAGTATAAATCTTTAACTCTTAAAGATTAAAAATATTGTTCTAAGAGACATCACTCTAAGAATTTGTCTCCCAGGTCTATAATTAGGATTATGATCAGAAGATTCTGATTAGGCCACCAGGAATAGCAACGCAGAAGGGCAGAAACCAAAGATCTGAGAACACAAGGAAGAAGTTTCCTTGAAGAGACTGCTGGTAATTTTGCCATGTTTGGCAGAATAAGGTTTAAGAGTAGAAATACTTCAACTTTTCAACTTGAAAAAAAAATTAAAAAAACTTTTCAACTTTTTCCTAAGCTTTAAACTTTTCAAAATCTGAGACACAGAGAATTGGCAGCAATGTATGGAGAAGGCATACATTTGGTTAACATATTCCATTGTGTGTTAAATGTAGTTTCCAACTACTGATGTTCAATAGATGTAAACTTACTATGGTGTTCCTGGTAGCTCAGACGGTAAAGAGTCTGCCTGCAGTGTGGGAAACCCAGGTTCAATCCCTGGGTCAGGATGATGGCAACCCACTCCAGTATTCTTGCCTGGAAAATCCCATGGAGGGAGGAAACTGACAGGCTACAGACCATGAGGTCGCAAAGAGTTGGACACGATTGAGTGACTTCACTTTCAAAATAAAATGAAATCAATATTATGTTATAGTCTTTAATCTTAACAAATGTTAATAACTAGCTATTAGATGTTAGTTAATATTAATAATTAATAATTAAATTATTATAATTTTCGATGTCATGGAATACTGCAAAAAGATTGTTCCAGTGGAAATCTGTCCCTTTTATAGATTCATGAACCATGGGGATGAGGTTCTCATGCCCTTCATTTTGCTCAACCACATCACTAAACATCCCAGACTTTTCTAAGTGAATTTCATCTAACAAGAGATTTGTTGTTTAGTTGCTAAGTCGTGTCCAACCCCTTTGCGACCCCATGGACTGTAGCCTGCCAGGTTCTTTCCATGGGATTTCCCAGGCAAGAATACTGGAGTGGGTTGCCCTTTCCTTCTCCAGGGATCTTCCTGACCCCGGGATAGAATCTGCATCTCCTGTATTGGCAGGTGGATTTTTTTTTTTTTTTTTTTTACCACTGAGTCACCAGGGAAGCCCAATAAGAGAACATTTGTCTTTTATTGGCACAATCAGCTGATATCCAGGGAACACTCTACCATTTCTCTGTAGCTGCAATATGGAAGCACACACCTGTTTTTCATCCTTCTTGGCAATGCAATGACTTCAACACTACTCAGTTTTTCTTCCAACTCTCTGATCTTTATAAAACGCACGATTTCTAGCTCCATTCAATTTAGTCACTTTATGATAATAATTTAAATTTCATCATCATTTAGTCCTACTTTATTGCTAGTATCCCAAACTCTAACATTTTTAAAATTGTTCCCCCTCAAAAGCTTTTTTGTTTTGGCTCCATTTGTTTTCTTACTTCTACTAGTCGATTGGATATCCATCTTTTCTGCTTCAGGTCCTAATGATCCTCCAATCTTCTTGTTCAGTGGCCCTCTAACTCTAGTGTATATCCTAATTACTTGTTGAACTATAGTCTGTGGGCCTTACCTCCAGAGTTTTGGATTCCATAAGTCTGAGACGGGGCCTGAGAATTTACAGTTCTAACAGGTTTTGAGTGATGTTGCTGCTGCTCTGGAAACTGCCCTCTGAGTCACCATTCTTGTTCAGTAACAAAACTTATATTCGCTCAGAGAAATAAGTGGTTAAAATCAGGATTTTTGGAATGAAAGACACCTAAGCTCAAATTCTGCCTCATCAGTTTTTGTTATTTTAAAATTTTAAATAATCTGTTCATTTAAAAATTGCATATCACTTTTTCAATTGGTGTATTACTTTATTCCATCATCACCAGTATGGCAGAACATATTTCTCAGTATTATCAATTGTTTGCCTTTCACTTTTGTGAGCTATCAATCTCACATCTGTTTGTCTCTTTTTCAGTGATTGATACAAATTTTTACACATTTTAAGTGCTAATCTTTCATTTCTTGCTGTACAATTTTTATTTTATTACAGTCTATTAAAATGTTGGAGAAAACTTGGACAGCAAGGAGATCAAACCAGTCAATCCTAAAGGAAATCAGTCCTGAATACTCATTGGAAGGACTGATGCTGAAGCTGAATCTCCAATACGTTGGCCACCTGATGTGAAGAATTGACTCATTGGAAAAGACCTTGATGCTGGGAAAGATTGAAGGCAAGAGAAGGGGATGACAGAGGATGAGATGGTTGGATGGCATCACTGACTTGATGCACATGAGTTTTAGCAAGCTCTGGGATGGCAGGGAAGCCTGGAGTGCTGCAATCCATGGGGTTGGAAAGAGTCTGACACGACTGAGCAATTCAACTGAACTGACAGTCTATTTCTTGTGTTTCAACTATATATATGGTATCTTTTTAACATCTTAATATAATCAAGGTAATCAATCTTTTACACTATAGTTTTTTGGCTTTTGTATCCTGTTTAATACAAAAGGCCTTTCCTACTTGAGGTCATGAACTGATACTACAGCTCCCCTTTTGAGGCTTTTCTAGGTTTAAAAACCTTTTATTCTATTTTTATGCTTTCTGAAATTAATTTTTTCATGTATTTTAATGTAGGTGTCTATTTTTTATTTTATCCATATTAATTATTTCTGTTGTTTAATTGCTAAGTCATGTCTGACTCTTTTGTGACCCCATGGACTACAGTCCGCCAGGCTCTTATATCCATGGGATTTCCCAGGCAAGAATATTGGAGTGGGTTGCCATTTCTTTCTCCACGGGGTCTTCCCAACCCAGAGATCGAAACCATGTCTCCTGTATTGCAGGCAGATTCTTTACCACTGAGCCACCTGGGAAGCTCATGCTTATTAATAGCTCATCTTTTACCATTTTCTTGAAATGCTACCCCTTTCGTATATCAATACCATTATGGGCATGAGTCTATTCTGTTTGGTAGTTTTATCTAATATTGCACCAATCCTACACTGTTACTTGTGTGTTTTGCTATCTAGTAGAATAAGTCTGCCTTATCCCTACCCACCCAAGTTTACTTCTTCCAAGAAAAATTTTGTTGGCATTTTTGTTTAGTTTTATGTTGTTTTGTATATTAGTTTGGAGAAAACTGACATCTTTAATGTGATGAATCATCTCATCTGTGCACATAGTATCCTCTCCACTTATTCAAGTCTTCTTTTATGCCTGTCAGGTAGGTCATATGATTGATTTCCTTGTTGTTGGTATTATTATATTTATCCCTAGGTACTTCGTATTTAATTGAAAACCCTTTCTTCAGCATAGTTCCTTCTCCTGCTCTCATTCTGCTACTCTTAATTCCATAAACTGCCCATTTTTTGAATGACCAGTTTGGAGATTCTATTAGTATTTCCCCCTTTCCCACACTATTTACTTTGTTCTCATACAAAGTGGCCTCCTTTTCCATCACTGTAAAAAGGAACTCTTTAAATTGCTACAGGTGATCCCTGAATTGCCAAGTCCTATCATTTTTCCTCAATTTTTCTCTTCCTCAGTTCTCCACATTGATTCCTAGTCCTTCTCAAATTTTCCTCCTTCTGTGTCCATGGCATTTCAGTCTCTTGGCTGCCATTTTTTATTACACTCTCTTTGCCTCTTATCTGGCTTGTTATTCTCCCATTTTGCAAACATAATGCTCTTCTTGAATGACCTTCTCTTTCTATGTGCTTTCTTCCTATTCACTCCAGACTGGTAAGGATTCCTATGTGCCTCCATCAGTAATACAAGCACTTGGCATATTGTAGGTGATGAATAAATGCTTCTTAGACAAATGAATGACTCTCATGATAGCTTCTTCTCTGTCCATGGGATTTTCCAGGCAAGAATGCTGGAGTGGGTTGCCTTTGCCTCTTCCAGGGGATCTTCCCAACCAAGGGATTGAACCCATGTCTCCTGTGTCTCCTGCACTGCAGGCAGATTGTTTACCAGCTGAGCATCAGAGAATCTCATTATCAACGCCAGTGTCAGGCACTTACTGATTATTATTCAAATTTGAACTTACTTGCCATTTTTGTGCTTCATTATAGTCTCGGGGCTTCCCTGGTGGCTCAGAGGATAAAGCATCTGCTTGCATTGCGGGAGACCTGGGTTTGATCCCTGGGTCAGGAAGATCTCCTGGAGAAGGAAATGGCACCCTACTCCAGTACTCTTGCCTGGAAAATCCCATGGACGGAGGAGTCTGGTGGGCTACAGTCATGGGGTCGCAAAGAGTCGGATATGACTGAGCGACTTCACTTCACTTTGACTTTATGGTCTCACTCTACTTTTGGTCTTATTCCCCTCTTCCATTCTAATCAAAGAAGGTATTCACTGTTCCCTAATGTTGTCTTTGTTCCTGATGTCTTCTCTTAGATCCTTTACATTTTATTAGTTGAAATTCCGTCTATTATTTAAAGTCCTTTTTTTTCTTGGCAGTCTTTTCTCATTTTACTTGATTTCATGTAATCTCTTCTACTTTTGAATCTTCATACTCTTTGATTTCTGCTCCTCTCATTGCATCTATATTCATTAATAATGAAAATCTATTATTAAAGCAGGCAAAGATTAAAAAGAATGATAATTCCCAATCTTGGTAAGGGCTAGGGAAAAGAAAGTCTCACACCTTGTTGGTAAGAATTTATAGAGAATAACTTAACAACATGTATCAAAGCCTTAAAAATGTAAATAGTCTTTGACATAAAAATGTTGATTTCTGTGAATTTTTCCTAAAGAGATTTCAGTTTGACAAATTTTGGAAGATAGTATAATAGAAGACAATAAAAACCAAAACAATCCTATAAAATCTTTACATCAGAAAATATTCACAGTATAAGAAAGGACATAAAATAATTTTTTTCCCCAGTATAGTGCCATTATTTCAGAGAAGGTAACTGTACCTAAAATACCAGAAAGACATACAGCAAAAGGTTAGCAATAATGTTATAGGATTACAGCGGATAATTTTTTAATGTTGCACATTTTTAATGTTGCAAATTAACATTTTTTAATGTTACACAAATTTTTTAAATGTTGCACTTTTCTACATTTTCCAAATTTTCCTGAGCACGTGTTATTGTTGTTGTTCAGTCATTAAGTTGTGTCTGGCTCTTTGTGACCCCATGGACTGCAGCACGCCTGGCTTCCCTATCGCTATCCCCCAGGGTTTGCTCAAACTCATGTCCATTGAGTCGATGATACCATCCAACCAGTCATGTTTATAAATTTTTTAAAGTGGCAGAAAAGTTGAAGGATGGTTGGTATACTGCCCAGATTCCTCCTCTTCTCTCCCACTACTTCATCTCTTAGGACCAAAGCTCTTATTCCCCTGCTTCTGGAGGTCCTGAAGACTAACCCCTTCCCTCAACACCAGCAACTCCCCTTTACCAAAACTAAGCAGCAGCTGAAGAGTTGCCTTTTCCAAGATCAGGCTCCTGGCCTGTGGGTACTTTGACCTCCTATGGCTGTAGTTGTAGGGCTCTAAAGGCCCAACTCCCTTGACCCAGTTTGAGAGCACACTGCAGGGCCATCTAGCTCCAGAGCTCGCTGTGCTGAAGTCTGTGTTGAAACTGCTTCATATCCCATCTTCTCCCTGTGTCTAGTCCTGCTTCCTTCCCTCCCAGCAACGTCAATTCTGAGAGCACACCATAATAAACTTCCTAAATGGAAGTTTCCATTTCAGAGGCTCTTTTCAGGGAAACTAACCTGGAACACCTACTGTCTGCTGGACACTTTATGTCTATTGCTTCCAAAAAGTTTTGCCATAAGATGTAAGTAATCACTGACATGTCTGTTTTTCAAAAGATGAGAATTATATTCAAAATATGTATGTATTTCGTGCAAAGACACTCTATCAGCAAATGTCATAGCCAGGTTTGAAAGCAGTGTGTTTGGGTATAAAGACTGTGCTTTTTGCATTGAGCCAAACAGCTCTCTGTAGGCAGCCTTGTGTTTTATTATTTTTGTACTTTTCTTGTTTTCTCTGGTAAATGGTGAATTCTTTGGCTGCAGGAATTTTGTCTTATTTATCTTTGAATCCCCCGCAGAGTATTTCATGGTGCCTTGCACATAATAAGTGCTCCATGTTTGTGGAAGTGAACTAGTCAAGGTTTAAAATGTAGTTAGTTCTACTTCTGTGCCACACGAAATGGATTTCCTAGCAGGAAAGGAAATCATAATGGTAAGATGTAGCAACTGTGATTCAGTTTATGTTTCATAAAGTAATTTCCTATAAAAAAGTGATACTAATTTTCTTCTCCTCCTTCCTCAGTATTAAGCAACAAAATATTAGTTTCCAGAACTTTGCCTTTAATTAC
Source organism: Budorcas taxicolor (assembly GCF_023091745.1). Lineage (NCBI taxonomy): Eukaryota > Metazoa > Chordata > Mammalia > Artiodactyla > Bovidae > Budorcas > Budorcas taxicolor. The sequence goes on from NC_068918.1 coordinate 65,066,433, forward strand.
TAACATAAACAAATCAGTGATGTGTAATAAACTTATATTGAACTTTGATGGCAAATATCATAGCTAACACCTTATATGTTTAACTCAGACTTCTGTGAAATCTAAGTTACTTGAGAAAAGAATCTACTGAGTAGAAAATGTAATAAGAAGATGAGCTTGTTTCTAACATGAAAATTGAAAGTAAATATGGCTGAATAATAAAGTATCCACCTATCAATGTAGAAGACGGGGTTCAGTCCCTGGGTCAGGAAGGTGCTCTGGAGGAGGGAATGACCACCCACTCCAGTGTTCTTGCCTGGGAAATCCCATAGACAGAGGAGCCTGGTGGCTACCATCAATGGGGTCACAAAAGAGTTGGACATGACTTAGCGACTTAACAATGACATATTAACAGCATTGAAGATTTTGTGGCAGCAAACAGAAATGCCTGAATGAGGTTTCCAGCATCCTTTAGAGTTTGCAATTGCAAGTTGAACTTTTCTTAGAAAGAAAACCTGCCAGATTTAACATTTTAAAAATACAAAAAAATTAACATATCAGTGATGGGTTGTGTTCTTAGGATAAATAGCACTAGATCCAGCTTTTTGTTTAGAGAAGGGAAGTTTAAAAGTAAACTACAAAAGACATGCAGTGGAGAAAATTTTCCTATGTGAACAAGTTTTGCTATTTTTGTACTGCCAGAGAATCAGTGTGAAAAGTTATTTCTAACACTGATTAAGGGTCAATAAAGTTAAAAATTGTTTATGCTCTAAAGCTTCAGCAAAGGACATAATGGGCCCATATAGTGCATTACTGGTAAGTCATCCAAAATACATTATAAAAGTGATCAGTACAATAGCTTGGATATCCTTTAGGTAGGTGAGGGTACAGCCACGCAAAAGGGGTGATTTCAGGTGCCACCACCCGGTCCAAACACTGTGAATTCTGAAATACCACAGTTAAGAATTTATCACTTTGATTGATTAATATTTTCAATTAAAATACACATATGCCTAAGAAAACACTCATCAATTATTTAAAATACATGTGTCTCTAATTGGAGTAAAGCACAGGAATAGAGACCTGAAAGCATAAAATATAGCTTTGAAAATTGAATAAAATAGGCCATAGTTGTAGTTATATATAGTGTTTGTTGTTGTCGTTGGCTGTACCATGTGGCATGCAGGGTCTTAGTTCCCTGACCAGGGATCAAACCTGTGCCCCCTGCATTGGGAACATGGAGTACTAACCACTGGACTTCCAGGAAAGTCTCTTATATATAGTTTTGATCAGTGTTGACCTTAAGCCTGAAGCCTAAAATCAATCTGGTGGTGGTGGTTTAGTCACTATGTCATGTCCGACTCTTGAAACCCTATGGACTGTAGCCCATCAGGCTCCTCTGTCCATGGGATTTTCCAGGCAAGAAGACTGGAGTGGGTTGCCATTCGCTTCTCCAGGGGCTCTTCCCAACCCAGGGATTGAACCCAGGTCATGTGCACTGCACATGGTCTCCTGTATTGCAGGCAGATTCTTTACTGAATGAGCCACCAGTTCAGTTCAGTTCAGTTTAGTCAATCAGTCGTGTCCAACTCTTTGCGACCCCATGGACCGCAGCATGCCAGGCTTCCCTATCCATCACCAACTCCCGGAGTTCACTCAGACTCATGTCCATTGAGTCGGTGATGCCATCCAACCATCTCATCCTCTGTCGTCGCCTTCTCCTCCCATTTTCAATCTTTCCCAGCATCAGGGTCTTTTCAAATGAGTCGGTTCTTCCCATCAGGTGACCAAGGTATTGGAGTTTCAGCTTCAACATCAGTCCTTCCAGTGAACAGCCAGGACTGATCTTCTTTAGGATGGACTGGTTGGATCTCCTTGCAGTCTAAGGGACTCCCAAAAGTCTTCTCCAACACCACAGTTCAAAAGCATCAATTTTTTAGTGCTCAGCTTTCTTTACAGTCCAACTCTCATATCCATACATGACTACTGGAAAAACCATAGCCTTGACTAGACGGACCTGTGTTGGTAAAGTAATGTCTCTGCTTTTTAACAATGCTGTCTAGGTTGGTCCTAACTTTCCTTCCAAGGAGTAAGCGATCACCATCTGCAGTGATTTTGGAGCCCAGATAAATAAAGTCTGACACTGTTTCCACTGTTTCCCCATCTATTTGCCATGAAGTGATGGGACCAGATGCCATGATCTTTGTTTTCTGAATGTTGAGCTTTATGCTTACTTTTTCATTCTCCTCTTTCACTTTCTTTTTTTTTTTAATTTTTATTTTTACTTTATTTTACTTTACAATACTGTATTGGTTTTGCCATCCATTGACATGAATCCACCATGGGTGTACATGAGTTCCCAAACATGAACCCCCCCTCCCACCTCCCACCCCATATCATCTCTCTGGATCATCCCCATGCACCAGCCCCAAGCATCCTGTATCCTGCATCAAACATAGACTGGCGATTCGTTTCTTACATGATATTATACATGTTTCAATGCCATTCTCCCAAATCATCCCACCCTCTCCCTCTCCCTCAGAGTCCAAAAGTCTGCTCTACACATCCGTGTCTCTTTTGCTGTCTCACATTTCACTTTCATCAAGAGGCTCTTTAGTTCTTCACTTTCTGCCATAAGGGTGGTGTCATCTGCATATCAGAGGTTATTGATATTTCTCCCAGCAATCTTGATCCCAGCTTCTGCTTGATCCACCCAGCATTTCTCATGATGTACTCTGCATAGAAGTTAAATAAACAGGGTGACAATATACAGCCTTGATGTACTCATTTTCCTATTTGGAACTAGTCTATTTTTCCATGTCCAGATCTAACTGTTGCTCCATGACTTGCATACAGATTTCTCAAGAGGCAGGTCAGGTGGTCTGGTATTCTCATCTCTTTCAGAATTTTCCACAGTTTATTGTGATACACACAGTCAAAGGCTTTGGCATAGTCAATAAACCAGAAATAGATGTTGTTATTATTATTTTTTTTTTTTTTGAACTCTCTTGCTTTTTCTATGATCCAGCGGATGTTGGCAATTTAATCTCTGGTTCCTCTGCCTTTTCTAAATCCAGCTTGAACATCTGGAAGTTCATGTTTCATGTATTGCTCAAGCCTGGCTTGGAGAATTTTGAGCATTACTTTGCTAGCCTGTGAGATGAGTGCAATTGTGCAGTAGTTTGAGCATTCTTTGGCATTGCCTTTCTTTGGGATTGGAATGAAAACTGACCTTTTCCAGTCCAGTGGTCACTGCTGAGGCTTCCATTTTGCTGGCATATTGAGTGCAGCACTTTCACAGCATCATCTTTTAGGATTTGAAATAGCACAACTGGAATTCCAGTTCAGTTCAGTTCAGTTCAGTCGCTCAGTCGTGTCCGACTCTTTGTGACCCCATGAATCGCAGCACACCAGGCCTCCCTGTTCATCGCCAACTCCTGGAGTTCACTCAGACAGGGTAGGCTTCAAATAACTTATAGTCATCTATCTCATTGTATACATCCCTTTTTTATTTAGCCATATTCTAGATGTTCTCTAGAAGTTTTCCTGCAAAATATAAGCAACCATCTCTAAGTCTGGAAGATCAGTTGTGTGATAATATTTTCCCCTAGACACTAATTTTTCCTTTTGAAGAAATATTATGATCTTTGAGAAACAAAACAAAACAAAACACCATACAGTCTTCTCTTGTCCTTTATTATAAAAAAACCAGTAACAGGGACCTCATCTACTTTCAAAGGACCACTATTGGATTGCCTCCATTCTGTTCATAGCCTTACCCTATCATGTTTTCTCTCAGTCCTAAAATGAAATTGATGTCTTCTAGAAAAAGCTTAGAAATTTTGAAATTTCTATTTTATTGAATCAGTTGAAACATCTCAAATTCATGAACCATTTAGACTAACAAGTCTCTTCTTTTAAAATTGCAAATATCATTCAAATACAATTTTATAATCATTTTAAGTTTGTATAAATTATGTTAAGCAATCAATTGCTCTGAATTCCTACCTGAGATCACCCACTGAAAGAATAAGATTTTTAATTTGAGAGAAAGAACAGGGAAGATAGGATGGTAAAAAGATGTTAGTATGTTGAAGTTCTTATTGTTGTTTTAGTCACTAAGTCGTGTTCTACTCTTTGGTGACCCCATGGACTTTAGCCCCCCAGGCTCCTCTGTCCATGGGATTTCCCAGGCAAGAAACTGGAGTGGATTGCCCTTTCCTTCTCCAAGGGATCTTCCTGGCCCAGGGATTGACACTATGTCTCCTGCATTGGCAGGTGGATATTTTTTTAACCACTAAGCCACTTGGGAAAACCGTGAAGTTATTAGGGTAGCATGATACTGGGACTGGAGTATAGAAAAAGGCATGAGGTTAGTGGCAGACCAACTTATTATTTCAAAATTTTGTCTTAAATGGGTTTTGATTTAGATGAGAGAGATTCCAACTTTTATCTCTTCTTGCTCATTGCTTTCTACTATATCTCTACTCCCTTTTATCCTCACCTGGATCAAGCATGGACTTCCCTCATGGCTTAGACAGTAAACAATCTGTCTGTAACGCAAGAGGCCCAGGTTCAGTCTCTGGGTGGGGAAGATCCTCTGGAGAAGGGAATGGCTACTCACTCCAGTATTCTTGCCTGGAGAATTCCATGAACAGAGAAGCCTGGTGCGCCACCAGTTCATGGGGTGGCAAAGAGTTGGACACTACTGAACGACTAATACTGAGTCAGTTGGAGATGCATTAAGCCTACTTTTGCTAGAGATAAATTTAAATTACTTTATGGGTTCCCTGGTTTTTGCAGGCTTTGTGGCACTTACAATGCCCTTTTTTTTTTTTAAAGATGTCTTTAGAAATCTGAATGAAAAATGCATAGGAAGCATTTTATAGCCAACTGATCTCTCAATCAGGCAGACAGTCACAGACACCATTTTAAGGAGGAGAAAGCTGGTACAAATAAAGATGATTTAAACCACTGTACTGAGCAAGTAGAAAAGAGGGGTGAGCTCATTGACTTGACAGAGCAGCCCCATGTGGCAGGGTGGGCCAACTGAAGAGGGAAATGAGGGCTGCTAAATATTTAGTAATTATTTACTGTGTGAAAACTTTAGCCATGGAAATATTTTCTCAGTTTAAAATTATAAATGTATTTTATTGGCATTCCAATGATGTGTATGCATTTGGGGATAAAAAGTACAAAATGTACATTCAGCAAATAAAGTGAAACAGTAAAGACATTGCTCAACACACTCAGAAAAGCTACTTGGCCATGTTCTGTGAACTTTCAAATATGTTATTTTCACTGAGGCTTTGGCTTCTTCCTATACCTTGTTCCCTTGTCGATTATACACACCCCTCCCGGATCCCAGAGAACTCCCTTCTCTTTTCCTTTTATTAGAGTGCTGTTTTGCCTAAGATAATTGTGTACTTTATTTATTCGTCCCTGCACCTTTCTAGGGAGGATATGTATGAGAATGGTTTATTTTTCCTGCTCAAGCCACTGGCTTCATTAGAAGGACGCCAGGTAAAAGCAGTGGGAGTCTGCCCTTCCCAGCATGACTGCTGTCAAAGCTATGTTTTTAGGCAAAGTTTATGGTTGGTACAGAGAGGTTCATAATCTTAAGCATGACATTATGGAGCATATGGAAACTGAAACTTCCGAAGGAAACATTCCATTCCAGTTTTTGGCAAAGAAAATAAGACCAAAAGAAGAGAGAGAATTAGATCATGACACATGTTACTTGGCAAAAGAGAAAGTTGAAGAAAATGGGATGAAAAAAGGCCTGGGAGACAAAATACTGGCATCCCTTTTGTACCTATGACTCTTTCTTTTAGCTGGCTTTTAAACTAATTTTTTTTTTTTTATTATTCTTAGTGTCTTTATGTTCTTTAATACTTCATACTTAATGAGACACATGTTGAAAGCCATTTAGTTATTTATTTTTCTAGGAAGCTCTTCCTCCAGTTTCAGAGCTCTCTATGATATTCTTGTGGTTATTCAATCTGCTTTGATTTTTCAGAATTGACTAGATTCCTGAAGGCAATATATTGTCTTATTTCCATTTTTCAGCTGTGTTCAATTTTTGGATTATTTAGAAGGGGCGATATTCTGTTTTCTTTTTGGTGCTTTTAAAGTGTGTATAACAAATACATTTAAAACACAAAAGCTAATATTGTAACACATTGACTAAGTAAGTCTGGCAGCAAGAAGGGAAACATAAAGAACCTGGCACTCCAAGCAGTAATTATTTTTTGAATGAAATCACATTTTCAAGAGACTGAAACTATAGGCCATCTATAGGACCAAGAGCAAAAAGAGAGTTGTGTTCCAATATTTCAGGGGATACGAGAGACAGGAATTTCAGTGAACATTTTTGTTTTCTCTTTATGATAGAAGAAAATAATTTGTGCATGCATTGAAAACTTTCCTTTGGAACACATATTTTACATATTAGTGTATGAAGTATATATGATATTGATAAAGATTAGTCTATTGACATTTTATGAATAGAGCTTTCATAGAATTACAGAATGAAATACTATTGCCAGTAAAAATACAGAATTCACTAAAGTCAGAAAAAGTATATAAGTAGTCTCAATATTCAGGAAATTCTGTGTAAAATAAATGAAAAATAGAACTGCATGCTGTGAAGAAATTCTGTAATTAAAACTTTAAATAAGGAAGATTATCTTGATAATCTTGGGTTAAAAATTGTATTTTGATAAAGTATTTGTCTTTTTTGTGTGATGAAAGTGTCTGGTGTCATCTAATCAGGGCATGTGTGCTAGCCTGAAAAATACATTCTTCTGTTGTTAGACTCTCTATACTGTTGTTACTTTGATCTTCATTTATCTTTTTATCATGATTTTTTAAACATTTATGTAGATAGAGTGTTAATTTGTTATTATGGTGTGATATTTTAAGGACAAGTATATTTTCATAGGCATAAAATCAGCGTATATGGTAAGTGCATAAAACTATGAAAGAGAATATCAGTAGTTCACCAACATATATCTCCTCTTCTTCATGAGCACGGAGTTATACTACATTTCCCAGCTTCCTTTGCAGTTGGGTACAGCCATGTGACTGACAAAGATGCCATCTCTATGCCAGTTCAGTTCAGTTGTTCAGTCGTGTCCGACTCTTTGCGACCCCATGAACCGCAGCATGCCAAGCCTCCCTGTCCATCACCAGCTCCCGGAGTCCACCCAAACCCGTATCCATTGAGTCAGTGATGCCATCCAACCATCTCATCCTCTGTCGTCCCCTTCTCCTCCTGCCCTCAGTCTTTCCCACCATCAGGGTGTTTTCAAATGAGTCAGCTCTTCGCATCAGGTGGCCAAAGTATTGGGGTTTCAGCTTCAGCATGTCCTTCCAATGAACACCCAGGACTGATCTCCTTTAGGATGGACTGGTTGGATCTCATTGAAGTCCAAGGGACTCTCAAGAGTCTTCTCCAACACCACAGTTCAAAAGCATCAATTCTTCGGCGCTCAGCTTTCTTTATAGTCCAACTCTCACATCCATACATGACCACTGGAAACACCATAGGCTTGACTTGACGGACCTTTGTTGACAAAGTTATGTATCTGCTTAATATCTATGGCAGTATTGAATGTAAAAAGCATCTCTTTTGGAAAGATAGAGACAGCTAACTAATATACACTGAGCTATGAATATAATTGTCTTTAAAGGATTCTCAGAACTCCTTCGTGATCTATTACATTTTTTTCCATCTATTCCTTCATAGTATCAACTGAGAACAGTAACACTTCCCTTGACTATATGATAATATTAGTTACATGAACCATTTACCTTATAGATGTTCCAATTTTGTGTAACCAATAATGATTTTCTATACATCAGTAAGCATGTGTTGGTTGGCTTCCCTGCCCCAGATGGGGAGGCTGGATTAAGTTGACCTATGTAACAAGGGTCCTCTTGGCCAAAAACAGAGGCAGAATTGCCTCTCTGCTGGGGCTGTGGATATTTGGATCAAGGGGAGAAGAGGATTCAAACTGAATCCTGGAAAGGGGGCTGAAGGAAGCCAAGGAAGAATGCTCAAATATTTTTTACATTTACAAAGGCTTGGAGTTGGTGAGCCATGTGAGAGGAGCATCTGCAGCAGAGGACTGAAAGAAAGGAGAAGGCAGATGCCTACAGAACTGCCACTTGGCTAGATGAGATCCAAGCAAAGGCCAGTTATTTGAGGAGGATAGTTTCAAACTCAGTAAGCTTTCTGTGATTCCAAGTTTACATGCACCTCAGATATACACAGTATTCACAATTCATTGCTCATCCATATTAAAATATTACAGGGAATGTGAGTGGAGAATACCAGAAAAGGTAATTAAAGAAATGCTTCAGCTACTCTGGTGGACAATTTGAAAGCAGGAGGAAAAAGTATGCACTACTAATCACCATTTTCAGAAGTGTTTCACTTAGTCTGCCAATGGAAAGATCAGGACTTCAGAGGAAATACAGGATGCTGTTTGATAGGTCAAAGTAGAAATAGTTTCTTGAATATTACTTTTAAGCAGAGAAATATTTAACCTTGTATTGTCATACACATAAATTTGGCCTCGAGAAGCCAGCAACCTTGAAGATTGGAAGAAATCTTGACTAGTGCTATAGATTCTGTCATCACCTGCATGCGGATCTTAGCACCAAATCTTAAGGCAGAGTGCCCAGTAGGGAATTTCTGGGACATGTGTCCATTGGTGCTGCAGTGACATGTTTTATTATGTAACATCACGGGCAGGCACAAGCACAGAGAATGGAGTATTGCAGAGTCACAGTTCTGTGTTGCGAACATTCTCTTTATTCAGCCAATCAATCCGCAGAGAGATCCAAACATACAGATGGGGACTAGAATCACACTGGTTTGCCCAGCGAAGTGTTTTAAAGAAAAAAAAAAAACTTTAGGTTTTGGAATTGGATCACAGATGACAAGAAAAAGAAAACTGTAGGAAGAGACAAATAGAAATAATTATCTCGGTCTTTTAACAAAAGAATCATCTTTATGTGCAACTAATGTGTAAAGTAATTTGGAATATAGGTACAAATTCAGAATTGTAGATAGAAATTATTGTATGAGTTCAAGTAAAAAGAGAAATGCTATACTTCATTTTATTATACGACCAAGGGTCATTGTACATTTACAAGACACAAAGCAATTTTATACTCTACATGATATTTTTTTAAGACCTTGAATTTGGCCTGACTCTGTGTAACATATTCTACAGTTCTATCTTTGAATGGAACTAACTTCCTACATGGGATGTTTAACTTAACTGTGAGCAGATTTGTTATGTCTCGGGATCTTTTCCACTCAATTTTTCTTTGCTTCATGTGTCAAGGGTTCTGTGGACTCAGAAGCCTAAATTCAGTTCAACTGCATCAAGGGAAATCTTGCCACTGGTAACACAGTAAACGCAGGATACTTAGAAGGATTCTGGCTGAGAATGTTTCTCCCTCAAAGGACAGAGTCTGTGTCACTTTGATGGCAACTGTTTGTGAAAAAGAAACACTTTTATAACATTAACCTTTATTAAAAAACATGAAAGTGTGTAACTTCCCGCACATTATAGATTTATAGGACCTGGGAATATATAGTAATAAGCCAGCTAATCCCAAAATAGCCCTAATTTTGTGTCAAATAATGCTACACATTTCCTACCTGCCTTCTGCAGGTTTTTAAGATTTGTTTTTGAATTTTCTTGAAACTCAGAATGAAAAGAAACATGTCTTTATTTTTCAAACATATCCTTATTTTTGTTGCCCTGGAATATTAAAACTCCACAAGGAAAAGGTACCTGCCTATCATCTTAACCATGCATTTGAATATCACACCAATGAATATATCACACTCAAAGATTATGTATATAACATACATTATGTATTATATGTAATGTATTTTATCTGTTTTGTTGTTGTTTAGTCGCTAAGTCTTGTGCAACTCTTGTTGTGACTGTAGCCCCGCAGGCTCCTCTGCTCATGGGATTCTCCAGGCAAGAATACTGGAGTGGGTTGCCATGCTCTCCTTCAGGGGATCTTCCCAACCCAGAGATTGAACCCGCATCTCCTATGTCTCCTGCATTGCAGGCGGATTCTTTACCCACTGAGCAAGCCCTTGCACAAAATAGTTTCACACATATTATTCTGTCAAATCAGTATACCGGAATGGGATTTTTTACACTTATTTTGGATACCAAAACTTAAGTTAAATTGTTCATGGTCAATGAATAGTAAAGGTTGGAGCCAAATCACAGACACCTTTTCTGATTCCAAAAGGTAGGAATTCCAATTTGCAGTACAAACATACAAACAAAAACTTAATGCTAACCATAAACATACTATTTAAGATTCTTCTATGGAGTGGTGGACATTTTGGCCAAGTTGGAAAAAAATGACTATGCAGGGGATGAATGGAGAGAGTAGCATGGAAGCATATACACTACCATTTGTAAAATAGATAGCCAGCGCTGTATGACTGAGGAAACCCAAACGGGCTCTGTAACAACCTTGAGGGATGGGAAAAGGTAGGAGGTGGGAGGGAGGTTCAAGAGGGAGGGGACCTGTGGCTAATTCATACAGATGTATGGCAGAAACTAATGCAACATTATAAAGCAATTTTCTTTCAAGTAAAAATAAATAAATACATACATAAATTTTTATAAGCATTAGTGTTTAAAGTACACTAGTAAAAAAAAATAAATAAATAAAAAAAATAAAGTACACTAGTGTACAAAAAAGATCTTCATGACCCAGATAATCACAATGGTGTGATCACTCACCTAGAGCAAGACATGCTGGAAAGTGAAGTCAAGTGGGCCTTAGAAAGCATCGCTATGAACAAAGTGAGTGGAGGTGATGGAATTCCAGTTGAGCTATTTCAAATCCTGAAAGATGATGCTGTGAAAGTGCTGCACTCAATATGCCAGCAAATATGGAAGATTCAACAGTGGCCACAGGACTGGAAAAGGTTTTCATTCCAATCCCAAAGAAAGGCAATGCCAAAGAATGCTCAAACTACCGCACAATTGCACTCATCTCACACGCTAATAAAGTAATGTTCAAAAATCTCCAAGCCAGGCTTCAGCATAAGTGAATCGTGAACTTCCAGATGTTCAAGCTGGTTTTAGAAAAGGCAGAGGAACCAGAGATCAAATTGCCAACATCCGCTGGATCATGGAAAAAGCAAGAGAGTTCCAGAAAAACATCTATTTCTGCTTTATTGACTATGTCAAAGCCTTTGACTGTGTGGGTCACAATAAACTGTTGAAAATCCTGAAAGAATGGGAATACCAGACCAGCTGACCTGCCTCTTGAGAAACTTGTATGCAGGTCAGGAAGCAACAGTTGGAACTGGACATGGATCAACAGACTGGTTCCAAATAGCAAAATGAGTACATCAAGGCTTTATATTTTCACCCTGCTTATTTAACTTATATGCAGTGTACATCATGAGAAAAGCTGGGCTGGAAGAAGCACAAGCTGGGATCAAGACTGTAGGAGAAACATTAATAACCTCAGAGATGCAGATGACACCACCCTTATGGCAGAAAGTGAAGAGGAGCTAAAGAGCCTCCTGATGAAAGTGAAAGAGGAGAGTGAAAAAGTTGGCTTAAAGCTCAACATTCAGAAAACTAAGATCATGGCATCCGGTCCCATCACCTCATGGCAAATAGATGGGGGAAACAGTGGAAACAGTAGCTGACTTTATTTTTGGGGGCTCCAAAAATCACTGCAGATGGTGATTGCAGCCATGAAATTAAAAGATGCTTACTCCTTGGAAGAAAAGTTATGACCAACCTAGACAGTATACTGAAAAACAGAGACATTACTTTGTCAACAAAGGTCCCTCTAGTCAAGCCTATGGTTTTTCCAGTGGTCATGTATGGATGTGAGAGTTGGACTATAAAGAAAGCTGAGCACTGAAGAATTGATGCTCTTGAACTGTGGTGTTGGAGAAGACTCTTGAGAGTCCCTTGGACTGCAAGGAGATCCAACCAGTCCATTCTAAAGGAGATCAGTCCTGGGTGTTCATTGGAAGGACTGATGCTGAAGCTGAAACTCCAGTACTTTGGCCACCTGATGTGAAGAGCTGACTCATTTGGAAAGACCCTGATGGTGGGAAAGATTGAGGGCAGGAGGAGAAGGGGACGACAGAGGATGAGATGGTTGGATGGCATAACCAACTCAATGGACATGGGTTTGGGTGTACTCCGGGAGTTGGTGATGGACAGGGAGGCCTGGCGTGCTGCGGTTCACAGGGTTGCAAAGAGTCCAACACGACTGAATGACTGCATTGAACTGAAGTTTTTAAAGAATAAATCTTAACATTGTTTTCTCTGTAGAAAAGTAAAAGCTAAATAAATATAAAAATTAAAAAATGATTATGCAGAAATTTTAGTTGTTTATGAGAGAAATGAAGGATATTTTTTAAAGGTTGAATTTCTATAGTTAAAAAAGCTGAAATGAAAAATTATCTGATTGGGCTACATACAAGGCTGCTGCTGCTAAGTCACTTCAGTCATGTCCAACTCTGTGCGACCCCATAGACGGCAGCCTACCAGGCTCCCCCATCCCTGGGATTCTCCAGGCAAGAACACTGGAGTGGGTTGCCATTTCCTTCTCCAATTTATGAAAGTGAAAAGTGAAAGGGAAGTCGTTCAGTAGTGTCCAACCCTTAGCGACCCCATGGACTGCAGCCTACCAGGCTCCTCCATCCACGGGATTTTCCAGGCAAGAGTACTGGAGTGGGGTGCCATTGCCTTCTCTGACATACAAGGCATATTTCATCAATTTTTGAAAACCAGTAATATAGAAACTATCTTTTGAAACAAAGGGAAAAAAAAACATATTACATACAGGAGAACAAAAATAGGAATTATCATTGAACTGAATTATAAGCTAGAAGGCTATGGGATGACAACATTAATGCAATAAAATAAAAAAACTGCCAGCCTAGAAGTCTATATCCAGTGAAAATATCCCTATTAAGATAACATAAAGGCATTTTAACATAAACAAAAGAAGAGAGAATTTGTCACTTTTCTTCAACCTGAAGAAAATGATACCAAATGGAGATTTGAATTTACAGAACGAAGATTCTTCTTTACCTACAAATATGTGGTTAAATAGTAATTTTTCTTTCTATGGTTTCTTTAAGTTAAAATTGGTACATAAGAAATAATAATATTATATTGTAGTTTAAATTGTATGAAAACAATACTACAAAGGGCAAGAGTAGAGAAACGAGTATAGTATTTTTTAATCACATTGTCTCAAATATTGGTATAAAATTTTATGGTCAGTTGTGAAAAGGTGAAGGTTAAAAATTGTAATCTCTTGAATAGTCATCTAAAAATAAAGCAGTGAGGTATATAGCTAATAATCTAATAGAAAATAAAGTAGAATACTAAAAATTAATTGAAAATAGGAAAGAAGGAAGGCAAAAACAAAAAGCAAATGAGACCAATGGCCAAAAGGGAGACTACAAAATACTCTGTATCCTTTGTAATCAAGAGAGTACAGAGTAATGCCACAATAACATACCATTACATACCCACAAGAATGACTTACATTAGAAAAAAAGTTCCAGCACAACTGTTGAAAACATATGGAGCTATTGGAACTGTCATTCATTGCTGATGGAAGTATAAATTTTTACAATCACTTTGGAGAACTCTGCAGTTTCTTATAAAGTCAAATATATGCCTACTTTTTGACCATTTCTAAGTATTTACCCCAAATACATATCCATTAAAAGATATATTCAACAATATTCATAACAGATTTATTCACAGTAGCCAAAGTGGGAACAATTCTGATGTCTATGCATAGAGGAATGAATAAACATTTTTGGTTTATTAATTCAATAATAGCAATAAAACAAGAAACTCTTGTTACATGCAACAACATGGATGAATTGAGAGGATATTACGGTGAGCCCAAGAAGCCAGCCTTAAAAGTCTGTCTTCCAGGATTCCACTTAAATAGAATTCTATAGCAGGCAAAATTAATCTGTAGTGACAGAAAACATATCAGTAGTGGCCTAGGGCTGAGAAGGGAAGTGTACGGAACTGATGTGAAAGGGATGGGAGAGAATCTGATGATGTGATGGACATGTCCTACAACTTGATTTGAGTAGTTGCACAAATGCTTACATTTGTCATAATTCACACTACTCAGATAAAATGAGTACAGTGTGAGTTTTTTATGTCATAGTTTATTGATGTAAATTATACTTCAATAGAGTTGATTTTAGTTGAGTCATAATGTATAGTAGAATATATTCAATAATTAAGGTATATGTAAGCTATTATTCTATATTAATGTTACCCACTTATTATTTGAATCAGAAACTGCCAAATGTGAAGAATTCCATGTCTATCTGAGGTAGTCCCTTCAATTTCCTCTTGCCCCAGTACTCCTTCACCAAAATGCCAATTAATAAATATCTTTCAAACCTCCATTTTAGTTATAAATAAATCACAAATTTCCTCAAATGTTTCATATAGTGAGAATTACATATATGTGTGGAATGAAGAAACTGTAGTTACAAGTGCTCAACTTTCAGTGAACTAAGCATTTTTTTGACTGCTTCAATGCACAGAAGGATGAAAAGGAGATTAACTGAAATTTTACTACTCAAGAAAGTCTGATCAGCATGATAGTATATAATAAGTATTACAATTCTTCGGCAGCTGAGTTTGAAATAAGGCAGGTGTCAGGAATCAGTCAGCTATAAAGAGGCTTTTGCATTTGGTGTGAAAGTCAATTTTTTAAAAACACAGAGATCATTTGCCTTGCACGTGACCTAAAATTAAAGTTGGTCATTATTGGCAATGAAAAAATACCAAGAAACCTGTTTGTCTGTAAGTACTGCTTACTTCTGCCCCCAGGTTTTGATTACTTTTTATGAGCCATTCATTCCACTTCGTTCCTATTGTCTGTACAACAGGAAACATAGAAAGTAAAGAAGTAATTGAATTCATGTTTGACAACTGTAAAGTTTAATGGATCATTGAAATTTCTCCCTTCACTGCCAGACAAACAAGCTATTAGACTTGTGATCAAAGAAAAACTTAATAATTAGAATTTTATTTTGTACCCTTTCACAGGTACTAAATAATAGGTACCAAAGAACCAGAGGTCAGTTAACTAAAATGTGATTATTTGTTTCTCAATTAACTATTCAGCTGTCTGATTTCTGAAATAAGTAGCTGAATTTAATCTTGAAGGACATTTTTACTTTTAAAATCCTCTCACTACCTGAAATTGTGATGTAGAGTAGAAGAAAACTAATATCAAAAGTAACTGCTCCTTACTGAGCATTTCAAAATATTTTCTAACACACACATGTGATGAAAATTTACTTAGAGAATTTATTAAATTACTTAAATTATATTCATATACTTTATACAGATACACAACAATTTTTAACATTTGACATGTGATCCGTGTATTGAAATCATTTTTTATATTGAAGTAATGTTAAATAAATTGATACTGATTATATTTTAGGAAAAAGCATATAGTTTAGTTATAGTAATTTCCATTAATACCATTGAATTATGTAAGATTGTAAAAAGTATAGGCATGTCGCTTTTGCTTTTATTTCAGAACATATTTCTATACCAATGAGTAAATAATAATCATATATTTCTTTGTGGTAATCAGGAAAAATGTAGACTACTCTTTTATTTATGCTGATTTAATTGACATATTTACATATTTTCTGCCTTTTGATTGGCCCATACATCTGTTCTTAATGTTTCTGTGAAAATTATATGAAAACCACCAAGTCAAGGTTTTGATCAGTAGTTCAGAAGCAACCCAGATACAATATAAACACTAGAACATAATGCTTCCCATGGCTAGTGATGGGAAAAGGGCCATTTTTCATGGATCCTGAAGAGCCAGAGAAGCCAAAAATTAGAAATATGTCAGCCTCCAAGTTTAAGATTATCTTAAATAGCTAAATGCTTCCAAATGTGCCAGTTTCCCCAAAGCTACTTTGATTTTATTCTGTTCCTGTACTAGGAATTGAAGAAGGGAATGGCAGCCCACTCCAGTATTCTTGTTTGGAGAACCCCGTGGACAGAGGAGCCTGATAGGCTACAGTCCTTGGGGTTGCAAAGAGTCAGACACGGCTGAGCAGCTATCACTCTCACTTTCACATTAGGAATGAATGTTTCCAAGTGTAGATGAACAATTTCTTATCAAAATTCTCAATCATTATCAGAACTATGAGGTCAAAAATCCTCTTTAAAGATAACTCAGGGGTAGTGATGTTTTTGCATGTAAGAAATGTGAGAATATAAAGACAGATCTCATGAATCATTCACTGAACATATAATGAAGAGTGCTGGAAACTGAGAAAAGATACTTCCCCATATTTTGAATCTACACTGATTCAGATGGGGTGTGTGTGTGTGTGTGTGTGTGTGTGTGTGTGTGAGTCACTCAGTCATGTTCAACTGTTTGCAACCCCATGAATATTAAGACTCAACAAGGAAAAAGTACCTGCCTATCATCTTAATCATGCATTTGAACATCACACCAGTGAATATATCATACTCAAAGATTATGTATATAATATACATTATGTATTATACATAATGTATTTTATGTATTTTGTTGTTTTTTAGTCACTAAATCTTGTCCAAATCTTTTTGTGACCCCATGGACTATAGCCCACCAGGCTCCTCTGTCCATGGGATTCTCCAGACAAGAATACTGGAGTGGGTTGCCATTCCCTTCTCCAGGGGATTTCCCAACCCAGGGATCAAACCCTGCTCTTTCGCATTGCAGGCAGATTCTTTACCATCTGAGCCACCAAGGAAGCCTGATTCACATGGTAACAAATAAGTTTAAAAACCATTGAATAAGAGAATTAAGTGAGATATACATCATAAATTATAGATAGTACTGTTTAATGTAGAATCAGGAATAAGCATTTAACATTTGTCTTTCTCAATGGCTCAAGTGCTTGTCCCAAACAGACATCGAAGTGCTGACTTGTAGCCTCTTTGTTCCTTTGTCTTCACATCACTAATATGTGGCAACTCAACTAGTCAGGTACAATGAATTCAAATATCATTATTCTACGATCCTAAAATATGTAGTCTAAATATGTAATAATAAACCAGAAGTCATGTTCATGTCACTTTCAGTTATGAGATTCCTGGTCATTATCATTGTTTGATTTTGTTTTGTTTCAATATTGAGAACAAAACATAAAGAATGTAAGCACCAATTTGACAGCAAATTTAGTATGCAATAGAAATGATATCACTTTCTAGTCATCTTTCTTCCATTCCCCAACCCCAATAAATTAGATCAAGTAAAGAAAGACAAAAGGGAAAATGGATTTATTATTTTTCAGTTATGATTCTCTATCCTTTCCTATTTAATATAAATAGTATTAAATACCTGGACATTTAAAAAAATTACACAAAGAAGGATGTAGTTATATAAATTGGTTCCACCAATTTGGAGACCAGTTTGGTTCAATAACAATATCTCCAAAACATTACATTGAAAAAAACAAAGTTGCACGGAGATACACTTGATGCATGTGTGCTAAGTCACTTCAGTCATGTTCAAATCCTTGTGACCCTAGGAACCGTAGCCCACCAGGCATCTCTGTCTATGGGATTCTCCAGGCAAGAATACTGGAGTGGTTGCCATGCCCTCCTCTAGGGGATCTTCCAAACCCAGGGATCCAACCCATGTCTCTTATGTCTCCTGCATTGGCGGGCAGGTTCTTTACCACTAGCACCATCCAGGAAACCCAATACACTTGGTATGATACTGTTTTAATGGCTAGGGAAGAGAAAAGAGAATTGTAATGAGAGAAAGACAGAAATATTCAATTATGTTGACAATGTTTAACATTTTTATACCAGGTGGTAGATTGGGGATGTTTATTACAGTAAGCATTTTCTACCTTTTGGCATTTCTGAAATATTTCACAGTAAGAAACTTTAAAGAGAGCAAGGTTTTTTAGCTTGAAGCTAGAAAAGTGATTTAGCTATTATGTGATACATGAGAACTGTTTTATGCCTTCACAAATGGAGATTTAGTTAGGCTCACTTCCCCAATTTTATGAGTTCTTAAACATTACCATAGGTTGCAAAGAAAAGTTTCTGTGTCTCTTTCTGAACATCTTGAGAATGAAGCTGGCTTCTTATCTTTCTCAAAAAGTTTGGATGGCCCAAGCTAACATGACTACATCACCTCCCTATGTCCTGTAGCTTTTCAGTTCTTAACTGTAAGATGATAATAGTTCAAGGTGAGAAAAGAGAAGAGGGAAGAAGGAACATTTTTGAATACAAATACCAGAGATCAAAGCCCATAAGGAAGGTCAAACAATAAACATCATTGGAAATAGTCTCTTTTTTCACTTTTGTTTTTTATCATTAGAAATGCTTTCTAAGCAAACCAGCTATATCTTCAGTGTTTTCATTTAGTGTTTTAAATTGAAGTTTTTATTTGTATAGGAAGTCTCCTGGGAAAGGACCTTAACGATATCCCCAAATAATCAGCCAAATGATAGAGTCAATTGGAAAGATCTTGATCTTTTGTTTTTCCATTTCTGTGTCTAGTTGAGATTGTTGCAAACTGTCCGTATTCATTATCTCTTTTACTGAGACAAGATTTAACCTGATCCTCCACCTGGAAATGGGATTTCGATTAGATCTGTAACACTCTAGTATTTCTGAATAAAGGATGGTATTTGCAGGCTCTGTTCTCTAAGTATAGAAAGAACAAACATTTCTTCAATATTGTTTATCAGTTGTTAGTGTGTACATTTATGTTTTGGTGTAACATTCCTGAAATAGTGCCACTTCTGTTACCAGTTTAGGGATCAGTCTGCATGTTTATAGAGATGGGGTAAAATTTGGTTTCTTTCTTCCTAAATATTTGCTTCCTAGGGCTGCTCAGTCATGTCCAACTCTTTGCAACCCCATGGACACCAGACTCCTCCGTCCATGGGATTGTCTAGGCAAGAGTACTGGAGTGGGTTACCATTTCCTTCTCCAGGGAATCTTCCCAACCCAGGGATCGAACCCAGGTCTCCCACGTTTTAGACAGACACTTTACCATCTAAGCCACCAGGGAAGGGCTGCTAGAGGACCTGCCAGTTAGAGAAAGTAGGAATGTGATCCTAACTAAGACTTTACATTGATCCTTTCTATGGACACACTTCCCAGAAAATCACTTTTGCCAGTTTTGACCAGGAAACAATTCAAGCTCCATGATTACCAGGAGTTTTGTCTGTTTTTGTTCACTACTCTGGTCCTGGTACCTAGAATACTAACAGCATGCAGTTTGTGTTCAAACATATTTGTTGGCTAAGTGAATGGATTACAATCTGTTTTCATACATGAATTCTTCCAAAGATTCCAGAATATTTCCTTACTTCTGTAAATGTTAGAATTTTGGTAGATCTTTTGTAAAATATATATTTCCACTAGATATAAGCAAAAGTGCTTTTGACCTCTCAATATTAAATGCTTATAGAATGAATTTTTAACGTTAAGTGTTAGGTGATAAAATCAGTTTTCTAATATTAATGGAATTTGGAGCTTTTCATATAATTTTGGTAATTTCTGCTGCTGATGCTGTTAAGTCTCTTCAGTCATGTCCTACTCTGTGCAACTCCATAAACGACAGCCCACCAGGTTCCTCTGTCCACAGGATTCTCCAGGCAAGAATACTGGAGTGGGTTGCCATTTCCTTCTCCAATGTATGGATGCATGCTAAGTCACCCCTGTCGTGTCCAACTCTGTGCTACCCCATGGACAGCAGCCCACCAGGCTCCTCTCTCCACAGGATTCTCCAGGCAAGAATACTGGAGTGGGTTGCCATTTCTTCCTCCATTGGTAATTTCTACAGTAGAACAAACATTGTCATTTACATGTATATTGTTCATGCACACACAGATATATCTAGGGAACAAAATAGCATATACATCTAGAATAATATACTATCTATAAAATCTGGCTAACAGTATCTATGTTAGTTTACTCTAAAGTATGTGGTAAGGATCAAATGTAATTACATATTTTAAAACCGTTTGAAAAATGTAAAATATCAATCAAATGCTAGGCATGACAATATATGTTCTTTATACAATATCATGGGAAAAGAGTTGAAAATAATAACTATATTTCATAAGGCTCTTCATTTTAAAAATTAAGCAGATAAATTTAACCCTATTTGGGGGAATCATCAGAAGTTTAAAAATGTTGACCTATATCAACTATAATTACTGAAATAAGCTTAATTTTATTACCACACCCATTTTGAAGCTAATAAAAAACAGAGCTTTTTCACATTATTAAGCCAATTCCACAGATTGAGATAAATGTTCTCCACTAATGAGAAATGCCAGTTTTAAGAGAGTCTGTGTGTTCTGAAGCCAACATAATTCAAGGAGTATCATCTATTTTACTGAAAAATAATGATTTTCCCACAGGGCAGTGCCATCACAGAGAAATTAAATTTATGGTTAGCATATATCTCAATTGTGAATATTTTGCCTTGTTCATTAGGTTATATGTCATAATATTTGTTTCTATTTCTGGTTAAAAAACATGTACCAAATACTCCGTCTAGTCAAGGCTATGGTTTTTCCAGTAATCATGTATGGATGTGAGAGTTGGACTGTGAAGAAGGCTGAGCACCAAAGAATTGATGCTTTTGAACTGTGGTGTTGGAGAAGACTCTTGAGAGTCCCTTGGACTGCAAGGAGATCCAACCAGTCCATTCTGAAGGAGATCAGCCCTGGGATTTCTTTGGAGGGAATGATGCTAAAGCTGAAATTCCAGTACTTTGGCCACCTCATGTGAAGAGTTGACTCATTGGAAAAGACTCTGATGCTGGGAAGAATTGAGGGCAGGAGGAAAAGGGCATGACAGAGGATGAGATGGCTGGATGGCATCACCGACCTGATGGATGTGAGTTTGAATGAACTCCGGGAGTTGGTGATGGACAGGGAGGCCTGGTGTGCTGCAATTCATGGAGTCGCAAAGAGTTGGACACGACTGAGTGATTGAATTGAACTGAACTGAAAAAGACTAGAATTTAATCTAGCTTATGATAATTTTTTTTCAAAACACACACAAAAAATATATATGGAGAGTTATTTAAATAACACATTTTTTAAATCAGTATTTTATTATTTCAATATCAGATTCATAGCCCAAAAGTTGGATTTTGGTTTGCCATGCTTATCTCTATCAGATTATAGAAAATAGAATCATAATAAATATTAGCAAATTTCTATCTATTCATTTATTTCTTCAAAATAATCTATTTTGAAGAATACCTATCACCCTGCTAGCTAATGCTCAATTATTCATTAATGGAAGACTCTGTATAACCTGAATTTTTGAATTTTCATTTTAAGGCAATAAAATTTTATTGCATAATGACTCAGACTGTGAAACTCCACTAAATATTCTCATTAATGTATCCTCATATTTTGGATGTAATGAGAATAGTGAATCCTAAAATTATCCCAGGTACTCTAAGTATTTGTTGAGGATGTAGAACAGAATTAGGAGTTATAAATTTCTGCAAGCACAAAGACAAGAGAAATTTGCTTTAGAAAATTTGATTTCTAGTCTTGATTCAACCAGAAACAAGAGTACATTAGGAAGACAAAGAGAGTTTTTCTGTGTCTGGTGATTTAACTGCACTTTTAAGGTTTCAGAACCATATGGAATATTTCTCTTTAAATTAATATAATGAGCAAGTGTATGAAAATCTCTCTACATGCTTTGTTTTTTTCTCCTCTATAGCACAGACTTTCACAGCAGTTGAGTTCTTGGAATTGTAAGAAGTATATAGTTCTCTCAAAAATATTTTTTTAAAAAGATAGTGTATGCAAAAATGGTTCTACTAAACCCATTAAAAATAACATCACCTTTTTCTCAGAAAACACAAATAAAACTGGCTGAGACTACAATTACTGGATGTAAAAGTTCTGATCTTGGAGGATTTGAAGACAAATATTTTCCCAGACCATTGGGAATAAGCATATCCAAAAATTTCCTTTCCAGGGAAAAAGAATGAAAAAGCTACATTCTACAAACCTAAGTGTATAATGTGTTGACTAAAGAACTAATGTGTATCGCAGACAATAATCTTGAAATAGTTTAAAAAATTATTTAGAAAACTTCACTTCCATAAGTTAAATTTATTTGTATTTTTTATTTGTTTATTAAACACTGAAAGACTTCACATTAACATTACCACAAATATTTAGCCAAGAATACCAGCTGCTGATTATAGGCTTATGACAGAAAATTTGGCATATTTCCAATCAGATGCCTCTACTGTATCCAAAACAAAGCATTAAAAAACACAGTGTTTCTCTGACGAAGAATGTTAAATCCACAAATGAGCATATTTGAGAAAATCAATCTACACATGGATGCTAAACCAATAGACCAGGATGTTTACATAAAGCTGAAAAGCAAGGACATCACTGCATGATGTGTCTCCCTTAAAGACCAGTAATACTGACTGTAGCTGCATACACACAAACTCACATATACTCACACACAGAAAAATAATAGCTAACATGTTTGAATGCTTACTCTGTCAAGGCTGAGCAGTTTACACAGACTAGCTCATTTAATCTTCACAACCCGGAAACTATTCTTCTAACGATTTTAGAAATTAAAAAAAAAAAGCGGGGGGGGGACACTGGATGTCACACATGTCCAAGGTCTCAAAGGCATTTTGACTTCTGAGCCCATACTGTGTTATGCGGTTCTGTGTCACATACATTCACTTTCTGATGCAGAGAATACAGATACCAACCAGACGATCTTACCATAGATTAGGCATACACAGGTCAGGAAGCAACAGTCAGAACTGGACATGGAACAATAGACTGGTTCCAAATAGGAAAAGGAGTGCGTCAAGGCTGTATACTGTCACCCTGCTTATTTAACTTCTAGGCAGAGTACATCATGAGAAATGCTGGACTGGAGGAAACACAAGCTGGAATCAAGATTGCCGGGAGAAATATCAATGACCTCAGATATGCAGATGACACCACCCTTATGGCAGAAAGTGAAGAGGAACAAAAAAGCCTCTTGATGAAAGTGAAAGAAGAGAGTGAAAAAGTTGGCTTTAAAGCTCAACATTCAGAAAACGAAGATCATAGCATCCGGTCCCATCACTTCATGGGAAATAGATGGGGAAACAGTGGAAACAGTGTCAGACTTTATTTTTTTGGGCTCCCAAATCACCGCAGATGGTGACTGGAGCCATGAAATTAAAAGACGCTTACCTCTTGGAAGAAAAGTTATGACCAACCTAGATAGTATATTCAAAAGCAGGGACATTACTTTGCCGACTAAGGTCCGTCTAGTCAAGGCTATGGTTTTTCCTGTGGTCATGTATGGATGTGAGAGTTGGACTGAGAAGAAGGCTGAGAGCCGAAGAATTGCTGCTTTTGAACTGTGGTGTTGGAGAAGACTCTTGAGAGTCCCTTGGACTGCAAGGAGATCCAACCAGTCTATTCTGAAGGAGATCAACCCTGGGATTTCTTTGGAAGGAATGATGCTAAAGCTGAAACTCTAGTACTTTGGCCACCTCATGCGAAGAGTTGACTCATTGGAAAAGACTCTGATGCTGGGACGGATTGGGGGCAGGAGGAGAAGGGGACGACAGAGGATGAGATGGCTGGATGGCATCACGGACTCGATGGACGTGAGTCTGAGTGAACTCCAGGAGTTGGTGATGGACAGGGAGGCCTGGCGTGCTGCAATTCATGGGGTCGCAAAGAGTAGGACACGACTGAGCAACTGAACTGAACTGAACTCAGGAAGTGGGCCCTCCAGCATGATGTCACTCTGGATTGAGTATGCTTGATCACACCAAGTCTTTTGTCTTTTGTTTAATCATCACTGTTCTAGAGTTAGCATTTATCTTATGGCTACCTTTAACCGCAATAATCAAAAACCCTTCACTTCAAAGTTGACTCGTGCAAGAGAATGCCTAAGCAGGAAGAGAAAGATTGCACATAGGACTGTTCTGCATCCCTGAGGTTGCTTTTGCTTTAAGGTTTCTACCTGTTAGATGCCACTTCCTTCACTGTGGCTTCAGGTTTTTACACTATTTTTCACATTATGGTCCAAGTGTGCACGGTAGACTCATAACAAGTGTACTAGTAGCCATTGCTTATGGAGCACTATTCAAATTATCTGCATTTATACTGACCATTTGTCATACACTGACTCACTTAATCCCAAATAAGAGTCATTATTTTCACTTTTCCAGATAAGAAAAAAGAGATCCATGAAGACTGATGAACTTGTCCAAGGTTACTGAGCTAAGAAGTGGTAGAAGTAGGTACAAATTCAGCTTTAATTCAATGTCTGCATCCTTAATTTTTACACCTGAACTTCCTCTTCCCAAACATCCCAAAGATTTACACCCTAAAAGAAATTTACTCAAAATTATGTTTTAAAATGTTCTATGTGCCAAATGCAGTACTAGGATTTTAGGTGCTAAGAATATATCAATATCACTCTTTTTAAATTTAGTGTATACCAGGGATGAAAAACATAAAACAAGTAGTTAAAATTGTCAAAGAATTTGCTAGGGTTAGAGCGGGTAGGGGAACAGACAGGAAAACTATTCCAGAGAATAAAGAGTTGACAGATGATGCAATCAGCCAGGTAAATAGGGAGCTGGGAGGGGTAAGGGAGAAGTAGCTCAGGTAGGCCATAAGTACAAAGGGCCTCAGAGAACACGGTATTTGGGGATTTTTTAAACTCATTTACTTTTGGCTACACTGGATCTTCGCTGCTTTGCATGGGCTTTCTCTAGTTGTGGGGAGGTGGGCTACTCTGTTGCGGTACGTGGGACTCATTGTGGTGGCTTTCCTTGCTGCAGAGCACCAGCTCTAGCAGTAGTTGCAGCTCCCAAGCTCTAGAGCTCAGGCTCAGCAGTCGTGGTTCAGGGGCTCAGTTGCTCCACGGCATGTAGGATCTTCCTGGATCAGGGATCGAACCCAGGTGTCCTGCATTGACAGGCAGATTCTTACCAACAGTACCACCAGGGAAGTGGGAGAAAATGGTATTTTCAAGGAGCTTTTTTTTTTTTTTAGCATTTTCCACCATTTATTCATGTTTTCAAAAACAGTTCAACTTTCCTTACAAAAAAAAGATAAAATAGTACATACTACACACACATACTACCTTTTTCCTCCTATGGCTTTAGCCCACTCCCATCGCATCAAAAGAGAACAACAACAACAACAAAAAAAATAGCAATAATGCCAGAATATATTACAAACCAGAAGGAGATATCATCTGCTTTGTATCCAAAGGTTTCTTCTCCATTTCTCATGCTAGGTGAGTAGCCATCATTGAACATGCTGTGTGCCAAATTAAAACATAACTTTAACATATGTTAGATCTCATTAGAGACAGTAACCATTGTAGAAGCTGGCATTTTTCCAGCAACATTTTTCTTTAAGTAACAGGTATGTCCAGTGCCGGATCATAGAGTGAGAGGAGATAGCACAGTGAGTGAAATCTAACACTGAGCAGAGGCCAGATCATGTGAGACCTTGTAAATCAGGATAAAAATGTTCTTCCTAAAAAATTAAGTGGATCTGGTCACCATATGGCAATGTCCTGATGTGATGCACCTAGGTTATTTTTGTGATATTCCTGCCAAAAATGTACAGCCTGAATCTAGTGAGGAAATGTCAGACAAAGCCAAGTTGGGGGATATCCTTGAAAATAAATGACCTACATTCTATAAAGCGACCAAGATCATAAGACTCAAAGATTAAGGAACTGTAATAGATTAAAAAAGATTAAATACATAAATTAAAGATTAAAGACAAAAGGAAATTGTGACTCTGGATTGGATCCTAGATCAGGTACAGTGGTTATATACAAGAGTATCCTTATTTTTAAGAAAACAGCATGAAAGCATTTGGGTTTCTCAGGTAGCGCTAGTAGTAAAAAATCCACCTATGATGCAGGAGACATGAGTTGGATCCATGGGATGGGAAGATCTCTTGGAGTAGGAAATGGCAACCCATTCCAGGATTTTTGCCCGGAGAATTCTATGGACAGAGGAGCCTGGTGAGCTGCAGTCCACAGGGTCATGAAGAGTTGGACATGACTGAGTGACTGGGCATGAAAGCATTTAAGGACAGTGTTACTATGTTTTTAATTTATTCTCAAAAACTCAGAAAAATTACACATATACATATATACATAGAAAGCAAATAAGATAAAGTATAATTGGGGGAATCTGAGTCAAAGTTAGAATTCTTTGCACTGTCTGATTTTTTCTGTAAGTCTATAATTATTTCAAGCTATACTTTGAAAAAAACTAAAGAATTCTTTGAAAGCTGCTTGGAAGCTCAAATAATCAAAAAGATTATTGAGAAACAGCAACAGGAAAACAAATACTAATGATACACATACATTCATAGTGGCATATGGTGATAAGATCAGACATCTTCGTTCATTTTCCTCCATGTCTAGGTGAATATTTTTAACTCTGCTTTTCTAGAGCATCTTCATATACATATATACTCTTAAATCTAGATGGGAAGAGAAATTAATGCCTAGATTATATTTTTCTTTCTAAGATCTACTATCTCAGTTCTAGCTTTCCCTCTGTGGATTTTTTCCCTCTAAGTACTCCACACACAAAATTTCCTATCCACAGAAATGAGTTGTCCTTGATAGTTTTCTCAGGAAAAACAAATCAGAATGTAGTCTACCCCAGCATCTACAAAAGACATACAACAAACTCACATTTTACATTGGGGCTAAAATTGAATACATTATGTTAAAACTATTTTAGAACAACCTTTAACTATTCCATTAAGTAGGGGGTCATTGATTTGTATAGTCATTTTTATGCACGGTAAAATTTGACAGCCACTGAGCAGAACAAAAGGAACAAAATAAAAATTTACATGCAAATATCTGAGCATTCAAATGATTCTGCTTTTAAGATTACCAAATCCTCAGCAGTTTGGGGTGAGGAGGAAGGTGTGAGATGAATCTTAAGTGATTCTTCTTGCTGCAAAGTTTATGCCATTTGGTTTAATGTTAAGTCTCTAAAAACAGATATATGTAAATAGATTTATTTGTTGTCAGGATTAAAAAAGAGTAGAGCAAATAAATTTTACTTGTAGCCATGATGAAGGAATTGGTATCACAGTAGGCCTCCTGTCATCAGCAACTATAAAACTGGAAAAAATATATGAAATCACTTCCTTTAGATGTTGAACAAAAGGCAGCACAAGACTGATTCCTGAAAGAACAGCAAAATTTTTTTTCAAAAATGAAATGAACCCTGCAAGTTTACTGGTTTTCTGCCTGGCATCACTTTCTAGACTGTGGCCAGGGCATCTGAAAGCACCCTTTCAAGCACTCCTTGAGCTAAGGAGACAGAAATCAAAATTCACAGTCAGTGAGGTGAGAATCCCTTGAACTGCAAGGAGATCCAACCAGTCCATCCTAAAGGAGATCAGTCTGTGTTCACTGGAGGGACTGAGGTTGAAGCTGAAACTCCAGTACTTTGACCACCTGATGCAGAGAGCTGACTCATTTGAAAAGACCCTGATGGTGGGAAAGATTGAGGGCAGGAGGAGAAGGGAACTACAGAGGATGAGATGGTTGGATGGCATCACCGACACAATGGACATGAGTTTGGGTGGACTCCAGGAGTTGCTGATGGACAGGGAGGCCTGGCGTGCTGCGGTTCATGGGGTCACAAAGAGTAGGACACGACTGAGCGACTGAACTGAACTGAGGTGGCTGGAATGTGTACAACAGTTATTGCGAGATGTGAGCTATGCAAAGAAGGAGTTCCAGAAATATGCATGGGGCCCCTGGAATCTTTGACTGCATAGTAAGCAGTGTATCTGCAGGTTGAAACTCCCTGAGGTGGGACAAAGAAAAAATACCAAAGGGCAGAGGATTGATTTAGAACTAGACAGAGCAGGTAGATATTTGTGTTCTTGCCTGCCAAGATGAAAGCACTTTATGAACAATGCAGGTTATGTAGAAACTCCAAAAAGGCTAATCTAGTCCTAGAAATATGTTATTCTTGACCTATTTAACAACAAACTTGAAAGAATCAAATTCTACTGCAAGTAAATTAACTGCATATAGGAACAAAACTCAACATTCCATTAAGGAAAATAATAAAATCCAGTCAACAGTAAAACATCTATAATGTCCAGTGTATAATAAAAAATAACTAGACATTCAAAGAAGTTAGAAAATATAGCCCATAAACATTATGAGAAATTATTCAATAAAAACAGACCCAGAAATTACACAGATGATGAAATTAGTAGACCATGCCTTTACAAGCTCTATTATAAAGATACTGAAGAATTTAAAGGAGGGAAAAAAAGGCTTAAAAAGGAAAATATGAAATAATAAGGAAATGAAAACTATAGAAAAAAAAGGAATACTAGGGATAAAAATACAATATCAACAACTAAAAACTCAGTGAATGGGCCTAACCTCAGACTAAATACTGCAGAAGAGGCTAGCAGTAAAGATGAAGATGGAGCAGTGGAAATTATCAAAACTGAAACATGGAAAAAGGCAGCTGAAAAATAGTAATGGCGTTTCCATAACTTATGGTGTAATTTCAAGAATATTCAAGAAACTCAACAAATTTCAAGCAAAATAAATACAAAGAAGACCATACCAGGGAATAGCAAGATCCAATCAGGTCAAAGAACTACTGTAAGTGATGTGTGTGTCCTCAGTCACTCAGTTCAGTATAGTTCATTGTTCAGTCATGTTCGACTCTTTGCGATCCCATAGACTGCAGCACGCCAGGCTTCCCTGTCCATCACCAACTTCTGGAGCTTACTCAAACTCATGTCCATCGAGTGAACGCCATCCAACCATTTCATCCTCTGTCGTCCCCTTCTCCTCCTGTCTTCAATCTTTCCCAGCATCAGGGTATTTTCCAATGAGTCAGTTCTTAGCATCAGGTGGCCAAAGTATTGGAGCTTCAGCATCCATCCTTCTAATGAATATACAGGGTTGATTTCCCCTTAGGATTGACTGCTTTGATCTCTCAAGAGTCCTCTCTAATACCACAGTTCAAAAGCATCAATTCTTTGACACTCAGTCACTCGGTCTGTCCTATTGTTTGTGGCCCCATGGACTATAGCCTGCCAGACTCCTCTGCCCATGAAATCTTCCAGGCAAGAATACTGGAGTAGGGTGCATTTTCATAGGGGTAACAGCTAACACTTACACATCAGGGGTAAGTGATATACATAAGGAATTTATTTTGAGGATTCGATCTTATTCAATTATGGGATCTGGTTAGCAGTCAATAAGACTGTTGCATCTGTGCTGATATTGCACCTGAAGTCTACAAGGATATATAGATGTGAAGTGGAAGAAAGCAAAGATGAACCTTAAAGAAACCTGTGGCAGAAAACTGAAATCTATGAGGAAAAACTAGAACCCACTAGAACAAATACGAATGCGTGTTTGTCTCATCCTCTTCAATTTTGATAATGTAAGTGATCTGCACACTAAGTTGGCAACTTTCTTAATGAAAATGTGCATGATGAGGACTGTGGTTCACAGGATCTGAAAAAGGAGCTCTGGTTAGAATTGTAAGCCCTGCTGTTGCCCCTCAACACCAGTAAGGTGGGCCAGCAGATCAGTAACTGCACACACAAGCTGCAACATGCCTTGCTCTATGTCAACCTTCCGTGTGTGGAAACTGGCTATTCTCTTTTCTGCCTTCCTAATCTCATGCCTGAATGGTCTAGCAGTTTTCCCTACTTTCTTCAATTTGAGTCTGAATTTGGTAATAAGGAGTTCATGATCTGAGCTACAGTCAGCTTCTGGTCTTGTTTTTGTTGACTGTATAGAGCTTCTCCATCTTTGGCTGCAGAGAATATAATCAATCTGATTTCAGTGTTGACCATCTGGTGATGTCCATGTGTAGAGTCTTCTCTTGTGTTGTTCGAAGAGGGTGTTTGCTATGACCAGTGCGTTTTCTTGGCAAAACTCTATTAGCCTTTGCCCTGCTTCATTCTGTACTCCAAGGCCAAATTTGCCTGTTACTCCAGGTGTTTCTTGACTTCCTACTTTTGCATTCCAGTCCCCTATAATGAAAAGGACATCTTTTCTGGGTGTTAGTTCTAAAAGGTCTTGTAGGTCTTCATAAAACCGTTCAACTTCAGCTTCTTCAGCATTACTGGTTGGGGCATAGACTTGGATAACTGTGATATTGAATGGTTTGCCTTGGAGATGAACAGAGATCATTCTGTCGTTTTTTAGATTGCATCCAAGTACTGCATTTGCCAACTCAATATGCCAACAAATTTGGAAAACTCAGCAGTGGCCACAGGACTGGAAAAGGTCAGTTTTCATTCCAATCCCAAAGAAAGGCAACACCAAAGAATGCTCAAACTACTGCACAATTGCACTCATCTCACATGCTAGTAAAGTAATGCTCAAAATTCTCCAAGCCAGGCTTCAGCAATACGTGAACCGTGAACTCCCTGATGTTCAAGCTGGTTTTAGAAAAGGCAGAGGAACCAGAGATCAAATTGCCAACATCCGCTGGATCATGGAAAAAGCAAGAGCGTTCCAGAAAAACATCTATTTCTGCTTTATTGACTATGCTAAAGCCTTTGACTGTGTGGATCACAATAAACTGGAAAATTCTGAGAGAGATGGGAATACCAGACCACCTAACCTGCCTCTTGAGAAATCTGTATGCAGGTCAGGAAGCAACAGTTAGAACTGGACATGGAACAACAGACTTGTTCCAAATAGGAAAAGGTGTACGCCAAGGCTGTATGTTGTCACCCTGCTTATTCAACTTATATGCAGAGTACATCATGAGAAACGCTGGGCTGGAAGAAGCACAAGCTGGAATCAAGATTGCCGGGAGAAATATCAATAACCTCAGATATGCAGATGACACCACCCTTATGGCAGAAACTGAAGAGGAGCTAAAAAGCCTCTTGATGAAAGTGAAAGAGGAGAGTGAAAAAGTTGGCTTAAAGCTCAACATTCAGAAAACGAAGATCATGGCATCCGGTCCCATCACTTCATGGGAAATAGATGGGGAGACAGTAGAAACAGTGTCAGACTTTATTTTTTTGGGCTCCAAAATCACTGCAGATGGTGACTGCAGCCATGAAATTAAAAGACGCTTACTCCTTGGAAGAAAACTTATGACCAACCTAGATAGAATATTCAAAAGCAGGGATATTACTTTGCTGACTAAGGTCCATCTAGTCAAGGCTATGGTTTTTCCTGTGGCCATGTATGGATGTGAGAGTTGAACTGTGAAGAAGACTGAGCACCGAAGAATTGTTGCTTTTGAACTGTGGTATTGGAGAAGACTCATGAGAGTCCCTTGGACTGCAAGGAGATCCAACTAGTCCATTCTAAAGGCAATCAACCCCGGGATTTCTTTGGAAGGAATGATGCTGAAGCTGAAACTTTAGCCACCTCACGCGAAGAGTTGACTCATTGGAAAAGACTCTGATGCTGGGAGGGATTGGGGGCAGTAGGAGAAAGGGACGACTGAGGATGAGATGGCTGGATGGCATCACGGACTCAATGGACGTGAGTCTGAGTGAACTCCGGGAGATGGTGATGAACAGGGAGGCCTGGTGTGCTGCGATTCATGGGGTCGCAAAGAGTCGGACACAACTGAGCGACTGAACTGAACTGAACTGAATCTCATGCCTATTTCTGTTGTGGCCAATGATACAGGCAGTGTAACTCTGAGAAAAAGTTCAAATCTAGATAAACTGACACAAACCAAAGCTACCACATTCCATCCCTTCACAACTTGGCTGCCATATATATCTCTTTTAACCATACTTAATTTCCAAATAAAGATAATAGTAAAAACATTTTTCTCCATACATGATAAAAGTATTTGATCTACAAATAAAATAATGCTAACTCTCTCCGGAAAAGAAGATACAAATCCCTTTACTCAATTTTGGTTAATGTTCATTTCTCTTTGATATTTCTGTCGATGTTCAGTCGCCCAGATGTGTCTGACTCTTTATAACCCCATGAACTGCAGCACACCAGGCCTCCCTGCCCCTCATAATCTCCCAGAGTTTGCCCAAGTTCGTGTCCATTGCATCCGTGATGCTCTTTGATATTCTCTGACTTATATCCTGAGATACAAGCTTAGCTGCTATTAATATATCTTATATGTTAGGGGGGAAGGGGAGAAAAAATATAGCTGGTGAATGAAAATACAAATTATTCATATAAAAGTAAGAAAGAAATGCTCAACTATTACAGTCTTAATTTCTGCTACTGGTCATATGTTTTCACATAGTATTTGTAAGCTTCATTTTGCCATCCATATCATCTTTGTCTTCAGCAAGCATCTTTCCTGGTCATAATTATTTTCCTAGTGGGATAAACCAATCCTTCACTCCTGAAGGATATAAACCATTAGCAGTTTAGCTATAGTTTTTCAATGCCTTTTACCACAGGGCATGGAAGTACAAAGATGTGTCCTGAGAGATTTCATGAATTGCGGACATACTCCTCCTTACCATCCTAAATGCAGTGGAAACTTCATTATCCTCTTGATAGAATCAATCACTTCAGCCAGATTAAAATCCCTCTTCTCAACTCACTTATTCACTACTATGAATATTTCTAGGTGGTCAAATGACAGTGTCAGATTCCCATTTAATGGAACCATTTCTGTGTCTCCCAGTAGAATCATTCCTTTCTTGAAAACTAAGGCCTTTAAACGAGAAGAACCAAAGTTTATGGAGATGAAAAGATATGCTTTTTTTGGTGACTCAGCTCAGCTGGTAAAGAATCTGCCTGCAACATAGGAGACCCCAGTTCAATTCCTGGGTCAGGAAGATCCCCTGGAGAAGGGAACGGCTACTCACTCAAGTATTCTGGTCTGGAGAATTCCATGGACTATCTCCATAGGGTCACAAAGAGTTGGACAGGACAGAATGACTTTCAGTTTTCACTTTCATTAGCAATCAGTAGTGACATGAGCCATTCCATTTCTCTTCTGATTCCCAGGCCTATGAGTCCTTGTTATGAGAGAAAAAGCACCAAACTGGTCCAGACTGTATACCCTTTCCAGGATAACATTACTCCAGCCCTTCAAGGTGTTGTCTTCCATCTGGCATCATAACCCAGTCTTCAAAAGATCATTCTATCAAGTTAACTGCTTCTGGGTGATGGAGAAGATAATATCAGTGAATTTCATGCACACAGACCTCTGACTGACCTTTCTTAGCTGTAGAGTCATTTCCTCGGTCAGAAGCTATGTTGTGTAGAATATCATGGTAAAGAATAAGGCATCCCATTAGTCCACAGACAGTGATTTCGGCAGAAGCACTGTAGACAGGAAAGGCAAATGCATATTCATACTAAGCTTCTATTCCAGTGAGAATAAAGTATCCACCTTTTAGGATGGAAATAATATAATCTTCTTACTACCCTGTAGCTGGACTGATCTTCCCAGAAATGGTGTCATATTGAGACTCAGTGTTAATCTCTGACCACTGATTGGGCACTCAGCAGTAATTGTCGTCAAATCCGATTTGATGCGGAAAGTGTACATTGCTTAGCCTATACAAAACCTCTTTCCCTGCTCCCCAAAGCCCCTTTGTTTCTAAGCCCACTGGACAAAGACAAGGATAGCTGAAAAATAGGTTCATTTATACCCACAGAGTGGATCATCATGTCCTCTGCTGCTCAAGCGGCTCTTGTGGGAGGAGCTCATGAGAAGACGTAACTACCAGTTGACAGGCTGTGAGCTGGACCCAAACAGTCTGCGTCTCCCCACCCTTTCTGAGTCCTTGGAATGTGCATTCTACTTGCCTTCCCTGCTGTAGAAGGTGTCCCAGTGACTTAGCCTTTAGAAAGTAATGTGTCATTGAGCCCATCTGAACTGTTTATGTTTCTGAACCTGGTTAAGGCCTCTATGTAAACTTTTAAGGTTATGGCAGGTGGATGTGGAGAGAAATGTCCTAAGTAGGTTCCCTTACTTATTAAAACTACCACCTCCCAACCTGAAGTCTTCTTTCTTTGGTCTCTCTTCACTCCCTGTCGGGGGCCAGTTTACAAATCAACAACTCTTTGGCGAGCATTGATGTAGGACTGAACTATCCTGATGATGATCTGTGCCTAGATCTATCCACCTACTTCTTCCCAGATCTCACTATCATCAATTTTCTAATTACCTTCCCTTTCATTGATGGTCATCCAACTAAGCCATTAGCCACAGTCCATGTATCAATATATATCTGGCCATCTCTTTCACACAAAACTTTCCCCAAATATTAGGAAATAGACAAGAATATGTTTTTTGTTCAGCATATTCAAGATCCTACTAAAAGTTTCAGTCAGTTCTAGAAGATGAACAAAAAAGAAAAAGTAGAAAAGAAGTATTTTGATTTCTAATAAATATTAGAAAAGAAGAAGTTTCTTTATTCACAGGTAACATGGTGACTGCAGCCATGAAATTAAAAGACGCTTACTCCTTGGAAGAAAAGTTATGACCAATCTAGATAGCATATTGAAAAGCAGAGACATTACTTTGCCAACAAAGGTCTGTCTAGTCAAGGCTATGGTTTTTCCAGTAGTCATGTATGGATGTGAGAGTTGGACTGTGAAGAAAGCTGAGCACAGAAGAATTGCTGCTTTTGAACTGTGGTGTTGGAGAAGACTCCTGAGAGTCCCTTGGACTGCAAGGAGATCCAACCAGTCCATTCTGAAGGAGATCAGCCCTGGGGTTTCTTTGGAAGGAATGATGCTAAAGCTGAAATTCCAGTACTTTGGCCACCTCATGGGAAGAGTTGACTCATTGGAAAAGACTCTGATGCTGGGAGGGATTGTGGGCAGGAGGAGAAGGGGACGACAGAGGATGAGATGGTTGGATGGCATCACTGACTCGATGGACGTGAGTCTGAGTGAACTCCGGGAGTTGGTGATGGACAGGGAGGCCTGGCGTGCTGCGATTCATGGGGTCACAAAGAGTCAGACATGACTGAGCGACTAAACTGAACTGAACTGAACATGATCATGTGGGTAGAAAACTCTAAATAATCAAAAAATCACTACAGATGCTCACAAGTGATTGAAGCAATGTTTCAGATACAAGGTCAATATAAAAATACCACTTTTATTTCTATATGCCAGCAAAAAACAAATGGAAAATAAAATAAAAATATACTATTTATAATAGTAGCAAATAATGTAAAATAGTTAAGAATAATACATTCAAGATCTGTTACACTGAAACTAAAGCACATTGCTGGGAAAAATTAAAGAAGACCTAAATAAATAGAAATATATAACATGTTCATGAATACAAAGGCTTGATTTTTTTAAGATGTGAATTCTGTCTAAATATATCTATAAATTCAAAGCATTCCCAAACTAAATCTCAGTAGGTTTTTTTTTTTAATAGAAGTTGACAATATGATTCTAAAATTTATGTGGAAATAAAAACTACTCAGAATACTCAAAACAATCTTGAAATAAAATAATGCTTTGAAGTATTTATACTATTTG
This sequence comes from Budorcas taxicolor, assembly GCF_023091745.1. NCBI lineage: Eukaryota > Metazoa > Chordata > Mammalia > Artiodactyla > Bovidae > Budorcas > Budorcas taxicolor. Next base: position 65,102,012 of record NC_068918.1, read on the forward strand.
ATTTCAAAACTCACTGTAATCAAGATGGTGTGATATTGCATAGAGACTTACAGTAGATTCAAGTAAATATTAAATCCAGAAACATGTCCATATTTACATAGTCACTTGATTATTATTTTCAATCAAAGTAGCAACATTATTTAATAGGGTAAAGAAAGTTGTTTTTTTTTTAACAATGGTCCTACAAAAGATAACAACTTCTAAGAAATCAAAAATGCACCTGTAATTATACCCCACATCATCCATTAAAATTAATTCAAGACGTATTGTAGTCCTAAATGTAAAGGATAAAATTCTAAAACTTCTTGAAGAAAGCAGAGGATTATTTTTGCAATCCTTGAAGAGACTAAAATTTCTTAGAGCATAAAATGTTTTAATCATAAGAGGAAATTTTGATAAAGTGGACTTTGGTGGAGGTAACTTAATCATAAAGTCGTGTCCGACTCTTGCGACTCCATGGACTATAGCCTGCCAGGCTCCTCTGTTCATGGGGCTCTCCAAGCAAGAGTACTGGAGTGGGTTGCCATTGCCTTCTCCAGGGGATCTTCCCAACCCAGGAATCAAACCCTGGTCTCCTGCATTGCTGGCCAATTCTTTAACAACTGAGCTACGAGGGAAGCCATAAAGTGGACTTAATCAAAATTTAAAATTTCTTCTTATCCACGCTAACATTATGAAAATAAGTATGAAAGCCGCAGGTTGGGAAAAATATTTGCACCACAATGGACTTTGATTTAAAACCTAAAAACATACCTGCAACTCAAAAATAATAGGACAAACAATCCAATAAAAGTAAGTAAATGACTTGAATGGATACTTTGTAAAGAAAGATATGCACAAAATTTATAGGCACATTAAAAGTGATCAGTCCTATTAATCATCAGTGAAGTGTAAATTAAAATGACAACGAGATAGGACTAAATCCACTAAAATGGCGAAATTAAAAAGAATAATGACACCAAATGTTGGAGAAGATATGAAGCAACAAAAATTGTCATACATTGCCAAAAAGGACTTGTATATTGGTATATAACCACTTTGCAAATTTGTCTACCAGTTTCTTATATATCCTTCCCTATGATCAACAATCCTACACTTAGGCATTTATCCAAGAGAAATATTTTTCTCATGCACATAAAATGACTCCTATGAAAATGTTCCAAGCAAATTTATTCATAAATAAATAAAAATTATAAACAACTCAAATATCCAAGTACATGAGAATGGATAAAGGAACTATGGTATAATCAATCATATGATATATTGATGCAACTCATCAGTAATAAGAACTAACTCCTGATATTAGCAACAATGTGGATAAACTTCAAAAAATTATGTTGAGTGAAAGCAGCCAGAGCAAAAGACTATATACTGTGTGATTCTGCTAATTTATGATTGAAGATATGAGAATGGCGGTACCTATGGGTGAAGGGCATAAATGCTTGAGAGAACATTTGGGGATTATAGATAAGATTATGTGTGTTAGCTGCTCAGTCATGTTCTACTCTTTTTGAACCCATGGACTGTAACTGGCCAGGTCCCTGTGTCCATGGAATTCTCCAGGCAAGAATACTACAGTGGGTTGCCATTCCCTTCTCCAGGGGATCTTCCCAACCCAGGGATTGAATCCAGGTCTCCCTCATTGCAGGCAGATTCTTTACCATCTGAGCCATGAGGGGAGCCCTGATAGGATTATAGATAGGCTCAATAGGAATTTCAGTTTCATGGGTATATATAATTGTAAAAACTTACCACACTAAATAGGCATTTCATTTCATGTTTGTTACTTTACTGTATGTGATTATATTTCTGTGAGGTTCATCATATAGTAAGTGCTCAAACATTTGCTTGAGACCAAATTATTTTTTATTAATCTCCCATACAGTTTTTTTTATTTTTAAGTCATGAACTATCTTCAGCAGCTGTTTCCTGCCTTTCTAAGTCAAAATTTCCTGTCGAGGCCCTGCTAAACAGTTGCTATTCTCATGCCCTTGAGTGTTTGTTTCAGGACTTCTTATAGCTATTGCTGAGTTTTTGTAATTGACTAAGTATTTCAGAAGAAGGGAAGTTACTGAGATCAGAAAAGTCAAAATGGTCCAGAGATTGCATCTGCACAGTAACTGTCCATGTTCACCTGTGCAGCAAGTTAAACTGTCTCCTACCAGGCTGAAATTCTAACAGTGAAAATATACATTATTTGCAAAAACCTAAGCAAACCTGGGGGTGGATTATCTAGCATGAATTCTTATGAGTAAGGCAGCTTTATGCATACTAGGGCTTCAGAGTGGCTCAGTGGTAAAGAATCTGCCTGCAATTCAGGAGACGCAGGAGATGGGGTTCGATCCCTGGGTTGGGAAGATCCCTTGGAGAAGGGCATGGCAACCCACTCCAGTATTCTTGCCTGGAGAATCCCATGGACAGAGAAGCCTGGTGGGCCCCAGTCCATGGGCTCCCAAAGAGTCTGACACGACTGAGCAACTAACACACACACATCCCCTCCCTCTTGGATTTCCCTCTCACCTCCCATCTCACCCATCTAGGTCACTACAGAGCATCAGGCTGAGCTCCCTGAGCTGTACAACAGCTTCCCACCAGCTATCTATTTTATGCTCGATAGTGTACATATGTTAAACTCAATCTACCAATTCATCCCATCCCTCTTACCCTACCCTGTGTCCACTTGTCTGTCCTCTATGTCTGTGTCTCTATTCCTGCCCTGCAAATAGGTTTATCTCTGCCATTTTCCTATATTCCATGTGAACAAAGCAAAAATCAGCTTTAAGAAACCAAAAAAGAAGTAGGATGAGAAGGAAAACATAATGTATGCGTTGCATTATGAAGCATATAATGTCCCTTCAATCTCTTTTCTTACAAGATGTCTTTGAATAGTTGCATTGAATTTTTCTTTAAAACTAAATAACTCTGTTATCCACACTGAGAAATAATTTAAACTTTTAGGATACACCTTCATGATTTGACTGCTTTCATTCAGAAAATTCTCTCAATAATACATCTTTCACAAAGAATCAAGTTCATTAATAATCTAGTGAGTAAGAAAATATTTAAATCATGACTTTATGTTCTCTCATAAGCTTTACAGTATGCCATGATTTTTTGTGCTACAGTTTTGAGTTTTCAAAAACTCCTGATTCATTCATTTAAATTATTTTGAAATATTTGTAAACCCTGAAGCTACATCATACAGTAATATGAAAAACAGTCTTACAGATCGCTTCCTGACCAAACAGTATGAACTAGGTATTTGCTATTTTTAAAAATAGATTGAATTTACTAGGTGGTAGATTTCCACTAGGAAATAGAATAAACCATTTTCCGAAGGGCCTCAGGTTGTTTGTTTTTTAATTTTTTTCACTTTTTGACAGACAAATGACCTTGAAGTATGGTCTTCTTTCTGTTGTGTCTGTCATTTTGACAACCTCACCTGTTTGTATTGCATTCATTCATAGGTCTGCTAAGTTATACATGCTCCTGTGACAAATAGTTATTAAGAGCGTACTGTTGCAAGTACCAGTGAAACAACTGTGAATAAGACAGATGTAGCCCCACCCTGGCTTCCCAGATGGCTCAGTGGTAAAGAATCTATCTGTCAGTGCAGAAGTTGTAGGTTCAGTCCCTGGGTCAGGAAGATCCCCTGGAGAAGGAAATGGCAACCTACTCTAGTATTCTTGCCTAGAGAAATCCGTAGACAGAGGAGTCTAGCAGGATATAGTCTTTGGGGTTGCAAAAAGTTGGACAGGACTGAACACACAGACAGATGGAGAGCCCCACCCCAATGGAGCTTACAGTCTCTTGTCTTTAGGTATTATGCAAATGACTGCTTAATTTAAAATATCACAAATGTCATGAAGAAAAAGTAAAGATATGACTGAGAGTGTATTATTATGAGAATACAGATAAACTTGGTTGGAGGTGGAAATGGCACTTTATGAAGGATTCTTTTAGTGCCAGAAATTAGTTTAAATTTGGCAAGTATACTGTTTCCAAGCATAGTTACTTTGTGACAGCACTGTCACTTTTTGGTCACATTGGTTCCAGTCCATCTGCTGTTTGTCTCTCCACTAATTAAGTACAAAATCGATCCATATTTTCAGACTCAAAAAAGTCCGAAGATAAAGCACACAACTAAAAAGTGAAACTGTTAGTCACCCAGTGATGTCTGACTCTTTGTGACACCATGGACTATAGCCCACCAGGCTCCTCTGTCCATGGGATTTCCCAGGCAAATATACTGGAATGTGTGAGCAGGTGAAGTTCCTCAGTCATGTCTGACTCTTTGCGACCCCATAGACTGTAGCCTACCAGGCTCCTCTGTCCATGGGATTTTCCAAGCAAGAGTACTGGACTGGGTTGCCATTTCCTGGAATGTGTAGTCATTCCCTTTTCCAGGGGATCGTCCTGATCCAGGGCTTGAACCCAGGTCTCCTGCATTGCAGGCAGATTCTTTATTGTCTGAGCCACCAGGGAAGCCCAAATACACAGTTCTTCAATGTTAATTAATTCTTGAAAGATAGTATCTTGTGACTTTATGAAAATCATATTTTTTCATTCTTTAGGGGGAAAATGTGGGGGAAAATAGATGCTAAAATTTGATATAGTTCTGAGTTTTGTAACAATCAAATAATTTATATATTTTCTTTTCAAAAAAACATTACTCTTACAAGTTTTGTTTGATGCCTTTTAGGGGCAAATCATGGAGAAGGCAATGGCAATTGTTGCTTAACTTTATTGATCTATTCATATAACTATATTGCTTATCTGTGGAAATATATAGTCAACATTCAGTTCAGTTCAGTTCAGTCGCTCAGTCGTGTCCAACTCTTTGCGACCCCATGAATCGCAGCACACCAGGCCTCCCTGTCCATCACCATGTCCCGGAGTTCACTCAGACTCACGTCCATCGAGTCCGTGATGCCATCCAGCCATCTCATCCTCTGTCGTCCCCTTCTCCTCCTGCCCCCAATCCCTCCCAGCATCAGAGTCTTTTCCAATGAGTCAACTCTTCGCGTGAGGTGGCCAAAGTACTAGAGCTTCAGCTTTAGCATCATTCCTTCCAAAGAAATCCCAGAGCTGATCTCCTTCAGAATGGACTGGTTGGATCTCCTTGCAGTCCAAGGGACTCTCAGGAGTCTTCTCCAACACCACAGTTCAAAAGCAGCAATTCTTCGGCTCTCAGCCTTCTTCACAGTCCAACTCTCACATCCATACATGACCACAGGAAAAACCATAGCCTTGACTAGACGGACCTTAGTCGGCAAAGTAATGTCTCTGCTTTTGAATATACTATCTAGGTTGGTCATAAGTTTTCTTCCAAGGAGTAAGCGTCTTTTAATTTGATGGCTGCAGTCACCATCTGCAGTGATTTTGGAGCCCCCCAAAATAAAGTCTGACACTGTTTCTACTGTTTCCCCATCTATTTCCCACGAAGTGATGGGACCGGATGCCATGATCTTCGTTTTCTGAATGTTGAGCTTTAAGCCAACCTTTTCGCTCTCCTCTTTCACTTTCATCAAGACGCGTTTTAGTTCCTCTTCAGTTTCTGCCATAAGGGTGATGTCATCTGCATATCTGAAGTTATTGATATTTCTCCCGGCAATCTTGATTCCAGCTTGTGTTTCCTCCAGTCCAGTGTTTCTCATGATGTACTCTGCATAGAAGTTAAATAAGCCGGGTGACAATATACAGCCTTGACGTACACCTTTTCCTATTTGGAACAAGTCTGTTGTTCCATGTCCAGTTCTAACTGTTGCTTCCTGACCTGCATACAGATTTCTCAAGAGGCAGGTCAGGTGGTCTGGTATTCCCATCTCTTGAAGAATTTTCCACAGTTTATTGTGATCCACACAGTCAAAGACTTTGGCATAGTCAATAAAACAGAAATAGATGTTTTTCTGGAACGCTCTTGCTTTTTCCATGATCCAGCAGATGTTGGCAATTTGATCTCTGGTTCCTCTGCCTTTTCTAAAACCAGCTTGAACATCAGGGAGTTCACGGTTCACGTATTGCTGAAGCCTGGCTTGGAGAATTTTGAGCATTACTTTACTAGCATGTGAGATGAGTGCAATTGTGCGGTAGTTTGAGCACTCTTTGGCATTGCCTTTCTTTGGAATTGGAATGAAAACTGACCTTTTCCAGTCCTGTGGCCACTACTGAGTTTTCCAAATTTGCTGGCATATTGAATGCAGCACTTTCACAGCATCATCTTTCAGGATTTGAAACAGCTCAACTGGAATTCCATCACCTCCTCTAGCTTTGTTCATAGTGATGCTTTCTAAGGCCTGCCTGACTTCACATTCCAAGATGTCTGGCTCTAGATTAGTGATCACATCATCATGATTATCTGGGTCGTGAAGATCTTTTTTGTACAGTTCTTCCATGTATTCTTGCCACCTCTTCTTAATATCTTCTGCTTCTGTTAGGTCCATACCATTTCTGTCCTTTATCGAGCCCATCTTTGCATGAAATGTTCCCTTGGTATCTCCAATTTTCTTGAAGAGATCTCTAGTCTTTCCCATTCTGTTATTTTCCTCTATTTCTTTGCATTGATCACTGAAGAAGGCTTTCTTATCTCTTCTTGCTATTTTTGCAACTCTGCATTCAGATGCTTATATCTTTCCTTTTCTCCTTTGCTTTTCAGCTCTCTTCTTTTCACAGCTATTTGTAAGGCCTCCCCAGACAGCCATTTTGCTTTTTTGCATTTCTTTTCCATGGGGATGGTCTTGATCCCTGTCTCCTGTACAATGTCACCAACCTCATTCCATAGTTCATCAGGCACTCTATCTATCAGATCTAGGCCCTTGAATCTATTTCTCACTTCCACTGTATAATCATAAGGGATTTGATTTAGGTCATCCCTGAATGGTCTAGCAGTTTTCCCTACTTTCTTCAATTTGAGTCTGAATTTGGTAATAAGGAGTTCATGATTGCTTAGCTACAAATAATAGAGAAGGCAATGGCACCCCACTCCATTACTCTTGCCTGGAAAATCCCATGGACAGAGGAGCCTGGTGTGCTGCAGTCCATGGGGTCGCTAAGAGTCGGGCATGACTGAGTGACTTCACTTTCACTTTTCATTTTCATGCATTGGAGAAGGAAATGGCAACCCACTCCAGTGTTCTTGCCTGGAGAATCCCAGGACGGGGGAGCCTGGTGGGCTGCCATCTATGGGGTTGCACAGAGTCGGACACGACTGAAGTGCCTTAGCAGCAGCAGCTACAAATAATTTAATGAATAAATATCTGAAAGTAAGCTTCTATTTTATAGACTGTATAGAACTCATGAGCTTTTTTTCCTTTACTTTCATTATGTAGCAATTTCTATAGATTTGTATCTGATAATGCACAGACTTGCTATACCTTATCTGGAAGTTAAAAACTATGACAAAACTTGAGTGTCATTGCTGAGATGCTCCTAGATGAGTTTTAAGTTGGTTTTAATGAGATTTCAACCATCATGCTCATTTTATAGTGGCATTTCACAGATAAAAACATGGAGCAAAAAGTAATCACAGTTTTGAAAACTCTAATTTAGAAACTTATTTTGGAAGTCTTAAAATTGCATTATATTTATTTTGTGCATTGACTGATTTAAGAATAACTAGCTAAACATTTTTTAAGAAAACAGGTTAGTCATTTATTGGTTTTCTTGGACTGTAATAATCAAATATTATAGACTAAGTGTTTTAAGCAAAATTTATTTTTTACTAGTTCCAGAAAGTAGAAGTCCAAGATCAAGATTCCCACAGGATTGGTGTCTTTTAAGAACTCTCCCCTTGGGTTTCCAGACAGCTGCCTTCTCATGGGTGGTCTCATGACCTTTTGCTAGAGAAGGTCTCATGACCTTCTCTCTCCCCCTTCCTTAGGGGAGAGAGAGAGTGAACGCTCTGGTATCTCTTCTTTTAAAGACACTAGTCCTATTGGATCAAGGCCTCAGTCTTATAACCTCATTTAACCTTATTTAAATGGCATCCCACTCCAGTACTCTTGCCTGGAAAAACTCATGGACAGAGGAGCCTGGTAGGCTGCAGTCCATGGGGTCGCTGAGAGTCAGACACAACTGAGTGACTTCACTTTCAGTTTTCACTTTCATGCATTGGAGAAGGAAATGGCACCCCACTCCAGTGTTCTTGCCTGGAGAATCCCAGGGACAGGGGAGCCTGGTGGGCTGCCATCTATGGGGTCGCACAGAGTCAGACATGACTGAAGCGACTTAGCAGCAGCAGCAGCATTCCTTATGAGTCTCCATTTCCAAATATATCCAAACTGAAGGGTTAAGCCTTCAATATATTAATTGAGGTGGGGAAACGCTAGCATTCAGTCAATAATGGTCATGAAAATGTCCATTTGGTATAACTCCAAAATCAATAATGTATTGCTTTACTTAACAGGAATGAACCAACCTCTGATTCACAAAGCTCAGGCTTTCATCAGGCCATAGGAATAAACAGAAATAATTTCATGTTCATGAGATTATATAAAAATGATACAAATTCAGTTTCAAAGTCAAATATTGATAAGCTCACCTTGTTAACAGGACTCATAAAAAGATATTCTGTATCTTTGGTGCAATTAGGGATTTGGTACAATTTGTTCAGTGCATTAGGGATTGTTTTTAATGCAGGTGTAATGAATAATGTGCTACCAATGAGTCCTATTATTTTATTTACATCACTCATTCTGTCACTGTTGTTCTGTCTCTCAGTCGTGTTTGACTCTTTGTGACCTCATGGACTGCAGCACGCCAGGGTTTCCTGTCCTTAACCACCTCCCAGAGCTTGCTCAAACTCATGTCCATTGAGTCAGTAATGCCATCCAACCATCTTCGCCCTCTGTTGTCCCCTTCTCCTCCTGCCTTTAATCTTTCCCAGCATCTGGGTCTTTTCTAATGAGTTGCTTCTTTGTATCAGGTAGCCACAATATTGGAGCTTCAGCATCAGTCAGTCCTTCCAATGAATAGTCAGGGTTGATTTCCTCTAAGAGTGACTGTTTGATCTCCTTGCAGTCCAAGAGACTCTCAAAAGTGTTCTCCAATGCCACAGTTCAAAAGCACCAATTCTCTGGTTCTCAGCCTTCTTTATGGTCTAACACTCACATCCATACATGACTATTGGAAAAAAACCTACCTTCGACTAGACAGATCTTTATTGGCATAGTAATGTCTCTGCTTTTTAATATGCTGTCTAGGTTGGTCATAGCTCTTCTTCCAAGGAGAAAGAGTTTTAATTTCCTGGCTGCAGTCACCATCTGCAGTGATTTTGGAGACCAAGAAAATAAAGTCTGTCACTGTTTCCATTATTTCCCCATCTATTTGCCGTGAAGTGATGGGACCAGATGCCACGATCTTAGTTTTTTGAATGTTGAGTTTTAAGTCAACTTTTTCAATCTCCTCTTTCACTTTCATCAAGAGGCTCTTTATTTCCTCTTCACTTTCTGCCATTAAGTGTAGTGTCATCTGCATATTTGAGGTTATTGATATTTCTCCTAGCAATCTTGATTCCAGGTTGTGCTTCTTCCAGTCCAGCATTTTGCATGATGTATTCTGAATATAAGTTAAATAAGCAGGTTAAATAAAATATTAAATTAAATAAAAAATACAGCCTTCACATACTCCTTTCCCAATTTGGAACCAGTCCATTGTTCCATGTCCAGTTCTAACTGTTGCTTCTTGACCTGCATACAGGTTTCTCAAGCAGGTCAGGTGGTCTGGTATTCCCACCTCTTGAATAATTTTCCACAGTTTATTGTGATCCACACAGTCGAAGGTTTTAGCATGGTCAATGAAGCAGAACTAAATGTTTTTCTGGAACTTTTTTGCTTTTTCTATGATCCAACGAATGTTGGCAATTTGATCTCTGGTTCCCCTGCCTTTTCTAAATCCAGCTTGAACATCTGAAAGTTCTTGGTTCACGTACTGTTGAAGCCTAGCTTGGAGAATTTTGAGCATTACTTTGCTAGCATGTGAAATGAATGCAATTGTACAGTAGTTTGAACATTCTTTGGCACTGCCTTTCTTTGAGATAGGAATGAAAACTGACTTTTTCCAGTCCTGTGGCTACTGCTGATTTTTCCAAATTTGCTGGTATATTGAATGCAGAATTTTCACAGCATCATCTTTCAGGATTTGAAATAGCTCAGCTGGAATTCCATCACCTCCACTAGCTTTGTTATAGTGATGTTTCCTAAGGCCCACTTGACTTCACACTCCAGGATGTCTGGATCTATGTGAGTGATCACACCATTGTGCTTATCTGGGTCATTAAGATCTGTTTTCTATAGTTCTTGTGTGTAATCTTGCTACCTCTTCTTAATATCTTCTGCTTCTGTTAGGTCCCTACAATTTCTGTCCTTTTTGACCCCATCTTTGCATGAAATGTTCCCTTGGTATTTCTAATTATCATGAAGAGATCTCTAGTCTTTCCCATTCTATTGTTTTCCTCTATTTCTTTGCATTGATCACTGAGGAAGGCTTTCTTATCTCTCCTTGCTATTCTTTGGAACTCTGCATTCAAATGGGTATATCTTTCCTTTTCTCCTTTGTCTTTCACTTCTCTTCTTTTCTCAGTTATTTGTAAGGCCTCCTCAGACAACCATTTTGCCTTTCTTCTTTTTTTTTTTTACTTTACAATACTCTATTGGTTTTGCCATACATTTACATGAATCCACCACAGGTGTACATGAGTTCCCCAACCCTGAACCCCCCTCCCACCTCCCTCCCCATATCATCCCTCTGGGTCATCCCAGTGCACCAGCCCCAAGCATCCTGTATCCTGTATCGAACCTGGACTGGCGATTCGTTTCTTACATGATAGTATACATGTTTTAATGCCATTTTCCCAAATCATCCCACCCTCTCCCTCTCCCACAGAGTCCAAAAGTCTATTCTTTACATCTGTGTCTCTTTTGCTGTCTCACATAGAGGGTCATCATTACCATCTTTCTAAATTCCATATATATGTGTTAGTATACTGTATTGGTGTTTGTCTTTCTGGCTTATTTCACTCTGTATAATCAGCTCCAGTTTCATCCACCTCATTAGAACTGATTCAAATGTATTCTTTTTAATGGCTGAGTAATACTCCATTGTGTATATGTACCACTGCTTTCTTATCCATTCATCTGATGATGGATATCTAGGTTGCTTCCATGTCCTGGCTATTATAAACAGTGCTGTGATGAACATTGGGGTACACGTGTCCCTTTCAATTCTGGTTTCCTCAGTGTGTATGCCCAGCAGTGGGATTGCTGGGTCATAAGGCAGTTCTATTTCCAGTTTTTTAAGGAATCTCCACAGTGTTCTCCATAGTGGCTGTACTAGTTTGCATTCCCACCAACAGTGTAAGAGGGTTCCCTTTTCTCCACACCCTCTCCAGCATTTATTGCTTGTAGACTTGGATTGCAGCCATTCTGACTGGTGTGAAATGGTACCTCATTATGGTCTTGATTTGCATTTCTCCGATAATGAGTGATGTTGAGCATCTTTTCATGTGTTTGTTAGCCATCCGTATGTCTTCTTTGGAGAAATGTCTATTTAGTTCTTTGGCCCATTTTTTGATTGGGTCATTTATTTTTCTGGAATTGAGCTGTGTAAGTTGCTTGTATATTTTTGAGATTAGTTGTTTGTCAGTTGCTTCATTAGCTATTATTTTCTCCCATTCCGAAGGCTGTCTTTTCACTTCGCTTATAGTTTCCTTTGTTGTGCAGAAGCTTTTAATCTTAATTAGATCCCATTTGTTTATTTTTGCTTTTATTTCCATTATTCTGGGAGGTGGATCATAGAGGATCCTGCTGTGATGTATGTCGGAGAGTGTTTTGCCTATGTTCTCTAGAAGCTTTATAGTTTCTGGTCTTACATTTAGATCTTTAATCCATTTTGAATTTATTTTTGTGAATGGTGTTAGAAAGTGTTCTAGTTTCATTCTTTTACAAGTGGTTGACCAGTTTTCCCAGCACCACTTGTTAAAGAGATTGTCTATAATCCATTGTATATTCTTGCCTCCTTTGTCAAAGACAAGGTGTCCATAGGTGTTTGGATTTATCTCTGAGCTTTCTATTTTGTTCCATTGATCTATATTTCTGTCTTTGTGCCAGTACCATAATGTCTTGATGACTGTGGCTTTGTAGTAGAGTCTGAAGTCAGTCAGGTTGATTCCTCCAGTTCCATTCTTCTTTCTCAAGATTGCTTTGACTATTTGAGGTTTTTTGTATTTCCATACAAATTGTGAAATTATTTGTTCTAGCTCTGTGAAAAATACTGCTAGTAGCTTGATAGGGATTGCATTGAATCTGTAGATTGCTTTTGGTAGTACTCATTTTCACTATATTGATTCTTCCAATCTATGAACATGGTATATTTCTCCATCTATCAGTGTCCTCTTTGATTTCTTTCATCAGTGTTTTATAGTTTTCTATATATAGGTCTTTAGTTTCTTTAGGTAGATATATTCCCAAGTATTTTATTCTTTTCGTTGTAATGGTGAATGGAATTGTTTCCTTAATTTCTCTATTTTCTCATTATTAGTGCATAGGAATGCAAGGGATTTCTGTGTGTTGATTTTATATCCTGCAACTGGAGTCTTTAGGGTTTTTTATGTAGAGGATCGTGTCATCTGGAAACAGTGAGAGTTTTACTTCTTCTTTTCCAATCTGGATTCCTTTTATTTCTTTTTCTGCTCTGATTGCTGTGGCCAAAAATTCCAAAACTATGTTGAATAGTAGTGATGAAAGTGGACACCCTTGTCTTGTTCCTAATTTTAGGGGAAATGTGTGCAATTTTTCACCATTGAGGATAATGTTTGCTGTGGGTTTTTCATATATAGCTTTTATTATGTTAAGGTATGTTCCTTCTATTCCTGCTTTCTGGAGGTTTTTTAATCATAAATGGATGCTGAAATTTGTCGAAGGCTTTCTCTGCATCTATTGAGATAATCATATGGCTTTTATTTTTCAATTTGTTAATGTGGTGAATTACATTGATTGATTTGTGGATATTGAAGAATCCTTGCATCCCTGGGATAAAGGCCACTTGGTCATGGCGTATGATCTTTTTAATGTGTTGCTGGATTCTGATTGCTAGAATTTTGTTAAGGATTTTTGCATCTATTTTCATCAGTGATATTGGCCTGTAGTTTTCTTTTCTTGTGGCATCTTTGTCAGGTTTTGGTATTAGGGCGATGGTGGCCTCACAGAATGAGTTTGGAAGTTTACCTTCCTCTGCCATTTTCTGGAAGAGTTTGAGTAGGATAGGTGTTAGCTCTTCTCTAAATTTTTGGTAGAATTCAGCTGTGAAGCCGTCTAGACCTGGGCTTTTGTTTGCTGGAAGATTTCTGATTACAGTTTCAATTTCCGTGCTTGTCATGGGTCTGTTAAAATTTTCTCTTTCTTCCTGATTCAGTTTTGGAAAGTTGTACTTTTCTAAGAATTTGTCCATTTCTTCTACATTGTCCATTTTCTTGGCCTATAATTGCTGATAGTAGTCTCTTATGATCCTTTGTATTACTGTGTTGTCTGTTGTGATCTCTCCATTTTCATTTCTAATTTTCTTGATTTGATTTTTCTCCCTTTGTTTCTTGATGAGTCTGGCTAATGGTTTGTCAATTTTATTTATCCTTTCAAAGAAACAGCTTTTGGCTTTGTTGATTTTTGCTATGGTCTCTTTTGTTTCTTTTGCATTTATTTCTGCCCTAATTTTTAAGATTTCTTTCCTTCTACTAACCCTGGGGTTCTCCATTTCTTCCTTTTCTAGTTGCTTTAGGTGTAGAGTTAGGTTATTTATTTGACTTTTTTCTTGTTTCTTGAGGTATGCCTGTATTGCTATGAATTTTCCCCTTAGCACTGCTTTTATAGTGTCCCACAGGTTTTGGGTTGTTGTGTTTTCATTTTCATTCGTTTCTATGCATATTTTGATTTCTTTTTTGATTTCTTCTGTGATTTGTTGGTTATTCAGAAGCATGTTGTTCAGCCTTCATATGTTGGCATTTTTAGTAGTTTTTCTCCTGTAATTGAGATCTAATCTTAATGCATTATGGTTAGAAAAGATGCTTGGAATGATTTCAGTTTTTTTGAATTTACCAAGGCTAGATTTATGGCCCAGGATGTGATCTATCCTGGTGAAGTTTCCATGAGCACTTGAGAAAAAGGTGAAATTCATTGTTTTAGGGTGAAATGTCCTATAGATATCAATTAGTTCCAACTGGTCTATCGTATCATTTAAAGTTTGCATTTCTTTCTTTCTGTTTAGTTGATCTGTCCATAGGTGTGAGTGGGTATTAAAGTCTCCCACTATTATTGTGTTATTGTTAATTTCCCCTTTCATACTTGTTAGCATTTGTCTTACATATTGCAGTGCCCCTATGTTGGGTGCATATATAATTGTTATATCTTCTTCTTGGATTGATCCCTTGATCATTATATAGTGGCCTTCTTTGTCTCTTTTCACAGCCTTTGTTTTAAAGTCTATTTTATGTGATATGAGTATAGCTACTCCTGCTTTCTTTTGGTCTCTATTTGCTTGGAATATCTTTTTCCAGCCCTTCACTTTCAGTCTGTATGTGTCCCTTGTTTTGAGGTGAGTCTCTTGTAGACAATATATATAGGGGTCTTGTTTTTGTATCCATTCAGCCAGTCTTTGTCTTTTGTTTGGGGCATTCAACCCATTTACATTTAAGGTAATTATTGATAAGTATGATCCTGTTGCCATTTACTTTATTGTTTTGGGTTCGGGTTTATACACCCTTTCTGCGTTTCCTGTCTAGAGAATATCCTTTAGCAATTGTTGGAGAGTTGGTTTGGTGGTGCTGAATTCTCTCAGCTTTTGCTTGTCTGTAAAGCTTTTGATTTCTCCTTCATATTTGAATGAGATCCTTGCTGGGTACAGTAATCTGGGCTGTAGGTTATTTTCTTTCATCACTTTAAGTATGTCTTGCCATTCCCTCCTGGCCTGAAGAGTTTCTATTGAAAGATCAGCTGTTATCCTTATGGGAATCTCCTTGTGTGTTATTTGTTGTTTTTCCCTTGCTGCTTTTAATATTTGTTCTTTATGTTTGATCTTTGTTAATTTGATTAATATGTGTCTTGGGGTGTTTTGCCTTGGGTTCATCCTGTTTGGGACTCTCTGGGTTTCTTGGACTTGGGTGATTATTTCCTTCCCCATTTTAGGGAAGTTTTCAACTATTATCTCCTCAAGTATTTTCTCATGGTCTTTCTTTTTGTCTTCTTCTTCTGGGACTCCTATAATTTGAATGTTGGAGCATTTCATATTTTCCTGGAGGTCTCTGAGATTGTCCTCATTTCTTTTTAATTCGTTTTTCTTTTTTCCTCTCTGATTCATTTATTTCTACCATTCTATCTTCTATTTCACTAATCCTATCTTCTGCCTCAGTTATTCTACTATTTGTTGCCCCCAGGGTGTTTCTGATCTCATTTATTGCATTATTCATTATATATTGACTCTTTTTTATTTCTTCTAGGTCCTTGTTAAACCTTTCTTGCATCTTCTCAATCCTTGTCTCCAGACTTTTTATCTGTGATTCCATTTTGATTTCAAGATTTTGGATCATTTTCACTATCATTATTTGGAATTCTTTATCAGGTAGATTCCCTATTTTTTCCTCTTTTGTTTGGTTTGGTGGGCATTTATCCTGTTCCTTTACTTGTTGGGTATTCCTCTGTTTCTTCATCTTGGTTATATTACTGCATTTGGGGTGGCCTTTCTGTATTTTGGCAGTTTGTGGAGTTCTCTTTATTATGGAATTTTGTCACTGTGGACGGGGTTGTATCAGTGGCTTGTCAAGGTTTCTTGGTTAGGGAAGCTTGTGTCGGAGTTCTGGTGGCTGGAGCTGGATTTCTTCTCTCTGGAGTGCAATGAAGTGTCCAGTAATGAGTTATGAGATGTCAATGGTATTGGAGTAACTTGAGCTGCCTGTATATTGAAGCTCAGGGGTGTGTTCCTGTGTTGCTGGAGAATTTGCATGGTATGTCTTGCTCTGGAACTTGTTGGCCCTTGGGTGGTGCTTGGTTTCAGTGTAGGTATGGAGGCATTTGATGAGCTCCTATCGATTAATGTTCCCTGGATTCAGGAGTTCTCTGATGTTCTCAGGATTTGGACTTAAGCCTCCTGCTTCTGGTTTTTAGTTTTATTTTTATAGTAGCCTCAAGACTTCTCCATCTATACAGCACCAATGATAAAACATCTAGGTTAGGGATGAAAAGTTTCTCCACACTGAGGGACACCCAGAGAGGTTCACTGAGTTACTTGGAGAAGAGAAGAGGGAGGGGGGAGTTAGAGGTGACTGGAATGAGATGAGGTGGGATCAGAAGAGGAGAGGGCAACCTAGCCAGTAATCACTTCCTTATGTGCACTCCACTGTCTGGACCGCTCAGAGATGTTCATGGAGTTATACAGAGAAGAGGAACGGGAGGAAGGAGACAGAGGTGGCCAGGAGGGTAGAAGAGGGAAATGAAAAGAAGAGAGACAGATCCAGCCAGTAAACAGTTTCCTAAGTATTCTCCACCCTCTGGAACACACAGAGATTCACAGAGTTGGGTAGAGAAGAGAAGGGGGAGGGAGGAGACAGAGGAAACCTGGTGGAGATAAAGGAGAGTCCAAAGGAGGAGAGAGTGGGCAAGCCAGTAATCTTGCTCTCAAGTAAAAATGGGTACTGAAGATTGGGTTTTTAAAGGTACAAAATTGATAACAAATACCAAAAAGCAAAGATTAAAAATCTAGAGTAGAGGTTGGATTTTCAAAAATACAATATTAAAGAAAAGAAAAAGAAGAAGAAAGAAAAGAAGAAAAAAAAACAAAGTCACAAGAATTATTTTTAAAAAAACAATAACAACCACAAAAATATTTATATATGGGGTTTGCTTTAAGAACTTAAAAATTTAAAAATGTTAAAATGAAAAAAAAAGAAAAAGAAAAGAAGAAAAAAAAACAAAAAAAAGAATGATTGTAAAAATAGTAAAGGTATATCTGGGACTTTCTCTGGTGTTGTTGTGGGCAGTGTGGGGTCATTTCATTTTCAGATAGTTCCTTGGTCTGGCTTATATTTCTTAAGATCTATAGTTCCAAGGCAGTTCCCTCTGTTTTAGCTTCTTCTGTTTGCTGGTCTCTTCAGTGTCTGTTTTCCGCCCTGACACAAGTGGTGGACACTTTTTTTGGGGGGAGGGGGCTCACTTGTTCAATCGCGCTGTGGGGAGGGAGGGATGCTGCAAACAAATAAGACTGGCATGTGCTCGTAGTGTCTAAGCCACGCTGGGCCTGCCGCCGCTCACGGCGCACACTGCTCAGGCTCTAGGTTGCTCCCCCGGGAACCGTCTGAGGCTGGCCCTGGGCTGCATGCACCTCCCTGGTCTAAGCCGCTCAGGCTCAGGCACTCAGTTAGTCCTTGGAGGTGCAGACTCGGTTGGGCCTGTGTTTTGTGCCCTTCCCAGGTCCGAGCAACTCGGGTGTTTCACGAGCGCGGTCACTGCAACTTATCGCCTTTCCCGTCTGTGCTGCTTTCTGGGTGTACAACGGGCACCCCTTCTTAGGCAGATGGTGACTGTCCAGAACCCCAAGAAGTCTTAGTTAGCAAAGAAGCTTTCTTGCAGTTTGGAAGTTAATGTTTCTATGGGGCTGCGATTGCCCCCTTCTGGCCCTTCCAGCCCTGGCTGCCTGTCACCGGAGGGGGATGGTCTGTAACCAGCTAATTCTGTTCCGTCCTTTGTTCTGTGCGTGGTCCTGGCGGTGTCTTATATTAGAGCTTTTCGCGTGGTAGCTATCCCACAGTCTGGTTTGCTAGCCCAAGTTAGTTCGCTCTGGTTACGCTCGGGGCATTCCAGCCCGTGCCTCCCTGCCCAGCCCCCACTTGCTAGTGGCAGATGCAGGCATCTGCGCTGCTTCTCCACTGGGGGAGTTACCATTGGGCTTGTAATCTGTTGCTTTTAATTATTTATTTATTTTTCCTGCCTGTTATGTTGCCATCTGGGCTTCCAAGGCTCGCCACAGACTGGCAGCGAGAGTGTTTTCTGATGTTTGGAAACGTCTCTCTTTTTAAGACTCCCTTCCCAGGATGGAGCTCCCTCCTTACCTCTTCTGTCTCTTTTTTCTGTCTTTTATATTTTTTCCTACCTGTTTTTGAAGACAATGATCTGCTTTTCTGGGTGCCTGATGTCCTCTGCCAGCATTCCGAAGTTGTTTTGTGAAGTTTACTCAGCGTTGAAATGTTCTTTTGATGAATTTGTGAGGGAGAAAGTGGTCTCCCCATCCTATTCCTCTGCCATCTTAGGACTGCCCCTCCCCCACTACCATTTTGCCTTTCTTCTTTTCTTTTTCTTGAGGATGGTTTTGATCACTGCCTCCTGTGCAATGTTATGAACCTCCATCCATAGTTCTTCAGGCACTCTATCAGATCTAATCCCTTGAATCTATTTGTCACTTTCACTGTATAACTGTAAGGGATTTAATTTTGGTCGTATCTGAATGGCCTAGTAGTTTTCTGTACTTTCTTCAATTAAGTCTTAATTTTGCAATAAGGAGTTCATGATCTGAGCTACAGTCAGCTCCCAGTCTTCTTTTTGCTGACTGTATAGGACTTCTCCATCTTCAGCTGCAAAGAATAAAATAAGTCTGATATTGGTATTCACCATACTGTGATGTCCACGTGTAGAGTCATTTCATGTTGTTGGAAGAGAGTGTTTGCTATGAGTAGTGCATTCTCTTGACAAAACTCTGTTAGCCTTTGTACTGCTTCATTTTGTACTCCAAGGCCAAACTTGCCTGTTACTCCAGGTATCTCTTGACTTACTACTTTTGCATTCTAGTCCCCTATGATGAGAAGGACATCTTTTTTTTTTTTTTTTTTTGGTGTTAGTTCTAGTAGTTCTTATAGGTCCTCATAGAAACATTCAATTTCAGCTTCATCTGCATTAGTGGTTGGGGCATAGACTTGGATTACTGTGATACTGAATGGTTTGCCTTGGAAACGGGCAGAGATCATTCTGTCATTTTTGAGATTGCACCCAAATACTGCATTACTCTGTAGGAAGAGCAAAAAGAGCAGCACTGTATAAAAAAATTAGCATTTCCTAAATGAAGTAACATCTAGCCATCTCATCCTCTGTCGTCCCCTTCTCCTCCTGCCCCAATCCCTCCCAGCATCAAAGTCTTTTCCAATGAGTCAACTCTTCGCATGAGGTGGCTAAAGTACTGGAGCTTCAGCTTCAGCATCATTCCTTCCAAAGTAATCCCAGGGTTATTCTCCTTTAGAATGGACTGGTTAGATGTCCTTGCAGTCCAAGGGACTCTCAAGAGTCTTCTCCAACACCACAGTTCAAGAGCATCAATTCTTCGGCGCTCAGCCTTCTTCACAGTCCAACTCTCACATCCATACATGACTACTGGAAAAACCATAGCCTTGACTAGACAGACCTTAGTCGGCAAAGTAATGTCTCTGCTTTTGAATATACTATCTAGGTTGGTCATAACTTTTCTTCCAAGGAGCAAACGTCTTTTAATTTCATGGCTGCAGTCACCGTCTGCAGTGATTTGGGAGCCCAAAAATATAAATTCTGACACTGTTTCCACTGTTTCCCCATCTATTTCCCATGAAGTGATGGGACCAGATGCCATGATCTTCGTTTTCTGAATGTTGAGCTTTAAGCCAATCTTTTCACTCTCCTCTTTCACTTTCATCAAGAGGCTTTTTAGTTCCTCTTCACTTTCTGCCATAAGGGTGATGTCATCTGCATATCTGAGGTTATTGATAGTTCTCCTGGGAATCTTGATTCCAGCTTGTGTTTCTTCCAGTCCAGCTTTTCTCATGATGTACTCTGCATATAAGTTAAATAAGCAGGGTGACAATATACAGCCTTGACGTACTCCTTTTCCTATTTGGAACCAGTCTGTTGTTCCATGTCCAGTTCTAACTGTTGCTTCCTGACCTGCATATAGGTTTCTCGGACGTGACTCTGAGTGAACTCTGGGAGTTGGTGATGGACAGGGAGTCCTGGCACACTGCGATTCATGGGGTTGCAAAGAGTCGGACACGACTGAGCGACTGAACTGAACTGAACTGAAATGAAGTAACAACTGAAGCAATTTATAGATATAGCAAAAGAAGGCTTGTTAAGTGAGGAATGTAAGATTTGGGTATGAATTAACTTCCTAATCATTTCAGCTTTTGCTCTCATTAGAGTGCTATCAATAGCCCTCATATGATAGAGTACTGAGGACACCTCAAAAAGTGAGAACTTGGATGTCCAAACATGAAAGACAAATACAAGTCTGAAAAATAGTGCCCTTGGAGAAATTAGAACTACAAAGAGATGCTTTCCAAAGTTAAAATTTCTGTGGTGAAATAAGCACCTCATTCTCATGAAAATGATAACTTCTTAGAATGGATACCAAAAAAAATAGCAACTGGATACAGCTGGGTTGCTGCCTGGTTTTTAGTGCAAGAGTTCTAATGTTTTTCAAGTGAGAGACCAGTTGTCCTTAAGTTTTACAGAGAAAGACCCTTCAGCTCTGGTGGACCCCTCACCCATTTTATCTATCTTTGCATTCTCTGTAGGCTTCCCAGGTGGCATGAGTGGTATAGAACCTGCCTGCCAATTCAGGAGACGTAAAAGATATGAGCTTGATCCCTGAGTTGGGAAGATTCCCTGGACAATGGCATGGCAACCCACTCCAGTATTCTTACCTGAGAATCCCATGGACAGAGGAGCCTGGCGGATTACAGTCCATAGTGTCGCAAAGAGTCGAATACTCTGAAGCAACTTGGCACACACACACATGTGCTTCCCAGGTGGTTCTAGTGGTAAAGAACCCATCTGCCAGTGCAGGAGATGTAAGAGATGTGGGTTCAGTCTCTAAGTTGGGAAGGTCCCTTTGAGGAGGGCATGGCAACCCATTCCAATATTCTTGCCTGGAGAATCCATGGACAGAGGAGCCTGGCGGGCTACAGTCCATGGGGTCACAAAGAGTTGGACACAACTGAAGTGTCTTAGCACACACACATGCACATTCTCTGTGTAGCTCTGTTCTATAACTGAATGCTTCACACAAGGTCATATAACTCCCCTAGGAAAGAAGGCATGAGAAAAGATAAAAGGGAAGCCAAGGAGAAAGCCACCTGACAAGTAGATCATCAGTTAGGGCCCTGCTCCCTGGGATCTCACAGTGCATGTTAGCACAGGACCAGATTAGCTAAGTGGATAATTTAGGTATCAAAGGGACATAATTCAAGAGGATGAAGTGGTTAAAGTCAAATTTTAAAAATGAGACATTTGTTTGCTATTATTTTCTAATATATTAGAAAATATTCAAAGGTAAAGAATTTTGTTTATTTTTTTTGCTGATACCTATTATGAGGTGCTTCCATGACCTGGATTGCTAGTCTGATAAAACTTTAGTGACAGAGACAGTGTCAGCATTTTTAGTTTGCTTATTAAACAGTGTCAGTTAAGTAGATCTGGAAAAAGAGAGCTGCAGAGCAGTTACTAGCGATTTGATCCAGCATTCAAATATCAGTTCTTACAGTAAGAAATAAAGTTCTAAACTGTAATTATTAACCAAGGTATACATTATAAGAATGTCATTACATAATGAAAAATTGCCTCATCTTTACTGCAAAAAAAGTCATAAAAACGAATAAACTGAATAAAGCACAGTCTTTAAAAAAGTTCGCTAGTATGCTAGCATGTCATTTAACATAATTTATTTTAAATTTTAGAGTGGTTAGCCTGAATATAGGAATGTTAAAACGTTTGTAAGAAACTCAATAGGAAAGATGAAACTCATGAAGCCGTACAAACATATTGGAGCCTCCTTCACCATGCCTGTCACATAATGGTTTCCTTGTAAAGATTTGTTGACACATTGCTTGGCTTGAAGATGTAATAGTATAGCATAAAATTTTTATAAGGTGCTTTCTAAATACCTTTCATTTGTCTTCCAAATGTAACTTTCACTATATCCTGGGACTGATTTTGCCCTTTATTGTGTTATGACTAATAGACACAAACTTGAGTTATTAGCTTTGCTTTGCTTTCTATATTTCCTTTTAAATCTTTATAAGGAATAGCACAGGAACTGTAAAGTTTACATTTCCCATCCTCTCAGCTCATCTTATGTTAAAAGAGGATTGAGGAAGTTTCATGAAGTGTGCCTTAGCTCAGAGCCAGAACCGGTATTCAGAATTTTGCTGGGGATGAGAGACAGGTCAAAGCTAGGGGAAACAAATGAGAAAGGAGGAAATCAGGAGATCCATATGAAGAAAGCTCTGGCTCTGGAGACAGAAAGTGTGGGTTGGGGTCCTTGTTCTACCACTTAAGCTAAATGAGTCTCAGGTCCTTCATTCCTGAAGAGGGGCTGCTAGTGAGTGTGATAGTTAGAGACAATATGCTTCAGTTCTGGACTATAGTAGGAGCACAAAAATGCTATTATTCCTAAAGGTCTTTGATGTAAAAATATAATAATAAATATCATCCAGGAAATACTTTCTTTGGGCTTCCCTGGTAGCTCATTTGGTAAAGAATCCGCCTGCAATACAGGAGACCTGGGTTTGATCCCTGTGTTGGGATGATCCCCTGGAGAAGGGAAAGGCTACCCGCTCCAGTATTCTGGCCTGGAGAACTCAACGGACAGAGGAGCCTGGTGGGCTATACAGTCTATGGGGTTGCAAAGAATCGGACACAATTGAGTGACTTTCACTTTCAGGAAATAGTGAAATGCTGGGTAGGTCGAAGTCTAAACACCTCTTCCAAAGCCCCTGCCTGCATGCTAAGTTGCTTTAATTGTATTCCACTCTGTGTAACCCTATGGACTGCAGCCTGCCAGGCTCCTTTGTCCATAGGATTCTCCAGGCAAGAATACTGGAGTGGGTTGCCATGTCCTCCTCGAGGAGATCTTCCCGACCCAGAGATCAAAACTTCCTCTCCTATGTCTCCTGTATTGGCAGGTGGGTTATTTTTACCACTAGTGCCACCTGGGAAGAAGTGAAGTGAAGTTGCTCAGTCGTGTCCAACTCTTTGCAACCCTGTGGGCTGTAGCCTACCAGGGTCCTCCGTTCATGGGATTTTCCAGGCAAGAATACTGGAGTGGGGTGCTATTTCCTTCTCCAGGGGAACTTCCCAACCCAGGGATCGAACCTGGCTCTCCTGCATTGTAGGCAGACGCTCTACCGTCTGAGCCACAAGGCCCCTCCGCAAGTCCATCCATGAGCAAATCGTAGTGGTTCTGAGGAAAGCTGAGAACTGTTGACGTCTTGGGCTTCAAGACTATCATGGAGAGCTATTCTCCCACGGGTTCTAGGAAACTGGCCAGGGAACTGTTGCCCTCTGCATCCCCTGACTGAGGCCCAGATTCAAACGGAATGGTTCTCTGTGACCTGTGACACTAACACCTACCCGATGATTCTTATCAAGTTTAGCAAGTCACTGCCTCCTTCTGGCTCCTGTGTTGGGAGCAGTTCAAACCCCCTGGACACTGTAATCTTCATTTCTGTGTGGGGGTGGGGAGGTCTGAGTACAAAAGGGAAAGGCGGACTCCTATCCCTCTAGCGCGCTTACTCTTCCGGCCCCGCCATTGCTAGCTTCCTCCAGCTCGGCACACCCCTCCTCCTTGCTGATTCTTCAGACCTCCTGAGTCTGGCAAGGGGGCTCATGAAAGATTCTCATTGCGGATACCCTAAATCCCACCTCTAGCTATTCTCTTCCTCTCTACAACTGGAACTTTTACCTGAAACATGGAAAATAGGTTAGGACCCTTACTAATAGGGGGGAAAGCCCACATTCCACTTTCAGCAGGTATATGTGATGCTTGTTCCACAGTTCGGAGTATCTGTCAAAATGGTTTGGTGGTGAAGCTGGAACTCACTCATAGGCAGCGTGCTCTGGAGTCTCTTCTCGTTTTCATACCACACCACTTTCCTCTAACTAGGGTGGGTTAGAGGGGATGGGGGGTGAGGAGAAGGGGATAAAAAGTGGGCTAAAGTTGAATAGAGTCTTAACAGCTAAACCAAGGAATTCTAATCTTACCATGTAGCAGTCTGAAGTCAGAGAGATGAAACAAAGTATTATTTGAGGAAAATTAATCTGATGGCAGAACCCAGGATTTAATAGAAAAAGGAAGATATTAAAAGCCTGAGAGAAGGTCTAGGAGGGTATTACATTAATCTCAGTGTAACAGGATGAAAATACAACCTGAGAGGTAATATTGGAAATTAAAAGGAACCAATGGATATGAGCTGAGAAGCTTTGACTGATTAGAATGGAAAGTAAAAATAATAATTCTAAGACTAGATAATAAAGAGAACTACTTAAAAAGAAATAAACAACAGCAAAAAAAATAATAGGTAACTAAGAAGTTCTGATTAAGAAATTATTTAATCTGAACCTAAATTTTATATTCCTCAATTTAGATTTCTTCTTGTGTTATCTTCAGCATAAACATTGCTGTTTAAATCCCCATGAATTGTTTCCACTTTAAGCTAAATGATCCTGATATTACTGTTTTTCTCATTCCCTAATTTCCCCAATAAGTATCCATATGTAGGCTTATTATTGGACAGAATTAACATGCTGTGCTCTCTGTCACCTCTCTGTCAGGAGAAGCACAAGAAAGGATTCTGGAGATAAAAATGATTGTTCTCCTTAACTGAACTCTTATTATGTACCTACTTCTATGCTAAACCTCTTATATATATTATCCATTTAATGCCCACAACAATATTATGAGATAGGCACTATAGTTTACAAGAGAGAAGGCTTAGGCTTAGAGGAGTATAGCAATGTCCTCAAGGTCAAAAGAGCCAAAAATGACAAATCATTAGTATATCCCCTCACTCCTCCAGCGCCCATACTGTCCTATTAGCCACTATTGATACTGAAATATGATAACTGATTCTAAATTCATTTGGAAAAGATTCTTCTCACCTAAAGGAAAAAATCAGGAAAAGTCTGATAGTCTTTTTTATATAACGATCTATTTATTGCATTCAAAAGATTAAGATCATGGCATCTAGTCCCATCACTTCATGGCAAATAGATGGGGAAAAAGTGGAAACAGTGACGGACTATATTTTCTTGGGCTCAAAAATCACTGTAGATGTGACTACAGCCACAAAATTAAAAGACACTTGATCCTTGAAAGAAAAGCTATGACAAACCTAGACAGCGAATTAAGAAGCAGAGACATCACTTTGCTGATAAAGGTCCACCTAGTCAAACCTATGGTTTTTCTAGTAGTCGTGTACAGATGTGAGAGTTGGACCATAAAAAGGCTGAGTGCTGAAGAATTGATGCTTTTGAACTGTGGTGTTGGCAAAGACTCTTGAGAGTCCCTTGGACAGCAAGGAGATCAGACCAGTCAATCCTACGGGAAATCAGTCCTGAATATTCACTGGAAGGACCGATGCTGAAGCTGAAACACCAATACTTTGGCCACCTAATGCAAAGAACTGACTCACTAGAAGAGACCCTGATGCTGGGAAAAATTGAGACCAGGAGAAGGGGGCTACAGGATGAGATGGTTGGATGGTATCACCGACTCAATGGATGTGGGTTTGAGCAAATTCAGGAGATAGTTAAGGACAGGGGAAACTGGCATGCAGCAGTCTATGAGGTTGCAAAGAGTTGGGCAACTGAAAGACTTAGCAACTGAAAAACAACAATTTATTGCTATAGTTTACCTGTCACATAAGGATGTTGGTGTGATTTTGTTTCAGATGTGAGGAAGACTATTAACACACATTAATGCTCTAGAATGTAGATATATTTCCTATGAAAGAAACGTTGATATGATTTAGAAAATATTGAATCTCTCTAATAATTCACTTTTTTAGTCCAGATGTAAACATAGTTTCAAGGTATAAGCTCATGAACAGAATGTCAGGGTATAACCTACCCCATGAAGAGGTCTGACTATATAAAACAATTCCTATATGCTCAAAAGGAAGTTTAAAAAGAGCCATGTAAATCAGAAATCACAGTGTATAGAGGTCCGTAATTTAAGGACATTATCTCCAAAGTATGGGGATTGCTTCCGCTGATGATTTTCCTATTATCATTAATCAACTCTTCATTTGAAAAACCTACACAAGATAATTGTTGGAAGAGTAGGTATTCACATTTAATTTCTTCTAAAACATCTTCCCTAGTTTCAAACACATTTTTCAAATCTGGCATTCAAAGTTCCTACTACTTTGCAATAACAGTAACAACAGGCTTAGGAACATCCTAAGTGGCACTTATTCAGTGGAGTAATTGGAAGCTGCAATGGTTATGCAAATAAATGTCCCTCTGAGGGAAGAATGAGAGATTTGCCTTGAAATTGCAGCTGTGAAAAGCTGCTGCTAAATGGAGAAGAGACCAGAAGACAGAGAATGGAAATTAAGGTAGAAATAACTAACAAAGATATCTGTAATAAGTGAGCTGTAATGTAATGGTGCTCACAGTGGATAGTCAAGTCTTTATCTATGTAGCAAGTAACAATCTCAAGCTGTAAAATAAAGTGAAGATGAAATGTATTTTTGTTTTTCCATATAGTGCCTTTTAGTTTCCTTTATTATGAACTCTTTAATTTCATTTGTTCTGACCAAGACAGACCATGGTCCTGCTGCTGCTGCTGCTGCTAAGTCGCTCCTATGCCTTGGCAAAAAAAGCATTTCAGATGCCATGTCTTGAAATCCTCACATGCATGGAGCCATCAGTTTTTCACTTCCTACCTCATTAATGATTTTGAACATTTTTTATGTTTATGTTTTGATATTTGTTAACACTTTCTTACAAGTGATTTTCAAATAAGCAAAAACACCTTCAAGGAAAAGTTTGATTCATTTATTTGCAAGGCAGAGTCTGTGGATTTCCTTTTGCTGGTCCTCTTTGCACTTTCAGTGGAACAAACAGTGCAATTTTTATCCTTTCCGTTTTTAGAGCTGCAGCTGTAAAAGTAATTAATGGCTAAAGAAACTCTAGCACATCCTGCAGAAGGCCATTCTGCATTCAGCACAAGCTGTGGAACCAGAGCGTCTGCATGCTAGTAGCCCTCGAGAGCGTATCCTGGTGAATGTCGAAGGACTCCTATCTTAACCATGGAATCTGCAAAGCACCCCAATTTATTTTGGTGACTGACACCCAAGGAAAAACTTGTATCAACAGGTGTTTTCATTGCAGTTTCAATTGATGATTTTTCTGCATGTAAAAATATTTTTTAATCTCTGAAAGTTGATAGTGATGACCTCAGACTTTCTTTGCATTATTAGCTAAGAAATGAGGATAGTCACACATTTTATGAAAGGATATGCATTTCCTTCCCTGTGATTATTTTTCTTCTCCTTTTCAGTCTCCACTTTTTTCTTTTTGTCTCTCTACCTTCCTTCCAAATGCACTTGTGCCAAACATGCCTGCGGTTAAGTAATTTCAGGTATAATGAGGAAGCAGATCCTGTGTGCCACCTGCATAGTCAATGGACCTGAGGTGGGACTGCAATCAGATGAGCTGGCTTCCTGGCCTGGCAAGGCTCTTAACTACCTGTGACTTTGAGTAAATCGCTTCACCCTCTAGATTCTCAATTTTCTGATTCCTAAAAAAAGATTAACAATACCTGCCTGGTTTTCTTCACAGTGTCCTTGACAAATAATGAATGTGAAAGTGCTTTGTAAACTGTGACATTCTTTACAAACACGAGGAATAATGGTGTTTTTTGGGGGGGCTGTGTCATGAGGCATGTGCATGTGGAATCTTAGTTCCCTGAAGTGAAAGTGAAAGTCGCTCAGTTGTGTCCGACTCTTTGCCACCCCATGGACTATATGGTCCATGGAATTCTCTAGGCCAGAATACTGGAGTGGGTAGCCTTTCTCTTCTCCAGAGGAGTTACTCAACTCAGGGATCAAACCCAGGTTTCCCGCATTGCAGGCAGATTCTTCACCAGCTGACCCACCAAGGAAGCCCTTAGTTCCCTGACTAGGAATCAAAACACGTGTCCCTTGCAGTAGAAACAGGGAGTCTTAACAACTGTATTTTGACAGAACAAGACTCTCCACAAGCTGGTGAGAGACAGGTATCAGTCTGGGATTCTTTTCTTCCATCTCATTGACTCATCTAATAACATTGAGGCAAGAATCACCTGCCAAGCAGGAGACACAGGTTTGATCCCTGTGTCGAGAAGAACCCCTGGAGAAGGAAATGGCAGCCCACTCCAGTATTCTTGCCAGGAAATTCCCATGGATAGAAGAGCCTGATCAGCTATAGTCCATGGGGTCACAAAAAGTCAGTCAGGACTTAGCGACTAAACCAAAGACTTGATGCCACATTTTCCCTGGTGAGTGGGAGAGCTCATATTTACCAAGTACAGAGGAGGAAGATGAGCTTCTGAACTCCTTATTTCTGCCCCTGAGCTAAGACAAGCTGCATCTCCAGAAGAGGGGGTTACTGGTCTAAGAACATTCTGCCTCAGCTTTGCTGCTACTCCTCTGAAATGCTCAGTAAAGAGATGTTAAGTTGTTAGGGCTGTCACTCCACCCTTGGGAGAATGCCCAGGGGATGTGGACTGCCCCCAGGCAGCCTGCAGGAAGCTGGATCAGAAAGTGCAGAGTCACTGTGCACCCGAACGCCAGCACGCAGCTCTCTTCACTAGGTACATCTGCAGCGGGCTCTTGCAAATGTCCAACTGCTCGACATTTGAGAAAGATGGGGGTATGTTTTGTTCGTCTTTAATTCACCATTGTAAGAAGATAAGCTAACATTTACCCAATGAGAATTGGATAAAATTGGAAGAATTATGACTAAACTATAGACCCAGGGCCTAAAATTATTCTGACCATGGCCAAATAAAAACATTACAAACTGAAAATAGCATTGAAGCTATTTGCAAAGATCCATTTTAAAGGCTTATTTTTCCCCTCTCTTACTCAGATTTGACTGTGAAGTATTGAAGAACCCTTTTAAAATGTATCTGCTAAACTGTAAGTAACAATATTCTCTTCACAAAAGTGTCTTTATCGATATTTACTATATTGATAGTAGCTCAGCTGGTAAAGAATACACCTACAATGCAGGAGACCCTGATTCGATTCCTGGGTCAGGAAGTTCCCCTGGAGAAGGGATAGGTTACCCATTCCAGTATTCCTGGGATTCTCTGGTGGTTCAGTCAGTAAAGAATCTGCCTGCAATGCAGGAGACCTGGGTTCAGTCCCTAGATTAGGAAGATTCCCTGGAGGAGGGCAAGGCAACTCACTCCAGTGTTCTTGCCTGGAGAATCCCCAGGGACAGAGGAGCCCGGTAAAGAGTCAGACACGATTGAGCAACTAAGCACATATTAAAAGTTAAACTTGAGAAGTTTTTCAGATATTTATTTACTCAAAATTAACAAAAATAAGCACACTACTGGTTATCATCAGAGCACTGATACCATCATAAGTCATATAGCTACTGAAAATCTCAACTGTACATTCATGAGGAAATGAAAGTGAGAAAGGCAAATGATTTATTTGTATTTGCTTTCTGATAACCACTTTGAGTACTTACATGTTGGTTTTCCTAAAAAAAAAAAAAAAAAACAAATAAGGAACTACAATGTATTATTTTATTTTTAAAGAAGCAAAATAATTTTTACAAATTCTATTGAAGTATAGTTGATTGATAATATTATATTAGTTTTAAGTGTACAACTTAGTGATATAATATTTTTATAGATTATACCCCACTTTAAGTTACTACAAAATAATGGCTATATTTCCTTGTGGTGTACAATATATCCTTGTTATTCATGTATTTTATAAATTGTTACTGTTGTTCAGTCATTCAGTCCCATCTGACTCTTTGCGACTCTATGAACTGCAACATGCCAAACTAGTCTATGCTTCATTATCTCCCGGAGTTTGCTCAGACTCATGTCCATTGTGTGATGATGCCATCCAACCATCTCATCCTCTGTTACCAGTAGTTTGTATTTCATAATCTCATACCCCTTTCTTGTCTTTCCTTCCCTCTCTCCACTGGTAACCACTAGTTTGTTCTCAATATCTGTCTGTTTCTGTTTTGATACATACATTCATTTTACTTTTAGATTCCACAGTTCAGTTCAGTTCGGTCGCTCAGTCATGTCTGACTCATTGCGACCCCATGAATCGCAGCACGCCAGGCCTCCCTGTCCATCACCAACTCCCGGAGTTCACTCAGATTCATGTCCATCAAGTCAGTGATGCCATCCAGCCATCTCATCCTCAGTCGTCCCCTTCTCCTCCTGCCCCCAAATCCCTCCCAGCATCATAGTCTTTTCCAATGAGTCAACTCTTTGCATGAGGTGGCCAAAGTACTGGAGTTTCAGCTTTAGCATCATTCCTTCCAAAGAAATCCCAGGGCTGATCTCCTTCAGAACGGACAGGTTGGATTTCCTTGCAGTCCAAGGGACTCTCAAGAGTCTTCTCCAACACCACAGTTCAAAAGCATCAATGGTTGGTGCAAAAATGATTGTGATTTTTGTGTTGTTGAAATTTGCCATTTTATGTTGAAATACATTCTAAATAAATGTGGTTATGTTATACATCACTTTAACGTGCATTTCTTACTTTATTTTTTTTTACTAATGACTTATTACTTACTGTTTGTTTTAGAATATAGAAATGATGTTAGACAAAAAGTAAATTTGAACAATTTTCTTACTTAAGTTCAAAGTGGATCATAAAGCAGCAGAGACAACTCATACATCAACAAAGCATTTGGCCCAGGAAATACTAATGAAGGTACAGTGCAGTGAGGGTGAACTTCTGCAAAGGAAACAAGAGCTTTGAAGATGAGGAGCATTGAGGCTGGCCTTTGGAAGGTGACAATAATTGAGAGCCATTATCAAAGCTGATTCTCTGGTGATAACCTAGAGTATTTTTTTCTCTAACTTATTTTACTAAGCGTAGTATACTCTAGGTTCATCCACATTGTTGCAAATGGCAGAAGTTCACTCTTTTTTTTAATGACTGAGTAATAATTATATATATATTGTATATCGCATCTTCTTTATCCATTTATCTGTCAATGAACATCTAGGTTGCTTCCATCTCTCAGCTATTGTAAATACTACTGCAGTGAACACTGGGGTGCGTGTATCCCTTTGAACTGTTTTCACTTTCTTTGGAAATATACTCAGTGGTGGAATTGCTGGTATGGTAGCTTGATTTTTAGTGGTTTGAGGGAAAACACTGTTTTCCATAGTGGCTGCACGAATTTACATTCATGCCAGTAGAGTACCGGGGTTCCCTTTTATCCATCCTCACCAACATTTCTTATTTGCAGACTTTTTGATGATAGACAGTCATTTTAACAGGTGTGAGGTGATATCTCATTGAAGTTTTGATTTGCATTACTCTGATGATTAGCAACATTGAACATCTTTTCATGTGTTTGTTGGCCTTCTGTTTATCCTCTCTGGAATAATGTCTATCCAGATATTCTGCCCATTTCTAAATTGTATTGTTTGGAGTGTTTTTGTATTGACTTACGTGAGATGTTTAAGGGCTTCCCAGGTGGCACTAGTGGTAAAGAACCCACTTGCCAATAGAGGTAGATGTAAGATACGTGGGTTCAATCCCTCGGTCGGGAAGATCCCCTGGAGTAGGAAATGGCAGCCCACTCCTGGCTGCCATTGGCATTTGCCTGGAGAATCCCATGGGTGGAAGAGCCTTGTGGGCTGCAGTCCCTAGGGTTGCAAAGAGTCAGACATGACCAAAGTGCCTTAGTGTGCATGAGATGTTTATGTATTTTGTTCTTTCTTTTTTAATTTTAAAATTATGTAAATATGATAACACATTTATAGGAGACTTGGAAAATACAAAACAAAGTTGCATATAGTTCCACTATATATTGCAATCTTTTTTTTTAAGTAGATAAATTTAAATTTTTATTTTAAGTTTCAAAAATTAATAGAATGAATAGACAGAAAAGTAGAAGTATATGGTAAACCTGAAAAGCACCATGAACCAATTCAGCATAACTAAGATTTATAAAATTTTCATACAACAGCAGGACACAACTTCTTCTATTCAAGTTCCCATAGACTATAAACCAGAGACACTGGAGCATATCCAGTGACATAAAATAAGGTGTAAAATTTTCATGGTCTACATATATTGAAATCATACAGAGTCTATTCTCTTATCACTGTGGAATTATGCTAGAAATCAATATCAAAAGATATTTGAAAATAACCCACATATTTTCAAGTGCAATGTGACATTTACTAAGAAAATGTTTGCCTTAGTCATTGAAAGCCTCAATAAAGTGAAAAGACTGAAAAAAACACAAAGGGTGATTGCAGAGAAGCAAACATGATAAATAAATATGAAAGATACTTTCAAAATCCCATGTATTTGGAAATTAAATGTTCACTTTTAAATGATGGGTGTATCTAAGGAGCCATAACAAGGAAATTTAGAAAATATTTATAACAGAATAAAAATGAAAAGAGAATTTTTCAGAATTTGTTGCATGCAGCTGAAGCTGCTCAGTGCAACTAAATACAGTATGGAATCTTGAATAAGGTATAAAAAGAGATGTTTATGTATTTTGAATATTGACCCCTTATTAGTCAACATCATTTGCAAATATTTTCTCCCATCCAGTATGTTGTCTTCTCATTTTGTTAATGATTTCTTTTGCTGTGCAAAAGCTTTTAACTTTCCTAGATCCTATTTGTTTATTTTTGCTTTTTTTTTTTTTTTGCCTTAGTGGACATATCCCCCAAAATATTGCTATGATGTATGTCAAAGAGTGTTCCACTTTTGGAACACCTTTGGTTTCTTTTGGGAGATTTATGGTATCTGGTCTTAAATTTAGGTTTTTAGTCCATTTTGAGTTTATTTTTGTATATGCTGTGAGAAAATGTTCTAATTTCATTCATTCACATGTTGCTGTCCAGTTTTCCTGGCAGAACTTACTGAAGAAAGTATCTTTTCTCTATTGTATATATTTTTTCTTTTTTTATCATAGATTAATTGACCATAGGTTCATGGGTTTGTTTCTGGGCTTTCTCCTGTTCCATTGATCTATAATCTGTTTTTGTGCCAATGTAATACTGTTTTGATTACTGTAGCTTTGTAGTATAGTCTGAAGTCAGGGAGCATGATACCTCTGCCTTTGTTCTTTTTTCTCAATAAAGAAATAGAATAATTTTTAAACTTAGTTTCATTGATCTTAAAAAGTATTTTGCATTGTTAAGAGTGTTGGCAATGAGTTTGAAGCTCTATCCTGCCATAGACTGACTGAGTGATGTTGGACAGGCTATTTAAGCTTCCCAGACACAGTGTTTATTTGTCAAATGAAAATGGTAAAATATATCTACCTGTTGGGGTTTGTGGTAATGAAAAAAATGACTCTTTCTCTTTCTCTCTCTCTCTATATATATATGTATATGTATATTCATTACAATTCTCCAGACAGATAGAAAGAGAGAGAGGGAGAATATATATTTTACTTTAAAGAACTGGCTCATGTGATTATAGAGGCTGGCAAGTCCCTGCAGTGTGGACCATATGGCTAGATATTCAGGGAAAAATTAATGTCACAAAACTGTCCAAAAATGATCAGACTGCAGACCCAAGAAAGAATCAGTGTTACAGTTCAGATCCAAAGGCCATCTGCTGACTGATTTCCCTTTTGCTCAGGGAAGGTCAGTCTTTTGTTATAATTAGGACTTCAACTGGTTGGATGAGACCCACCCACATTGATGGAGGGAAATCTGCTCAAAGTCCACAAATTTAAGCATTAATCTCATTCTAACAACCCCTTGCAGAAATATCCAGAATGTCTGATGACATATGTAGGCACTGTGGCCCAGCCAAGTTGACACATAAAATTAACCATTAAAATATACAAGGAACTTGAACCATTTCTAGCATATGCAAGCTTTCAATAAATGTTAATTATTATATATTGTTAGTATCAGATTAAATACTATATTGGATTGAACAAGGGTTTGGAAAAGGGCATGGCAATCCAATCCAGTATTCTTGCCTAGAGAATCCCATGGACAGAGGAGCCTGATGGGCTATAGTCCATAGGGTCACAAAGAGCCAGACACAACTGAAGTGACTTAGCACACATGCAGTATAGGTCAACTTAGTTTTTCATACATAAAATAGTTCTTATTTTTGCATCAGCTTACAAGAGCATTCAGACAAATCAATGTGAAAAATAAATGTAGCTCGAAAGTAGATCTTAATATATATAGTGATATGATGTGATAAAAATCACAAATAATTATGGAAGTTGAGTCAATTATTCTGTAGATGGCATTAATAAAAGTTAACTATTTGTCTAAAAATCACTTTATATCATCACTTTATCCCGAATTCAAAATTAATTCCAATAGGATTTAAGAATGAAATGCTAAAAAAGCTACACAAAAGTTCAAGAGATAATCTATAGATTTATTTATAAAAGTTTATAAATAAATGGGCTTCCCTGGTGGCTCAGTTGGTAAAGAATCTGCCTGCAACATAGGAGAACTGGGTTCGATTCCTGGGTCGGGAAGATCCTCTGGAGAAGGAAATAGCAACCCACTCTAGTAATCTTGACTGGAGAATTCCATGGACAGAGGAGTCATAGAATCCCCAAAAGTAGGACATAAATAAAATCTAAATAAATAAATATTTAGTTTATCTCTCGGTAGGAAGGAATTTCTTAGCTTAGAAATTATTGGAAAAGTTACAAAACATCAATATATTGATTACATTAAAATTACTATTGTTAAAATAGCTAATCCTCACAAATATGAATATAACAACCAACATATGTACAACACAGTGAGCTTTTACAAATTGCTAAGAGCACTCTAAGACCTCAGTAGAAAACATGGCAAAAGTATCATACAGCTCTCTCAGCTTCCTTTCATTCCAGAAGGATGAAAGCAGTACATGTTATTTATTATACTGAAAATGTATGTAGTATTCACATGAATGTGAAGTTAAAGAAAAAAATTACAGTCAGCTTGGATCTTCTAATCACCTGAACTACAATAGAGGGTTGGTTTCACAGACAGTTATGAAAATTGTTCAGTTGGAGAAGAAAACCTCTTTGTTTACCCTGCATTTGTACCTTATAAAAATCAAACTTGATGTGATGGTTCAGTAACACTGGCTGGATGAAAGAAATTGATTTATAGGTGTGCATTTTGGAGAACATTTGTAACATTGATAAATAAAAAGCAGATGTTTTCTTAGACTTTGTATTGTTCTAACTTGGAGAAGGCAATGGCACCCCACTCCAGTACTCTTGCCTGGAAAATCCCATGGATGGAGGAGCCTGGTAGGCTGCAGTCCATGGGGTCGCTAAGTTGGATATGACTGAGCAACTTCACTTTCACTTTTCACTTTCATGCATTGGAGAAGGAAATGGCAACCCACTCCAGTGTTCTCGCCTGGAGAATCCCAGGGATGGGGGAGCCTGGTGGGCTGTCGTCTATGGGGTCGCACAGAGTTGGACATGACTGAAGCGACTTAGCAGCAGCAGCAGCAACTCACGTGAAATAAGTGGTTTAATTTAATTCTCTTTCCCCCTGCTTTTGTTGAGATTTTATAGTCCCATCAGCTGTGGTTCTTTTGAGGACAGTGATCCCATGACTGATGATGACTTACTGTCTATGCCGTGCCTCTCACAAGTTCAGCACACAGCCCTATGTCTCAACACCACATATAAGAACAATTGTCTTGGAGGGATTCGTTGGTAGTTTTTCAAAGGTATTTGAAGAGAAAGCCAAATTTTGTTGCTCCCTTCCCCTACCATTTCCAGAAGGGTCATCACACAGGTTGACTCTTACCTCTGGTTTCCCCAGACCAGGATAAAAGGTCTGGCTTGACTCATGGAGACTGGCTTTGGCTACTCAATGAAAGAGCCAAGCTCTAATCCTGATGATTTCATAAGAGCCTTCTGTGTGGTCTCGTGGAAGGAATACTCAGCCAGGAGTCGGGAAATCGGAGATCTGCTCCTGGTTCAGTTTTGAGGACAAGTAGCTGGGCCAGCTTTGCTGGACTCTAGTGGGGCTTGTGGGCCTCCTGCCTTCCCATTACAGTGCTCCTTAAAAAAGCAAAGCCTTTGAATTCACACATCACTTGGCTTCAATCTCTATCACTCATGAAATGCAATTATTAGATTTACGTCTCTGTATCTCACTCTTCTCATTTATAAAGTGAAGCTAACTACATCATGTGACTTATGTGAAAACCAAATGAATTAATATACATAGGATTGTACCATATAGATAGAGCATTATGCTTGGCATACAACAATCTCAATAAGTGAACTCCACTGCTTTTCCTCTTAGAGCTGATCTCACCATCTTGTTTCCTAACAAACCCACTTTTGATTAATTTTCAGAGAAGAAAAGATCATATGAGCTTCTATATTATCAGCTAATATGGAAGGAAGTAACGGTTCCTTCTCAAATATATTGGCATTTTAATAAGAAAACATTAGAAATTATAGCTATAGGATCACATTGAGGCAGCAAGGAGAAGCCAATAGGGACTGTCTGAAGATATAGGAGAAATTACCTAGAAATTCTTTGCATTAGAGCATTTTTGATTCAGTCTTTTGAGTTAAACCTTCTAAACATTAAGTGGTCAATATTTTGAAATAGGTAGGACATCAAGATCATTATCAGTTACACCTCAGTGTGGCATAGCTTTTCAGATCCCTTTTCAGAAGGGAAATTTTAATCTATGTGTGTTGAGTAAGTAGGATGCAGTTCATGATAAAATTACTGGCATAAATGATTTTGCATGAAATGATTTAAAATATTAATGCATAGTATTTTTATTTATCTTGATAAATTATTAAAAATAGTTATGAAATTTTCTTCTCAAAAACACATTTCAAAGAATCGTAATAATCATTACACTTCTCCACTTAACCATAGATGCCCACAGAAAGTCACACATTTCCTTCCTGTTGAACTATTGCTCTACAAATCACTGTATTTTCCTAGGATTTTACCGTTTCAAGTTTCATTGCAGGATTTGTGGTAAGCTCTATTGTGTATGGTATTACAGGACAATAACGATGCATAGTGCCTAAAAGCTATAATGACCAGCTATTCCGTGGTCAGTAAAAGGAAATTATATAACATTAGTTGCCAATGTGCTCTTGGGGGAAAAGTCTTCACATTGCTCCAACCCACCCCCTGCCCCTGTCACTTCCCACTAATAGTAGGTTTTACAAATAGGTTGAGGGTAAATGGACCCTGGAGTACTATTCTCTGTGCCCCAGAACCATGCCCAACCCTTCCGCTTGGTTATTTCAAATCAGTGGTGGGAAAGTTTTGGTGTACTTAACTCCCACACAATGTTACTCTGTCTTTTCTATCACTGTGTGAGTCTAGTTTCAATCTAGGCACTATCATTATTATTCTATTCACATGAGACATTTTTAAAAAGAATAATTTGACCCAAGATACAGGTCATCTTGAACTTTCCCATCATGTTCGTTCTGCTGGTAATGATTTTTGTTTGTTTTTCACTTTTTGAAGCATTTACTATTTAAATTTATAGCTTCCCAGGTGTCTCCAGTGGTAAAAAATCTGCTTGCCAAGGCAGGAAATGCAAGAGACATAGGTTTGATCTCTGGTTCGGAAAGATCCCCTGGAGTAGGAAATGGTAACCTGCTCTGGTATTCTTGCCTGGAAAATTCCATGGGTAGAGCCTGTCGGGCTACAGTCCATGGGTTTCACAAACAGTCAGACTGAGTTTGAGCAGGCACTTACACACCATTTAAATTAAGAGGAATGAGAGCAATGGTTATTATTTCCATGTTCCTTTGAGATTTACCCTTCACATACGCTTCTCTTTCATAAGGAATTGGCTTTTCAATAAAATCTCTGCCACTCTCCATTGTAGAAGGAACCACTTCTCCAGGAAGACAAGGCCCAGCTCTCATCAGCCAGCACTGGCCACGTGCTCACCCTGACCCCGTGTCTGGCTTGTGATGCCCATGATTATGGTTCTTGCTGGCAGTTCAGTGGCTTAAGTCTCAGAAAGCAGAAAAGGAATTTTGAATTACAGGGGAAAATGATGCTTAAAAAGGCAACAGTTTACTGATGTCTATTTTTTTTTCCTCTCTCTAAGGTATTTTCATACAGTTTATGCTTCAATTCAATCAAGTATGATTGGTCGTATTTCTTAAGGAAATTTATTTCATTCCATAGTAAGTCTTGGTGAAATAATCCAAGAAGACTATATAAAAAAAATATTATATATCCACAACTCTTTTTAAAGAACATGTGACAGAATAGATACTGAGGATGTTAATTTTAAAAACTTTTTTTAAACATAGGGAAGATATTTTTTGCTTAGTTAAAATGTACTAAGTATATTATGCTATACCTTTAGTTCATATTAATCAGTCATTTATGTCCATTTTTATGTCCTCCTCCATGCAGTGAATCTCTTTACACATTTGACTCAGTGCTTGAAAGGATATAGATATCTTTAAAAGAAAGTTAATATGATTAAATAATTACCACCATTATTTTTATCATGACTTTATTTTTTGAAAACTGCTAATAATTTCTTTGATTATATCATGCTAAGTGTAATTATTGGACCAATATTTCCAGTGATAAAAACTTTAAAACAGAAATTCCTTTACATTCCTCAAAATTAATGCTTTATTATCTTCCTTCTCCTCAGATGTCGTTTTATCAGTAGTGATGCATTTCCTTGTATGTTTCTTACCCTACCAGGCTTGAACCAATCAGAGTCACATGCCTGAGATGAACCCCTGCTCCTGGCAGCACAGAAATCATTCAGGAATGCAGACTTATAAGTAAGCAATTAAAGCGGGCTCTGAGCTCTATAAGGCATGTATCATTCATACCAGGCAACAGGTGATTTATTTTCCATCACTTCTTCCCTTTGTCCCAACTATCCTCTCTCAAAATAGATAATGTTTTATTATATCATATATATATATATATATATTACCTTATCCTTCCTAGACAGTTTAATGGAAATAGGCAGAGAATAAACACTAACTATAAAAGAAGTCATGATTACTCATTATATTAATAATTCATCACTGATTGTGTGATTTTGTCATATAATTCCTATTGGGGCTCCTGATGACTTTGGATCTTGTGTTTTTCACGTCCTTTCTCCTTTTAGATTTCATGTGGACTATTTTCTCTATTGTCTTTCTTCTGAGATTTTTGAACTATTTCTCAGAGGCACATCAAAGCTACTTGTGTGCTTGCCCAAAATGTTTCTAGGCCCTGCTTCTCACCAACTGCCAGCAGAATCAGATTCTCTGGAAGAGGAACGTAAAAATATGCATTTCCAACAAGGACCCGTCTCCTCCCCAGGTGGTTCTTATGTATGTGTAAGATACAAAACCACTGAGGAAAATAGACCTGCTAATATCACTTGCAGCACAGTTATCCTTCCAGTTATATCCTTTTTCTGCATTTTGTCCTTATTTGTGTATCAGTTTCTCCATTTTCAAGGGAATTGTGAGCCACTGCAAAACAGTGTTGCTTGGTCCTGCCCACCAAGTCTACATCCAAGCTTATAATTATCAATATCAGCAATCATCTAACAGAAAGATCCAGACCCAATCTTGTCATTTAACACAATCCGAGTGACAGCCTCTGTTTTCAATACAGAAGATCTGGGTTTGATCCCTGGGTCAGGAAATCCCCTGGAGAAGGGAATGGAAACCCACTCCAGTATTCTTACCTGGAGAATTCCATGGACAGAGGAGCCTGGTGGGCTACATTCCATAGGGTCGCAAAGAGTCAGACATGACTAACACTTTCACTTTCACTTTAGAGACAGCCTCAGGGATTCCACGGCTAGCATCACACCATTGAGTAGATCACCACTTAGTATCACAAAAGTGAAATTGTGCTGTGAGACTGAGTTGAACACACCTGAAATAAAAACAAATGAACAACAATGAAATTTCATACTTGCTGATTCTTTTCATATCTATTTCCAAAACTCCAGATCCTGCAGGTTCTATCCTATGCCAACTTCCCACTGAAGCTCTCTCACACCAGCTTTCTTCTCATATTATTTATACATGGGAATCACTTAGAACTGGATTTCTCGCATGTGACTGTCATCTATAAATTTTAGTTGTTACAATTATTAATATTTTTCAAAACTACACTGAAGTAACATGTTGGTTTGATTGATTTCTCAACAGGCTGGTCCCACTTTCTGAAGCATTCCGGATTAACAACCAGCTATTCTCAGTCATCACAGTTTTAGGAGGATTCCCCTGACCTTGTTCCAACCTCTTTACCCAAACCCTAAGAGACCCTTAAGAATGGACCAAACATCATTTGTCCTTGTGAGTGTTTTCAGTCTAGTG
Organism: Budorcas taxicolor; assembly: GCF_023091745.1. Taxonomy (NCBI): domain Eukaryota; kingdom Metazoa; phylum Chordata; class Mammalia; order Artiodactyla; family Bovidae; genus Budorcas; species Budorcas taxicolor. The sequence goes on from NC_068918.1 coordinate 65,142,361, forward strand.
TTCTAACCTTCTTGAGATCATGAAAACACATTTTTCCCTTTGATTTATTTTATCTAAGTGTCTTGGGCAGTTCCATAAATGGGTTTGTTGATAATAACTATGAACATGTTTTCATTCAAACTATCTCTCTGATGAGTATTTGCTGGCTGTAGTAAGAGAAGCTTTTGCCTATTAGCATAGGGTATTAAAACCTGAAGGTTAAATGTATGAGAATGACTTTGAACAACCTCACTGAAGCAACACTGTGCAGAAAAAGAGTCTTAAAGTTTAAATGTCTTATGTTTGGTAGGGTTACAGAAAGGCTTTTCCACCCAAGGCTAGCTTTTGGAATGACGCAAGCGTATGTTTTCATATTGTCAATCCGAAGTCAGTAAAGTCTCCAGATTTCCAAAGGGATAGATCTGTAGTTTAGGCTTGTTGGGTAGGGGAAGTAGAAGGGTCAGGTTATCATTTGACTGGGTGATAAATCTGTTTTGCATCTGGCTGGACTAAAAATATTTTTTGAAGGGGCCCTCTCTTTGCCTTGTTGTTTCTCAAATTGTCTGTAAAGACTGTACTTTGTTGGCATTGAGGTGGACTGCCAGTGAGGAGACCCTAGGCTGTAAGCACACTTTTTGACAGAAGACCCCACCAGAAGATCACAATGAGCCCTTGATCTGAAAGAATTGATGGAAGAATCTAAGGTGACAAGAAGAGCTACTTCCATCCAGGAGGGCTGGCCAGAGTGCAGTGAGTAGGCCCTCCTAGAACTCATCTGTGAGCACAGGGTGAAGAACTTGGTATAAGTGCTTTTAAAAGAATAACTCAAAGGCTGAATGAGCAATTTCATTTATATTCTTCTCTGATCAGGATATAGGGCTCCATTCCTGGCCAGACCTGGATATGAAATTCTGAATCTAACAGTCAGCAATCTCACACTGTTCAGAGTCTTCAAATATCTCCTTGCTATGTGTGCTAAGAAACTTCAGTCTTGTCTGACTCTGTGCAACCCTATGGACTGTAGCCCACCAGGTTCCTCTGTCCATGGGATTCTCCAGGCAAGAATACTGGAGTGGGTTGCCATTTCCTTCTCCAGGGGAACTTACCGACTCAGGGATCTAACCCATGTCTCTTACGTCTCCTGCATTGGCAGGTGGGTTCTTTACCACTAGTGCCACCTGGGAAACTCAAATGTCTCCTTGGGTTAGCCCAATAATTCCAGGAAGTGACAACAAATTTCCCTTTACCTGGCACATTAACCACACCAAGGCCAGTTTTGTGAGTTCAAAAAGTTCAAAGTGAACTCTCTCAGTCGTGTCTGACTATTTGCAACCCCATGGACTGTAGCCCGCCAAGATCCTCTGTACATGGGATTTTCCAGGCAAGAATATTGGAGTGGGTATGACCCTTAATTGCAGATAGGCAGGGAAGATGTCCTTCCTGCATAGTTGCTATAGATTTGGAAGATTTGTTTGTGCTAATGAGGAAAGACCTGCCTCAGCTGTGTGTAAACAAAGATCTTGCATGATCTCAAAGCTTCTAAGACTCAATTTTACTGAAGATAAGGCAAAGGAAATTAGGGAGCAAGACCTACAGGTCCCAACTCCATCCTTAAAGTAGACTTACTCCTCTCAGGCCAGGGACTAAAATATTAACATTGTGTAGTCCAGCAGCTCAGAGTCAACCTTCTAAAGAGTTTGGGACATTCAGCAGACTTTTGTGTTAATGTTCCTCTCCTTCTAGTCTCTTCTTTCAGGTTTACCTGTTAATGAATGGATTTACTGTTTAAGATTTTAGTTGGAGGCAGGAAGGTAGGATTGTAAACTTGTGGGGGTGAGGGAAGAGCAGTTGGCATCTCTAAGATGTCCTGGGGGTTGGTGGGAGCTGGGCCACAGAGTGGAAAAAGAAACTGAATGAAGCTTTGTCCATATCAGTTACTCTGAGGAGGGAGCCAAGAAGTAGGCAGCTGACATGTGGGTGTCAAGAGTATCTAGGCTTCTGGGAGACATGTTTAAGGAAGAACTATTGCTTTACCAGAAGCATTGACCAGAAACGGCTCCTGAAATAGAACGAACCCAGGGAAGCATTTGTTTGTATGTGAAATCACTAGGTAACCTGTGGAGAGGTCAGAATGAAAGAGTTGATGTTGGGAAGTTCATTTGAGAACTAGGAGTCGGAAAGGTCGATTGCTATGAGGAGTCCACAAGAGTGACAGTTTTTAAAACAGCTACAATCCTTTTTAAGAGTGGCCAACAACTATTGTAGAGAGGCGATGTTTGTGAACCAGGCTATTTGGTGGTGTTTAGTCACTAAGTCGTGTCCGACTCTTTGCAACCCCATGGACTATAGCCCGCCAAGCTCCTTTGTCCATGAGACTTCCCAGGCAAGAATACTGGATTGGGTTGCCATTTCCTCTTCCAGGGGATTTTCCTGACGGAGGGATCAAACCCTTGTCTCCTTCTCAGTAGACAGATTTTTCACCAGTGAGCCACCTGGGAACCAGGCCATAGCAAGAGCTGAAGAAAGTGCCTGCCCAAAAGTCAAATGTTCTAAATAAATATAATTTTATAAAGAAAGTGCATAGTATATGTGTATTTTATAAAGAAAGTATAAAGAATATGGTGTGTGTTTCTTTGAAAACTTTCATTTTGCAACTAGCATGCATAGACTTTTCGCCTCCAACCAACTCATTGTATTTGACTAGGTAAAAATAAAAAATAAATAGGTATATTGGTATAATAGGCCAATACTTTGGCCATCTGATGCAAAGAACTGACTCATTGGAAAAGACCCTGATGCTGGGAAAGATTGAAGGCAGGAAGAGAAGGGGATGACAGAGGTGGTTGGATGGCATCACCAACTCGATAGATGTGAGTTTGAGCAAGGTCTGGGAATTGGTGATGGACAGGGAACCCTGGAGTGCTGCAGTCCATGGGGTCACAAAGAGTTGGACACGACTGAGTGACTGAACTGAACTGACTGATATTGGTGTGTGTACAACTTCCTAATGTTGCATATCTATGTATTTCTGTATATCCCGACCCCGGTCCATACACACACACTCAACTGATAGCGGAATTGTTGTCTTGTATGAGTCTGATGATTTTCACTTCTTGGAAGTTGCTCTTCTGCGAAATGCAGTCTACCTATCATAAATGAAAATACTGTCAAAGTGTTTCCTACCTTGCTAAAAAGTCAAAGAGGAGGAAGTGTGTTTTATAACTGACAAAAGATTAGAACCAGTTCTTACATCCTTGCTTGGGGGTTCAAATCCAGACTTACAACATGTCCACTGACCATGCTATTCTAATTAGAATATATTAACATTAGTGCTAACTGTGACTGTGGTTATCCATACAAATGAGGTTCATCAAAAGAAAGTGTGGATTCCACATAAATTTTTTTCTGTCTACACGGCATATGGAACCTTAGTTCCCTGACTAGGGATCGAACTCTTGCCCTTTGCATTGGAAATGTGGAAGCTTAACCACTGGACCACCAGGGAAAGTCACACATAAATGTTTGTCACTATTCTTTTTCTGTCACTATTTTGATTTTAAATAAGATATGCAAAATATGCATGAAAATAAAATCTATTCTACTTTCAATATTAATACTTATCAATATCATACTTTTTCTAAAGACCCTTTAAAGGGCTCTTGTGTTTATCTCTCCATCACTCTCCCCACCAGTCCCAGCCACTCCTCCAGGGTACCATCTTTTTTCAAGCTGACCATTCATTTCTCTATGGCCACCTTGTAGTAACGGCAGGAGCTGCCATGTTACAGGATCCTGCCCCTCCTTTCGTTCCACCTAGGTTCTTCTTTGGTGTAAAGAACTTGGAATCAAATAGGGTATGAGGAAGACCCTCTCCCATGGCAGAAGCTATGGAATGTAAAATTTTAAAGGTGTAGATAGCCATTGTTCCTGCCATGTGTGGAAAACTGCTCTAAAGTGAGAAAGATTGACACTCCAAGAAGAATAAAGGCAGGACATAGAGGAGTAATCCTGTTGATATTCAAGCTCCTGGTTCCACTTATTTCCCTGGATCACTGCCTATCCTGGTATTCGGTTAGTTCAACACTTCCTTGGGTTGCCTGAGCCAATAAATGCCCACTTGTCCTAAGTGGGCATTGCTTGGGTTATTAGTCATTTAAATAAAGAGTCCCATTCAGAGGATTTGGCAAAGTCCTAGGTGTGAAAATGGAAAGAAATCCTGAGACAGATTATTTCAAGGAACCATAATCAGAAATATTAATCCATAGCCAGACCTATCCATGGCATGAAGTATAAATAGGATATGCGTCATTGGCCCCAACCCACATAGGATAATTTTAAAATATGTTGCAAATTCTTTGGCATTCCATACCCCTTCAGATGGGATATAATTTCCCCTTCACTTGACTAGGGACCTAATTTAATGACTAGCTTTTAACAATAACAAAAAATATGGCAGAAATGACTATGTGACTTCTGACATTAGGTCTTAACATAGATACGTTCTACCTAGTGTTCTCTCTCACAAGCCACTTTATCTAGGAGAATCTAGCCTCTGTGTCTTGCAAGCACTCAAGCAGTCCTGGGAGAGGCCCCATGGAGAGCAACTGAGTTCTGACAACAGTAAGCACCAATTTAGCAGCCCTGTTAAGTGAGCCATCTTGAAAGCAGACTCTCTGGTTCCACAACTGAGCTCTGGTCAATATCTTGACTGCAACCTCATGAGACACCCAGAGCCAGAACCACCTAGCCAAACCACTCCTGAATTCCTGACCAACAGAAAAAAATAAAATGTTTGTATTATTTTAACTCACTACGTTTACATTTATTATACAGAAGAGCTGATTCATTGGAAAAGACCCTGATGCTGACAAAGATTGAAGGCAAAAGGAGAAAAGGATGAGATGGTTAGATGGCATCATGGACTCAATGGACACAAATCTAAGCAAACGTGGGAGACAGTGAAGGACAGAGGAGACTGGTGTGCTGCTGTCCATGTGGTCACAAAGAGTTGGACAGGACTTAGCAACTAAATAACAACAATAACAACAAAGAAATAATACTATATCAAAGACTGAATGGGGATTATTTTGAAGAGATTAGTAAGTCACTTTCAGTAGTAAGTGATGGCAGGAATTCCTCCAAATAGGACACCCAGTCATAGAAAGGACTAAAGCTCATGAGTTAGAAGTTTGATCCTCCCTAGCTAAGGTTAACGGAGAAGGCAATGGCACCCCACTGCAGTACTCTTGCCGGAAAATTCCATGGATGGAGAAGCCTGGTAGGCTGCAGTCCATGGGGTCGCTGAGAGTTGGACACGACTGAGCGACTTCACTTTCACTTTTCACTTTCATGCATTGGAGAAGGAAACGGCAACCCACTCCAGCGTTCTTGCCTGGAGAATCCCAGGGACGGAGGAGCCTGATGGGCTGCCGTCTATGGGGTCGCATAGAGTCAGACACGACTGAAGCGACTTAGCAGCAGCAGCAGCAGCGGCTAAGGTTAAAGGTCCTAAACACAGTTACTGAAGAACACGTAAGAATAGAATCACCTAGTACAACAAAAGGAAAATAGAATAACAAGTGGTCAATATGCAGAGTTTTATGGTCAAATATATTTAGATTCAAAGCTTTGCTGTGCTAATTTCTGTTTGAACTTGTTACTTGTTCATATTTTTCAGTTTTATTTTAGGGTAATCATACATTAGGACTTCCCTGATGGCTCAGATGGTAAAGCATCTGCCTACGATGTGGGAGACCCGGGTTTGATCCCTGGGTCAGGAAGATCCTCTGGAGAAGGAAATGGCAACCCATTCCAGTACTCTTGCTTGGAAAATCTCATGGACGGAGGAGCGTGGTAGGCTACAGTCCATGGCGTCGCAAAGAGTCGGACACGAATGAGCGACTTCACTTCACTCACTAATCATACATTAATAAAAATGTTGTAAAAATTAAAATTGAAAGATTTTTGGAGCATCTTTAATACAGCTTCCTCAAATGTTAACATTTTAGCAGTAGAAAATATAGCATAAGAAAAAACAAACAAAAAGTGAGTTCTAATAGCATTTCTTTGAATACTTTTTCTCATGAATGACTGTTCTCTCAATTTATATTCATAAAAAGTATGTTAACTAACCTTGTCCCCTCTTTCTCTTTTCCTTGATCCTGTTTTTCCCAAGGCACTTGGGTTGCTCTTGTCTCCCTGCTGTTTCAAATTGTTCTTTTCCAGTGAAAATTTATGGGTCCAAGCTTATTTCTCTCTTCAAAAGATGCAACCACGAGCTAAGAAGTCATCCTAAAGTTTCTCAATCTTAGTTTCTCAATATGTTAGCAAACACAATTTCCATAATGAATGATCCTTCCCCACCATGCCCCACACAAAGAAAATTTGAGAAATTGATCATAAACTTCTCAGAAAAATAGTTCTAGAAATATGCAAAATATAATAAATTTTCAATATGTGTATCTTTCAAAGAGAACATTCTTTTTTGTTTCATGACATGAAGGAATTTGTTTTCAAAACTTGAACTTAAGAACTATGCAAGCAGAGAAATGAACAAATCAGAGTTAAGTCATCAGTTCAGTTCAGTTCAGTCACTCAGTCGTGTCCGACTCTTTGTGACACCATGAATGCAGCACGCCAGGCCTCCCTGTCCATCACCAACTCCCGGAGTTCACTCAGATTCACGTCCATTGAGTCAGTGATGCCATCCAGCCATCTCATCCTCTGTCGTCCCCTTCTCCTCCTGTCCCCAATCCCTCCCAGCATCAGAGTCTTTTCCAATGAGTCAACTCTTCGCATGAGGTGGCCAAAGTACTAGAGCTTCAGCTTTAGCATCATTCCTTCCAAAGTAACCCCAGGGTTGATCTGCTTCAGAATGGACTGGTTGGAATTCCTTGTAGTCCAAGGGACTCTCAAGAGTCTTCTCCAACACCACAGTTCAAAAGCATCAATTCTTCGGTGCTCAGCCTTCTTCACAGTCCAACTCTCACAGCCATACATGACCACAGGAAAGACCATAACCTTGACTAGATGGACCTTAGTTGGCAAAGTAATGTCCCTGCTTTTGAATATGCTATCTAGGTTGGTCAAAACTTTTCTTCCAAGGAGCAAGCGTCTTTTAATTTCATGGATGCAGTCACCATCTGCAGTGATTTGGGAGCCCAAAAACATAAAGTTTGACACTGTTTCCACTGTTTCCCCATCTATTTCCCATGAAGTGATGGGACCAGATGCCATGATCTTCGTTTTCTGAATGTTGAGCTTTAAGCCAACTTTTTCGCTTTCCTCTTTTACTTTCATCAGGAGGCTTTTTAGTTCCTCTTCACTTTCTGCCATAAAGGTGGTGTCATCTGCATATCTGAGGTTATTGATATTTCTCCTGGCAATCTTGATTCCAGCTTGCGTTTCCTCCAGTCCAGCATTTCTCATGATGTATTCTGCATAGAAGTTAAATAAGCAGGGTGACAATATACAGCCTTGACGTACTCCTTTTTCTATTTGGAACCAGTCTGTTGTTCCATGTCCAGTTCTAACTGCTGCTTCCTGACCTGCATACAGGTTTCTCAAGTTAAATCATAGATGACACCATGTACATATATGTGTCATCTGTTCACCTGTCACCCCACCCTGAAAATCAGCTCCTTGAAGGCAAAAACCACACATTATTCAGGTTTGGGTCCTTTGTATCTAACGCAACACCTGGCATATAAGTATGTTCTGACTGACCTCAATATGATACAGAAGTTTTCTCTTAAATATTCCATTTCTCAACAATTGATTCAAAACTTGAATATGCATCCTTTAAGACATCTAGATCAAAAAGGGAAAAATTCCTTATAAAGGGTCATTTCAGATATTTATAAATAAAGCTCAGCTGTCAGATACAGGAATGGACCATTCCACCAATGTGCCTGCAGGAGCAATTCGTGGTCCACATGAGCCCTGCAGAAGCTCCACTCATGGGTGTTCCAGGCCTCTTCTCAGAGTCCCCTCCACAGAGTCTATCCCTTGCTAGTTTGTCATCACATCTGGCTATAGAGTAGAACTTAGTCCAGAGGGCACATCAATGGCTCTCTTTTTACTTTTTTTTTTTAAAAACTTAATTATTGAGGACAAATAAAAAACAACAGAAATACAAACATAGTGAGATGATAGTTTCAGTCCACATGCAGTTTTTGTAATTTGTGGCCAAGAAGGAGCTCCCTGGACTTGACCAGGCCTCTCTTCCTATGTGCACCATGCTCTGCCCATTCCTTTCTTAAGTCTGTGAGACATCAAAGTGCCTTCCTGCAGGGCAGGGCCTTATTTTTAGTGGACATAGCATGAGGCAGTAGCCACAAGCAGTAATGGCCCAATAAATAGCTGTTACATGAGCAAAGGAATGAACCATGTGGCTAACTTTTCATCTATCTGACTGTGTTAAAGGGATGGAGGTACTGGGAGAAGCAATGTTTGGAGGAGAGACACAGGCCAATCACTGACATTATAAATGTAAAACATTCACTGCGGGAGCTTGACTTCCCCACATAGCATGTGCCATATTGTGTACATACTCTATAGCTTACTTCTCAAAACATATTTGTGGGTACATTTTTGCCAATGCTACTTTTGTAAGACATGTTCCACGCCAATAACACAGAGCAGCCAGAAGCAAAACCCACCATGTCCTGTTTTGTTTTTTTTCTCTCTCTGTTAATGTAGATAAGACTCAAGATAGTTGAGCTAATACTTTTCCCACCTCAAATAGAATTCTTGTATAAATTAAATTGTAAGTTACCTTCATGTCTTTGGAGTAAAAAGCCAGTAGAACAGTTCTATTTTGTACGTGTGTGGTTACCACTTTCTTGGCACCCAGTAAGGATATTTTTGACTCTCTGCTGACATGAGCTATCAAGCCCAGTTGAGAAAACCCTCTGACTGAAAACAAACAAAAACTCACCAGAACAAGTTAGGGATAGGGTACTTGGATGCAGTGTAAGCGTTGTGAAACCATCAGAACATGAGGATTTAGGATGTTCCTTTAAAGCCCCTTAGAATTTCTGAGAACATTCCTTGGGAAGTGTTTTGTTTTCATGGAAAAAGTTGTTCCATGCCTGACAGCATGAAGAAGCACATGAAGACTGGAGGCTGTGAAAACATTTTTGGCAAAAGCCAAGCTGGTAGCAAAAGTCTAAAAATTGTGCTTTCATGGGTCTATCATAGTGTGCAAACATTTCTAGTCTTTATTTTATGAAATTAAGAATGATATAAAGCAATTGACACCCCTGTTGCCTCCAAGGGAAAGCTAGATTTTGCAGAGTTCTGGCATATATCAGTGTGTGCTTTCTTCATATCAGCTACTCAGCTGGAATACACTGCCATTGCAGAGTTCACCTGATATGCTTTGGTTCATCCATTCAGCAATTCTTCGTTAAACTCTCATGAGAGAGGATAGCCATGACCAATTTAATAAAGAGGTAGATTTTAATTTTTTTAATTGATTGATTTTAAATTGATTGACATTTATATATCAGTAAAACCAGCACATTGGTTTTATTGATACAACATAATAGGTTTCAGGTGTACAACATAATAATCGGATGTGTGTGTCTCGTGGGAAATGATTGTAAGTGTAATGAATATCCATCACCACACAGTTACAGTTTTTTGTGTTTGATGAAAACTTTAAGATCTACTTTCTTAGCAACTTTCAAATACACAATACATACCATTAATTGTAGTCACCATATGAATATTATATGGCCAGATTTAAATTTTTAGCAAGTCACCATAGTATAGAAGCATAATGAAACCTGTGTGTGTTAGTTGCTCAGTCATGTCTGACTCTTTGCCGCCCCACGGACTGTAGCTCACCAAGCTGCTCTGTCTATGGAATAGACACACAGTGACACATTCTGGAGTGGGTAGCCATTCCCTTCTCCAGGGGATCTTCCCAACCCAGGGATTGAACCTGGGTCTCCTGCATTGCAGGCAGATCTTTGTTGTCTGAGCCCCTAGAAAAGCCCATAATGAAGCCTATTCAATTCTAATTCTACCTTTAATTTGTATCTGAAAGACCAGGCAGGGCAGGATACATTTTAGTATGTCAACTAGATAAGCTGGATATTAGCATTCAGGATATGAAACAGACAGAGAAGATTACAAAGATTTTGAAATTTTGTTGTCGTTTAGTCTCTAAGTTGTGTCCAAATCTTTTGGGACCCCATGGACTTGTAGCCCTCCAGGCTCCTCTGCCTATGGAATTTTCAAAGCAAGAATACTAGAGTGGGTTGCCATTTCCTTATCCAGGGGATCTTTCTGACCCAGGGATTGAACCTGCATCTCCTGTATTGGCAGGCAGATTCTTTACCACTGAGCCACCAAGGAAGCTTTGAAATTACAGATGCAAACAATCAGATATGGGATTAGCAGCATTTTGATGCAGGTGAAGTGAAACGAACTTAGAGAAGAGGAAAAAAATGAGAATTTCAGCAATCAGGTTACATAAAGAGAAGGTTACAGCAGAACTGAGCAGAGCCAGGCTGGGCCAGGTTGTCCTTAGATAATCAAGTGTGGCCTTACCGGCACAGTTATTATCCCAGAGGGGACCTGCTCAAACAAGCCCATTTCTGCTGTTGTACAGTGTGACCTTTGGTCCTTTCATTTTCCCTTCCCTCCTTGAAGAGGCAAGAGCCACAGCATAATGGGAAAAGGCACCTGCTTTGCAGCCAGCCCTCCATGGACTTGAGTCCTGCTCTGACGCTTAACCAGCCAGCTGTGCGATTTGTATGAGTTTCCTAGCCTTTATGCCTCCAACTTTGCTTCATAAAATGGGCCTGGTGATGCTTACTTCATAGACTGGAATATACTTGACTCCTACTACGTAATATCTCTTACAGAGACATCAAGGCCATTTCTTATTAGCCAAAGTGAACCAACTGGCATCATAAGTCAGAAATCCCTCAGTAACTGTTTAGTACTAATTATAAGCAATCTTAAAATTAAGAATACCAACACTGTAAATCAACTATACCTCCATAAAAAATAAATTTAAAAAAGATAATACTATCAGCATATAGTTAGGCAGTTACTAGCCACTAATTCTTCCACATTTAAACATTTTATAGTGGTGGTTTGCTTAGAGTTTGAAAAGCAAAAAGAACTTTAGATTTTGAAAAGAAATGATAGGTTGCTTTATTTCAGAAAAGACAGCTATCTGAGTAGTGTTCTAAGAAAAACAGACAGTTTTTGAAAGTACTTTACATGGACTGAATAGTGAAAGGACTAAAGCACAGGGGGGAAGTGGATTATTATTTTAGAGTATGTTCAAATAATATTAAAAACCTTACTGTAAGTATTGCATTGGTTTTGCCACTGAGTGCCAGGGCTTGTCTTCTTTTTAACTCGCAAAGATCCCAGCACCTGCAGTTGGATAGTAACAGATCAAATATTTTGTAATCTGAACCAACTCAATGGAAGTTTGGGATGAACATAAAACTTGAGGTCCCCATCTTCCCTGTTTCCCTCAGGCTATAAACAGGCCAAATTGAGCCGAACCCAAAGTAACTTGATTACGACCTGGCAGCCCCCTCAAGCTGTGGCTGCCCTCACTCTCTTTGGCAGCCAAGAGAATTTAGACTTCCCTGACTGTATCCATCTCCTCTGCTCACATTCATAGCTCAGCCTTCCATGTTTTCTGCCAGCCTCTTGAAATTGCTCTCAGCATGGAGCTCACTGTAGAGTTAAGAGGAATAAGCTCCCGCGTAGTTCCTGTAGGGCTCCACATCGTCCTGGGCTGATATTCCAGGAACAGCCCTCTGCGAGGCGTGCCGGTGGTCAGAGCCTCATCCTGTCACTGACCCCTGCCCTCGGAGGTTGAAAGCAGTGTGCATTGGGCTGAGGGATGGGGCAGGAGTAGGCATCCTTGGAAAGACAAAGGACACACGCCTGGGAGTCACACACTTAGGCTTGGAAGGAAACGGGTCTTTTGTCATCAAAGCCTGTGTTCATTCTCTAAGAATTCATTTGTATTTTGAATAATTAGAATTTCAAATCATCTGAGTGCGTTAAAGTCACCACGATCCTATTCGTTTAATTTCAGAGAATAGATTAACGTGTTTGTTTTACAATGGTGCCTGGGTTTTCATTTGAAAAAATTTACAGGAAGAGCCTCTCTGTCTTTAGTCGACCTCCTAATTACACTAATTTTATGTGATTGATATATTAGGCTCTGGGGAACGGGAAAATGACAGGGAGGCCACAATACAATCCCTTATTCTCAGCTCCAGACAGCACAGGAAATCCTCAATTAAATTGTACCACTTCCCTCAGCACTCAATAAAACTCACGCATTATATTTAATATCTTTAAACTCATTTGTAATAATGATTTTATGTGAAGTGAGTGAAGTGAATTCACTCCTTCTAGACCTTCTTTTTTTGGTTCTTGTTACAAAGGAATGTGTGCTTCCGGTGAAACATCAAAATTCGAGAAGAATAAATCATGAAAAATTCAAGTTTCCTTCTGTTTCCCTTAGGTTTTCATTTAGAAAACTTTCTGAAATGTTTTCTCTCAGTTTAGGAAGGTAGATAAGAGGGACATCTCCTCACTCACAGCCAAGAAACTGTGCAGTTAATATTGTGCTGGGACTTTTTTCTTGATAGGACCGAGAGGGATATGAAGGTCCCCAGACCCAGAGAGGATGGAAAGGCCGCAGGGCAGCATCTCAGACGAGCGAGAGACTCTGGGCCTGGTTATGCTGTCGCATTTTTTCTTGTGGTGCGAGGTCTGACTGAGAACAATGTTTGCCTTGTGCGTGCTCTGTCAGGAAGGGTGGCTGGACGCTGACAATTAGCAACTTGGCGTGCAGCCTTCTGAGTCAGTGGCCCAGTTAGAGTCTGGAATGATTTTCCTCCCACCTCTGCTCCCCAACCTGGCCTGTGCCACCACCCAGGTGAACGTTAGCTGAGGAAAAGCTGTTCGTTCCGGAAAGTGTTCCCTTCACCTGTCATCCATGGCTGAGCAGCACAGGAACACAGTTGTGAGAGCACATTCACTTTATGGTGAGCATCTGAGAAGTGCCAGCCCCACCCATAGGATCAGCTCATACTACTGAGGAGGATGGACTAATCCCGTCCAGTTCCACTGTTCTCTACCCTGACCTGTCCCTGGGTGTTCCTTCCTCCAGAACTGTGTGTGTATGTGACCCTCCGTGTGTTCCTTACCTCACTGAGGTGAGTATTCAGGACTCTGTCCTGACATCAACTGGCTTGCAGGCTTAGCGTTACGTGCTGTTCCCATCCTGGTAAAGAAAGGAGAACTTTAGGTTAGACTAAAGACAAAATAAATAAATAAATAAAAGATTCAGAGCAAAGTTCTTTCCAAAAGTACTATTTATTTAGAAGAGTATTTTTTATAATTTTTTAAATTAGAGGATAAATACTTTACAATAGTGTGATGGTTTTTGCTATACATCAACATGATGAGTATTTTCTCTCTCAGAGGGACACTGAGTTTAGGAAGGGTAGAACCCCTGACAAACATATCCCTTTCCTACGTGGTCAGAATGTTCTCGGAGACTCTAAGAAATCATCCTGATTCTGTAAGTCTCCAAATGTCCAGAGCTTCTCTGTGGTAGAAGAGGAAGAAATGGCTAAGAGGATATCATTTCTCAAAATCCTGTAATCCTGACTGTCTCCTATGTGATTCCGAGGAAGGAGGAAGGAAAGGGGTTAACCATTAGGATCAGGGTACCTCTAGTGGTCCAGCAAGACTTCTAGATGTCCAGAATACTCATTAAAAATCTTCTCCAAAAAGCTCATCAATTTTAACGACATTTTTAGCCTCAAAAGATTATTTGGTTACAAAAATTAGCCTAATGATTATTGCATATATGAAGATAATATTTTAGCACTAAATTTAATTTATACTAATGAGAGAAAATTGCTGTTAGTCTCAAGATAGATTATTTTTGACTACTTCAAAGTTCCTTAATCATCTTGATAGCATCTCGTATACTCAGAATGTTGTATTACCCAGACCATTGACATCAGGCCTTAGCTGCTCATAGGACAAAAGGAGTAGACTTTAACTTCTGGCACCCGTTGCCTTGAAAACGTACTCTGCACAAAATGAGTGCTTAATAAATAATGAATTAATTGGCAGGGACCATTTAAGGTGCCAAGAGCTTTAACCCAATATATTAGTGATTTAATATTTAGGTTTTGCTTTTGTGTTTAGAAGGGAAATAGAGGGAAATGTGGGCTATTTGAAAGGAGCACTCGAGTTTTAAATCCTAGCTCCCAGCCATAGATTTGGACAGGTTAGCAATCTCTCTGGGATCCTATCTGAAACTTAGCTATAAAAGGCAGATAATGATACTTTCTCACAGGGTCACTACAGGGATTGGCTATGATCACCTGTGAAAACACCAGCACAGGACATGTTCTGAGTATAGCAAATGACATTCCTTTTCTTCCATCTCTACATGGTCCACTTGATCCATCCTCTACAAGGTTAACAGAAGAGTTGTAATAAACATTCAGGCAACATGTTTTTTTCCTTAAGTTATAGTAGAAGTTCATTATTTTCTGGAATATAATTAGTTGATATAATCCAATTCATCACTCTTCCTTTTCAAAAACTGTTCCCATCATTGTGATGAATAGCAGTATGTTCCTTTAAACTCACCAGGTGTGTTGATATTGAAGTTAGGATGTGCCCAGAGTGACGGCTTCTGAAGTTCCCTTCACACATTTTTGCTGTCTTTTGAGACTATCTTTTCCCAGCTTTAAGTTTTAGATCAGGAACGAAGCCTGAATCTCTCCCAGGCATATCTGTTAGTGATCTGCTACTGAATAAGAAATACTGGACTTCAGTATTTGCCTGATTTGGGAAAAGAAGAGAAGAGATACTCATTAGATTTGCTTCAAAATGTTGAAAGAATGGCATAGGCAAGAGTGTTTTCACAAACTCCTTTTTGCTGTCTTTGCCATCCCCACAGTGTGGGAGGGACCTTGACTCTGACAGCTGTATGCAGTGAGGAATTTTTACCATTCTCACCTGTAGTTATCTGTTAGTGTTGGTAGCATGATTTTTTAATATGGAGATGTATTCTTTTTAATGGGGAAAAAAACTTTTTATACATCAAACTTAGCATATATTTTTGTGGGGGAAAAAGAAAACAATCTGATAATTAGAGTTATTGTTGGTATGGACCCTGTTCTTGACCCCAGCATAATCCACTGATCCCTAAAGAACAGTTATTCCCTAGCAGGTTGCCCTTCCTTCCTTTCATTAGCATCCTCCCAGGAAGACCCAACTGGCTGTACATTGAGAGCCATGAAGACTGAGGAACAGGTGGCACCATGCTCCAAGTCACAGCTGCCAGCAGTTCCAGTGGCCTCTGTGGGGCATTCATCTCCTTGCTCTCTTCCACTTTAGTCTCTTAGGGGCCCATGCTCAAGCCCTGCGGTGTCTTGCCATGGGGCCTTTGAGTGAGGCCCATCATCACCTAACGGTCTGAGATTTTTGTCCTCTTCTTCCATTCAAATTAAACAAATAGCCCAGATGACAATATGTCAGAAATTACCTTTAGTGTCTCTGTTGCTCTTAAGCAAGTTAGGCATTAAAATAGAACATACAGACCAACAAACAATAAGCAAGTCATTAGGTAAAAACAGTTACTTTTAAAAAATATTTTGATCATCAAGGGCCATTTTCTTTTTTGTTAACGGGCACTGCAATTTTGAAAGATTGCATCTATAAGGATTGGGAACTCATATACACCCATGGCGGATTCATGTCAATGTATGGCAAAACCAATACAGTATTGTAAAGTAAAAATAAATAAGTAAATAAATAAAATAAAAAAGAAAAATAAATAAATAAAGTAGGCAAATAAATGGACCACCTGTTCTTCAGGGAAAAAAAAAAAGAAAAGACGAAGACGACTGCATACTACCTTAACTAAAATTGACATCCTCCTTAGGTTTCTCTTTTTATCACACAAATATATCCATTTTCACTACAGTAATAGACATGTTTTCTATTTTTATTATTTAAGGACAGAAGTAATAATCTATCACAACTTTAAGAAACACAAGATTGTAAATGGGGATTTGCTAACTAAGTTAATATTGTTCCTACCAAATATGAAGAACTTTGACAATTTTGGGGGGCTGTGAAGACTTATCATTTCAATTTAGCTTTTCAAAGATATAAAAACTGCAAGATTCCTCTCCCTCTCTACAATTACTGTTTTTACTAAACTCCAGGTTTCCAAGCTCTTCAGGTTGGGGATCCCTGGTTAGAGTTTGTCAACAATAAACTTAGATTTTTTACTGCCTCATTTCTTGCAGCAGCTTGCTTCCATGGGTTGATGCTCACAGAGCAGCCAAAAAGATACAAACATGATTTCCTGTGATCCTAGTACACGGGTCGTCTGCTACATGAAGTGTGCCAGGATCCCTGCCCTACATAGCAAGGGATGGAAAATGTAGGAGGAAAAAAAGGATCAGGATGACAAGGACCTGAATTGAAAGAATGAGCAAAATTCAGCTTCTCCTCTATAGATTTTTTTCACTCTTAAGTGCCATTCACAGAAATTTGGTATCCATGGAGACGAATGCAGTACATGCTAAGGTTACGTATTCTCTGCAGATACAGCGGGCTGGCTAACCAATCTGACGCTACATTTAGGAATAGCAGAGGGAAAATGTTTGAGAAAAGTGTTGAATAATTGAGTATCTATCACATGCAGGAAACCAGGATTTGCACAATGAAGGATACAAAATATACAACAAACAATCATAAATATGGACCATTTGTGTCCAGGTAGGAGTCTCAGATACCTTTAGCATTCTAGCTTTTTTTAAAGCTGTAATACTATCTATGAAAATATGAGAAAATGTTCCTATCATAAATTTGCATTTTAACCCCTGCTTTGGGAGAAAACAAAATGTTGTCAAACATAAGATGGAATTTTCCTGAGACATATTTACAATTGAATGATAAACAAGAAAGCAAGAATTCTCAGAAATTGAATATCATAACAGCCTTGCAGGCTGGTAACCAAAAAGGAGGCAAACTAGGGGGAAATGGAGATAACTGAGAGAAGTAAGTGTTCTACAGCCTGATGCTTTAATCAGGGTGAGAGAGCTGTCACGGCAAGAAGAAAGGAGTGTGTTCAGAGGAAGAGAGGGAAAGGAAACAAGTAGTCTGGAAACAAGAACCCATCCAAGAAAGCTGATGTAGGTTATGACCAGGAATGGGAAATTCATGGTGATTTCAGTGGGAGTCAGGGGAGAAGGACCCCTTGGGGGTTAAGGAATTCCCTGGGCTGCAATTTGGTCTGAACTCAATGTTAAATGTAGAGATGCCAGCTAGAAAAATTCCATGAATTCTCAGTGGAACTGGGTGAGAGTTCTGGCATAGCCTTGGGGAATAATCCTGGGAAAGAATTAAAAGCTTTCCATTGTTCTAATTGTTTGCTCAGGTCCTGGCTCAGTGGGTAAAGAATCTGCCTGCCAGTGTAGGAGATGCAAGAGACTTGGTGTTCGATCCCTGGGTGGGGAAGAGCCCCTGAAGTAGGAAATGCAACCCACTCCAGTATTCTTGCCTGGAAATTCCATAGAAAGAGGAGCCTGGTGGGCTCCAGGCCACTGGGTTGTAAAGAGTTGGACACAACTGAGGACACACACTACTACTATTGTTCTATTAGACTCAGGGAATGATATATTTTTGGATCAATTTTATAGCTTAAGAAATGAAAAAGTTAAAAGCCCCTGCTGCTGATTCATTGGTCAGCCAGGTGTTGTGATTTGGAGAAGGTGGGAAAGTCTGTATTGATTTAAGATCATGTCACATAGAAAATGTGGTAATGAAATTGTGTCATGGCAGTTGCCAGGCATAGGAGATAATAGGGGAAAACAATTGACCACTCTAGAGAAAAATGCATCCTTATTTTCAATCTCTTGTTAAAACATGTCCCAGGCTATTCTTTAACCTGAGAATCAAGAATATTTTCCTGTTGACAGATGTCTATCTCAATAAGTAAGCTGAAAGTCATATAAAATGCTGTATGTATGCGTCTTTATGTTCACATACTAAACACTGGAAATAGTTTTCATGCCACTATTTAATTTTGCATGTGATTTATTTGACTTAAACACTTTTTTAAAAATTTCACGTAACACATGAATTATGGCCAACATGGCAGATCCACACTGTACCTAAGCATCTCCACTTGCCCCTCTCTTCAGATAAATGTTCAAAGTCACCATAGTATGATTGTAAATCTGAAGAAGAAAGTCATCACATGCCCCTGGGTGTTTTTTTTTTTTTTTTTATCAGAGAGATTCTGAAGTTTATTTGGTATGGACTTAGCCATATCTAGGTAGATCTGATAATATTAAAAGTTCGTCATCTCCTTAAGCATGAAGCTGCAAGATGCACACCCTTGTTCTATTTCTTGAGTGACTGGGTAAAGCCAGTTAGTGACACTGAGATAAGAGACCTGAGATGAATAAATTGGCCCCTCCCTTAACACAAGGATCTGTTTCTCAGGAAATATCTGGTTTGCTATCATTAGAAGTATCTACTTCTCCTTTTACTGCATACACCCACATTATGCCAGTTCTGCATGTGTTCCCATTGTTCTTCTGAGGTCCCCCAAATAAATGTAAAGGTGGAGTCTCCGGCTGCTAGCAAGCCTCCCTGAGACATAATTTCTTACAGCTTTATTTTAATGCTAGGTGGAATATTTGTTCCACTGCCCCTGCCCATCAAAACCTTTGTCTTCTTGCAAAATAAGAGCCCCATGCATTGGTCACTCATTAAAATATCCAATTTCTGTCCCCTGGGTTCACATAATCTGGATTCCCAGCCCAATTTAACTGCCCCTGGGTTAGTGGCTATGCAGCTGTAAGACCTCCTTTCAGTCTTTTTGAATTATATCCTTTGACTTACACATAAATTCTCTAACCACTCTTGCTTGTTCACCAATTCAGTCATCAAAGAGAGCCATGTATTGATGGCATCAGGTTCTGCATTAGGTGCTGGGAACATATATCTAGTTAGACTTGGTCCAGTGACATCGTAAAGCTTACTGCCTAATGGAGGTACATTGTTGTTTTTCAGTTGCTAAGTCAGGTCTGACTCTGCAACTCCATGGGCTGCAGCATGCTAGGCTCCTCTGTCCTTCGCTGTCTCCTGGGGTTTGCTCAAATTCCTGTCCACTGAGTCGGTGATGCTATCTAACCATCTCATTCTCTGCCACCTCCTGCTCCTTTTGCCTTCAGTCTTTCCCAGCATCAAAAATCTTTTTCCAGTGAGTTGGTTCTTCACATCAGGTGGCCAAAATAGTAAGAGTTTCATCTTCAGCATCAGCCCTTCCAGTGAGTATTCAGGGTTGACCTTCCTATAGGTTTGATCTCCTTGCAGTCTAAGGGACTCTCAAGAGTGTTCTCCAGCACCACAATTTAAAAGCATTAATTCCTCAGTGCTCAGCCATCTTTATGGTCAACTCTCACATCTGTACATGACTACTGGAAAATCCATAATTTTGATTATATGGACCTTTTTAGTGGTTTCTGCTTTACTGAAAAGTCTCTGCAAAGTGTTCTCTGCTTTACTGAATACTTAAGAAAGCTGTGTATGTGCTTTCCTAAAATAAAATGCTTTCCTACTTACTAGAAGACTACCGAAAAATAATATGTGAGTTGAACTTTCCTTAAATGGAATTCAGGTTTTAAATGCCCTGATACAGCTTGCTATTTTAGGGATTCCTGTAAGGTTAATAATCAAACTTTAGTTTTAAAATTTTTATTATGAATCTGAACTTTTGCAATGAGAAATTTTGTTTAATGTTGGAAACTTTCATAAGTAGCTCAAAAAACTCCAGCATTTCAAAAAATGCATAAAAGTAAACATGTATTAATATAAACAGAATCTCTATTTTAAATGCTCTCAGGGCAATTGTGATTCAAAGCAATCCTGATATGACAATGCAAAGAACATAATTAACCATTAACTTATTTTTAATAAGTTAGGCTTTCAAATTATAATTTCTGTGTTACAAATGCAAAAAATTTACCAATATAAAAATTTAATCAATAGGAAAAGCAAAATGAAAATTATGGGAAAATATATGTTGATTCAATGAAAAGAAACACACTAGCAGTTCATTACACAAGACCTTTTTACCTCTTGTTTTTGAGGAAGCAAATTCCCTCGAAGTCTTTGCCTTGGAATCTCTGTTCTGCCATCTATTATTTTGTTAGGGTTACCCTAACAAAATACCATGAACTGATGGCTTGAACAACAGAAACACTCACAGTTCTGCAGGCCAGAAATTCAAAACCAAGATGTCAGCAGGGCTGGTTTTATTCTGAGGCATCTCTTTTGGATGTTAAAAAGATGTCTTCCCCTCTGCTAACTATAAGTGTTCTAATCTCCTCTTCTAATAAAGACACCTGATTTGGGATTAAGATCCCATTCTTACAAGTTCATTTTAACTTAATTACCTCTTTAAAGGCTCTAGCTCCAAATGTAGTCACATTCTGAGGTTCTTGGGTTAGGGCTTCAGTCTATGGACTTGAGGGCACAACACACCCCATAACACATCTCTAGATTAGAAAATTCCATGTTACAAATAAATAGCAATGCAAGCTTTTTGCCTCCTATAAAAACTTCAGTGTAGAGTAGGTTATCAGATAACTGCTATTTTCACAATAGACACTTTCTGAAAATCAGGTGATGAGATGATAACAGTGCCTACGCTGGATAGCAGAGAGCAGAAGAATGAAAAATGGGCCCCCAAAATGAATGGAAAATGAGTGGAGAACTGGGTTAGAAAATGCTGCCAAGGAGCTACCTGAGGTATGCTCACAGGTAGCTGGATGAAGGTGGGGAGGGCAGAGCTGCAGAAAGATCTCCTGATGCCTGCAGGCTGAGAAGGAGTCCAATTACACAGGAGGAAGTGTGTAACTGAAGCTAAATTGTGATTTACAAATTCGCCCTGGTGGGGAATGGTTAATGTTAAACATTAAATGCTAGAGTTTAGAAGTTCTTTACTTCTTGCTTTCCAGTTGTTCTTTCTGTTTGATGTTTTTGCCATGGTTTCAGGCTGAATTAGCACTTTGGAGGAATGATCTCGAAAAGCTGATTTAGGAAATAGTTTTGCTGAAAGAACAGCAGTGGTATGAGGAAAAGAGAAAATGATCTTAAATGCATAGGAGGAAATCTGGTAGTGGGGGCCATACTTCTCTTCTGTCAAATTTAAGTAATTCATTCTTAATGTAGTTTTGGCTGATGATATAAGCCCTGGCTCATGGTAGGCACTCAGAAAATATTTGTAAATATTATTAATATTTACTTTATACTTACCAATAGCTTTCCTGCAAAGAAGTAAAAATTCCATTTTCAAAGGTATTAAGATGTGCTCTCATTGCCCTCACTATTCTCTCGCCCCAAAGGAGAAGGATTCAGATGGGCAGACAGGGTTACAATGAAGCAGAAAGGAGAAGCTGGTATAGAAAATAGCATCAGAAAAAAAAAAAAGAAAGAAAAGAAAATAGCATCAGTTGTCAGGAAGAGCGAGTTGTAATTTGGAAGGGTGGTGTGTGCCAGAAGGCTCGGATCAGATTGAGCAGGAGGATTAGAACCCTAGGGGCTTTGAACCAGGAGAGAGAGGCTCAGAGGCTGATGAGCTGGTCAGCATGCCCTGAGGATGTTAGAGGTTATACCTCTTTTTCTAAATTCTTAAAACTTCTGAATTTTGAAACCATGGGTGTTTTCTCTTTCTCAAAACACAATTTTGAGGGGTCTTATGATACACGTTCTCTTTTAGGTTCTTTTCTACCTAAGTTGCTACTTTTCCCCCATATTTTTGCAGGCTTCTCTTCCTTTGCCTACCTCTTAAATACTGGTGCTCCTTTTTTTCTTCAGATCCTCTTTTAAAAAATATATCATATTATATATGTTTAATGCATATAATGCATGTTTTATATAGGTTGAAAATATCTTTAAAACTATCCCTTGGCCTTAAACTTTATTTCAGTGGCTTGTATCATGCAGAAGACTTTAATTTTGGTGTAAGATACCTTATCAACTTCCTTTGTGGCCTTTGCTGTTTTGTCTTTTTGAGGAAGGTCTTCGCTACTTTGAGATCACATGTCTCCATCCAATCATATATTTTCCAACAATTTTAACATTTTGATTGGTCATGTGTTAGTCGTTAACTATAGTTTCTATTTGTAAATGTTTTCTAGAATGAGTCTAAGTTTAAATAGTTTGGATGTTGTATGTTGCAAATGAGTGGCCTTGCCTCAACATCATTTACTAAGTAAATTCTTTCTTCACTCATTTAAAATACCATCTTTATCATGTACTAAGTTCTGGTACAAGACAATTCTCTTTTAGACTTTATTATGTTCCATTGGTTTATTTTTCTATTTATTTAGGCTTCCCTAGTGGCTCAATGGTAAGGAATCCTCCTGCAATGCAGAAGAGGCGGGTTTGATCCCTAGGTCGGGAAGATCCCTGGAGAAGGAAATGACAACCACTCCAGTATTCTTGCCTGGGAAATCCCATGGACAGAGGAGCATGGCGGGCTACAGTCCTTGGGGTAGAGAAAGAGTCAGACACAACCGAGTAACTAAACAGCAACAGCAACACATCAATTCCATAATGTTATAATGTTTATAGCGAATTGTGCTTAGTTGCTCAGTCATGTCCAACTCTTTGGGACCCCTTGGACTGTAGCTTTCCAGGTTCTTCTGTCCATGCGGATTCCCCAGGCAAGAATACTGGGGTGGGTTGCCATGCCCTCCTCCAGGGGATCTTCCCAACCCAGGTCTCTGGCATTACAGGTGGATTCTTTACCGTCTGAGCCGCCAGGGAAGGCCCTTATAGCTAATTGTTAGGTATGAAAGGTGTTCTGTTTCCCTCTCAGCAGATTAACACGTTCCATCTCTAAACACATTTTTCCTTAGATTCCATAACACCATCAGTTCAGTTCAGTTCAATCGCTCAGTCGTGTCTGACTCTGCGACTCCGTGGACTACAGCACACCAGGCTCCCTGTCCATCACCAACTCCTGAAGCTTGGTGAAACTCATGTCCATTGAGTCAGTGATGCCATCCAACCATCTCATCCTCTGTCATCCCCTTCTCCTGCCTTCAATCTTTCCCAGCATCAGGGTCTTTTCAAATGAGTCAGTTCTTCACATCAGGTGGCCAGAGTATTGGAGTTTCAGCTTCAGCATCAGTCCTTCAATGAATATTGAGGACTGATTTCCTTTAGGATGGACTGGTTGGATATCCTTGCAGTCCAGGGGACTCTCAAGAGTATTCTTCAACACCACAGTTCAAACGCATCAATTCTTCAGTGCTCAGCTTTCTTTATAGTCCAACTCTCACATCTGTATGTGACTACTGGAAAAACCATAGCTAAAAACCGTTAACACCAAATTCTCTTTTTTTTTCTCGTGTTGCCACTTTGCCCATATTTTTATAGGCTTCTCTTTGTCTACCCCTAAATATTAGGGTTCCTTTTGGTTTTTCCCCAGATTCTCTCCTATCATCATGCAAGACACACTTTCTGAATGATCCCATTGGCTCATATGACTTTTTCATCAATATCATGGTATCAAAACCTCTAAACCTAGATTTTCTGCCGAGTTTTATAACAACGTATCCATCTTCACTTTGATGTTGAGGTCAAAACTGAATGTACATCTTCCCTGCCAGACCTAACTCAACAAGTGGCACCATTTGTCATGCCTGAAACTTGAGTGCCTTCCTTGACAGTCTCATTCCTTAGCCTCATCCCACAGTAAATCTCTCATCTCTTACCTTCAATCCATCATCAAATTATATTGATGACATTTCCTAACCAACTGTTAAATCTGCTCATATCCCCTTTCCACATCACCACCACCCTATTCCAAACCACCATACTTTCTCTTCTGGTCAAGCCACCAGACTTCCTTTTTCTGGTCTCCATACAACTGTCAAACTAATATTTCAATAAACTAACATTTCACTACAGATCTGGTCATGCTGTTTATTGTATAAAACTCTTCACTATGTCCCCATTTTTCTTGGATGAAAGTCCAAACTTCTGAATATGATTAAAAATCCACATACTGTCTTCACTTTTTTCACTATAGCCACACTGAGCTCACTTTGGCCCCAAGAATGAACCATGCTCATCTTCACCTATCTTTGTGTTATCATCTCAGCATGCAGTATACATGTATCCCTGGTACCCCCTATTTCTAATGGTATTTCTCCTTACTCATCTCAAGTATTCTTCATTTTACCAGAATATCTTTTACTTATCTTTAGACTTCAGATGTGGCTTTGTTCAGGGAGAAGCCTTTTGGGGTTGAAAATCTGGTGTTCATTTCTTCCCTAAATACTCTGAA
Organism: Budorcas taxicolor; assembly: GCF_023091745.1. NCBI lineage: Eukaryota > Metazoa > Chordata > Mammalia > Artiodactyla > Bovidae > Budorcas > Budorcas taxicolor. The sequence continues at coordinate 65,166,746 of NC_068918.1, forward strand.
ACTATCCTGAACTTCCCCTCTCATATTATATATTTCACCATAGTGTAATCACCAGTTTAGTTGTCTGTATCCAGCATGAGACCATTCAGCTAATAGTAATTCAGTAGTGTTATTTTAATTCCCTAGTCACAAGCCTTTAATAATCCCTCATTCCTTAATCAGTAAAGGTCAGATTCCAGATTTAACTTTCTACACTTTTTCACTAATCTAATATGTTGGGGTTGCAACATATTATTCCTTTCCCATATCTCATATTCCCATTATACTTAAACTAACAGGTCAGTCCTTCAACCTAACATGTGTTTTCCTGCTCCAGGATAAATGAAATCTCCATCATTATGCATTCTTCCCAAATTCCCCCGTGTAGAAGTAATCTCCCCTTTCTCTGAATTTCCATTGTGTCTTTTTACTTTCAGAGCCTTTGTTGCATCTTTCCTCTCATTACTATTATAAAACATAGTCTTATTTTTGAAGCCAAGTATATAACTTTTAAAGTTAGAGACCACATCCTCTTGATCTCTGTCATTCCCCAGTAGTATGTTGAACATTAACCCCTGGGTTCTGCCTATGATATATACTCAGTATTTCTTGAACAAATTTAACATCTGTAAGGGCACTGAGAAATTTATCTTCTAGAAATGCAGCAAGAGAAAAATCATATTTTCTATCTACTAATAGAGAAAATAGAGAGTTGAATTATAAAGGAGAGAAAATGACAAAGAGTGGCCATTTCTATGAGTCATGGGCTATTTAAGAGGATTTGGGAAGAAAATGAAAGGACTAGAATAAGGTAACTCCTTTAAGATTATTTTTATAACTAATAAATTTCAGAAAATATGGTCACTTCAAATATCGTGTTTCAAAGAATACTCCAAAGTATGTATTAAATAATTATGCCTCATAATACCAGCTAGTATTTTAAACACAGTAGTCTCAGATGGATATTACTGTGCTTCGTAGAGATGATTAGACAGGTATATATATATAATCCTTAAAGTTTTCTCGAGCTGCAAGTGGTGAAGTATTTAGAGCAGGGAGAGAAGTGTCCCCTCGCAGAAACACTGACACCATATTGAATTTGTTAGGACTCCCTGTTAAAAGTAACAAAAAGCCAACCTAAATGGCTGCAGGCAAAAACAAGATTTCATTGGCTCACATAATTGACAGGATTACTCCACTCATGTTGTATAACGAAATACCATAGTCTGGGTATTTAACAATAGAAATTTGTTCTCTCATACTTCTGAAAATTGAAAGTCTAAGATCACAGTGCCAGCAGAGTAGATATCTGATGAAGGCTCTCTTCCTGGCTTGTAGATGGTTGCCTTTTGATTATATCCTCACATGGTGGAAAGAGAGGATGGTTTGGTGTCTCCTCCTTTTCTAACAAGGTACCATACCTCCTGGCTTGAGGGTCTACCCTTATGACCTCATTTAACTTTAAGTATGCAGATGACACCACCCTTATGGCAGAAAGTGAAGAGGAACTAAAAAGCCTCTCGATGAAAGTGAAAGAAGAGAGTGAAAAAGTTGGCTTAAAGCTCAACATTCAGAAAACGAAGATCATGGCATCCGGTCCCATCACTTCATGGGAAATAGATGGGGAAACAGTGGAAACAGTGTCAGACTTTATTTTTTTGGGCTCCCAAATCACTGCAGATGGTGACTGCAGCCATGAAATTAAAAGACGCTTACTCCTTGGAAGAAAACTTATGACCAACCTAGATAGCATATTCAAAAGCAGAGACATTACTTTGCCAACAAAGGTCTGTCTAGTCAAGGCTATGGTTTTTCCTGTGGTCATGTATGGATGTGAGAGACTGTGAAGAAGGCTGAGCGCTGAAGAATTGATGCTTTTGAACTGTGGTGTTGGAGAAGACTCTTGAGAGTCCCTTGGACTGCAAGGAGATCCAACCAGTCCATTCTGAAGGAGATCAGCCCTGGGATTTCTTTGGAAGAAATAATGCTAAAGTCGAAACTCCAGTACTTTGGCCACCTCATGAGAAGAGTTGACTCATTGGAAAAGACTTTGATGCTGGGAGGGATTGAGGGCAGGAGGAGAAGGGGATGACAGAGGATGAGATGGCAGGATGGCATCATGGACTCGATGGACGTGAGTCTGAGTGAACTCTGGGAGTTGGTGATGGACAGGGAGGCATGGTGTGCTGTGACTCATGGGGTCGTAAAGAGTCGGACATGACTGAGAGCCTGAACTGAACTGAATTGAACCTCGTTATGGGGAGAAGGCAATGGCAACCCACTCTAGCACTCTTACCCAGCAAATCCCATGGACAGAGGAGCCTGGTAGGCTGCAGTCCATGGAGTCACTAGGAGTCAGACACAACTGAACGGCTTCACTTTCACTTTTCACTTTCATGCATTGGAGAAGGAAATGGCAACCCACTCCAGTACTCTTGCCTGGAGACTTCCATGGATGGAGGAGCCTGGTGGGCTGCAGTCCATGGGGTTGCTAAGAGTCAGACAAGACTGAGCGACTTCACTTTCACTTTTCACTTTCACGCATTGGAGAAGGAAATGAACCCACTCCAGTGTTCTTGCCTGGAAAATCCCAGGGATGGGGGAGCCTGGTGGGCTGCTGTCTATGGGGTCACACAGAGTCAGACATGACTGAAGAGACTTAGCAGTAGCAGCAACCTCCTTATGGACCCTAACTCCAAATACGGTCACATCGGAGATTAGGGCATAAATATGTTTGAGGGGGGAGTGTGTGCAGCGGAGACACAATTCTGTCCATAACACTGACTGTTGAAACTTGACTTCTGAGAGACCACTATATCCTTCTTATGCATCTACCTCTGTGGATACTCCTTTTTGGTCTCTTTTGCTGGATCATTTTCAATTTCTCCCAGCGTTTAGACCTTGAGTCTATTCTCAGTCCCTAAGTGATTGATTTTGTGCACACCCATGACATTCAATATCAATTCGCCTTTGGTTCTGGACATCTCATAGATATTGTAAAGGTAACATGCTGTGTGGTATTATTTTACATCATGACAACTAAACCCAAATATGCCCTCAGTGCTCTCGACCAATGAACACTGCTCTTTATTCTCCAGAAGACTAGTTCACATAGTCTCGTTTCAAACCTACACCTCTCTTAGTCAATACTCCTTATTCCTATTCCACTAAGAAATTAGAAGTCACAAAGAACTTTCATTCACAATTGTGCAACATGACCACAACCCACCTAGCCCTGCTTCTATTATTCACTCTGCCTTCCCTCCTGTTTCTATGGATGAATCGTCCATGCTACTTTCTAAAGCCAATCACCCTCAATTAGTGTTTCATCACCGCTATAATGAATTAACCCAGACTTTCATGGATCTGGAGGTGGACCTTGCTAGGTACTCTGCTTAGAGTCTCACAAGACTAGAAACAAGGGGTCAGCCGGTCTGTGTTCCTTTCTCAAGGCTCTGCAGGAAAATCCATTTCCAAGTTCATTCAGGTTATCAGAAGAATCCAATTCCTTGCAGCTGAAGGACTAAGGTGACTTTCCTTGCTGCCTGTCAGCTGGGGGTAGCCCTTAGCTTCTAGAGGCCTCTCTCTGGTCCCTGCACATAGGTCCTACATCTCAGAGCCAGTTGTGGTGTGCTGAATACTTGTGACATTTGGAATTTCTCTAACTTCTTATTCTGCTTCATCTCTACTCTCTTTCCAGTCAGAGAAAGTTCTCTGCTTTTAAGGATCCATGTGATTAGATTGAGCACACCCAGATAATCCAGGACAATCTCTCTCTTAAAATCCATAACCTTCATTGGATCTTCAAAGTCCCTTTCACCATGTAATAGAATATATTCAACTGATTCCAGGGACTAGAGTGTGGACATCTTTGGCAGGTTATTCTGCTTATCACATACTCCATTTGTGCTCCAATAATTTCTCCCTCTGTCCTTGCAACACTAATTATTTCTTTCAACTGGATCTTTTTTGACAGCATAAAAATGCTGATATTTCTCCTATGTTAAAAATGCTTCCTTGATTTCACTTTCTTTCCAATTACTGTCCCCATTTCTCTGTTCTCTTTGGAGGGAACCACCTTGAAAGAACTGCTGTCTACCCCCAATTGTCCTTCCATTCTCTCTTGATCTTTCACCCTTTCTACCGTACTAAACCTGATTTTGTCAAGGGCACAAACAATTACACATTTTGAATTCAAGGGTCAATTTTCAACCTTCATCTAAATTTGGTTTTACAAAGCTCACCATTGAAAATTTCATTTGGCTTCCAGGATACCCCAGTCTTAGCTTATTTCTTACCTCTTGGGAGCTCCTTCTTTTTGGGGGGGCGGGGGGGAGCTCCTTCTGAGTCTGCTTTGATGGGTCTTCCTCATTTTCTGACTACTTAATGTCGGGGTACCTGAGGCTTTTTCATCTGTACTCATTTCCCTGGTAATTATATCCAGCTTCATGGCTTCAAATACCATGAATATACAGTGACTTCCAAAGTTATATCTATAGCCTAAAACTGTCCCCTGAACTCTAAGCTTATATATTCAACTACCCTTTCCATATCTCCATGTAGACATCCTATAGGCAAAGGTAACACATTCACTGTCAAACTCTTTATCTTCCCTCCAAAGCCTGTTCCCACTCTTGGTCAATGCCAGCGCAATTCTTCCATTTAATGGAACCCAACATATTTGAAATGTTAGTGGCTCCTCTCACTAATCTACGTCCTTTATCCCTAGTGTCCAATCCATTTGAAAATCCTATTATTTCCAAAACCAAAATATAATCAGAAGTCAATCACTTGTAGCCATGAAAGCCGTCCATTGACACCACTGTGATGTCTGGCTTGTTTTATTTCAATATTCAATACCCTCTATCAGTTCCCTTTCATCCAGTCTGACCTCCATACAACTACCACAGTGAGCCTGTTAAAGGCTAGTCTGCTTAGAACCCTACTTCTTTCAGATAAAAGCCAAAGTCTTTCCAATGATCAAGAATGCCCTACCTGATCTGCATCCAGTAGGCCCATTGCCATCTCCTGCTGCTCACCATGCCTCTACCTCAGAGTCTTTGCACTTGCTCTGTGCCCCTTCTTTCCTCATCTTGTTCAAGTTTCACCTTTGTAATGAGACCCTCCCTAGATATTCAGTTTAAAATTGCTAGCCTCCATCTGACCAATAACGCTTCCTGGTCATATTTTTTTCCTCCATAGTATTATTGCTATTAAGTATCCTATTATAAACTGTCTCCCCTCAGAAGAATCTAAATTTTATGAGGGTGAGGGCTTCTGGGTTAATCTGTTTGTGCTTTTCACCGCTGCATCTCCAACACTTAGAACAGTGCCTGATACAGAGTAGGCAATCGGTCACAATTTGTTGCTATTGAATGAAGGTCCGGAACCACTCTTCAGTTTATCTCAAAACCAGGTTCTTCTCTTGGTCTTCCCCAAGTCAGTGTGTGGCAAGTCTATTTGTTTGTTCAAGCCAGGATCCTGGGAAGTATCCTTGCTTCCTCTTTCATACCCCATATCTTGAAATCCTGCCAAGTTCACACACACATACACACACACACTCCTCCAGAATTTGGCCCTCTCATTCTGTCCACTGGTTACACCCAGCTTTAAGCTGTTATTCCAATGCCATCATGATTGGTCTCCCTGCCTCCACTCTGGCTCCCCTAGAGCCTATTTTCCACACAGAAGATAAAGGAAATCATAGGCTTTCTTTAGTTCAAAACAGTCTGTTAGGTTTTCCACCTGGGGATAAATTCTAATCCTCTACAGGGCCTGTGAGATGCTTCCAGATCTTGCCCCAGACATATCTCCCTGAACCCATCTCTTCCTGTTATTCGTTGTCTTCCAGCCACTCTATTTCCCTTTCTGTTTCTTCAACATGCCAAGTATTCACCTGCCTCAGGCCTTCACACTATTCCTCTGCCTGGCAGCAGAGCCACAGGTGACCACATTTTACTTCATTCAGGCCTTTGCTCCCATTTGCTTTAAAAGCGTGCATCCCTAATCATCGTTTCTTAAACAACACACACTTGTGCATATGTGCACACACACAGATGGACCTCTGTGCCCTTATTTTCCTTTATTTCAAAGCCCTTATTATCAACTGGCATTATATATTAACCTATTTTTATTGCCTATCTTCCCTCTTCTCCAAAACCTAAACTACATGAAAGCAGATACCACCTGTTTTGTTCCCACTTCTGTTATCTTCAACTTCAAAGATGAACCCCAAACAACTACAGTCTCACTTAACTCTAGTATGTAGAATCTTAGACAGCTACCAATACCCTCTTTCTCAAGGAATCTGTATTCATGTTTGAAAAAGGACTCACCTTTCTTGAAAGTTGCACTTACCCCTAAAATATTGTCTGTTCTAAGGCAATGGAGAAATCAGATTGGTCGGTCTGGGTCACGTGCCCCTTATAGTTCTTTTGGAGGGGAGGGTCTTAAGGGAAAGGCTATGCAGTCTCCAGTTAGAGGAAGGAAAGTCTCCAAAGCAGGGGGAGGAAAAAGAGGTTCTGTTAGAAGAATGGGGTGGGGAGGGGGGCGGAGAAGGGAGAGGATATGGGGGAGGCAGAAACAACAGATGGCCACCACCGAGATTTTCCAGAGTGGGAAGAGAAATACAGGGATGAGCTGGGGGCCCTGGTAGAGGAAGCCTCCCTAAATAACTGTACCTTCACACAGTTTGGGCGAGAACGTGCTGAAGCCCCCGGCATGCTTGGGTGGCATCCCCGTTCCCTGCTTCTTGAATGAGTCCCTGTGGGGAGTTGCAGGAGGGATCTCCCTGGCGTGAATAATCTTGAGGCTTCACCGCAGAAGCTGGAGGAAAGAGAGAAAAGCAAGGACCGGCAGCATACACATAATTTCTGTTCTTCACTACACAGAATATCTTTCACCAGCACATTGGCGCAAGCCTGCCTTCACGGAGATCAAGATTAACAACTCTTTGAGGGAAGGGTAAAAACGGATGAGTTCAAAAACAAGCAACAGCTGGCCAGTGGGCAAAGGTACATACACACGCACTGGGGGAAAATAGAAATCTTTGCCTCTCTCATCAAGCTCAGTGTTTCTCGTCTTGTTTTGTTTTCAGATACACCTCGCCACAGGGTATTTTAAATTGTTAAAATTTATTCCTGAAAATAGAAAATGTGCCTTGGGTTCTCCTGAGAGTGGGGTGCCCAGGCTCACCACAGGCACACACACGCATTCTTCCCATAGCACAGCACTTTAAAATTAATAGCACATGCCGAGGAAAAACTAAACCCTTTGACGTCACTCTTGAAATGAGGAAACATAAACAGAAAAGGCTCCACTCCAGTAAGCTGCCAGAGTTGAAGCCGATTGGTCTCTGCTTTTCCTTGCCTGTGGCGACTGACAGCACCTCCCAGCCCAGCAGGCCGGCTGCCTGCTCCCCCAGCCAGTCGGTGGGTCTGGGCGCTGCAGCAGCCTCAGCTCCATCCCAGCGCTTGCTGGGAGAAACGTGGTGTCCTCACCCACAGAGAATCTCTTTCTACCTTCCTTTCTTCCTTCCCGATCTCTCTGTGTGCTTTTGTTTTTCTTTCTTTTTTTTTTCTTATTTTTTCTTACTTAATTATATTTGTAATCCTGGATGAAGTTGCTGGATTCCGCAGCACAAGTCTTCATGAACAAGCGGCAGCGCTCAGAGATTTCACGGCATTCAGAGGTCACAGAACTGCCACTATGGTTAAATGTCTTGTTTAATGGTTGAGGTAGGTACGACAGATTTCAGCGGCAACTCATTTTTCTTGAGAGAATCCCAGGAGAGAGATGGCAGGAGTTTTATTTTAAATGAAGCTGTATGTATATATTTTTTGGTCTGTGATTGTTACTACAGCAACCAGCTTTTGAATTTCCTTCCTTTTTCTAGGCGAACTGACTAAACATTATCACTTACCCTGAATTAACTGTTTCATTCCAAGCAGCCTAATGAGACACTCTGGCCTTTTCACTCCTCTTTGAGCCCCTCCTGAGAGGGTTGTTTTTTTTCTTTGGCTTTTTTTTTTTTTTAATGAATGCAATATTTCTTCTCCAATGTAAATTTTAGAGTTGAGTCAGTTTTTCTTTTTGGTGGGACAGGACAGGAAAATACTGGTAAAGAGATTGGTGAGGGTTGTGGAACAGGGAAAAAGAAATTGCATTTTTCTCTCGAGTTTCTTATGTTGGTTGATAGAAGATGAAGAAATTAGTAGGAAGGGAGAAAGAAGCTAATAATGAGTCCGAAGGTAAAAAAAAACCTATGGAAGATGTGTCCGAAATATGAACTCTTGAGGAAAATGCAATTTATCAATTTGTTGCTATTTTAAACATGTTCTGGATTTGGAAGTCAACAGAGGAGATCCAGGCACTGAGTTATATGATCAAATGACTTAGATCTCATTATTTATAAAGGAGAATAAAACTTCTTTATTAGCACTGGAAATTTGCTAATTGTCTTCTCCTACAATAGTTGAAAGCAGAGTGAGATATTTAATAATGGACTTGAGTGATTGATCCTGGGAACTAATTAACCATCTATAGGTTCTGTTCTTCATGTGTTTGGCTAGAGTAACTATTAAAATGTTAGACTAAACCTCTTTGCCCCTGAAAGCAGGCATATGTATTTATATACATAAACCACTAAATGTTGCAGCAAGCAGGGCAATTAAACCCAGGGTAATGTTGTTTTCAATGGCACAATATTATTGTAGGTTGAGGAGAACCTCTGCTAAAAATCATTCCTATCTAGAGTCAATTATTGTAAGAGCAATTCAAATAATATATGGTTAATATGGATTTCCTTATTACCCTTCTCAAAGTTATGCAATAACAAGTAAGACAGGATTGTTTGAAACCATTACTCTGTTTCCAAAATTTCTTGATTTTTTTCAAAGGTTTCTATTCTCAACATTAAGAGAAATTTTTTAAACTGGGTCATGTTAGCAGTAAGATTAAGCAAGGTGTGAAACACATCATGCATTTCAAAAAATTATGAAATTAACTAACTAAGAGTGTAATGTACCAAGTTAAGAACTGCAAAAATATTAGCCCTGAAATGCAGAGGATGTGCTGTGAATGGACAATTGCTTTTCTGCAGTGCCTAGAGGGAAAACAAGGACTTTGTGTGTTGCAAATGCCTAACTGCCGCTCCTCCATTTCCTCTGCTTTATCTTTTATTACTGGCTGGTGAAACAAAGACGAGTGTCAGTAGTTACGTTTTGATTGACATTTTCTCTAATATAATGAAGTCGCTTTGTATATGAAGTAGAAGCCCAAAGTTAACAAGTTGCAACTCCAAAGTCTGTATCCTCTTTATAAGGTTTTTCACCTGACGCTGTAAGCTGTCTGGTTTCAGAGTGTACTCTGTTGAACATGAGACAAAGTCAGTGGTGACTATATATATGTCAGCCAATTAACTGGGAGAAACTCTTTTGAATCAAGTTACTTAGGGCAAGGATGGAAAACTCCAAGATGTGTCAGGAGCAGACATCAACTTAGAAAAAATAATTGCCCCAGTACATTTTGTAATGCCTTACACGATGTTCAGCACAAAGTTCCCCATTGTCAGTTCTCAGCTAATACCTACTTAAAATGTTTGCTGAGAATTTACTACCCTTCATATATTATAATTTAAATAAATTTCAAATATGGTATTTTCAACCGTTTTTGAAAAAAGTTTTTGATGTTAAAGTCCAACCTGACGTATAATCTAGTTAGGAGGGCATTTTGAACACTGACTGATGTTCTTTTCAGTCAAAGGAACCTGTTACCCCAAACAGATGCAAAAGGAAGTTTCCTCAAAGTGAGATGGTACTGCCTGGGAAATGCCTCTGACTAGGAATTAATCTTCCAAAGTTGAATTTCTTAACCAGGCTCCAATCATAGAGGAAGCTGCATGTTGACTCACAGAACATGGTATTAAAAGGAATACATTAAGCAGTAAACTAATCCCAAGCAAAGCCAAAAGGTCTTCATTATATTAAAGAGAAGTATCAAAAGTGAGAATCAGAACAGACTTCAGAACACCTAAATGTAAAACCTATTAGGTGTTCTCAGTGGTCTAACTCACATTGACTGGTAGCAGGTAATTTATTGAAGGAGGTAGGTAACTTACTGATGCATGCTTGGTGTATTGTGTGTGTGTCGTGTCCGACTATTTGCACCTCCGTGGACTGTAGCCCACCAGGTTCTTCTGTCCATGCCAGTTTCCAGACAAGAATATTGGAATGGGTTGCCATTTGCTACTCTAGGGGATTTTCCCAACCCAGAGATCAAGCCTGTGTCTTTTGCGTCTCCTGCATTGGCAGACAGATTCTTTACTATTGTGCCACCTGGTATATAAGCAATGAGTCACTTGGTATATTAGCAATCTTTAAAGTGATGATACAGAAGTTTGGGGGAGAAATGGGGGAAATGGGATGTAGAATGGACTTCTTCAGGCCAGAATACTGGAGTGGGTAGCCTTTCCCTTCTCCAGGGGATTTTCCCAACCCAGAGATCGAACCCAGGTCTCCTGCATTACAGGCAGATTTTTTACCAGCTGAGCCACAAGGGAAGTCCAAGAATACTGGAGTGGGTAGCCTATCCCTTCTCCAGTAGATCTTCCTGACCCAGGAATCAAACCATGGTCTCCTTCAGGCAGATTATTTACCAACTGAGCTATCAGGGAAGCCCATGTATAACCCAAAGTGACAATATCTACTATATTCCAGGCATATTAGAGATTTGAATGAAGAGTGCAATGAAATTTGTCAACATTCTAGTGTATAATCAAGGAAGTTATACTTTCCCAAAAATCGCTTAGGTATCTATCTAGATGATTTAATTTGTACCCAGAAAGAGATTGTATGGAGCACACTAGAAAGAGCAGCAGATAGAGACAGGACCAGTGGGCACCCTTATTCAGGCTCTAACTAGTTGGGAAGCACTTGCTTACTCTTGATCCCAGTTTCATCACCTATAAATGAAACTGGTTGTATTGGATTATTTCTTACAGTCTTTTTTTGATCAAACTTTTTATAGCATTCTTATTTGGGAATTTTAAAAATTCTATTTGTATATAAAAATGTGAGTGTCAGACTTTTATTTTAAAAATTACTATATGCTTTCTACATGTCAAGATGTGGATAATATATTTGTAGTGATACTCGTAAAAAATATAATGTTTAAGGGAGCCAAAGTTTTTCCATTGGTTGATTAAACTATTTTACAGGTTTGAGATGGTGAATTAAATTAGTGCATTGGTAGTTTCTCCATCATCACTTGAACTTGGAACCATAAGAGTTCCAAAAAGCAAGAGTCCTTCAAGAACCTTGACAGCAACCCCAGATGCCAGTAGCCAGTTGGTACAAGCAAGAATGTTTCCTAAACTGTGATGGGCTTGACCACTGATGCAGTGTCATATGGCAGGAATGTCCTTTGTGTCATGAAACCAATATCCCAAAGTGGCTCAGAAGAACTGTGTGAGTTAAGGCAAATTTCTTCAACTTTGGAGGCCTCAATTTCCTCTGCTTTAAGATGAAGATCTTGGAATACTTGTAGGATGCCTTTTTCCTTTCCAGATTCTGTGCTTCACCGTGATAGGTTAATAGTGACTCGTTAGCATTAAACTCTTTTTATTCTTCCACCTCTCCCATCCTTTATTTCTTCTACTTCCCTTAAAAGTTTACCTGTATTCAATTATCCAAATGTATATAATTTCACCTCCAAAATACCCTCATTGTCAAGGGGAAACAGGAACAAGTCCCTGGGCTTTGGGCAATTTCTCTATAGGTGGACTATGTCTCCCCAGGGAAGACCATGTGTCCTCCCCCCATTTCTCTCCTCTGAGGCTGACATGCACATGCCCATGGCTGTACCACCCCTTCAGACAGTAAAGGGACATGCTTAGAGTTCATTGTATCTGGAGACTTTAATGTGACAAGTGTCTTTTTCCTAAGTGCCAGTCATTGTTTTAGGCTTTTTGTAATATTTCACTTTAATATCTCCTCTGCTCCAATTCTGGTTTCTTTAGAGAATGACTGAACATGTGTTAATAACTAAGTTGGAGAAATCCTCAGAAGAAGAATGTTTTTGGCAAATTGATTGTCCATTGAGTATCTGCTGGTAGGATCCTCCTTGGGTCAGAGCATTCTTGCTGGCATCTCCTTGGTTGTTGATTTACAGTTAACATCTCAAGTGTGGAGAATAGGGAGCAAGGTTTGTACCTTCAGATAAACCTAAAAATAACATGACACAAAACACACATAAGTCTATTAAGGAATATATAATTCTTAATATACTGCTGCTGCTGCTAAGTCGCTTCAGTCGTATCCGACTCTGTGCGACCCTATAGACGGCACTTAATATACTAGTGTGTAAATAAATACCCCAGTATTTCAAAATTAAAATCCTTTCTTGGATGCTTTGTACATTTATTTACATACAGTAAAGAAGCATGAAAATAACAGCCTTAGTCAATATATTAGTAAATAAAGCTTGTTTTATTCATATCCTTCCATCCTTTCCTGTCCGTCCATACTTCCTTCTTTCCTTCCTGTCTGCTTTTCTTCTCTTTCTTGCATTTATAAGGAGAAGATAGAAAAATTAAGATTGGTAATAAGACTTTGATGGTGTTTCCTCTTATAAAACTTGAAGTGTGTTTGTTTTAGTTTTTCCTTTCTAGTAGCTGGTGAATTTGCATAAAATTTTTCATTAAAATTCCTGCTCAGATTCTTTTCTTCTTATTAGCTTTTGTGTTTTAGATTCATAATTAACATAGAAATAAATATAACAGACATCCTTTCTACATGATGAAAATCATCATTACCTGCTTGCTGCTTCAAACACACACAAAAAGATTTTGTTCAAAACAGAAGCTTATACATGATTTAAATATACTAAAGGATCTTTGAGAGTTTTAAGAATATTCTTCTTTTCCTTTGAGATGGCAGATGGAGTCCAGGGTTAGTTTGGGGTGAGGAGGTATTTCCATGGGTTCAGATATAGACATAGGAGATTAGTATATATCTGTGTTTGTGTGCTGTGTCACTTCAGTCATGTCCAACTCTTTGCGGCCCTATGGACTATAGCCCACCAGGCTCCTCTGCCTATGGAATTTTCCAGGCAGGAGTACTGGGGTGGGTTGCCATTCCCTTCTTCAGGGGATCTTCCCTAAACTGGCCAAAATTTGATATCTAAAATAAAGATACTTAATGTTCAATATTTTACATATTCTTTGACTCTTTAGTAAATCTTAGTCTAAGAACATATCAAATAATGTTTATTTTTGCCTTCTTTGTAATATAAAAACTCAGAAACTACCTAAACTAATAATAGGTGAGTTGTTGAGTTCATTATTTTAAATCCATAGACTAGAATATCATATCGCTATTTAAAAGAATAAGTGAGATCTACATGAACAATCTGGAATGATTTTCAAGATGTGACAAGTGGGAAAAAGCTACGTTTGCATTTGTATAGCTACATATACATATTCACACACACTGATTGAAAATGTCTACAAATTCAAATAAAAACAACAATGGAAGCCTCTGGGATGTAAATACTGTAGAATTGTTCAACTTTTCTCACCACAAGTTTATTATGTATGCAATGGAAAAATTATGGGTATCTATTTATTTTTGCCTGATATTTAAGTTAAAGGTGAGACAAAAATTAGAAAATAAAAAAAGAGTTCCATTTTTTAATTGCTTTGTTAGATTATTCTTTCAATCCTATTGCGTTTCCCTCCCTTGCCTTTGGCACAGCTGAGGAGACCAGCTTGTCCCTGAAGTGAGGAGAGAGATAGCCCAGCTTTCCTGCTTGAGTAACTGTGGACCAATCATTTCTCAGGGCACCAGTGTCCTCATGTACAAAACGAGAGTCTTAGTTGAGCTCAGAGTTCCTTCCAGCTTTCATATGTGTTTCAGAGTTTTCATAAGAAAACTTGCTGGCCTGCTGCCTGACAACTATTTGAGACTTTTCTCCATAAACTAAATGTACATATTTTACTCAATATATTTTATTGGTTTGAGCACTTTAAACTTTCTGTTTTAGAACTAGTTTGGTTTAATTTTTCAAGTTAAATATGTGCATATTTAACACTATAGTAACACTATATTTACTCAAATAGTGTTTAAGGAAACCACCCATCATAGACTTTTTAAATTAAAATATGCTATAATATCATTTATTCATAAAACAGTAGAAAACACTGTGTGTATTAAGATGTGTATTTTGCGCAGTAATACAAGCAACAAATGCTTCAGTTTCAATATGATTTATACATTTCTTGGTTTTTCAGGAGGAAAAAAAAAAACTTTCATTTCCCTTTCCCATTATGCCACTTGCCAGCTGTGTCCAGCCAGATGAAAGAACTCAGTCATTTACAAAAGTGTAGATGCATTCTTGTAAAAGGAGATGCTGCAGTAATACAGAAGTCTAAAGAATGCCTTGATTTAGAAAAGATCATTAAATTTAGGGAAAAAGTTGTTTTCTCTGTGATAAAAATACAGTATATTTCCATGTCCTTCAGACTAGTGTTCTTGTTTTTCAATGAAATAAAAATAATTTCAATTTGGTTTTAGTTTGATTTGGAAAATGTATTGGTCATTTAAATTATTTAGTAATTTTTATTTTCTGTTTTTCTAGACCTTTTTTTTACTGTGCTTGGAATAAAGAACAATCTTTAAGTTAAAACGGATGACACAAAACAGAAATTTGTATGATAGGAGGCTTGAATGACATTCTAGATTTTTCTCTATACATTTCTCTTAATTTTTTTAAGAGAAATTGTTGATCATTTAAAAATAATCCAATGACTAATAATAGAGTAGCTGAGAATTACTATCTTCTTTTTCATTAATTTGTTGCTGCTAAGTATCTGTGTGAGTGCATGAGAGAGAGAGAAGGCAAACCCTTAAACTTGAAAACAAATGTACATAAAAACTTTTAAAATGGTATTCATGTCAGAAGCAGTGAATTGGAGAACATAGCCTATTTAAAATATGTCTCCTTTAATATAAGTCTTTTAAAATATAGGTCAAATATATTTATTGAATTAAATGGTAGTAATATATTATTTTTTTAAATTTAGTTTTCATATATTATGTGGAGAGAGAAGGGAAAACAGGAAGAAAACAATAAGGATCAAACTTTTTTCAAGAAAAACTAACCTTGTAACCTAAATTTCTACATTCAAGTTCCAAATGCTGGCCTTAAGTTATTTAGCACTTTTGACTTTTAACCCTCTTAAATGTGAGTTTCAAATGAGGTACATTTATGTTGTAAAATTTCTAACACACTCTCTCCACACACGGTTGGATTGGCTTTCATATTAGTCGCCTAGTTCAGAGCACAAATGTCAAATCAGTTCTTTCTCAGAATCTTCCTATTAGGAAAGGATTCATTATGCCCATTTTAATGACAAGGTAATCGAGGTTCACAGAAGTCAAAACTCATAGAGTTGAAATTGAATCCCAGCTTTTTAAATGACAGGTTTTTTTTTTTTTTTGGTTTTCAGTGTTTCAAAGCATTATGTTAAAATCCATCTTTGATCATTCTAAGCATAGAAAAAGAGTTTTAAAATTTTTTTACAAAATAGAAAAATATCTATGTCAAAATGTTAAATCAATCTACTTGAAATATTTTTAGGAGTTTTCAGTGTATCGAGGAAACATTATTTCATTTCAAATTCATTCACAGTGACTAAATCTGACACTTTCAACTTCAGAAGTTTTGTTCTGGAAGGCAGTGTCGTGTAATGGTAAACAGTGCGGAATCTGGCACAGTTCACTGTGGCTTACTGATTAGCTCTGTGATCCTGAGCCAGTTAGTCTCTCTGAGCAGCACTCTACTTATTTATAAGATGAAGGTGTTTATAATATCTGCCTCATATGGTTGTTGAGAAGATCAAATGCACTTTATTTGTAAAGTGCTTAAAGTAATGTATGAAAGGTAGTAAGCATCATGTGTGTATCAAGTGGTATTATTTGCTTACATTTATAAAAATTATTTCATGGAGAGTTATAACTATTTTGGACATAGTATTGTGGGGTGCTTTAAATACTTAAGAGAAATAGAGTTTTAATTTTATTTTTAAACTATAGCACATATGCAGAGAAATACTCAAAAGATATAAATGTACAGAATGGTTCACTAGTTACAAGTGAAACACTGTAACCACTACACTACCCAAGCCAAGAAAGAGAACATTATTACATAATTGTCACTTCAAAAATCTCATCAAGCCTCCTCCACTCTTTTCACTCATTATACAGTGAGATTTAGCAGACTGTTGCGTACAGCTGTATTTTATTTCATTATTGCATAGTATCTAATTATCTGATACTATGCAACAATTTATTCATCCATTTTACTATGGAAAAATGTTTCAATTGTCTCTAGTTTTTAATATTATGAATAGTACTGGTCTGAGCATTCTTATGCCTGTCTTTTGATACACCAGTACATGTATTTCTGCTGACCATATGCCTAGGAATTAGCTGCTGGGCCACAGAGAATGTTTATGTTTTACTTCAGTAGAAAATTCAGAACTGCTCAAAATGATTAAAACAATTTACACTCCCACCAACAATGTATGGTTGATAAAAAGCTAATTTATAAGTTTCCTCACTAACCTTATAAATTATCATTTAGGGGAGGTATGTAGTGATTAGTATATGGTGGTTTTAATTTGCATTTTCCTGGCTATTGATGAATTTTAACACGTTTGCACATGTATATTAGCCATGTAAATATCTTCTTTGTGAATTGTCTAAATAAGTCATTTTTATATTAGTTTATAGGAATTTTTAAAATGTATTTTGATACCTTTGATTACTATTTATTGTACAAATATTTTTCTCCTGTTGGTAAAATCTCCTATTTCTCTTCTTGATTCTCTACATTTCCATATAAATTTTTAAATTAACTTAAGATTCTTCCCTGAAAAAAAGAAAAATAACACTTTTGGGATATTGATGGATTTGGGAAGATTTGACATCTTTCCTTGAGTCTTTCAATTCATGAAGGTAGTATATTCTTCCCTTTATTTAGGTCTTTGGTGATTTTTCTTAATAATAGCTTGCTTTGTGTTCATTTTGCATATTCCTTGCTAGATATATTACTAAGCAGCTAGTATTTTTATGTTATTCTAAATCTCTTCAATTTTAATTTTTAATTTTTGTTGCCAATATATAGTTGTTTGTTGTTATTTAGTCATTATGGAAAACCAATTAAATGTTGATATATCAATTTGTTGTCAGCAGCCTTGCTGAACTCACTTGGAAATTCTAGTAATTTATCTGTCAGTTCTTTTGATTTTCTATGTAGTCAGTCATACTATCCAAGAATATTGGTAGGCATGTATATATCCTTCTTAAATATCAACATTTTTTTCTCATTGTAATGGCTAAGATTTTCAGTAAATTGTTGAAGAGATAACAGTGGGTAGTATATTGTTTTCAACATTAGAAGGAATCTTTGCAACATTCTACCATTAAGTATGATATTGTCTATACTTTGGAAGTTTCCTTTTATTTCTAGTTTGTAAGTTACCATGAATAAATATTTGATTTATCAAATATTTTTTCTGATATCTACCATATGATTTTCTCTATTATTCTTTTGAAGTGGTGATTAATTTTACAATGTCAAATCCAACTTGAAATCCTGGAGTATTCCAATTTCGTCATAATGTGTTCGGATATTTTTTAATGCATTTTTACCTTGTTTCTGGATTGCTAATAACTTTTAGGATTTTGCAGCTATGTTCATTAAGAAAAATAAGTCTGTTATCCTTTCTGGGATCAACCAGTTTCCATTGACCTCATAAAAATAGTTAGAAAATATTGCCTTTTTAAATTTGAAGGAGGGAGATTTATATAAATTCATACAGATTCATGCCATTTATTCCTTAAATATTTGTTAGACATTGTAATCAAGTCCATCTAGTCCTGGAATATTTTGTGGCCAAGATTTTAGTTACAATTTTAATTTTACCAATTTTTATGGGTTATTCAGATTCTCTACTTTTATTTTCAGTTTTGGTAAGTTGTGTATTTCTAGGTCAGAATTTAGTAATTTTATCAAAATTTAGTAATTAGCATAAATTGTTCATAATTCTCTGCTTTTTAGGCTAACTTTTTATTCTTACTCTTAGTTTATTATGCCACTTCAGTTTTTCTTGTTTTTCTCCAATGGTTTTTTTTTTAATTTAATTTTTTTTAAATTTTACTTTACAATACTGTATTGGTTTTGCCATACATTGACATGAATCCACCACAGGTGTACATGAGTTCCCAACCCTGAACCCCCCTCCCACCACCCTCCCCATATCATCTCTCTGGGTCATCCCAGTGCACCAGCCCCAAGCATCCTGTATCCTGTATCGAACCTAGACTGGCGATTCATTTCTTACATGATAGTATACATGTTTCAATGCCATTCTCCCAATGCCATTTCCGTTTTTCTTGTTTTTCTCCAATGGTTTTGCCAAGATCAATTTTATTAGATATTTCAAGTAAAAACTTTTGACTTTTAAAATTCTCTTTATTTATGTGTATTTTTTGTCTGTTTATTTGTTTTAGTCCTTTATTATTTCCTTTTTTCTTCTTTCTTTAGTTTTATTTTCCTAAGTATTTTTCTATTTTCTCAGGGTTTTTTTTTTCCCCTTGGCTCATAGCATTTCATTTCTTCTCTTTCAATATTTACATTTAAACCAATAAATTTTTCTCCAGTTTGCATCCCCAAATTTAGTATTTCCATGATCAGATAGCACAAAACAATTTCTAACTTCTTTTTGGACACTCATTTAGATGTGCATTTATTAATTTTCAAACATCCTGGGATTTTATAGTTATCTTTTTGTGACTGTTTCCTAGTATAATCTGCTGTGGTCATGATTCATAATTGATAATTCATGATTTAGATCACTGAGATTTGGTGTAGCTTATATGTATGCTCCAACATATAGTCAACTGTTACACGTTTCACATACATTTGAAATGAATTTGGACTCTGGCTGTTAGGTACTGCACTCTGTGCAAGTCAATTGGTGGTGGTTGTCTCTAAGTCGTGTCAGACTATTGCCAACCCATGGACTTCCAGGTTCCTCTGTCCATGAGATTTTCCAGGCAAGAAGACTGGAGTGATTGCCATTTCCTTCTCCAGGGGATCCTCCCGACCCAAGGATTACACCAGAGTCTTCTGCATTGCAGGTGGTTTTTTACCACCGAGCCACCAGGGAAACCTATACAGGTCAGTTCAGTTCAGCTGCTCAGTTGTGTCCGACTCTTTGCGACTCCATGGACTGCAGCACACCAGGCTTCCCTCTCCATCACCAACTCTTGGAGCTTGCTCAAACTCATGTCCATTGAGTCGGTGATGCCATCCAACCTTCTCATCCTCTGTCATCGCATTCTCCTCCTTTTAATCTTCCCCAGCATCAGAGTCTTTAGCAGTGAGTCAGTTCTTTGCATCAGGTGGCCAAATTATTGGAGCTTCAGCTTCAGCATCAGTCTTTCCAATGAATATTCAGGGCTGATTTCCTTTAGGATTGACTGGTTGGATCTCCTTGTAGTCCAAGGGACTCTCAAGAGTCTTCTCCAGCACCACAGTTCAAAAGCATCAATTCTTCGGCCATCAGCTTTCTTTACGGTCCAACTCTCACATCCATACATGACTACTGGAAAAACCATAGCTTTGACTAGACAGACCTTTTTCAGCAAACGTCTCTGCTTTCTAATATGCTGTCTAGGTTGTTCATAGCTTTTCTTCCAAGGATTGAGCATCTTTCAATTTCATGGCTGCAGTCACCATCTGCAGTGATTTCAGAGCCCAAGAAGATAAAGTCTATCACTGTTTCCATTTTTTCCCCATCTATTTGCCATGAAGTGATGGGACCAGATGCCATGAGCTTAATTTTTTTGAATGTTGTGCTTTAAGCCAGCTTTTTTACGTCTCTTTCACTTGCATCAAGAGGCTCTTTAGTACCTCTTCACTCTCTGCCATAAGGGTGGTGTCATCTGCATATCTGAGGTTATTGATCTTTCTCCCTGCAAACTTGATTCCAGCTTGTGCTTCATCCAGCCTGGCATTTTGCATGATGTACTCTGCATATAAGTTAAATAAGCAAGCTGATAATATACAAGTCAATTAGGAAATTGTTAATCACATGAAAGTGAAAGTTGCCCAGTTGTGTCCAACTCTTTGCAACCCCATGGACTATACAGTTCATGGAATTCTCCAGGCCAGAATACTGGAGTGGGTAGCTGTTCCCTGCTCCAGAGGATCTTCCTGACCCAGGAATTGAATTGTGGTCTCCTGCATTGTAGGCAGTTTATTTACCAGCTCAGCTACCAGGGAAGCCCCTAATTCAGATCTAATCATTGGTTCTTAGGAAGCAAAAAAAATCAGTATATAGTACAGTGGTCTGTGGCCCTCCAGAGAGACTCAGTGCATCAGCAGATGTATTGTGTATATGGTATTAAACTCTTTTGGAAGGAAGTGATTAGAATAAACAAATCTAAAAAGTCTCCTTAAGGAACTAGGATGGTAATGGGAAAAAAAAAAGGATGACAGATGCTAAGTTAGATACAAATTTAGAACTATTATATCATCATGGTGAATTGAAACCTGTCTCGTAATAAGACCTGGTTTTTTTTTTTTCTATTAACGATTTTGGCTTCAAGTTGACTTTAAAATCTATACAACTAGCTTTCTGTTAGCTAGTGTCTGTGTGACTTCTCTCTCATTCTCTAAATTTAAAATTTTCTGTATGTTTGTGGCTTAGATATCTCTCTTTACAAGCATTGGATAAGTAAATATTGTTTTATTATACAGTCTGGTATTTTTCTTTTCAGTGGAGTATTTAGTCATTTTATATTTAACATCATAATAATATATTTGAATTTAAATATGCTGACTTACTATGTTATTTGCCCTTCCTGTTCTATATTTCTTTTTGTCTCTTTGCTGTCTTTTGGATTGAATATATTTGTAATTTCATTGCCCTTTTCCTATTAGCTTGTTATTTTTACATAATTTTACATTATTTTACTGGTTACCATGGATGTTACAAGAGGGGTCTTTGACCTAATCAAAGTACAATGCAAATTAGAACTTTTATAACTTTGTGTGAAACTTGAAAACCTTAGAATGAATGCCTTAACTACTTATGTGCTTCTTCTGAATTATATGTTATTTTTAGGTATTTAATTTTATATAATTTAAATTCCACAATAATTATTGTTATTGTGGTTTCATATAGTCTTATATACTCTTCATTTCTTCCTGCATCTTTGAGGTTACATATAGGATTTTCTTTAGTATAGTAATAATTTGTTTTGTTTTTTGTCTGAAATGTATTGACTCTTTTTTAATATGTACTTTTTCTGGGAAGAAAATTCGAAACTGGTAATTCTCTTCCCCCACTTCATGATGTTATTGTCTTATAACTCACTGTTTCTGTTGATGCCAGAATATAGTCTATTTTAAAATTTATTTTTAACTGAAGGATAATTACTTTACAAAGTTGTGTTGGCTTCTGCTGCATAACAATGTGAATCAGCTTTAAGTATACATGTAACTCCTTCCTCTTGAGTCTCCCTGCCACCTCCTTATTCCATCTATCTAGGATGTCACAGAGCACCGAGCTGAGCTCCCTGTTATACAGCAACTTCCCACTAGCTATCTGCTTTATACATGGTAGTGTATATATGTCATTGCTACTAGTCTTTTAAAAGCAAACTGTCCTTTTTTAAAAAACTATCTGTAATTCTTTCTTTACAGCTTTGATTTCCAGTAGTTTTACTATGATTGCTTAGGTGAGGTTTTCTTTGTATTTATTATTATATTTTCATATAATATATATTTTCATTATATGATGATGATGGTATTATTAGCTTCTAGATCTCTGACAAAATTCTCAATTTTGTCTATCATATCCTTGTATATATTATATGTATTATTTTGAAGTCTTTGTAACTGTTTTATTTATATCATGTCTGTATCTATTGTCCTTTAGTGCTCCTGATGGGTTCACATTTCTTACCTTTCATATGCTTGGTTATTTTTGATTAGGTACTGGACATTACATATAAAAACTATGGAGATAACTTGAGGCCTAGTGTGATACTCTCTTTCACCAGCTAGTATTTACATTTGTTTCTGCCAAGTTACTGTTGGTATTAATAGTCCTTATTGTCTTAACCTGATTTTGTCTTGAATGAATATATCTGATGTGCTTAGAACAGTGGCTGGCACATACTAAGTAAGTACTATGCAGCTATCTTTTTTTTCCTTTCATTGCTTTCTTAAAAAGATATAGAAATATGCATTAAAAAGACCCCAGTATGCACCAGAAGTAAATTGTTAATTTGTTAAAAATTTAATTGTCTTTTATATCCAAAATAAATTTAAAAATGAGAAGTTATAATCAAATCATAAGCTAAATAGATAAAGATAAGTAGGTGTTTACCTCTCATATTTCACTATAAGCAGTACTATAACCATTACATAAATGTTTACAACAAAGAATTACAATTGCATCAGTGCAAGGATTTTATAAATATTATTTGGCAGTAGTACTTTGACAAATATTATCATTTTGGAGGTTGCTAATCCTTGGAAGAAAAGTTATGATCAACCTAGATAGCATATTCAAAGGCAGAGACATTACTTTGCCGACTAAAATCCGTCCAGTCAAGGCTATGGTTTTTCCAGTAGTCATGTATGGATGTGAGAGTTGGACTGTGAAGAAGGCTGAGCGCCGAAGAATTGATGCTTTTGAAGTGTGGTGTTGGAGAAGACTCTTGAGAGTCCCTTGGACTGCAAGGAGATCCAACCAGTCCATTCTGAAGGAGATCAGCCCTGGGATTTCTTTGGAAGGAATAATGCTAAAGCTGAAACTCCAGTACTTTGGCCACCTCATGCGAAGAGATGACTCATTGGAAAAGACTGATGCTGGGAGAGATTGGGGGCAGGAGGAGAAGGGAACGACCAAGGATGAGATGGCTGGATGGCATCACGGACTCGATGAACGTGAATCTGAGTGAACTCTGGGAGTTGGTGATAGACAGAGAGGCCTGGCGTGCTGCGATTCATGGGGTCGCAAAGAGTTGGACACTACTGAGTGACTGAACTGAACTCAACTGAATATCCTAAAGAGAACTTGGGTTAAATAACTATTTGTTAATAGACAATTTTTCATCTGCACTGCATATTTCCAATCAAGGATATCTACCAAAATGTATCATTTAAGTCTTGATTTATGACTTTTATGCATGGAAACTAATGTTATATAGTTGTTTGTAGTTGCTAAGTTGTGTGCAACGGTTGGCAATCCCTTGGACTGTGGCACAGCAGGCTTCCCAGTCCTTCACTGTCTCTAAGAGTTATCTTATTTAGTAGTTGATATGAATTAGCTACCATGAGCTATTAGCAACTTTCATTATCCAAATTGTTTCATAACTCCTAGTTCCACTCAAGGAAATCTAATATCTCTGAATGAGACATTGTGTGTTAGTCCATATGTGTTGTAAACACTTAAAATATTTTATTTTCAGTACGATAGCTATGTCTTGTGGAATGAGCAAAATATTACTCAAATCAGTTCAGTTCAGTCGCTCAGTTGTGTCCAACTCTTTGCAACTCCATGGACTCCAGCACACCAGGCTTCCCTCTCCATCACCAACTCCTGGAACTTGCTGAAACTCATGTCCATTAAGCCAGAGATGCCATCCAACCTTCTCATTCTCTGTCATCCCATTCTCCTTTCTTCAGTCTTCCCCAGCATCAGGGGTTTTAGCAGTGAGTCAGTTCTTTGCATCAGGTGGCCAAAGTATTGGAGCTTCAGCTTCAGCATCAGTCTTTCCAATGAATATTCAGGGCTGATTTCCTTTAGGATTGACTGGTTTGATCCCCTTGCAGTCCAAGGGACTCTCAAGAGTCTTCTCCAGCACCACAGTTCAAAAGCATCAATTCTTCAGCAATCAGCTTTCTTTATGATCCAGCTCTTACATCCATATATGACTACTGGAAAAACCATAGCTTTGACTAGACAGACTTGTCAGCAAAGTAATGTCTCTGCTTTTTAATATGCTGTCTAGGTTGTTCATAGCTTTTCTTCCAAGGATCAAGTGTCTTTTAATTTCATGGCTGCAGTAATTTCAGAGCCCAAGAAAATATAAGTCTGCCACTGTTTCCACTGTTTCCCCATCTATTTCCCATGAAGTGATGGGACCAGATGCCATAATCTTAGTTTTCTGAATGTTGAGTTTTAAGCCAACTTTTTCACTGTTCTCTTTCACTTTTTATCAGGAGGCTCTTTAGTTCTTCTTCACTTTCTGCCATAAGGGTGGTGTCATCTGCATATCTGAGGTTATTGGTATTTCTCCCTGCAATCTTGATTCCAGCTTGTGCTTCATCCAGCCTGACGTTTCTCGTGATGTTCTCTGCATGTAAGTTAAATAAGCAGGGTGACAATATACAGCCTTGACATACTCCTTTCCCAATTGGAAACCAGTCTGTTGTTCCATGTCCAGTTTTAACTGTTGCTTCTTGATTTGCACACAGATTTCTCAGGAGTTGGGTAAGGTGGTCTGCTATTCCCATCTCTTTAAGAATTTTCCACAATTTTTTGTGATTCACACAAAGACTACCATAGTCAACAAAGTAAAAGTAGATGTTTTACTGCAATTCTCTTGCTTTTTCTGTGATCCACTGGATGTTGGCAATTTGATCTCTTGTTTCTCTGCTTTTTCTAATTCCAGCTTGAGCATCTGGAAGTTCTCGGTTTGCAACTGCTGAAGCCTAGCTTGGAGAATTTTGAGCATTACTTTACTAGAGTGTGAGATGAGTGCAATTGTTCTAATTATTATTCAAATAGTTGCAAACAAAATACTATAACCAGGATTAAATTTAGCTAAGCTAGAGTCAATGTCTGGTCTAGTTATGGAAACCCAGGTTTTTGGTGTTTTTTATTTATCTGTTGCTTCTGGCAGTTTGTTGGCTTTTCTTGGGCATTTGTGTTTTTCTAGTACTACTTTATGCAGATTTTCCAGTGCTGGGTTATCTTTGGAGCCCAGTTGAGCTTGAAGTTATAGCTAATAAATGCAAAGTGTGCCAAGTCCTTAACCTAGAGTCCAATCATTAAATTATTTACAAGCAATTTTAAAAATAGCTTGAAAAAATATATTTGAGAGAAAAAGACCATAAACAGTTAAGAAAAATAGGCTTGAAATATCCTGCTTTGTTGATTTGCTTTTAAATAAATGTATATTTCTGGTTTTCATAATGTAATTTTTTTCAAAATAGAAATTTAAAAAGAATCGATGTTTAATGATTTTCAAGTATATCACTGAATGTGTGCTAAAGCATATTAAACTAAAACATATTAATAAGTGGTATTTATAAAATGTGCTGTTTTATATTGATACCATCATTCATTACAGGTAATAGAAAAGAAAGAAAATTGACTTAATATTTAGGCCAGAAGACTAAGCTTTATGTGTTACTCCATGAGTTTTTAAACTGAGAAGACCTTTTTAGCTTTAGCATGTTATAGAGTAATAACAAGGACTTATTACAAACTGTTGTGTAACTAACAGTTTTGCACAATTTTTAATTGCAAATTCTTGTTAAAAGGTACAGGAGTAAGTTGTTCTGTTTCTAGCACAAATATTTAGTTTTTTTCCTTAAATCAAAAAAGAATTTATAAATTTTAAACTAACTTAATACATTGAATTAAAATTTAAAAAAAATTTATAAACCTGTCAATTTTGACCTGCATTAGGTTATTCATGCAATCCTGAGTAAGCAAGATGACTTCAATTATTTTCTAACTGTGAAACAGGCTGAAAATTTTGTCACCATTTCCAAACCAGAGTCTTATAGCTTTAAAAAACAACAACAACATTAGCATTCCGGGCTAGGAGAGGACTTCTGTGTATGGCTGAGTTTAGTGCAGCGTTCTCTGCATCCTTGCTCTTGTCCTGAGCCAGTGTTCTTCTGCTTGATGCCAAGATGGTCATACACATCTTTTGCCTCTGGTCAAGCTAGTGTTTAAATATGTGAACTATCAAGGGTTTCTGTGGTAGCTCAGATGGCAAAGAATCTGCCTGCAATGCAGGAAAACAGTTTGATCCATGGGTTGGGAAGGTCCCCTGGAGAAGGAGATGGCTACCCACTCTAGTATTTTTGCCTGGAGAATTCCGTGGACAGAGAAGCCTCTTGGGCTACAGTCCATGGGGTCGCAAAGATTTGGACAAGACTGAGTGATTAACATTACCACTATTATGTTGACTATCATCCCTATTAATGCCTATATTTTATCAAGAAGCAGGCCTGATGAATCAGTAGGTGGAGACAATTTAAAAGAAATATTGGTTAGGGGGCTTCCATGAACACCCAAAACTGTAATATGGTGAATCTTTGACTTCTGCATGATGCATAAGCAGCATGAGATCCATGCCCAGTATTTAATCATAAGTTAATTCTTATGTGAACTTAACTGAGATTTAGTTTTAAGCCAAATATTTTAAATTTTCTCGTTTAGTTTGGCCTAGATGCCTTAAATATGCTGGCCCAATTATTATTATTTTACTTTTAATAATGAATAATTATTATTTATTTTAACAATAAAATAATATTATTATAAGAGCATCAGATAAAAAATCAGATATACAAGTTCATGTACATGTGTGTGTGTCCATGTGACCATAGATAGATAGTTATAGATATATAAATATAGGTACAGATATAGCTAAAGTATTTGTGTGTGTATATACAAGTACACATATGCAAGTATATAGCCAGATGCTGACTGGCACATAATATTATTGCTTTAATTAAGATAATCTATGTTTACAAATAATTGTGTTAGATATTAGAACTGGGATTGGTCTAGACTTCGATTGATGGGAAATATAGTATGTGCACATATAACAAACTGTTAACTGGTCCAAAACTTTAGTATCTTATATTCAGGAGCACTGTGGTCTTGAGAAAAATTCTAATTTCTGCTTAAATCTCTAAATATCCTCAGAAGATCTCTAATACATGGGTATAATTGTCCCCTTTTGACTGTACACTGTGACTCCCATTAATTAAATAACTAACCTACGGTCACTGTTTCTAAATGACAGAACCAGGATTCATTGATCCAAACATTAAGTGTTTGGAGCCTAATGTGGTATAGGGACTGGGGATATAAAAGTAGAAGAGAAGAAGTCTGCATCTCCATGGAGCTTGCATTCTAGTGAGAGAAGCCTGAGAGTTAACATGTAAGCAAGGACATAAAACAGATCATTTCAGATATTGCTAAATGCTGTGAAGAAATAAAGCAGGGTACTGAGATATCTTGTTGCTGGCAGTAGAGATGCAGGTGTGTAACTGCGAGGTCAGTGGAGTCTTATCTGTAACAGATAATAAAATGGATGCAGCCATGCAAAGACCTGGAAGAAGAGAGATCCAAGCGAAGGAAAGAGCAAGAGCAAAACTCCAAGAACAAAATGAAATTTCACTGTTTGAAAGACGGAAAGGTCAGGGCTGCTGGAGCAAGATGAGATTCGAGGATGAAAGGAGAAATGTGGGTCGAGCTAGGCAAGCCCCAGACCATGCGAACCTCCACAGGCATGGTCTGAATTGTACCCTTCTCACAGTGAATGGGAAGCCCACCAAAATGAAGGAGACAGGAAAGAAATCCAACTGATTAGTGCTTTAAAATGATGACACTGGCTCCTGTACAGAGAATGGACTGTTCAGGCTGGGGTATGGAAGCCATCATGGGTGGCTGTCAGTTACTGCAGGTGATGAGAGGTAAAGGTAACTTGGCTTGAGTCAGAGAGAGTGGAATATGGTTAGTGTTCAGATGTGAGTATCTGACAGTGTAGTGGATAGGAATGGATAGTAGATTGGCTCTAAAGGAAAGGTAGCGGGGCACAGTGCTTATGATCCCAAATTCTGGAGCCAGGCTCCCTAGGTTTACATTCTGGCTCAGTCTCCTACCAGCTTTGTAACCTTGTACAAGTAGCCTTGGATAAATAACCTGTTCTCCAATTTGTAAAATTGGAGGAAGAAGCTAACTGTGCCTTCCTTACAGGATTGCTATACAGACTTACTGTGTGTTTGTGTGTGCACACTTAGAACCAGGTTCAGTAGTCAGTACTATGTATATTGTGTACATATCAATTAAATAAAAAACAATTGGTAAAGTCTAGATTCTTGGCTTGCATCACTGCAGGTACTATTGATGAGATGTGGAAGACTGGGGCAGGATGAAGATGGAGAAGGGAGATGCAAGAGGAAGGTACGAGTGCTATTTAGGACATATTAAGTTTGAGATGCAGGGCTGAGGGAGAGCTCAGAACTGAAATTAGATCTGTCAATACAGATGCTATTTAAAGCCTTAGCACCAGATGAGATCACCTAGGAGGACAATGTAAATAGGAAGAGGGTGGGGACTAAGCCTTCCACCAGCATCCAGATGTTGGGAAGGAAGAGGAACTGGGAAATGATTCAAATGCATATACTTCTGGGTTTTACATGCAATGGCACCCCACTCCAGTACTCTTGCCTGGAAAATCCCATGGATGGAGGAGCCTGGAAGGCTGCAGTCCATGGGGTCGCTGAGGGTCAAACACGACTGAGCGACTTCACTTTCACTTTTCACTTTCATGCACTGGAGAAGGAAATGGCAACCCACTCCAGTGTTCTTGCCTGGAGAATCCCAGGGACGGGGGAGCCTGGTGGGCTGCCATCTATGGGGTCAGACACGACTGAAGTGACTTAGCAGCAGCAGCAGCCTATATTGTTGGAGCCTTGCCAGAGCTTGTGCTCCAGAAGACTGCAGACATGAAAGCCTCTTTATATATTCCTAGTAGGAAGGGACTAAGGCTTCCACCTTGAACCCCCAACATACAAATTTTCCATACATACTTGAGTGGAGCACGAAGAAACTGTGGTATAAATACACTGTTCCATGTTTACTCTTAGAGGTTTTTTGCACAATCATAGTTATATATGGCCCCTAATGAGAGCTCAGTTGCTTTAAATTGTGCCATTATTGTATATTTTCCTTCATATGAAAGGATATTGTTGTTGTTCAGTTGCTAAGTTGTGTCCAACTCTTTGAGACCCCATGGTCTGCAGCACTCCAGGCTTCCCTGTGCTTTACTGTTTCCCAGAGTTTTCTCAAACTCATGTCCATTGAGTCGGTGATGCCATCCAACCATCTCATCCTCTGTTGCCCTATTCTCCTGCTTCCCACAATCTTTCCCAGCATCAAGGTCTTTTCCAATGAGTTGACTCTTCGCATCAGGTGGTCAAAGTATTGGAGCTTGAGCTCCAGCACCAGTCCTTCCAATGAATAGTCAGGGTTGATTTCCTTTAGGATTGACTGATTTGATCTCCTTGCAGTCTGAGGGACTCTCAAGAGTCTTCTGCAACACTGCAATTTGAAAGCATCAATTCTTCGACGCTCAGCCTTCCTTATGAAAGGATGGCACCTCCAATTTACAAAGGCATGATTTATGAATGTTTTGTTTTGATACAGAAGTCTAGAACTGGCAAAAATAATTCCCTAGGCACTATATTATATACTTATGACAGTTTGATTTCCAGTCAACCTGCAAAGCCTACGTAAGTCACAAGGATGTGAAATCACTGCGCCAAGAACACATAGGCACCGAACAACACAATGAACAGCTTTTATGGAAATACTTGTTTCAGTTTCTTAAGATACAAGGCACACATTTTCTTCTCCTTCAAGTAAGGATAGAGGGTTGCCTATTGGTAGAGATGGCAGTGGGCAGAGAAAAGCACTCCCATGACCGTGGTCACTTACATAAAAGATATATCAGTGGTTGTAGAAAACGCAGGTGTATGAATTAAGAAGAATGCTGAGGAAAGACAGGAAAATCAAAGTCTAACCTTAGCTTTGACATTCACTGGTGCTGTGATCCCAAGGAAGTAACTAACTGTTGACTCAGCTTCCATTTGTTTTGAACTCATAGTGTTATTGGAAGAATAGACTGATCTATACATGTGTATATATATGTGAAATATGTATTGATGAGTGGCAATGTGGAGTATAAAAATCCAAATAACTCAAGTATTTCGTATTATTGTTTTTGTCTTATAGTCTCATACCATCTCTTTGTTTATTTTTTCCAAGCTTATTTATTTTTAATTGAAGGAAAATTGCTTCATAATATTGTGTTGGCCTCTGCCATACATCAACATGAGTCAGCTATAGGCTCTTTATTTTAATTCATGATCTTTAGGGAAATATGAATGGCTGGATTTTAATATTGTAGAATAATAATATGAGAAACAAATTTGAAAGAAAACAACTAATTCCAACAATTCATAATAAGTTCTATTCATAATAACATTGTGATTAGGTCATCTCATTAGCTCTTCCAGTTTTTCATAACAGATGCCTCAGTGAGCTGTCAAAAAATGACCTAATTCCAGCTTTCTTAAGGGCTTGAGGGCTTGCAGAGAAGAGCAGTTGCCTTAGAAAGTTTTTTTCTTATGTAAATATAATCAGTAGCATCCTTATAATTTACCGCTGGAAAGCAATCTAGAATTTCATTACAAATAAATGTTTAGTATTCCACTGCTGCTCCATAGGCTGAGCCAGGAGGAATTCCTGTTTAAGATTTCAAAATTTTATCAGTGACTTTCCAACGATACTGCTTGCACTTTTCTCGTACAGTAACATCCACACTATAACTCTGCTGTTGTCTTTTTAAGGATACTTTCGATTTCATGTAAGATACTGCCAGATAAAGAGCATACAGATAAAAATATTTGTGCCATACAATTTGTATAGCTTAATGATGAATGCAGTTATCAAAGACAGGTGTGCATAGAATATTTTTAAATGGTTAGAAATCAGAGGTTTCCTTTTTTTTTCTTTTTTTCTGTCTGATTAGTGCCCTTTGCTTTAAGACAACAGAAGGAAATCCAACTTTGTGGATTCTCCTACTTAAAGAAGTCTCATAGGACAAATCCATTCCATGTTTGAAATGCGGTTTCTTAGATAAAGACTACCAAGAACTGTGTAAATGCATTAATTGAAGTCTACCCAACTAGTTTCACCTGGAATCTCACTTCTCCATCCACTTACTTGGCTTTTGGGTCTGTTCATACATAACACATTGCACTCTGTTTAATTGCGCACTCAATAATCAGTGTGCATGTGAACTTTGGAAAACAACCTGAGTTAATACTACTATTTACATATCACTATGGAGTGAATGTGCTACATTTCTCATTTCTTCACATCCAGATCTTTCACTTAAAATCTGTTTTTGAAAACCTCACAATCAGATTACAGTTATCTTGGACTAAGGATTTTTCTCAGATAATTTTATTCTATGAATAAAAAAAGGGTTATGTGTAACAGCACCATTTTTGTGTTTGGGTGTACTGTCTAATGTATTACTATTTTGACCATCTGATTTAAATTAATTTTCTGTAATTCTTCTTGTACTAATGAATACATTTAGCAAGCCCTGAAAAATTCACTCTGGTTCATGTACACAATTGCTCGCTACAAAAAAGCTATCAGATTATTGTACTTACCCTGAAGATAGAAGGACAGATCAGAGAGCAGGACAGATCAGAGAGCAAAACAGATTCAGTGATCTAGCAGTAAATGGCAACCATTATTTCATCTCCTTCACCCTTCTCTACCACAAGCTTGTAAACTTCCTCCTCAGAACACATATCTGAATTTCTGAATCATTAACTAAAACAAAATAACATGATAGATGCAAATATTAAGAATGGGAGTAAAGATATTTTCCCTGTACTTTCAAGTGACCCTTAGTTTCTAGGAATTTTGGAGTCAACATTTGAGACCAAAGATAATCTCAAAATTTTTTTTCACTGAAATAATACAGTGTCCTGTGAATATTTTGATTATGGAGAGTTGTTTTTTTCCCCTAAATTGTTTTTGAAGGATTCTTCAATGTTCTTTTACTAAGATCTTTAATAAAGTATGATATAGTTCTGAGAATTTCACTAATTCTGGAGAATAGGTCTTTTAAAACAGTAGTGGAATTTATTGGATATATGAACTAGGCACATATGATTTATTTTGGTGGTCATTATTTTGTTGTGACCGTAGAAGCAATATAAACATGAAACTGGAAAAATATGAAAATGTAAATACTGATAATCATTTTAACACTTCATAGACCTAGATATTTTTCTTTACTAAAAAACCTTCCTTTTTTTTAATTGCAAAGATTTCAAATGTATAGAAAAGTATAGAAGATGACGTGACAGACATCTGTATGCCCATCACTTAACTCAGCTATAAGATCTTTATTTAACAAATATTTATTGAAAACTGCTAAGCTAGACATTGTTCTAGGCACTTGTAGATTCAGCAGGGAGCGAACTAGATAGTGGGGAAACACACACAGTAAATAAAATGCCTGTGTAAAAGATGATAGCTGGTTACAACTGCTCTACAAAACAGGAGAGCAGGGAGGATGGCTGGGGGATGTTGGGAAGTTGATATGAAAATTTAAATAGGGTGCTTGAAGGATCCCACTGAATTAGTGACTTTACAAAAGACATGAGATGAGTTGGGAGAGTGAACCATGCAGACATCTGGGGAAACAACGTTCTAGGCAGAGGGCACAGCAAGGCCAGTGCCCAGAGGTGGGGGCGTACCTGAGATGTGGGAGCTTCTATTATTTCTTTCTTTTCTTCCTGATTAATTTCTGTCTTTATTCCAATGGTTTTCTTTCTTCTACTGACTTTTGGTTATTCTGTTGTGAGTTTTAACCTTTCTTCCTAATTTATACAATTTAATCTTGAAATTTCCCTCCAAGTACCTTTTTAGCTGGACTCCTTAATCTTTGAACTCTGATATGTTCATTGTGGTTTCTTTCTAAGTATTTTGTAAATTTCACGATTTTCATTCTGTTCAATAATGATTTAGAAGTGGTTATTTTAAATTTCTAAGTGTGGAAGCTGAAAAAGAGATGGCTCTCTTTTATTGTTGTCTAAAATCGATGCACTGTGTTCAGGGAATGCTGCTTATGTAAAATGATTCTTAGATACTGTTTGATTTTTTTGAGTTTTGAGACTTACTTTATGGCTTAAGTTGCTAATTTTTGTGGAAAAAAAATCAATATGGGAAAGAGAATAATATATTTTCTGTACTTGTTGGAACGGTGTTTATATAAAGGCATCAGCTGGAGCCTGTTAACTGTGTTGTCAAAATGCTCTGTTCCCCTAACTAGTTTTCTGACTCTGAATCAATGACAGCAGCAAGTATGTTAACATCTCCTGCTGTAATTATGGATTTGTGAATTTCTCCTTGTATTTCTGTCAATTTTTGCTTTGTACACTTAGAGGTTTGCCTGGTAAGTGGATGAATGTTCAAAATATTCCTGGTGATTGTTACTTTTCTGTCATGATGTCTATCCCATCTAATATTATAATATTAATACTATTTTAATAATATTCTAATATTAAAATCTGCTATTCTGTTTCTCTTTGGGTTTCTATTTTCCTGAAATATCTTTTTTTTTTAATCCTCTTACTTTCAGCATTTCTGTAAGTGCATATTTTTGGTGTTTCTCTTTAGATTACGTAGCTGAATTTTTAACTAGGTTTCAGATTCTTTGTCTTTTGTCAAGTTAAATCCATATATACATTACATTTTATTTATTCAGTTTTAACTTTGGTTTTCATTCATTATAGTTTTTTGCTTTTCTTACTCTTCTGCTTTCTATTGGATAAATTTGAGTTTTTTTTTTTATTAAAATATAGTTGATTTACAATGCTGTATTAATTTCAGGCATACAGCAAAATGATTCAATTTTTTTTAAGATTATTTCCATTATAAGTTATTACAAGATGTTGAATATAGTTGCCTGTGCCATACAGTTAAATCCTTGTTGCTTATCTATTTTATATATAGTAATTTGTATCTGTTAATCCCATATTCCTAATTTATCCCAACGCTCCTCTCCCCCTTCCCCCCTCTTCCATCAGATTTTAGTGTTTTTAATTCATTTTCCCTCTACTAGTCTGGAGGTTAGACTTTTTGTTTTTTATGATTTCAGTGAATACCCTTAAATTTTTTAACATTCACATTGAAGTTAAAATCAAAGTGAATTAATATTTATTCAATATCCCCATCACATCCCAGAATAATGTAAGGAATTTACTTAAGTCATCTTATCTCAAATTATGTCCATATACATTCCAATTGTGTTATTTTATCTATCATTTGAACTCTGCTGCTGCTGCTGCTAAGTCACTTCAGTCGTGTCTGACTCTGTGTGACCCTTCTAAGTCATTATTTTAAAAAAAATTTTATAGTAAATGCTTATTTAAATTTACCTGTGGTTTTCAACATTTCGCAACATTGTTTCCTACAGCTCATTCCTTCTTTTCAAGTTCACATTCTTTCTTTGAGGATCAGTAAGTGGTAAATACTTTCAATGTTTAGACTGAAAATATTCTTTTTAATCCTCACTCTTGCGTGATGATTTAATAGGATATAGAATTCTCTCAGTATGAGTCATTTTCTCTCAACACTGAAGATAATATTCCGTTGCATTCTAGTTGCTAGCGTTGCTGATAATTTTTTCTGTGAGTCTAATTGTAGTTTCTTTGTGGTACACTTTCTTTTCTGGTTGCTTTTAAGGTTTTCTCTCCTGTCTGTTCAGGCCCTGTGCAAAGCACATTCCAAGACAGAATTACAGAATTACAGAAATACAAAGAATTTCTTGGGAAAAATGGATAAAGGGCCACGGTAGCAGGAGTAGATGGCAGAAGCTTTCAAACCATAATACAGATCTGATGCTGCAAAAGGCATTTGGTGTAGGAAGAGGTAGCCTGCAGGGCAGCTCTGAGAGCCTTGGTCAAGCATGTAGGGATCTCTTAAACTGGAGGAGTTTGGCATTGGACCGGAAAGGTTCAAGTGTGGTACCCACATCGTGGCCCACACTGGCTGAGAGCCAGCTAGGGAGAGCGTGGCCTCCCACTGACCACTGCTATAGAGCCTGAAGGTGCAGCCACCGCTGGCTGTCAGCGTATGTCCTACTGGTGGCAGGTTCTTTCTGTCGGGACCAGAATTGAGGGCTGCTGCACTCCGTCTTTCATATTCTGCAGGCTCACTAAAACATCTAGGTTTATTTCTACCTTTCTTTAGACTCTTATTTCTCCTAGCCTATATTTCAAGTATGTCATCAAATACCTTTCAATTTTAGCCACACTTTCTTTGAAAATTGTTATCTTCTACCCTGTCTCAGTTTCTTGAACATCTGTGACATATATATGTTCCACATTCCTGTTCCATTATCCATTTTTCTCAAACACTCTTTCATATTTACCATATCTTTGTGCACTAGACTTTATCATAAACAGGGGCTTCCCTGATAGCTCAGTTGGTAAAGAATCCGCCTGCAATGCAGGAGATCCTGGTTTGATTCCTGAGTTGGGAAGATCCCTGAAGAAGGGAAAGGCTACCTGCTCCAGTATTCTGGGCTAGAGAATTCCATGGATTATATAGTCCATGGGGTCGCAGAGTCGGACACAACTGAGCGACTTTCACTTCACTTTCACTTTACTTTCACTTCACTTTATTGTGAGCACTATCCTTAAATTTCTCTTCCAGTTCCATAATCTTTTGCTGCTGCTGCTGCTGTCGCTTTAGTCATGTCCGACTCCATGCGACCCAATAGACGGCAGCCCACCAGGCTCCCCCGTCCCTGGGATTCTCCGGGCAAGAACACTGGAGTGGGTTTCCATTTCTTTCTCCAATGCATGAAAGTGAAAAGTCAAAGTGAGGTCGCTCAGCTGTGTCTGACTCTTTGCGACCCCATGGACTGCAGCCCACCAGGCTCCCCCACCCCTGGAATTTGCCAGGCAAGAACACTGGAGTGGGGTGCCATTGAGCCAGGTCTAAAAGCCATATTTGAGCTTTTATCTTTAATTATCTTACTTCCCATCTTATTTTGAAAAATTTATCCATTCTTGTGTCAGTGTCCTGGTGCTTCTCTTATTATTTTGCTCCTTTCATTTATCTCTAGTAATGTTTAGCCTACTTGTTTTATGGATTCTTTCAAAATGTTCCAATTCTCCTGTCTGCTGACTCTTGATTAATTTGCTTTCATTTGTATTGTACTTTTAATTGCTTAGCTTATATTCACCAGAGATGTATTTTTTCATATTTTACTTGTTTTGTGTTTTCTTCCAAACAGTGTCCTAGTAATTTTACCATTCTAGAGCCAGTCTGCACATTCATGTTTTACAACTTTACAATCCTATACCATTCAAATACTAGGCTCAGGTCTTGTTTTTCCATTGCTCTTGTGAGTTTTCCTATATTCCCTTTATAACAGAAAGAAAAAGTGGCTTGTTATTTCCCTGGAATGATGAGCCAAGACCCTTATTTCTCTTTTCCCTGAGGGACAGCCCAGGGTCATGCTAGCATAAGATTCTCAGTTCCAGTTTTCTTCTGAATAGATACTAAAACCCCAGTCCTATGCTCTAGCTCTTACTAGTCAATAACTTCTTTCTGAGTTTTGGTTGCCCCAAAAGCACATCCTGAGACAAGGAAGGACTCAGGGGCATATAGACCCTTTGGTGGGAGTACACAGAACCTCAGGAAGACAAAGACAAAGTGAGTGGAAGGAAGGTGAAGGAAACCAACAGAATGTGTTTTTAAGCCAGCTATATCAGTGGGTGATTAAAGTTGCAAGCTCAAGGAAATGGTTCAAAACACATGCCCAGGGACATCCCTGGTGATTCAGTGGTGAGGACTCTGTGCTCCCAGTGCTGGGGGCCCAGGTTCGACCCCTGGTTGGGAAACCAGATACCCACATACCACAACTAGGACCTGGCACAGACAAATAAATAAATATTTTCTAAAAACCCGCATGCCTACAATTAACCCACCACAGAGGTGAGGGAGCCAGTATATTTATATGTCATATCTGGGAAATCGAGTGAGGCTTACTAGGGCTGGGGGAGAAGGAGATACCATTCTCTGACATTTCCAACATGCCAAGGGCAATTAATCACAGCAGCTTCCAGACTTCTGGAGGAAGAAAGCTCAGAGTCAGAGATGTGGACCCTGGCCATCGAAGGCAGCAGGAGCACCCTAAGATACCCTAGAGACACGGCCTTGGAGCGCACAGCATTTGCTGCAGCCTTCCGCTGGTTGCCACACTTCTCCCATGATTGGAGCACCTGGGGTTAGCTTCCCTCTTCGCGCTGATGCTTAGGGGCTTTCTTTTCTTTATTCTTATGTTCCATAAGATATTTGCAACTTTTATTTATTTTGTCAAACTTTTATTTTTTCCATGTGCTTATAGTGGGAAAGAGGTCTACCTAGGTCAGCTTTCCTATTGTTGAAACACTACTCTAAGATATTTAAATATACTCTTTAATTTTATAAAATAGAATCATACTAGATATGTCATTATGAGTTGCTTTCTTACTTAAAATAACTTTGACACTTTTTCTATAACCAGTTATATAGGTAGGTTTGCCTCATTCTTTTACATTTATTTCTCCAAATTCTTACAGTTAGATAATTTTTATAGGATGTCACTATTACAAAGTATGCAATAAACATTATTCTGCCTATATTCTTACATATTTATTGATAGTATGTCTCTGAATGAATTCCTGGTACTTGAATTTATGAGTCAAACTTTTAGCACAGTTAAATTTTAAAAGATACTACCAAATCCACCTTGATTTTTTCTTTACCATTTTTTAAAAATTCTCACCCATAGCAAATGAGGCTTTTTCCCTTATCCTTACCAAAAATGTGTAATATCAATCATTTGACTCTTTGATGATCATATGAGTGAAAGTAATAGGTTACTTAATTTGTTTAACTTTCATTGTTAGTGAAGACAATTTTATATACTTCTGGTCATTGGAGTTCACATGTATGACTTTTGCTTATATTTTTATAGGCCTTCTCATTTTAAAATTTGATTCATAAGGACTTTTTTATATTATGAACACTAGCCCTTTGTTCTATATCTTGAATATAGTTTTTGAAGTTTGTGTTTCATTTTTTGAATTTGTTTATTGTGTTTTATTATCCATGTAAAATTTTCTGTAACCAGTTTCATCCATTTTTGATTTTGTGGTTTCTCATTTCATATCACACTTTTAAAAAAGCTTCTATAATTATTAATTATAAAAAGAATCTAAGAATCTAATCTGAACACTCACTATGAACTGTATACCATGGCATGAAGGAAAAGGACAAAGATGAATGAGAAGCCTTTTATTGCTTCAAAAAGTATCATATTAAATATAAAATATTTTGTTCTGTAGAAGGAATGAAGTAATTAGACTTTTCCCCCTTTGCAAACAAACAAGGGAGCAGATAACAACTCTCCGAACTTCTGTATCTTTTTTTAAAGACAATCTTAAACCAGTCAAAACATCAACACATATAGTAAATAATAATATTTAGAAGTGATCAGCAAGAAAACCCAGTCCTAGAACTCAAGGTCTGTTTATCTACTGATACTCTAAAACTGTCAAACAGTGCCACTTCTTTATTAGCTGAGGCAAATTCGGCAGGACTTACAAAAATGTTTTTTAATGCCTCCCTCCTTTTTGTTTTTGGTTTGTTTAATCAAGATTCATCTCAGTAGCGTTTTTACACATTTACTATAATGACCAGGACTTCCTGTCTCTGAGGTGAACGAATTCGTCTTGCAATGCAGGAGACATAAGTTCAATCCCTCAGTCAAGAAGATCCCTTGGAGAAGAAAATGGCTACCACTCCAGTATTCTTGCCTGAAAAGTCCCAAGGACAGAAGAGCCTGGCAAGCCATAGTCCACTGGGTCTCAAAGAATTGGACACAACTTAGCAACTTGACAACAGCAAGCAACAACTTTAATGACCAGATTGCATTGTTGATGCAAAGGGATACTATCTAAGACATAATCTCTCCCCTTAAGGAAAATATCTATATGGAGAGGCAAAATATTCATAAGTGAAACAGAATAATTTGAAGAAAATATATGGGACAGACCCTCTGTATATACACATACTGACAGCTTGGGAAAATGGTACTCAGTGGCCCTGTAGCAACTGACAAATACTCAGTTGACAAATAGTTTTGTCCACTAAATTGACAAACTAGTTCAATACAGAGATTCCTTTTGTTGTAATTTGTAGACCATATTGATATTTTCAGACATAAAGAGCTTTGGGGCAATGGGAAAGATATTAATATACATGTTTTATATGTATAAAATTATGTAAAGTATCTACAAAAAATGAAAGAAATAAGGATATCCCTGAAGTCTTGATTTTTTTAGTAATATGTAGAGCAGAACAGTGAGTAAGCTATGGAGGCAGATACCCTAGAAAAATCACTTATCTTTGTTTTTGTATGTGTGCTAAAACTCCATCCCACAAATCACATTCAGACGTTGCTGACACTCACCCCTCCTACTCTTGCCCAGACTGCCCCTCTTTGGCTTGAGTTGCCTGTCAACAAAACTGATTTAGAGGGAAGATCTAAAGGAAAAAACAGTGGACTACAGATATTCCACCAAAGAGAAAATCTACTTGGAGAAGTCTCTGCTCTGGGCCACATACTTTGGAAGTAGAAATGCTGGTGTGCAGTTGAGGGGCTCGTGGGTTTATTCATCTAATAAACGCTTATCAAACGCATACTATGAGCCAAGCACCATAGGTATAGATGGGTGGAATCAAGAGTCATTTTGTAACTAGTTAGGAAGTGAAATGTCAGGCAAGAGTAGGCTAAATTGGAATGGTAAATTGAATGTATGGAACTAAGGAAAACACCACAGACAGAATCTGATGGCGGGGAGAAGGTTTAAGATTGACAGTGGGAAAACTGAAAATAAAACAGGATTAAAAGTAATGCTTGGAAGCTCCATCCACGAAGGAGTGAATTTGTCTTTATTTTTCTGTCCTAGAACTTAAGAAAGAGAATTTGGAGCTGATCTTCCACTGGGCCCTAAAGTTGAAGAAGACAGGGGAAGTTAATGCCAAGTTTCCGACATAAAAGAAATCCTTCAGCAAAGGGGATTTCAAAGAACTTGGCTGGATAATTTCCATTTGGGGCTGGTAAGGAGAGGGAGAATTGCATTCAGGGGGTAAAACAAGCAGGAAGAAGGCAGTCGTCTGGATATTTTCTTTGCAATTTAGATAATACTAAAGCTCAGCAAATGAATAAACAAAATTATAAGTCTGTGAATAGTTCCAATCCCAGAGATAATGAAGAGGAATTTTTTTTCTTTTCCAAACAAGAGTCATCTCAGTGATGCAGGAAAGGGGACCCCTTCCAGGGCTCAAAACTGGCCTCTTGTCTAACACTTGGAAAAGAATTGTCCGAGGAGACACGTTCTGACAAAGCAAGAGATTTTATTGGGAAGGGCTCCCGGGTGGAGAGCAGTAAGGTAAGGGAACCCAGGAGAACCGCTCTGCCACATGGCTTGCAGTCTTGGGTTTTATGGTGATGGGATTAGTTTCCAGGTGGTCTTTGGCCAATCATTCTAATTCAGAGTCTTTCCTGGTGACACATGCATCTCTCACCCAAGATGGGTGCTAGTGAGAGGGATTCTGGGAAGCGGACGGACACACGGTGTCTCCTTTCGGCCTTTCCTGAATTCTTCCGGTTGGTGGTGGCTTATTAGTTCCGTATTCCTTATCAGGATTTCCTGTCATAAAACAACTCATGCAAATGCTTATTATTGTAAAGTATAGTTCGGGCCGAGGCAGAAAAAGGAAAGTCGACCTCAACAGAAGTACGTTACCTTTATTCAGGCAAGGAGGGTCGACAGTCGGCCTAACGACCAGGCTAAGCACGGAGAGGGATCAGGGAGGCTCCATATTTGTAGGGAGGTTTGTGGAAGCGATAAGGGGAACGTTAATCAGGTGGGATGTTTGGGGTATTTTTTAGTTGAGATGGCATTTGTAGTTGGGTAGGGGGTGATAAGTCTTCTGGGCAGGTGTAGGGGGTGGAAGGTTTCTGGACAGAGGGTGATAAGTCTTCTGGGCAGGTGTAGGGGGTGGAAAGTTTCTGGACAGGGGGTGATAAGCCCCAGATAGATGCAACTGGCCTGGAGCATCGGAGCAGGACCTAAATTTCTGTTTTGTTTTCTCCAAAGTTAGATGATTCGGCAAGGGCTTTTGAAACTGTTGTTTTCTTTTCTAGGCCCAAA
This sequence comes from Budorcas taxicolor, assembly GCF_023091745.1. Classification (NCBI taxonomy): domain Eukaryota; kingdom Metazoa; phylum Chordata; class Mammalia; order Artiodactyla; family Bovidae; genus Budorcas; species Budorcas taxicolor. The sequence goes on from NC_068918.1 coordinate 65,207,921, forward strand.
AGACGCCTTCAACTATGGTGCCTGGCTAGGGTGGGTGGTTTCAATCAGTGTGCTTCCCCTAACATCAGGGTAAATCTTAGACCAGGTTTGGTTTTTGCGCATTTTCCTCAATGTATTTCAGAGCTTGGGAGATACAGAGGTTCCACAGAGAAGGGTATGCATCGTTTCATTTTATGACATTTCAGTTTCGAAACTTGCAGGTGGCCTGTGCTATTTTATCAGGCTACATGGGGAGGAGCGCATATCTTTGAGAGAGTTTGTTTTAGAATCAGAATGTTGAATGAAAGAAATAAAAAGTCCAGCGCTGGCATCTACATGCTAATATCCTGGTCCTGTAATATGTTTTTAATAGCAAATACTTTTGCAGTATTCTTGCCTGGAGAATTCCATGGACATTGGAGTCTGGTAGGCTCCATGGGGTTACAAAGAGTTGGACAAAACTGAACAACTAACATACACACACACACACACACACACACATTGCAGTGACCTGTAAATCTAGAGTGGCCATTGGCCTAAAGACCGGGGTTATAGGCTAATAAAGTCAACTTTTAATATAAATAAAGCATTGTGCAAACCCCAGGATTCAATCTGTTACCAAACCATTAGCATCTCTGCACTTTTCCCTTCTTTTTCTTTGTGCAATATGGGATTTTAGTTTGAGAAACTCAAAATATTCTAGAAAAATGTAGTTGAAATAGCTGTGTAATTGAAATAATTACACAGTTCTTTGGTACATGATGTTTAAAAGCATTTGAAAATTTCATTAAAATGAAGTTGAGGAAGACTTGCTTACTTTAACCTCCTTCATCCTCCTGCTGGCTTTAATTTGTGAAACAGAGTTAGAATAAGTGTACATTTGGCCTGCCATACCCACAGGTTCCACATTGCCTGATTCAGGCAACTGTGGATCAAAAATATTCCCCCCCAAAAAATATCAGAAAGTTTCAAAAAAGCAAAACTTTAATTTGCCTCTGGCAACTATTTACATAACATCTACATTATATTTGCAACTATTTACATAGCATTTACATTGTATTAGACATTGTAAGTAATCTAGAGATGATTTAAATTGTATGGGAGGATGTGCATAGGTTCTATGCAAATACTATGTCATTTTATATAAGGGACTAGGGAATTCATGGATTTTGGTATTCCCCAGGGAGGTAGGGTTGCGTAGGAGGATCTGGGAACCAATTCCCTGCAGATAGCAAGGGATGGCTGTACTCTTTATTATGTTGAGCTAAAATTCTTCTACTATATTTTGAACAATATGCTTTGGAACCATTCCTTAAACCAGATTGAAATTTGCAAGTGATTAGATTTGGAATGGAAAGTAAGGCCAGCAGGAGCAGCCGGCCTGATTCATCTAGGGGAATCTCCCGAAGCCTGTTAAGTGAAAGATTTGTGGCTAATTCTCATATTGGATAACCACAGCACACCAAGTTCTTGTTTATTAGCATGCAGTGTGACCACCTGGGAACAAAGACTTTTGTTAAATCATCTCCTTCTTCCCTGAGTTCCTCACAGTGCTGACTAAAGTCTTCTTCGTAATTTGTGTTTAAAAAAAAATAATAATAAGTCTCCTGGGTTTCGACACCAGAAAAAAAAAAGTCTTCAACTGAGAAAACGTTGTTTACAACTTTCTTTCCCTCTGTGTTTCTTCTGTTTCCTGCCCCTTTGTTTCTTTGTTTCCCCTCAATATCAAATCAGATTCCAGTTTCTCTCAGTTTGAACATTATCAATTTCCCCCTTGCCATTCATCAATTTTTCTGCCACTTTCCCTTAAGAATTTTCTCAATTTAAACGTTATTCAATAATAAATATACTTCATAGACTGAACAGATGGATTGCAGAACTTTTTCCCTTAAGAGTCCCAAGTACAGCAATTTTCACTTCTCAAGCAAAACAGTGGTGATGATGATCAAGTATCCAGTCCTTGCGGTGTCCATGCAGGTTTGAAAGCAATTTCTGCACTTATGTACCATGCAGCTTCAGAAGGTCAGCTCTTTACCACCCTTGATTTGTAATTTTTATTTTGTTATCTAGATCTTTTCTCTACTGAGAATGAAGATTGTCACCTTTCCCTATTGGAAGCTTTCAATGACTGATGGAGACCTCGATATTTCACTAGGTGGCCAGTAGTTTGACATTTCCAGTTACTATCCATTAGACTGAGCTGAAATCCGTGTCTGTCTTTCTCTTTATTGTTACAACAGAGAACAAATGTCCTCTCCCTTTCATAAGACAGACTGGAAGACAAATCTCCACTCTTCAGACTAAACATCCTCAATGACTCCAGGCATTTCCTCAAATGTCAAGGGATCCAGGTCCCTCTTGAGCATGGTTTCCTTTTACCAACACACTGAAATTTGTCAAGTTTCCTATTTAAATTTTGTCATTTAGGAGAATAGATTGGTCATAAACAACTTATGACCACCATTAAAATATTATTTAATGCGTATTCTAAAAGTGGGACATTCGTCCCAAAGATCTGTTAAACACATGGCCTAAGTACATGGGTCACTATCAGCTAAAGAAGATACTGCATCAACTGGACATATACTAGGTGTTCTAACAGCTCTGCTGAAGGTAGTGACATTAGATCTTCAACAGGAGGCCCTGAAGTGTTCAGCCCATAGAGGCTTATGTTTTTTCTATTGCTCAAATAGTATTAATTCAGCCAAGCTAAATGAGCCAGAGCATCTCTTGATGTCTGATCTTTATTAATAAGCTGTATTAATTCTCCTGGGCCATAAAGTCATTGGAAAGTAAAACAAATTTTTCTGAAAAGTGCTTTCTAATTGTGTCTGTAAAATCTGATGATGTTTATTCCTTGAAATATGGGCCTGAAATACACAATGCTTTAGTCAACAAGGCAATTATAGTGAAGGAGCTTTGTCAATGAAATTAAGGGTAAAACTGCTTTATTCAAAGAATTTTCATCAAGTGCTCACATGTCCCAGACACTGAGCTAAGCTGTGTTCTCAGCCCTTGGTGCAGACTCTTGTAGGGTTTTAAATACGGGTCAAAATAAACATGAAAATTTCACATAGTCCCAGGTCACGAAATGTCCTCCACTGAGACCTACAACATTTGTTTCAGGGCCACCCTAGCAGTGCTGAGGCCCCTCCCATTGGTATCCTACACTCCAGTACATCCAGATCACCAGTAAAGAGAGTGGTTTCTCATCAGCTTCTGCCCAACCTCACCATGTTGAATGGACAGGACGAAATCTGCATGGTTGACTTCTACATCAGCAAAGTCTTTGGGGTTTCAGCTTTGTTTTGTATTTGGCAGGAAGAACTCATTTAATACACAGAATATGACTTATTTTGTAAATATTTTATATAAAATAATCTCTGAATATTAGTATAGATAGATGCTCGCACATTCTGAATCTTTAGTTCAGTTGCTCAGTTGTGTCTGACTCTCTGTGACCCCATGAACCATAGCATATGAGGTCTCCCTGACTATCACCAACTCCCGGAATTTACCCAAACTCATGTCCATCGAGTTGGTGATGCCATCCAGCCATCTCATCCTCTGTCGTCGCATTTTCCTCTGGCCCGCAATCCCTCCCAGCATCAGGGTCTTTTCCAATGAGTCAACTCTTCGCATGAGGTGGCCAAAGTACTGGAGTTTCAGCTTTAGCATCATTCCTTCCAAAGAAATCCCAGGGCTGATCTCCTTCAGAATGGACTGGTTGGATATCCTTGCAGTCCAAGGGACTCTCAAGAGTCTTCTGCAACACCACACTTCAAAAGCATCAATTCTTCGGTGCTTAGCCTTCTTCACAGTCCAACTCTCACATCCATACATGACTACTGGAAAAACCATAGCCTTCACTAGATGGACCTTTGTTGGCAAAGTAATGTCTCTGCTTTTGAATGTGCTATCTAGGTTGGTCATAACTTTTCTTCCAAGGAGTAAGCATCTTTTAATTTCATGGCTGCAATCACCATCTGCAGCTATTTTGGAGCCCCAAATAATAAAGTCTGACATTGTTTCCACTGTTTCCCCATCTATTTCCCATGGAGTGATGGGACCAGATGCCATGATCTTCGTTTTCTGAATGTTGAGCTTTAAGCCAACTTTTTCACTCTCCTCTTTCACTTTCATCAAGAGGCTTTTTAGTTCCTCTTCACTTTCTGCCATAAGGGCGGTGTCATCTGCATATCTGAGGTTATTGATATTTCTCCCGGCAATCTTGATTCCAGCTTGTGCTTCCTCCAGCCCAGCATTTCTCATGATGTACTCTGCAAATAAGTTAAATAAGCAGGGTGACAGTATACAGCCTTGACGTACTCCTTTTCCTATTTGGAACCAGTCTGTTGTTCCATGTCCAGTTCTAACTGTTGCTTCCTGACCTGCATACAGATTTCTCAAGAGGCAGGTCAGGTGGTCTGGTATTCCCATCTCTTTCAGAATTTTCCACAGTTTATTGTGATCCACACAGTCAAAGGCTTTGGCATAGTCAATAAAGCAGAAATAGATGTTTTTCTGGAACTCTCTTGCTTTTTTGATGATCCAGCAGATGTTGGCAATTTGATCTCTGGTTCCTCTGCCTTTTCTAAAAGCAGCTTGAACATCTGGAAGTTCACCGTTCACATATCGCTGAAGCCTGTCTTGGAGAATTTTGAGCATTACTTTGCTAGCGTGTGAGATGAGTGCAATTCTGAATCTTAGCAATTCATATTCCACACGTTGATAGAATTTGGGTGCCAAAATTCTCTTGTAGCTGAGTCAGTAAAGAATCAACCTTCAATGCAGAAGACCAGAGTTCAATCATTGGGTTGGGAAGATCCCCTGGAGAGGGAAATGGCAACCCACTCCAGTATTCTTGCCTGGAGAATGCCATGGACAGAGGAGGCTGGCAGGCTACAGTCCATGAGGTCAGAAGAGTCAGACACAACTTAACAACTAAACCGCTACCACCACTGTCCATGTGGAATAAGTTATAGGAATAGTGTTCAGTCACTAAATCATGCCCAACTCTTTGCAGCTCCATCAACTGTAGACCACCAGGCTCCTCTGTCCTTGGAATTTTCCAGGCAAGAATGGAGTGGGTTGCTATTTTCTACTCCAGGGGATCTTCCTGACCCAGGAATCAAATCCATGTCTCTTGCATCTCCTGCATTGACAGGGCAGATTCTTTACCATTAGCACCTCTGTTTTGTAAGGATTCACACTAGGCTTATATTTTCTTTAAACAATAGATGTGATTCATACTGGATAAGTTGGATCCACCTAGTAACCACTTAGTATGTATTGATTTTTAATAATTTTCAGAATTTTTCTGATTCTACAGCATAGAAATCCTCCCCAAGATGCTCAGGCCCTCCACACTCAAACTGGACCCTTCTTGTACCCTTCCTTAGTCATGGCTCTTGGATCTCATGTCAAGGCCTGTATGCCGGTCTCAATACCTTTTTAGGGTCACTGGCATGCTACACATCAAATCGAAGAGCTTTCACTTTTATTTTCTTTTACAGGCTGCGGTATTTCACATTGTTGGCAACTAGCAGTATTTCTGGAGCCCTATCTTCCCTTGTTCCTGGGGACGTTCTCTATTTCTAATCTTATGGATTAGTCAACAGGCACTTGCTGAACACTAAGTTCGTGCTCATGTATATCTTTCTTATTGTCCTCTCCACTATTCTTTTCATGATCTCTGAACTCAGATCCATTGTTCTTCACATTCTTCCTCTGAGCTATCTTCCTAAGAATCAAGTTAGTAAAATTATAGAAGCTTTGAGTAGGAAGAAACTGTAGTCCCAGGTAATGTGAATAGCATTCTACAGAAGAGGAGATTACACCCAGTAAATTAGGTGTCATCCCTGAGATCTTGGAGCTAGTCAGTGGCAGAGCTCACATCAACTCATGTAACAGCCAGAGAGTTTACACCATCACCCCAGCTTGTGTGCAGTCTCATTCAGGATCTGCTGAAGTCTCAGACCCAACTCACCTCTTGATTTTCTAGTTCTGTCATCATATTTCTATTCTTCTGTATTTTCGAGTCTAGGTTTTAGTCACACTCAACATCTCCCAGTTTCTTTCATCCTCCACCCTTGGAGCCAAATATTTAGTGTCCAATAGAGTCTTTGTTCATGATGCCTTGAGAATCTGTTTTTTTCTTTTCTTTTCTTTTTTTTTGCTTCACTGCCACCCCCTTGGTCTGGAGCTTCATCTTAATAAACCTGTGCAGATAATGGTAAACGTCTTTGCAATGATCGTCCAGGGTTTGGTCTCTCCATTACATGTCAATTCTTTGCTTCAGTATTTGAAATATCACTTTCCTACATCAGTCTGTCAGAAAACCAGTGCTTATCTCCATTTGTAAACAGTTCTCTTTAAATGTTTGTAAATGTTCAGGAAAATAAAAGACAGCCCTTTGGGGAGGTAGCATCTGTGACAAATAGATCTCTAGGTAAGAGTAACAATATTTTAAGGGATATTTCCTGCCCTTTTTTTTCTTCTTTCCTTCCTTTCTGTCATCTGTCCCTTGACAAATATTTGTATGTATTTGCTGAGTATTTGTGCTAAACAAGGTTGTGTGCTGGCAGATATTTATACAACAAAAGTCTTGCTTTTGAGTATTTTATAATTTCTCTGTAGATTGACTGCATAAACCTAAGTGAAAAGAATTATTCACTAAACTCTAATCCTACCAGGAAAAGTAAGACATCTTGAAAGGATGTTTAGTGCATATTATACACTGACATGTTGGTATTTATTTAAATATTTGTACTATATTCTTCTTTCAGAATTTTCCAATGAAAGCTTCTACTTAGTAATTAACCAGTATTTATGAAGGATATTTTAATTAAGGGCTTTCTTTTCTTGAAAAAACTTAATTTGTTTTGTTAATCTGTACTCTTTCAGTTACCCACATTTAAGAAAATTATAGTTGTTTATTCTAAATAAGAATAACTTATGGCAGTTTCTTGTAGTCAAGTCTAAATCTATAAACTAAAATATCTCACATATTCCTCTCAATGGATTTTAATTTCTTTAGCACTAAGTTCAGTCTTTCAATCTTTTGAGGCCTGTATAATCTGGTCCCATTCTACCTTCTGATAATTTATCTCCCACCACTGTCTAATTCTTTTTTTTTTTTTTTTTTTTAGTTTTGTATTCTAGTTTATTTATTTATTTTTTATTTATTTATTTTTTAATAGTTTTTTATTTTTTTAATTTTAAAATCTTTAATTCTTACATGTGTTCCCAAACATGAACCCCCCTCCCACCTCCCTCCCCATAGCATCTCTGTGGGTCATCCCCATGCACCAGCCCCAAGCATGCTGTATCCTGCGTCAGACATAGACTAGCGATTCAATTCTTACATGATAGTATACATGATAGAATGCCATTCTCCCATATCATCCCACCCTCTCCCTCTCCCTCTGAGTCCAAAAGTCCGTTATACACAGCTGCGTCTTTTTTCCTGTCTTGCATACAGGGTCGTCATTGCCATCTTTCTAAATTCCATATATATGTGTTAGTATACTGTATTGGTGTTTTTCTTTCTGGCTTACTTCACTCTGTATAATCAGCTCCAGTTTCATCCATCTCATCAGAACTGATTCAAATGAATTCTTTTTAACGGCTGAGTAATACTCCATTGTGTATATGTACCACAGCTTTCTTATCCATTCATCTGCTGATGGACATCTAGGTTGTTTCCATGTCCTGGCTATTATAAACAGTGCTGCGATGAACATTGGGGTACATGTGTCTCTTTCAATTCTGGTTTCCTCAGTGTGTATGCCCAGCAGTGGGATTGCTGGGTCATAAGGGAGTTCTATTTGCAATTTTTTAAGGAATCTCCACACTGTTCTCCATAGTGGCTGTACTAGTTTGCATTCCCACCAACAGTGTAGGAGGGTTCCCTTTTCTCCACACCCTCTCCAGCATTTATTGCTTGCAGATTTTTGGATCGCAGCCATTCTGACTGGTGTGAAGTGGTACCTCATTGTGGTTTTGATTTGCATTTCTCTGATAATGAGTGATGTTGAGCATCTTTTCATGTGTTTGTTAGCCATCCATATGTCTTCTTTGGAGAAATGTCTATTTAGTTCTTTGGCCCATTTTTTGATTGGGTCGTTTATTTTTCTGGAATTGAGCTGCATAAGTTGCTTGTATATTTTTGAGATTAGTTGTTTGTCAGTTGCTTCATTTGCTATTATTTTCTCCCATTCAGAAGGCTGTCTTTTCACCTTGCTTATATTTTCCTTTGCTGTGCAGAAGCTTTTAATTTTAATTAGATCCCATTTGTTTATTTTTGCTTTTATTTCCAGAATTCTGGGAGGTGGATCATAGAGGATCCTGCTGTGATTTATGTCTGAGAGTGTTTTGCCTGTCTAATTCTTTATTCCACTGTGCTTATGATTTCTATGGATATATCATTTTGTTTACTTACATCAATTCTTTTGGAATGTAATCTCTTATCTCTATCTATAGTACTATTGGCCCTATTTAGTTCTTACTATATGTCAACTTGGAGAAGGCGATGGCACCCCACTCCGGTACTCTTGCCTGGAAAATCCCATGGATGGAGGAGCCTGGTGGGCTGCAGTCCATGGGGTCGTGAAGAGTCGGACATGACTGAGCGACTTCACTTTCACTTTTCACTTTCATGCATTGGAGAAGGAAATGGCAACCCACTCCGGTGTTCTTGCCTGGAGAATCCCAGGGACGGGAGCCTGGAGGGCTGCTGTCTATGGGGCCGCACAGAGTCGGGCACAACTGAAGTGACTTAGCAGCAGCAGCATATGTCAACTACTGCATTGCATACTTTTACCTGTATTATCTCATGTGAATATTACGGTAGCCTGTGATCCCAATGACCCACTCCAGTGTTCTTGCCTGGAGAATCCCAAGGACGGAGGAGCCTGGTAGGCTGCCATCTATGGGGTCGCACTGAGTCAGACACGACTGAAGCGATGCAGCAGCAGCAGCAGCAGCAGCAGCAGCAGCAGCAGCAGCGTGATCCCAACGAATCTCACTATAAAGGTTAAAAATACTAAGGCTTCGGGGAACTAAGTAATCTGCCCAAGGTCACACTACTAGTAAGTGATGAAACTTAAATCCGTCTAGGCAAAGTCTTGTACCTAACCATTATGTTCTGCTGCCTCCAAGGCCTTAGAATTCTGGGTAATTTTGTGAACTGAGAAAAATTATCCAATATACCTAAGCCCAGTAAACCTTTAAAATAGGTTTTCGTTATTTCATTTATGGTCATTATACATATAAAATAAAAATCACTATCCTGGGTTATTTAAAAACAAAGATCAAAGATGTTAGTAAAACTAACACCCACAGTGAAGTACGGTAGCTTTGTTTTTGTTTTTCAGTGTTTGTAAATGTGTTTCCATGTATGTAATTCTGGGTACCCAGAAGATAAAAGTGAGTAACATGATCTACCCCTAAGAATGTATACTTTAAAGAAAGCAAACATGGATTCCATAAATATATCTAAAAAAACTATAACTGAAAGTTAGACGTGAGTTTTTTAAAATATCCAACCAAATGATTTTTCAAAAATTTCAAAAATTTGTCAATTTTTCATCTTTCTTGGTTCAGTTCAGTTCAGTCACTCAGTCATATCTGACTCTTAGAGAAAATATTTCTGAGAATACTGTTGGTATTCTTGAAGTGAACTTAAAAGCCTTAATTCACTTGTAACTTCATATAGCTGAAAAATATTCATTATCACCTATTTTGAGCTAATTTTGGGGCTTGGCTAGGGAGACAGTGATGAAAAGACAGGGTTCTTGTTTTCATGGAGTTGAGGATCTGAAGAATAAGTATTATATCAGTAATCATGCAAATAATTATGAGCTTACAACTGGGTTAAGTGTTTTAAAGAGATGTATATGTTATAACTGGAGTGTGTAAGTAGAGGAATAAATAGTGGGTAAATCAAGAAGTTTTTCTTGATGAGGAGACTTTTACTTAAGGAGAGAGGCAAGAGATGTATAGGAGATGATGAGTTGCAGTGAGTCGGGGAGACAGGGCTGACAGGGGGAATAGTATATACCCAATTTCAGAAAAGAAAGAGAAAGACTTCTGAAGAAAGAAGGGAGAGGGTTCTAAAGTGGCTCGAGAAAAGACAAGTGATAGCCTTCTAGGTTATATGTTTTATTTTCCAGATTTTAGTCTCAGAGAAATGGGAGGCAGTTAAAGGATTTTAAGAGTGTGTGTGTGTAACAGGAGGCAACGTGGTCGTATTTTAAAATACATGTATCTTTCTCTGTTGTGTAGAGAATGATTTTGAGGGAGATTCTTGCAGTCCCTCTTGGAAATGCTGGTGGTACTAGGATGCGGGGGAAAGGAGATAGGAAATAATTGACAGATTGATGCATACCTTGAAGATAGAATTAGCAGGAATTGGTGAAGGTTGAATGTGGAATGTGACAAAGACAAGGTATCAAGCAGGACTCCTAGGTTTCTGGCTGGATCAGCTGAACATATGGTATCATTTACTTTAATGGAGATGACTAGAGGAGAATGAGAAGGAGGTGGAGGCATGAAGAAAGGGAGGGAGGGAAGAGACAGAGGGTGGGAGGGAAGGAAGGGAGAATGGGGATGGAAAGGGAGCGAGAAGGTTTTCAGAGAAGATTAATGTTCGTTTCATTTGGAGCATGTTTTGGAATTTAAGATTTCTATGAGCTATCCAAGTTTTTCATGGAGGCAGTCAGTATACTGACTATAACTGAAGAGAAGACAAGGTTACAGATATGAATTTGGAAATTAATGTCATGACTATGGCCCTTGAAGTAAAATAACATGAATGAGAAAACAATAAAGTCAGAAGTGAAGAGAATTTAAAAACTAAGTCCTGAGAAATGCTAACTTTTAAAAGTCACGTGGAGGAAGAGGTGTGACCAAAGAATGACAAGTGGCCAGAGAGACAGGATGAAATATACAAGCAGATGGTGCCCACAGCACAGAGAGGGAACATTTCAAGAAGCAGGAATTGAGTGAGACTTCTGGCTAAAGTGACATGATGAGCTTGGGAAATCTCTCTCTCCAAAATGTAAGATATTCCAATAGCTAACAGGCATGTTGAAAAGGTGTTCAACATCATTAGTCATTAGAGAACTGAAAAGTAAAATCACAGTGAGATACCATTAGTGGTGGTTTAGTTGCTAAGTTATGTCCCACTCTTGTGACCCCATGGACTGTATCCTGCCAGGCTCCTTGGTCCATGGGATTTCCCAGGCAGGAATACTGGAATGGATTGCCATTTCCTTCTCCAGGGGATCTTCCCAACCCAGGGATCGAAACCGTCTCTTGGATCTTCTGCATTGCAGGCAGGTTCTTTACTGAGAAGCCCTAAAGTGTTAGTCGCTCAGTCATGTCAGACTCTTTGTGACCCCGTGGACTGTAGCCAGGCTCTTCTGTCCATGGAATTCTCCAGGCAAGAGTACTGGAGTGAGTAGCCATTGTCTGCTCCAGGGGACCTTCCTGACCCAGGGATCAAACCCGAGTCTCCTGCCTTACAGGCAAATTCTTTACCATCTGAGCCACCAGGAAATCCCAAGATACTATTACATACCCACTAGAAAGGGTTATATTCCTAAAAACCTAACAATACCAAATGTGGGTGAAGACATAGAGAAACCGGAAGTCTCAAAGCTTTCCGATGGGAATGTAAAATGGTGCAACTGCTTTAGATAACCAGTTTGACAGTTTCTTAAACATATTGATTATGTTTGTTTACCATATGGTAAGCATGTTTGCCAGAAACTTCACTCTTTGTTAACCACACAAGAAAAATTCAAACAGATATCTACACAAAGACTTGTATGTGAATTTTCATACAGGCTTTATTGTAATAACCAATAGCTAGAAACGGTACAAATGTTTATGAACTGATAAGTGTATAAAATGTGGAATATCAGTAAAACAGAATATTATTTATCAATTGTATAACCTCCAAAACATTGTGCTAAGTGAAATAAACCAGACAGAAGACCACATATTGACCACTTTTATATAAAATACCTTTTAAAAAGCAAATGTATAAGACAGAGAGCAGATGAATAATGAGTGGCTGCTGAACCTGGAGGTAGGGACTCATGGCAAACTGGACAATAGGAAATTTAGAGGATGATAGATTATGCAACTTCCCTGGTGGTCTAATGGTTAAGACATTGTCTTTCAATGTAGAGAGTGTGAGCTTGATCCCTGGTCAGGAAGCGAAGATCCCACTTGCTTTGCAGCCAAAAAACCGAGACATAAAACTGAAGCAATATTGTAACAAATTCAATAAAGATTTTAAAAATAGTCCACATCAAAAAAAATCTTTAAAAGAATAAATTTTAAACAGCTGGATTGTGGAGAAACTTGAACAACTGGATACACTATCAAAGAACTTTAGACTTACAGTGGATGAATTTTATGGTGAATAAATTATACCTCAATAAAGCTTTAAAAAAGAGAGATGATTAACCTACAGTGAAGGAATCCCTGTATCTCATGCCTTTCTCCCACCCCACTTAATTTTACTCTTTGTCTCTAATCTTCCTTTATTATGGTGGCAACACATTCTACTTGTTTTCAGCTTAATTTGTTTGGAGCAGAACTTTCTAGTTTGCCTGAGAATGTAAATGGAATCTCTTCACTCAACAGTCTGATCTTCCAGGGTCAAGCCAAATTGCAGATTCTCAAGAACCTCTTTAAGTTCTCTTCAGGAAACTGACTCATTTTAGAGAAGGCCTGAGATTTGAATAATAATGTGATCGACCAACAGAGGCCCCAAGCCTACATCAGTGTAGGTCTAAATGCATTCAGGCTCTTACTGAACCATTGCCAACCTGACCCAGGAGGACCCTGGCTCAGCCCCTCCTGTCCAGCTTGGTCCAGCTGGAAAGTCTCATTTCTTTTTCATACCAGCCTCCCAGTGTGGATAGATCAGCGACATGAGGTTACAGTTATATTCCCTTTTCACCTTGTATTGCACACAACTCACAAGAATTTATAAACTTCTGATAATGACATTTTCAAAAAAGAAGTTCTATTATCAGAGATTTCTGAAGAAGCATAATGTTGGGATGTAGTAGACAAGTCGAGAGTTTCCTGAAAAATTGTTTACTCTCTGATTTATTAGCATAATAAGCTTATTAGACAGATTCTAGGCATTTCCTGTGGTGTTTGGAGCTGTGGGTCTTTTGTGCATTCAGACAGGCTAAAGAAGCAGATCAGAGCACTGCTATTGATTTGTTTCACTCTAGTGAATGTAAATGATTCATGTTCCACAGGATATGTCCTACTAGAGATGAAACAGAGGGATGAAAATGTGCACAGCTTCAAAGGTGCAGCTTGATTCCACTGGTAACCTAGCACGGCAATTAGTACACCTGGCGCTTTTAAGTATGCATCATAAACTCACCAAGGAATCAGCACCGTCTTCCCTGAAATTGCTATAGATTGACAAAAAATGAGTAGAAGGAGGAGAACACAGAGAAGGATCAAACGAAGAAGCAGCAACTACAGCCTACCCTTTTTAGTTGGCGTTAGACAAGTTGCACCAAGTCCAAGAAAGCAAATATGCACCTCTTTATTGGTTTATTTCAACTTTAGGTTCACAGTGAAATTGAGAGGAAAGTACGGAGATATCCCACACACTCCTGACCTCTACTTAATTTTGTGGGGGTTTTTTTGTTTTTATTGGAGTATAATTGCTTCACCATATTATGTTAGTCTCTGCTGAACAATGGAATGAATCAGCTATATGTATACTTATATCCCCTCCCTCTTGAACATCACTCACACCCTGCATCCTGTCCTAGGTCATCACAGAGCACTGAGCTAAGCTCCCAGGGCTATGCAGCAATCTACTTTGCACATGGTAGTGTATATATGATGATCCTACTCCCCCAGTTTGTCTCACCCTCTCCTCCCCCTGCCCCTGTGTCCACACATCCCTCCTTTACATCTGCATCTCTGTTCCTGCCCTGTACCTTTTAAGGTCCGTGGAGGAGCATGAAAATTGCTAAGATGAACGTGTCTCTGGCCAACTTAGTACTCTGAGATTATGGGTGCCCTTACTATACTTGTGCATCTCTATGCATGAGCAACACATTCTCTCTCTCTCTCCCTCTTTTTTTTTTTTTTTTAAACACATTCTGACTTCCCTGGTGGCTCAGACGGTAAAGCATCTGTCTACAATGTGGGAGACCTGGGTTCGACCCCTGGGTTGGGAAGTTCCCTGGAGAAGGAAATGGCAGCCTTCTCCAGTACCCTTGCCTAGAAAATCCCATGAACGGAGGAGCCTGGTGTCCATGGGGTCCCAAAGAGTTGGACACGGCTTAGCAACTTCACTTTCACTTTTCTATAGGAAACTAAAATATTGAAATGTTTATTTACATATTATTGTGAAAAGTCAATAGTATAAAAGAAAGGCATATTTTCTTTTTCTGCAATCATAAGTCACATGCCAGAAAAGCTATCTTACCTGCTCCCAGGACTCAGAGGATTTCTATTGCAAATAGGCTTGGGATGTATATCCTCCCAGAGTACCATGTGCTTTGACTTTGCTGGGACACATTCACAGATAATGCTTCATTTACAGGTACACTAGATCTCCCAGCACAAGCCAAAGAGCAGAGACAATCTTAATATTTCTGATTAACTTTAATCTTGTGCTAAGTTAAGAAAACTAGATTTCAGAGTGGAAGCAATCACTATCAAGAATAATAAAAATGATGGATAAAGAGAGTGATAGAATAACACCCATTAAAATGAAAATCTGTGTGGAGATGAGTGAACAGAAAGTCATAGGTCGTTAGAACCAAAGGAAGAATATATGTGCCAGACATTGAAATGGCTGGTTTTATCTTTTCTTACTGTGGGTTAAGAATTCCATCCACATGGCTCTATAATGGTGGGAAAACAGGGCAACCTTCTGAACATTATGAACGCTTTGTAATAAAGTCAGCAAAACCAAGGCAAGCAATTCAAAGGACTTCTAGGCTAGGAGTTCTTAACCAGAGGTCCATGCCAGAAACATCTGGAGAGAGCCTTTAAAAATGTTCGATCCAGGCTTCCACTGCCAGTCATTTTCATTCACCTAGATCTGGAATGAATCTCAGGCATATGAATTTTGAGAAATTTCCCCAAATTATTTTTATGACAACCCTAGTAAAGAAAAGAAACCATTTTCTACTTTGTAGTTGCATATCTGCCATCTTCTCCATTAGATCACAAACTCCTCTGAAAGGAGCCTGCCATATTTGTGACTTTTGCTATAATTAGCCCTGGGAGTCTTATGAGCTCCAGAGAGAAAGAGCATGTGCCAGATTTATTCATTATTGTAATTTTCCCTGCTCTCCCCTGTAGCCCCCAGATAGGAGGGCATGAAGTCTGTGGTTGGTGCCCAAAGAATTTTGAATTTTAAAAGTGAATACTAGAAATTTAATTATTTATATATGGACTTGAATTGATTTTTTTCTTTTCTGTTGTTACTATAGATTCTCAAACATTTGTTGACTGAACATACTGAGTTTTGAAAATTTAACAGAATTTAAGGAGTTTTGAGTGGTATTTAGAGATATCAACCTTATTACTTATGATCTTGCCCCTCCTTGAACTCACATATGTTGATTCTGTAGCTCACTTATGCACTTACCTTGTTCCATCTTCTTTTAGACTTTCTACCAAATGACAAACACCTGTAGCAACAGGAATCATTCTTTTTCATCCTGTGTCTCCTGCTATGACAAGCACATAGCAGGTATGCAATTATAGAATCTTTGACTTGATAGTCTGTTATCCAGAAATTAATAATGACAATATATACTTAATCCCAAGAATAATTACACCATTGTCATTGAAGTAAAAAGAGAACATTTAACTTCAAATTTTGAAGTCTTTTAAAAATAGATGTTATAACCTGACTTAAAGTGGCTCTTTTAAGCTGTCACCAAAGGCATTTATTCTAGTTAAAAACCTGATCCATTTATATATTCATGCATAATTTATATCCCACCTACTTCTAAAAATTAATTGAAGGAGCCATTAAGATGATGCCAGTTATGAAAACTTGAATCACAGTCACAAAACCAATCACAGAAAGTTTTCTTCTCAAACTTACTTTGACATTTTAAAACTATTTTAGGTCAAAACATTGACCATACCTATGGGCATTATCTCTACATCAAATAGTTTGGGGAGATGTATTTGTTAAATGTTGTAAGCTAGGTTTTATGATTCTATTTCAAATATAGCATTTTATATTACTTTTAATCTATACCATTAATTTACACTACTTTAAATGTTATGAGGGCTATCAGTGGCTCAGTGGTAAAGAATCCACCTGCCAGTGCAGGAGATGTAAGAGACACGGGTTTGATACCTGGATCAGGAAGATCTCCTGAAGGAGGGCATGGTAACCCACTTCAGTATTCTTGCTTGGAGAATTCCATGGGCAGAGGAGCCTGGTGGGCTATAGTTCATTGCTTCACAATGAGTCAGACATGACTGAAGCAGCTTAGCACGCACACGTGTGAATGCCACGAACTAATATAAGAGGTGAAAAATACCTTGACCCTTGGCTTCATATGAGTTTAAGTATGGAGAATTCCAATGAGCTGGGAAATCAAACAGTTTAAGGTCTCAGTAAAGCCACATAACAGGAATTATAAGTTGTTCCCATTTTTCTTGAAAGGTGATTTAAGGTGCGCACTCTAAAGAAACAAGAGAATTCTATTCTAAGAAAGAAACATGATACAAGTGGAAACACAGGAAGAGAGGAGGCCCCCAACAAAAGCCATCTTCCCTCCATCCAAAGTGCACTTAAGTTGCGTGATTCCAGTGAGCTCCACACAATTAACCTATCCAAAGGGGTTGTATGGCAGATACTTAACTTTCCCTGCAGCTGTGTTGAAGTGTACAGTACACCTTGAACATGTATTTCAAATTGAAAATGAAACATTTGGACACCTCAGTACAAGATGAATCCTGCTAAATATGGGAACATTTTTACCTAGGTGGGTTCAGTCTTAATTTCCTCTTCTAGCCTAGCCTGAAAACCTACAGATTTGATTTTAGAGTTTTTAAGGAAAATTTTCTCAGAGAAATATTTATAGTTTACCTTTAAATATTGGCTCATTTAATTTAATGCCTTTTAATGTGAGATGGGATTGCAATAAAATATTATTGATGAATTCTCATTAAAAATACAGTTAAGCAGTCAGATCAGGTAAAGCAGACAATCCTGTTTTTTTTCAATAAAGACAGTCCTGTAATTAAATAAAAATTAAATAATTAGATGAATTGTTTTGAGATTTAGTCTCTGAATTGACAGTAACGTGAAGGTGGCCCATCAGCTTTAAGAAGGTCCACATGCAATAAAAAAGCGTTGTATCATCCAGAAAGAAATCAATCAACGATTAGAAATCTACTCATAATGATAACGAGCAGTAAAAGCTAAGGATTTGGGACTTCCCTGCTGGTCCGGTGGTTAAGACTCCACATTCCCAATGCAGGGCACATGGATTTGATCCCTGGTTGGGGAATTAAGATCCCACTTGTTGCACAGCATGGCCAAAATAAGTAAATTCATAAAAAAGAGTTTGTAGAATGATTTTTTTTTTAAAGCAAGACCCAAATATATGTTGTCTGCATGAGATACATGAAGAAAAAAAAAAATCCAGCTAAGGATTTCATGTTCAAAATCAATTCTGTTTAATCAAGTCCTGGAAAACAAACTCAGATTTACTTTTAACACACAAGATGAAGGTGCTGCCAAATGTAAGTTGCCATGATAACTAGATCAGGGAGAGGAAGGATCTGCCTTCAGACTAGAAAGAGACCCAGCATCTCGAGACCTCTCTTCGAGAGCTGCCACCATTGCCAGGCTGGTGGGGGATTCAGTTACACTAATATGCCCATTCCTGATCCAGAAAGAAGTCCTTTATCCAGTGTTCTTTAAGTTCAGTGCTAGGTTTGCCAATAAGTATTCTAAGGATCAGAATGAAATGTGGTTGTAAGTCTCTGCAGGGTTGCTCTGGGCAAGAACAGATTAGGCATATTAGCTAAAAAGTACTCTCATGGTAGCTAGGCAGAGCTTTCTACCTGCAAACAAAGGCTTCTCTTGCTTACTGACAGGACTTGCTAAGTCATCAGCTTTGGTGTTCTTGGAGGGGCCAAGGGAAGAAGGTAGAAAGTGAAAAGAGTACAAGGAGGATTTCAGCAGAAAAGACATAGCTTTCTATTTCATGCTTCTCCTTCAGCTGCTCTCCTACTGGCCTGTGCCTCATCACCTTTCATATCTCTGCCCCACGTATTTCTTCCTGTTCAGCTGTACCAACCTTCTTATTTCCTGTGAAACAGACATCTTGAGAATGTCTCACCCTTTTCCACACATCTTTCTCTGCATCTGATATATTTCTTTGAAACAAGATTTAAAACTTGGCGCCTCTTACCACCACAATATTGTAATTAGCCTCCAATTAAAAAAAAAAAACTTAGCACCTCTTATGAGAATTTGAACTGTTGAGCAAATGAGGACATTTCTAGAGAGGTTGGACCTAGAACATGCCAAGGGATGGGTATGTGAGCATGCTGGACCTAGAACATGCCAAGGGACGGGTATGTGAGCATGTGGGGAGAGGACAACTTTTCCTTGCGTTGGTAAATTCATGATCATGGTGCATTAGAGCTGGAGGTAGAGCTAACATATATAAGCCTTAGTTCACAGGAACTGATTCCTACAAAATAGGTTGACTCAGTCCTCCGGGTCACCACCAGAAACATCTCCCTTTGGTCCCAAGATAACTACTCTGAGCCACTGCCTCCTAGAATTGGCCCAACCAACACCATTGTCTGTACTTTGTTAGTCCTTGTGACTTTAGCATTCACATTTACAGCCCAAATTCTTACTGGACCCCTGTTCCTATCTGACCAAGGCAATTTTCTACATTAAACCCTTCAGTTATAATCATTTCTACCACTTCTTGAGTATCTACTATGTGTCTGGTATTGTGTTACATGTTTTACATATAGCTATTGGAATGCTTGCAACATATCTACTAAGACTGTTGCTACTATAAAGTGTCAATTGCTATCATTATTTTATAGATGAAGAAAAGGAGACATGCATGGAGAGATGAAAGAATTTGCCTAAAAGTGCCAAAATTGTGATATAGCTGAGAATTAAGACAAAATAAGTCTGGCGTCCAAGTCAAGGCTCTACCCTGGAACTCATACCATTTAAACAGTTCCTCAGCATGCTTCCCAAAGCCTCCCTCGACTCTGCTGCTGCCTGCATTCCAGCTCCATCTCTGGCCCTCCTTTAACTGTTTAACAGTAATAGTTAAACACTTATAATCTATCAACTCCCTCTTCTTCAGCATGTATCCATGCTCTTTCCTCTGCTTGAAATACTGTCTCCAATGTACTTAGCACCCCTCATCTTTCTAGATGGACTTCCCATCTAGAAAGTCCTAGAAAAGTCCTAGTCCTTTCAAGAAGGACTTCCCAGTACACCCCTTATACACAGCAGCCTACCCTCACTCCCACCAGAGCATTTGCAACAGCATGTCGTCAACTGTGCTCATAATTAGGTGCGTTTTCACCTATTCAGTGAGCCTCAGAAGGTAAGAAGGTCTTTCTCACCTTCACATTCCCAAAACCCAGCACAGGTCTTGGCACAGGCAGAGACTGAGAGTGCTTGTTGAATGCAACTTATTTGAAACTTTAGAAGTGTTTTTCCACTGAGAGGTGTGTGTGGTGTCTGTAACAGAGAGAGACAGACACAGAGGACGAAAGTCTGTGCTTGAATCTTCTCAACTTAATTTCGTGTCTTGTAAGAAAAGGAATAGTGTCTTCCACTTTTATATTGTTCTCTTTCAAAGCCCCTTGCCTGCTGAAAGCACCAGAATGAATGGCCCTGTTTTCAAGTCAGTGTTGAATACACCCATGAGCATGAACTCTCCAGAAGAGAAAGGTTATGAGAGGCCAGTTGACGACCGAGAAAGTGCACATTTATTTAGTGTGTGGATCTCACCAACTTGCTAAAGAATTTGAGGTTCTAACACAAACAATATAAAGCTAGGCAATTAAGAATAAATATTGGACTGAGGCAACATAAAGGGAGAAGTGACACTTGAACTACTTACTTCAGTTTGGGCATTTGATTTAGCAATCCTTCCTAGCAACTAAAACAAAATCAGAAACCATTCAGTACCATGGCTTATCAGTATTCATTTGCCTACAAACAACAGAAAACCTGGCTCACAGGGTCTTAAACATATAAGAGTTTATTCCTCTCACGGAGGTCTGAAGTGGCTGCCAACCTTGACTCAATAGCTGGATTGTGTCAGGGCCAGCATCTCTGCAAGGCTCCTGGTCTTTTCCTCAGGCTTCTCACCTATAATGGTTGCAGGATTGCTGCTGCTGTTCCAGACATTTCATCCGGATTAAAGGCATAAAGAATAGAGAGAAATTTTAAAAACCACTTTTGCTGATTATATCAGGATAAGCAAAAGCCTTTAATCAATAAAACATAGGAAACTCCTTCCCATGTCTTATTGATTAGAGCTATGGCAAACAGTCACTTCTAGCTGGAAGACAGTTTGAAAAGCATATGTCTTCGAAAAGTTTAGTTTGTTGTACACATGAAACTTATATAATGTTATAAACCAACATTACCACAGTGAAAAAATAAAATAATATATTTTTTAAAAGCATGTCTGTCCAACTGTGGCAGGATACATGCTGCCCAGGTCAAAACTAGCATTCGTTTTACAAAGAAGAAAAAAGCAAAATGTATTGGACAGGAAACTCACACTTTTAATTTATAGTTGTCATTGTTGGCCAATAAATACTGTAAACTCCAGCAGAAATTTATCATGTGTATGCATGGTTCCTCAGTCATGTCTGACTCTGCAGCCCCATGAACTGTGGCCCACCAGGCTCCTCTGTCCATGGGATTTTTCCAGGCAAGAATACTGGAGTGGATTGCCATTTCCTACTCCCAGGGACTTCCCTACCTAGGGATGGAACCCTGCGCAATCCCTGTGCACCTTCTGCATCCCAGGCACATTCTTTATCCACTGAGCCATCACGGAAATTTGATGAATTAATACGCACATATTTGGCCCCCTAATTAAACTCTTTGAAAAAAGACACAAGCCTCATTTTTCTGCTTATGAAAGTAACTGTGAAATTTTTGGGAAATAAAGTTATAAAATATATGACAATAGTGACCAGTAGTCATGCCCTCTAGTGATATAGTATTTTATTTAAAATGCTATATTCCTGATCTTAAAGAATGCAGTGACATAATTATAGAACACTTAGATTTTACTCCAGAGAAGGCAATGGCACCCCACTCTAGTACTCTGGCCTGGAAAGTCCCATGCACGGAGGAGCCTGGTAGGCTGCAGTCCACGGGGTCGCTAAGAGTCAGCCCGACTAAGCGACTTCACTTTCGCTTTTCACTTTCATACATTGGAGAAGGAAATGGCAACCCACTCCAGTGTTCTTGCCTGGAAAATCCCAGGGATGGGGGAACCTAGTGGGCTGCTGTCTATGGGATCGCACAGAGTCAGACACGACTGAAGTGACTTAGCAGTAGCAGTAGCAGTAGATTTTACTCAGCACATAGCATATAATTCATATATCCTACAATTCTACTATCCATAAAACATAGATGAATTTTAGCCATTTCAATGAGAGAAAAAAACGTTTTCACAAAATTGAGATCATACTTTTAAAAAAAAAGAAAAAAAAAGATTAGCCATTTATTTTGACTAGAAATTCCTACAAACCATCATTTATTATGGTCAGAAATTTATGTACAGAATTTATTTAACCTCCTATTATTAGACATTTAGTTTGTTTATGTTCCATTATAAAGAATCCAAGGACTAATATTATTGTAGTTAAATTTGGGAATAAATTATTATGATTTTGTTGGGGAAAAAATCCTAGAAGTAAAATTGTGATGACAAATGTTATAAACATTTTCAAGATTTTTGACACATACTGCCAAATTAAGCTTCAGAAGAGTTATGCAGTTTAGTAAATAAGAATCTCATTTTCCCTGAACCCTTGCCAGCATCTTATGTAAATCTACCATGCAATTAAGTTAAAACTAATAAATTTAAAAGTTTTTCTTTTATTAGTTTTGCTTGTATGTTCTTGATATGCTTGTATGACTAAACATTTCTAAAATGGCTTATTAAAATTATATTTTGTCCATATTGCCTGTTTATATCCTTTACCTATTTTCTACTAAACATATTTATATTTTTGTATTGATTTATAAAAGCTCTTTCTGTGTTATGAGCACTGATTCTTATTTATGAAAGAAGAATATTCTTATGAGATAAGACCAAGGATATAACTGTTTTGGGACTCAATTTTGCTTATAGCAGTCTTTGATTCCTCCCTTTTTCACTTGCAATAAAAGCCTTTTGCAAACTTTTAAAGAAATATCTATGGACAGTAGATTCTCCAAACCATTGCACATACCACAAAGTCCTTCCATCATTTTCATATTTGTCCATAGATGACAACTATCTGGGTCTGTGGTTCTTCATTAACAGTCATTTCATCTCAAAACTCTTGGTTATTTCCTTACATGATTTCTGGAATTTAATGTTGTGTACAACTTTTTGTTAACATCCTTTTAAACTTCCAGTTCTAACTGTTTTCTATTTGACTTCAAGAATTTGATGTTGTCCACAAGTGATCCGAAGCTAATCTGATTGTTCCTTTATTACTAATTTTTTCCCTCTTGTCTCGTGGTTTTTATAAAAAACATTTTCTTTATCTTCTAATAAATGAAAAATCTCAACCAGGTTTTTTGTTAGCATGAACTCATCTCTTTTATGTTTTTATTTTAACTTCTTAGGGCATAGTGAGTATGTTTAATCTGAGTATATAAATCTTTCTAGCACACACACACAAATATTTCTTTAACTGGGTCTTCATTGCTCCATTTTATTTCTTCTTTAGGAGCATCAGCTGTTCTCTTAAGAACAACTTCAGATTGATTTTTTATTATATTGCCCTCTATATCTATCATATTTGCCATCATTACTTTCAACACTTTTTATTAAGTACCTTCTCCGTTCCTGTTTATCCTATCTCTGATTCCATTTTCTATAGTATTAATTTGAATCTTTTTTCTTCCCAGTGAGAATTTAGATATCTCTATTGCACTTACAGTTTTCCTTCAGTTCTCCTCTATTTCACACAATTATCTTTAATTCAATTTGCTGTCTTTGGTTTTGATCCTATTTTTTGTTTGTTTGTTTGTTTGTTTTGCTTTTCTGTATCCTCATGTCTTTCTGCTCTTATTTCATGGACGGTATATCTACTTGCTGCCTGTTTTAGGAATTCAAATCTTAAATATTTTTTCTCAGCTATAACAGTAATTATTTTTTCTATGTATCTGTAGATAGTTTCCTTATTCTATGATTTTTTTTTCAAAATCTGCACTTATAGAATAGCTTTCCGTACTCAAAATTTCCAATTGATAGAATATTTGATCGACCTTGGACTTTCTCAGAGTTATTTCAGGGTTGATAATCAGTGAGAGATCCTCTTAGCTCCATTTGTGGTGTCTAGGTAATATTCAACTGGATTACTTCTGTTCGGTTGATGCAGTATCTTCTATTCTCAACATCTGGCTCTTTGGCACCATGATTCTGAATGCCCTAGGAACTTGTAAAGCCTTATCAAACCTTTTTTCCAAAGATTTTTGGATATCACAGTGTTTGCAGCACCAGTGGCTGGAGTGAGGAGAATAAGATGTTGAACCACCCCTTCAGGACTCCTATGAACTTGACAATCACAGACATTATCAAAGAAACTAAAGTGGCAATCCCTGCTAGGGTCTTCAACCAGATGGCCACAGAAGAGGTGATCTATTGCCAATGACAAATGCTTCTCTTTAGAAAGAAGCAGAATGAAACTAAGCAGCAGTGTGTTTTGCCTATGGATTTAAATTTACAAGGCTAGTTAAATACTAGGCAGTAATCTATATTGTGGTGTTGGAGAAGACTCTTGAGAGTCCCTTGGACTGCAAGGAGGTCCAACCAGTCCATTCTAAAGGAGATCAGCCCTGTGTGTTCTTTGGAAGGAATGATAATAAAGCTGAAACTCCAGTACTTTGGCCACCTCATGTGAAGAGTTCACTCATTGGAAAAGACTCTGATGCTGGGAGGGATTGGGGGCAGGAGGAGAAGGGGACGACAGAGGATGAGATGGCTGGATGGCATCACCGACTCGATGGACGTGAGTCTGAGTGAACTCCGGGAGATGGTGATGGACAGGGAGGCCGGGCGTGCTGCGATTCATGGGGTCACAGAGTCAGACACGACTGAACGACTGAACTGAACTCAACTGACTGAATCTATACTCAGGAGCAAAATAAATTGATATATTCTCTTATTATGTATGTGAGATGAAAGATTGTTGAAATTGACTATGGTTAATAAGGGATCTTTGGTGGGAGAAATAGTAATTATACATTTTTATTACGTGATTCTCTAAACTTTGAATATGTTCATGGTTACTGGAAGTTCATAGCCTGGTTCATAGTAGACGTTTGATAAATATTTTTCAATGAATGCATGACTGATCATAACTTTGGGAGAATAAACCTAAAAGAGGGTGCAGAGCTGACCTGAAGTTGGATTTACTCCCTTCTTCTTGTCCCTATGAAGTAGCCACTCTGAGCCTTGGGTAGTAGGACACATGGAACTGAGAAGGGCCTAGGTGAAGGGCTCAAGCTCCATGTTGGTCTCCAGCAACATCTCCAGGAAGCAGCTGTAACCAGCAGCCTCCAATTGTCTCCACAATCTCTTCAGTTCATAGTCACCATGTTCCGTTAGTTCTATGTCAGCAACTGATAACTTTTGTAGCACACAAAGCCCCTAGTTTCCAAGGACAGTCATTTCAGTGCCTAAGTTTATATAATGAGAAATAGGTATGGAGAAACATTGGTTACTCTATGCCCAGTAGTCCCAAACTACACAAGGAACTAGAAAGCAGAATGTCTGGGTTCTTATTCTTCCTTGGACTCTGCCTGACATTCAGAATATTTCTGAATCTTTCTGAGTTTCGATTTCCATATCTGAAAAATGGAGAAATTGAACAAAGTCATCTCTTAAGATGCTTCAGCTGTAACACCCTCAATTCTCTTTTCAGAAAAACATACTGTTTCCTTTACTGGACACGGAGACGGTTTAAGTGAATGTGTCTCTCAGAGCTTTATAGGTGTTTGTTTAGATGTAAACAGGAAAATTGCTTATGATGCTCCTCTCCCCACTCTAGTTTGAGATTAAAAGAGTGCATTTTTTTCAGTATGTTCAGTTTTCAAAAGACACGCTGGAGGAAGTCAGCCAATTTCTGCCCACACAACCTCCAAGTGACGTCAATGGAAGCAGAGCACACAGATCTCTAGGCAAGTTTTGGCTCATTATGTGAGGGTTTTTTTTTTTTTTTCCTTTTTAAAGAACAACTGCAAAAATGATTTCTCTCAACTCAAATTACACAATTTGTTCTTCTTTGTGCCCTGACTCAGCAGTAGACATAATGTGGAAAATAAAGCAAGATCTCCTTTTTATACAAGTAAAACAGGACTTAGTTATGTGAAACACAGGGTGTTTGAGATTCTCAAACACTATTTAAGTAATATTCCTTTTGCCATAGCCCTCTTCTAATTTCAATAAAGATGGCTGATAAACAATCATTAGATGGACAACTGGAAAAACACAACTAATTATCCTAATTTTGATCTGAGATTTGATCTCCCATCCTGCTATTGATTTTATTACACATCTTGGGTTTATGTCTTAGCTTAGCTCTTAAAAATATTTTAAAGGATTTTCCTGGCAAGAAAATAGAATCTGTATTTTGTCCTCAGCTCTGCTTCACATAATAAAGTCAAATAGACCTGGTAATTGCATTCTATGTAAGACAGTATGACTATAAGAAGAAGAATAGTTAACAGTCATAGAGCTCTTAATATGTGATAGATACTGCATGGCTCAATTTTCACAGCCTGCAAGGCTGGTGTTGTTATTCTCCTGATTATACTGATTAAGAAATTGAGGATCTGAGGAGTTAGGTAATTTGCCCAAAGTCGCACAGCTGAACAAGTGGCATTCGTATTCCAAATTAGGCAATCTGGCTTCAAAATCTAACCACTGTGCTATCCAGACAACAATTTGTTTACTTTTCCATTCAAAAAGAATTTAATGGTACCTGACCATTCTAGACTCTGAGACTAGTCAGTTACTAGGTGATGAGGAATCGGAGAAGGCAATGGCAACCCACTCCAGTACTCTTGCCTGGAAAATCCCATGGATGGAGGAGCCTGGTAGGCTGCAGTCCATGGGGTCACTAAGAGTCGGACACGACTGAGCGACCTCACTTTCACTTTTCACTTTCATGCATTGGAGAAGGAAATGGCAACCCACTCCAGTGTTCTTGCCTGGAGAATCTCAGGGACAGGGGAGCCTGGAGGGCTGCCATCTATGGGGTCTCACAGTGTCAGACATGACTGAAGCGACTTAGCAGCAGCAGCAGCAGGTGATGTGGAATAGAGACATAGAAACAAAATGAATAGATAGGGGAGGGAATTCAGATTTTGTTTGTACCTGCACTGGCCCAGACCCTGTGCTAGACAACCCACATCTCTTAATTTATATAAAACCTGAATGAGCAAAGCTGTATCAGTGACATTTGATTGACAGACTGAGTTTTAGGGATATCGTCATGTGCCAAAGATCACAAAGGTTTGAATTTTAACCCAAGTCTGTCTGTTTCCTCCACCTGCACTTTCTTCTCTATACACACTACCTTCATGCGTGGTTGCCTCATTGTGTCCAACTCTCTGCAACCCTGTGGACTGCAGCTCCCCAGGCTTCTCAGTCTATAGGATTTCCCAAAGTATACTGGAGTGGGTTGCCATTTCCTTCTCCAGGGGATTTTCCTGACACAGGGATTGAATCGTGTCTCTTATGTCTCCTGTATTGGCAGATAGGTTCTTTCCCACTGTCACCACCTGGGAAGCCTACCACCTCCATGAGCACGCATAAACAAAATACTTACAGTTTACTGTCTTGGCTAGAGCAGGGGGCATGCACAAGTGCCCCCAATATTTGGAAAAGTCTTAGAATTTTTTAGAGGTGATGGCACCAAAAGGAATCTCTGTATTTGAGAATGTCTGTCATTATACTCCACTGTAGTCTGCATGGCCCAGTGTTGAGAAGATTACAGACAAGTCTAGGTCCAAAGTGGTCCGTGGACAGATTTTCACATAATTTTGATTAATAGTATATATTTGATCTCAGGGGCTTTCCTGGTGGCCCAGAAAGTAAAAATATCCGCCTGTAATGCGGGAGACCTGGGTTCTATCCCTGGGTTGGGAAGATCCCCTGGAGGAGGTCATGACAACCCACTCCAGTATTCTTGCCTGGAGAATCCCCATGGAGAAAGGAGCCTGATGGGCTGCAGTCCATGGGGTTGCAAAGAGTCTGACACGACTGAGCGATTAAGCACAGCACATTTGATCTAAAATAGCATCAAAACATCTAATTCCTTTTTAAAGCAATTGTGAATGAATTTAATGTTTTATATATAAGCTCTGATATTTTTAGACGAATTAATAGAAATTTTGAGTGACACTGCAGTTTTCCATGAGTCTGTGCAGAAATTAAAATCAGCATCTAGGATGTGATATCCTAGAAGAACCAATCTGTAAATATTAAAAGGTAAAATATATGAAAAAATAAGTAAGTACTTTAAGTTTTTCAAAATAATAAAAATGTGGTATAAATTTAGTCTATTTCTCCCCTCTTTATTTGAATAGAACACTTTTCCTCAAAAATATTACCAACTGAATAAAAGGCAGTTTGCGTTTAAATTGTCCTCCTTTCAGAGTTGGTTCGCATCACACCAAATGTCTTATTTATATTTAAATACCACACGGAATGGGCAAGAAATTGTATGTTTAAACTGGACTTTTTCAAGACTTTTAAGGCCAGAACTTTTGCTTTGCCAAAGACCAAATTGTTGCAAAGTAGAGCTAGCACCTGATCTTGTAGTGAGTTAGTATAAGTAAATATCTCCACCTGGAAATGGAAACAAATGTTCCCGAGACCCTGGATACCATCTCTTAGCCTGGGGACAGCAGTTTGCTTGTTGATGAGGCTGGAATACACATATTGAGAGTGAGGATCTCCAAGAGAACCTTTCTCCCTAACACATAGCCCACACTGCTTGTGCACTTGCAAATTTCGTCATCTTCTGGGCCACCAGAAGTTCTTAAAAACCCAGAAATGCTTATAGACACCAAGTCACTTTTGTCAATATTTTTCCCATGTTTGAATGGACATTCCAATAATAAATAACGTTTCTAAGCAAGTTTCACCCAAAATGGCCTTAAAAGCAGTCTTCTCTATCATGTCAGAGTCTTCCAACAATATATTAGGTGTATTGTAATATTACATCAAACGTTATGATGTAAAATACTTTTGACCTGTGTGGAAACATAGTATTACTTTTAATCACAGCATCAGTACCACTTGAATGCAGTTTTTAACTTCTCAGTCCCTCCTGGGATATACAGAGATCTCTGAACAGGTCTGTATATACCCAATAGCAGAGACCAGCTGATCCCATTCATCCTGCATGAGTAATGCTACATATCACACAATGCTGTTCATTAACCTCACAGAGTTCACCTACCTTCTATGGATGCAAAGTTTATTTATCCTTTGTAAATCTGGGTTCTAGAGCTTTCAGCTTCCTGCAAGTCCCATTCAGGGCTGAATTATGGGCACGCGGCCTATGTAGTTGCATAGGCCCCATACATGGTTCAACACTCAGAAGGGTTTAGTGCTCAGAAGTGTCCTTACTTGGTTTAACAGTCTGTTGTAGGATCTTGAAATCCTTAATCCTTGAAGCCCCTTAATGAACAAGGGGCTTTGCATTTTCATTTTCTGTGTGATCTGCAAATTATGTAGCCTGTCCTGATCACATTGCAGTGTTAATGTAGCAAGAACAAAAGTTGATTTAAAGCGGAAGAACTAAAATGGGACTTCCCTGGCTGTCCAGTGGTTAAGACTCTGTGCTTCCAATACAGGAGGTACAGGGTCAGTCCCTGGTCAGGGAACTAAGATCCTGCATGCCGAAAGCATGGCCAAAAAAAATAAATAAAGTATAAGAACTAAAATGAAAATCTGACCAAAGTGCCCCTAACATATATGAGACATTTTCCCAAGCAGAATGTCCCATTTAGTAATTATATTTGGATTTATTTTTCTGGTTAAAGAATTCTATTCTCTTAAACTGACTAATTCTCTAACAAATAATGTGATACATCCACACATGTATGTGTGTGTATATATATATTATATATATATTACATATAATACCCCTGATTCAGCTATGACAAATTAATGCATATATATATAAATAGTTGATAAGTAAATTGAGCACGAGGAATGTGAGAAAAGAGAAAGACCAACCAGATTCCAAAATCTTTAAACTTATTGGCTCAGAAAGTAAAGAATCTGCCTGCAATGCAGGAGACCTGCATTGCAGGTTCGATCCTCCGGGTGAAGAAGATCCCCGGGAGGAGGGAATGCCAACCCACTCCAGTATTCTTGCCTGGAGAATTCCACAGACAGAGGAGACTAGCAGGCTACAGTCCATAGGGTCGCAAAGAGTCCGACACGACTGAGTGACTAACATACACACAAACACTTAAAACATTCAATACTTTCTTTTCAGGATAATCATTACATGGACTTCTCTTTCAGAGAATTCATTATCCTCTCTTATTTATTTTTGGCTTATCATTGTTTTATAAAAAATATTGCAAATATGCAAATGTCATCAAAGTTGAAATTGCACATGGTCAGACAGACGGGGGTCTGAAGGCCTTTGTAACCATCAGTGAGAGCAGTCTTACCATGTTTCTCCTTCTTTCTCTGTGTGGGTGCAAGGGCGTGGGGAGTGGGCAACATGACGCGCAATGCACTGTGCAAAAGCCAGCATGAATCTCAGGCCTCTTTGTGCACAGAAAGGACTGATTGTGTGGCGAGCAGCTGGAATGCACGCTGGTCACTTTGTGGAGCAGTGTTAGCAGACATCATTTTGCTGGATTGTTGGAGGAGCAGCAGAACAAGGACAGAAAGCAAAGCTCCCTCTCTGTACTTCTGCAGCACTGTAATTCTCCTCCTCCTCTTCATTCACATTATAAACAGGAATCCTATACATGCAGAATTCTCCAGCTCTGTTTCCTCAATTGAGTGCTGCTATTTCAAGTGTGCAGTCCTCCCTTTCTGGCCGCTTGGAAATAGACGATTCAGTTCGTGTGCTCAGAATGACATGATAAGGGACCCAGAAGAACAGGGCCCTGGTGGCGACTCAGAGGACATTTCAGTCTTGTCTTGTGATGCGGGCGCTAAAAAGCTTTTAACAAAGAGCATTTTAGAGAACTTATCACATAAAATGGCAAGAGAAAAAAATCAGTATTTTTTTCAAGGTATCTTAAATTTTATTTTTAAGAAATCTCAATATAAAATTCTTTACAAACAGTAATCAAAAATTGTACCCATTGGTCTGCTTATGGTTACAATGTTACAGTGTTGGAGAAGTGCCAAGCTCTGCTCTTGTCATGTTGCTTGATATTTGGCCAACACTTGGTCAGTCTGGGTCTCAATCCTCTAAACATTCAGCATGCTACACTCCCCAACTCCCCACCAAAACTCACAGCTCCTGCCAACACAGTCTCCTCTGCTGAGAATTGACCTTATATGTAAAACCTTCCATAAGGAAGAAGTTCCAAATGTCTTTCCTATTTTGCTAGTTTTTGTTGGATTTTAAACTTTCAATATGTATCATTTTCTCTGTAAGCTATACTGGAAAAAACAGTATGAACATACTTACACAATGTCCTCACAAAATGTAATCACACAAATATTTTCAATGATGTGAATATTTACATTTCTTATTTTGACTTGGATTTTAATGAGGCTTTCTTTTTAATCCTCTAGGCTTTTCTCAGGGTGTCATTTTGCCAATGTGGTTAATGAGATGTCTCTTGAGCCCACGTGCATTTTTAACTTCCTCATTACAGTTGATAGGGTAACCCAACTGAACCAGTTAAAATGATTCCTAATTGCCCATCCCACTTTCTCTTGCCAGCTCAGAAAAAGCTTGGTAAGAGAAGAATGACTTGGTAAGTCAAGAGGAAAATAACTGATGTAGCCCCATACTTGGTGAACTTCTCACACCAGGAAATCTCTGCTAGTTCTGATTTAACTCCTGCCTTTGGCTTTTTGCTGCTTCCTCTAGAATTCTTGAAGACCTGTCCTGTTCACACACAATTTAAGAGTCAGCTAACAACTTCAGAGGAATTTGTACACAGATTTTAGGGTTTCTCCCATATGTTTTTTTCTCTTTTGGAGTTCTATTAATATTTTTATTTCTTCTTGCAGCCCTGAACTCTGACCTCTTGTTTCCTTAAGCCAGTAAAATTGTGCTTTTCCACACTTCTTCCTTGGCACCTCAAAGAAATATGGAGGCCCCCTTCTTTCAAGGATAATTATCATCCCATTTTTTACTTGTTCTTATTGTTGTGCATTGCTTTCAGTCAACCAGGCTGATCTAGTTATTATCAGAAAAGGAAGTTTTGTCCAATAAAAGCTACTCTACCTTCTCAGGTCTGGAATTCCTGAACTACTATAATTAATAAGAGAATATTCACAATATGCTACTAAAAATTGAATATACAAAATCAATTCCATTTCTATACACATGGAAAAAAAGCAGACACTGTAATTTTAATTTAATTTACATTTATAATTTAATAGAAAAGTATAAAGCACCTAACAATACTACAAAACTCATACAAGACTTTTAAAGAGAAAATGATGAAATTTATTGAATAAATAGTTTTGGAAGGTTTTAACTATAACCTTAATAAAAAGATATATATCGTGTTCTTCAGTTCAGTTCAGTTCAGTCTCTCAGTCATGTCCGACTCTGCGACCCCATGAATTGTAGCATGCCAGGCCTCCTTGTCCATCACCACCTTCCAGAATTTACTCAAACTCATGTCCATCGAGTCAGGGATGCCATCCAACCATCTCATCCTCTGTCATCCCCTTCTCTTCCTGCCCTCAATCCCTCCCAGCATCAGAGTCTTTTCCAATGAGTCAACTCTTCTCATGAAGTGGCCAAAGTACTGGAGTTTCAGCTTTACCATCATTCCTTCCAAAGAACACCCAGGACTGATCTCCTTCAGAATGGACTGGTTGGATCTCCTTGCAGTCCAAGGGACTCTCAAGAGTCTTCAGTGCTCAGCTTTCTTCACAGTCCAACTCTCACATCCATACATGACTACTGGAAAAACCATAGCCTTGACTAGATGGACCTTTGTTGGCAAAGTAATGTCTCTCCTTCTGAATATGCTATCTAGGTTGGTCATAACTTTCTTAGAAAGACTCAATATGAAAAAGAACTAATTCCCCCATAGAGGAAACATGGGCAAAAGATTGAAAAGACATGTCACAGCAGAGAAAATAGAAAATGGCCCACAAACATTTGGAAAGATGCTCCACTGCACCAGAAATCAGGAAATGCAAAGTTAAGTTTGTAGGAGATATTATTTTACACTTACCAAATTGGCAAAAATTTAAAAATCCAACAATTTCAAGTATTACAGAGAAACAAAAAGGCTCATCTACTGCTCATTGGAATATGAATTCGTTCAATTTCCTTAGAAAATTATAAAGCATATCTATTTTACAAGCCAGCTATTTTACTCCTATGTATTTACCTGGAGAAACTATTACACATATGTGGGTGAATGTTCATAAGACTATCATTGCTAATAGTTTAAAAAAAAAATGGAAGCAACCCAAGTGTCTTATCAACAGCAGAAAAGATAAACCTATTGTAGAATATTCACACATTAGAGTACCATACCACAGTAAAAATGAAAAGAATACAGCTACATCCATGGAGAAAGCTTGGAAATACATAAGTTTGGAAGAAGGAAGCAGAAGTATCCAAACTATTTCCATTTGCATAAAGTTCAAGACCAAACAACATGTAATAACAGATTGTTTGAGGAATATCTATATGGATGGGTCTAGTGAAGAAGAAAAAGGAGGGTAATGATAATACTACCTTCATGATGGATGTTTCCTCTGGATAGATGGAGGGGGGATGTGAGTGTGGAGAAAAAACAGAAGGAATACTAAAGATGTGGTGGTGTAATGTTCTCTTCCTGTGCTTATGGAGGGTGAATGGGTCCTCGGTTAACATTCTTTAAATTGTACATAAGTATTTATACTGTCTTCTCTGTGTATGATATTTCACAATAATACATGTTATTTTCCATCTTTATATTTTTTTATGTTGTCTGTATAATTTTTAACTGCTCTCTGCAGTTGCTATGGAAAATGAGATATCTGGGCAACAGGGACCAATGCTAAGGTAAGATGCAGAGCCCAGGGCTGGTAGGGATAAGAATGGAAGAGTCAGCATCTAAAAGTCTGCAGCTGCACCATTGGGATCCTCAAAAAACAAGCAGATGTGATCACAGGAGTGGGTCTAGGATGAGTAGAGCACATCTAGCCCTTCATCCTGCTTATATATAGCAGAAGCTACCAATTATCCCTCTTAACACCCTTAACTGCTGACATAAGCCAAGAGCACGTTTCTGTTGCTTGCAGCCCAGATCCCTGATTGGTGTATTGCTTTTGAGGTGTCTATGGGAACAGGTGAGAAGCCTCAATATTGCCATTAGAAATACAAGCTTGAAATTTAGGAAGGACGTCTCAGCCTGACACACAATATTCAGTCAAAACTGTGACTACAGATGAGCTCACACCAGGGAAGGTATGAAGCATAAATCCTAAAGAAGACACACTACAACACCTAGCAGGCATCCAACTTCACAGATGCCAGTGTCTTGTGCTAAGATGACATTGGCACAGTCTTGACACCCATGAGTCCCACTTCTCTACAAACCAGGGTCACTGCTTTAGGAACATAGGTACAGCCTATGGATTCATCTGAATACTCACTAACTATGTTTTTAAACTTTATTTGATTACATGACTTCTACACAGCCAAGAATATTACTTCACAATCTAAAGAAAATTTCTCTAAGAATGATCCCATACTTTTAAAACATATCAGAGTATTACTCTGTATAATTAACCTACATTCTTGTATCAGAAGCATAAATAAGCAACAGTTAAAAAATAAGTTATTAACTAATAAATTAGCATATAGTTCAGTTCAGTTCAGTCACTCAGTCATGTCCGACTCTTTGTGACCCCATGAATCACAGCACACCAGGCCTCCCTGTCCATCACCAACTCCTGGAGTTCACTCAGACTCACATCCATCGAGTCAGTGATGCCATCCAGCCATCTCATCCTCTGTCGTCCCCTTCTCTTCCTGCCCTCAATCCCTCCCAGCATCAGCGTCTTTTCCAATGAGTCAACTCTTCTCATGAAGTGGCCAAAGTTACTGGAGTTTCAGCTTTAGCATCATTCCCTCCAAAGAACACCCAGGACTGATCTCCTTCAGAATGGACTGGTTGGATCTCCTTTCAGTCCAAGGGACTCTCAAGAGTCTTCTCCAACACCACAGTTCAAAAGCATCAATTCTTCAGTGCTCAGCTTTCTTCACAGTCCAACTCTCACATCCATACATGACTACTGGAAAAACCATAGCCTCGACTAGACGGACCTTTGTTGGCAAAGTAATGTCTCTGCTTTTCAATATGCTATCTAGGTTGGTCATAACTTTTCTTCCAAGGAGTAAGCATCTTTTAATTTCATGGCTGCAATCACCATCTGCAGTGATTTTGGAGCCCAAAAAAAATAAAGTCTGACACTGTTTCCCCATCTATTTCCCATGAAGTGATGGGACCAGATGCCATAATCTTCATTTTCTGAATGTTGAGCTTTAAGCCAACTTTTTCACTCTCCTCTTTCACTTTACTAGTAATTATATAGTCGATAGCACAAAGCTATACCAGGCCAGTATATATAAATCTTTACACTGGATGAAAAATATTTAAAACATTAGAATAAAAGGAAAAGGCAAAAACATTTGATTGTGAGAAAGGATTCAATAATTGCAGTGAACATCTCATTAAACATAGTTTTTATTTGCAAGAAGATTGGAGAGCTCTAATTAAGTCATAAGCTCTCCCTATGAGTAATTAACTGTGGCAGGAAAATTCTAGGTGGTCTGTTAAATCTCCATACCCACAGCTGTTCAGGGGAAAAGCATAAGCAAACCCAGCATGTGCTCTGATTTTAGATGGGTGGTGAATTTTTCTCCAACTGGATGGTCTTGTCCACCATAGGTCATACATACCAAGAACTGGGATTTAAAAAAGGAAAACATTTCATGAATAATTTTATATGAGTTCTATGTTGGAATGATCATTTTTTTTAACTGCTAGAAATACTTGGCTACTAGAAATTTTAAAATTTCATGTATCTCGTATTTGTGGTTTGCATGTATTTATATTTAATGACCCTTTGGATTTGTGGGCTGAAAGCATATGTGGAAATATTTTTAAAAAGAAGTCAGAGTATTTGAGCTATAGAATTTCAAACTAGAAGAAACTTTTAAAAGTGAATGATGTAAAAGTGCTTATATGTCCTCAACTGAGCCCCTACTTTCTACCACACACACTCACACAAGTTTCTGTACATCTAAAACTAGGACCAGTCTAAGTAGAGAGCTGATAGAAAAGAGTTTGACATTATCAGGAAGAATCTCCTACCTAGTGTTTCTAAATATTCTATTAGACATAAATTGCAAAATTAGAAAAAGAGCAAAACAGAAAGAAAAAATTGAGAGAGCAGAAAAGAGAGGTCATCAGTGGAAAACAGAGGGAAAGTAGAAGGAAATTCTGGGTAAGAAAAATAAATTGAGCAAAAGCTGAAAGAGAAAAATAATGTGGGGTCTTTAGAAGAGTGACAAATGTGCTATTGATAACAGCAATTAATATTTTAAAATATCTTTTAGATTACAAAGATATCTTCTCAGGTATATTTTCATCATTGTAGAAATCTGCTTTTATTATTCCCATTTTACAGATAAGAAATTGTGACGCCAGTTTAAGAAATAGAGACAAGATCACAGTCAGTCAGTAGTGGATCTAGAACTTGGGATATCACTGGTCCAGCTTGCCCAGGACTGGGGTTTCCTGGGGCACCAGAGTTTTGGTGCTAGAAGAAGGAAATGTCTCAGGCAAACCAGGGTAGCCTATCAGTCTACACTTGAACCTATGTCTGACTCTTGATCCCATTCTCTTTGCATTAATAATAATTACAACTATTTATTGAATACTTTTGATGTGCCAGGAACTCTATAATGAAGACCTCACATAATTAAATTTTAAATCTGCAAAACAAGCTCATGTTTAATTAATTCTTCTCTCCAAATAACCTGGACAAAGAAACTGAGTTGACTCAGCAGGTAAAGAATCTGCCTAAGAGTGTAGGAGATGCGTGCATGATCCCTGGGTCAGTAAGATCCCCTGGAGGAGGAAATGGCAACCCACTGCAGTATTCTTGCCTGAAAAATCCCATGAACCAAGGAGCCTGGTGGGCTACAGTCCATGGGGTCACAAAGAGTCAGGCACTACTGAGCATGATTCACACCAGGTCATTGGTAACTTACCCAAAGTCACATAGCTGGTAAGAACCTGGATTCAAACTGGATTCAAACTCAGGCCATCATAGAGCAGGGCCAGCACTGCTACTCACAGTGCCAACTGCCCAGTGCCCAGCTGCCATCTCATTCACTTGCTCAGGACCACAGGCCCCAGTGGGCCTTCTGCCTCATTCATTTATTGTTCTGTTATTAATATGAAAACTCAGCTTAACTGGAATTCCATAGATTTCATCTTCAGCGCCCAGCTTCTACTGCAGCCACTCTTTACTGAATGAAACGTTCCTCCTTACTTTTATCCTGCCAGTCTTCATTTGAAATAACCTCTCTTATTGAAATCCTGCTGTTGCCTGTCCTACCTTTGAATCAGGTGTTCTGATTCAAAAAGAGTTCTTTGAAGATATCGAAAAAATTGCCCTTTCTCATTTGATGTGTACCAGGAAGAGCTGCCATACAACTTGTTTTTCAAATTATAAGCAAATAGGCTTTCTTTAGTAAAACCCTACTTTTTGTTATCCTCTCTAATACAGTTTGCTTAAAAAAAAATATGCTCCTTGGAAGAATATGCCTTATTTACACAGAATAGAGCTTCTAGGCACCATTTAAGGCATGAAAAGAGATATGTAAGCTTATTCATGATCCTTTTCTCATTATGTGAATGATGAGCTTGTCAGTTTCTTAAAATTATAAATTCCTGGGTGACAGTGATTGTGTCACTTTCTCTACTTTTTAATCCACCCAGTGATGAGTGATTGACAGAAAACTTTTCAGAAGTGTAGACTTGAGTGGAATATGGTGTTAACCAGAGATCTTACTGGCCCAAAACTGATGCCGTGAGATTTATTTGATTCTCTTATGCCCCATGGCTTTAAGCCCTGTCACTTTTTTCTCCTCCTACCTAAGTCTTCACAGTTGTTGACCCTAAGAAGTATAGGGATATAGTCACCACTTCAGAAGTAAAGATCTTACATTGAATATTCAAATTACTTGCTTTTTTATTGAGGTATAACTAAATCCACTAAAATTTACCCTTTTAAGTTAAGTTTGAAAACTGTTTACAACTGCATACAGGACACAGTAAAAATATATATTTCCATCAGGCTAAAAAATGTCCCCTGCTCCCTTGCTGTCGACTCCATTCATCACTCTCGAGCCCCTGGTACCAGGAATCTGCTTTCTGTCTCTTTCAATCTGTCTTTCTGAGACATGGAATCAAGCAGCCTTTTAGACTGGTTTCTTTCACTCTGTATGATGTTTTTAAGATGTATCCCTGTTGTTGACCCTCTCAGCATTTACTTGTTCTTCCTGCTAATTATTATTCCAATGTATAGCTATACAAAAATTTAATTATCCATTCCCCAGTGATGTACATTTGGGATTTTGTCTGTTACAGTAAAGCTTCAGTGAACAGGTCATGGCGTGGATGTGTTTTCACTACTCTTGAATAAATACCTAGGAATGGTCATAGGGTGAGTGTATGTTTACCTTTATAAAAAACTGCCAAACCATTTTCCAAAGTCACTATAACACTGGGCATTCCCATCAGCAATATGTGCGAATTCCAGATACTCTACTTTTCTTGCCAGTACTTGGCATTATCTGTCTCCTTAATTTTAACCATTCTTGTAGGTGTGTCTAGTAGGTGTATTTCACTGTGGAAATAGAGTGAATTTAATTTGCATTTCCTTGGAAATGTCACTAACAGATCTCTTTGGGGGGCGTAATTTGTACATAGTACAATGATATTATGTGATAGAGTTAGATGAGTTGACTAATGTACTCTCTTTATGTAAGCCACACTAGATCAAGGTATAGACAAAAGCCAGTTAGCTAGGAATTCCCTTTGTCCCCTTGTACCTTTGTACTATCAATCTCCTCCCACCACATAAACCACTGTTGTGAGTTTTTTTCACCGTAGATTACTTTTCCTGTAGTAGAGCTTCATATGTATGGAATTATGCAAAGTATATTTTGTTCATGGTCAGCTTCTTTCACCTAGCCTGATGTGTTTGGAAGGTCATCCAAGTTGCAATGGGCATTTCCTTTAATTTCTGAGAAACGTTCCTTTGTTCGGAAAATCCACAATTTGTTTATCCATTCTCTTGTTGGTTAACATTTGAGTTGTTCCCAGGTTTTGTCTACTATGACTAAAACTCCTGCAGATATTTTTGTTCAAGCAGTTTTGTGAAGACACATTTTTATTTCTCTTGAATAAAGAGCTAGGAGTGGAATTGCTTGGTCAGAGAGTAGGTATATGTTTACCTTTAGAAGAACTTGCCAAGCTGTTTTCCAAAGTGGCTTTCCCACTTTGCATTTCTACCCACAAAGTATGAGTTTCAGTTGTTCCACATCCTTGTCAGATTTTTTCAGTTTTTTGCTTTTTTTTTTTAAGTTTAGCCCTTCTAATGGGTGTGTAGTGATACTTCACTGTGGTGGTACCGAATTTCACTGATGAGTAATCATGTACTATTTGTTCATTTGTATGTTTTCCCTTGATGAAGTGTCTGCTGAAGTATTTTTTCTTTTTTACTGGGTTATCTGTTTATTGCTGAACTCTAATCAACTGACTAATCTGTAGTGTTTCTCTTCACATATTTTTGCATACAATTCCTTGTTTCTCTCTGTGTGTGGCTTAGAAGAAGCATAATAAAATACAAGTAAATATATATTACTTGTATATCTTTATAATATATTAATGTAATTTATAATACACTTTAATGAATATATTTTATAAAATACAAATACATGTTTGGTGAGCAAATGTTTTCATTAGATGAAGTTAATTTATTAAAAATATTTTTATAGTCATTCTTTTGAATATCCTATGTAAGAAATCTTTGCCTACCCCAAGGTTGCAAAGATATTCTATGTTTTCTTCCTAAAACTTTGTAGTCTTCACTTTTACACTAGGTCTGAGACATAAAATTATTTTGTGT
This sequence comes from Budorcas taxicolor, assembly GCF_023091745.1. Lineage (NCBI taxonomy): Eukaryota > Metazoa > Chordata > Mammalia > Artiodactyla > Bovidae > Budorcas > Budorcas taxicolor. The sequence continues at coordinate 65,247,550 of NC_068918.1, forward strand.
GTGTTTTTTATATGGTAATAGTACATTATCGTGATTTTTGAAGTTTTATAACAAAACTTAAATAATCCCCCCAAATTGTTCTTTTCTAGGAGTTTTTTGGCTATTCTAGATCCTTCACATTTTCACTTATGTTTCAGAATTAACTTGTAAATTTTTATAGAAGTCTGCAGGGAATATTTACATGTTTTTTCTTTTTGTGTGTCAATTTTATATAGTTTTTATTTTCCAGTTTTCATTGTCACATAATTTTTTCTTTTGCCATGTCAAATCTATTGCCAAACCCCACCAAGTAAGTTTTTAATTTAGGATATTGAAAATTTCAGTTCTAAAGGCTTCATTTGGTTGTCTTTTTCAGTTCCAGTTTTCCACTGAAATTTGTCATCTACTTAGTCATTATATTGATCTTTTTCCTTTAACTCCTTTGATAATAGATATTTTATTCTTTTTTTTGTTTAACTTGGTAAGCTCCTCTGCTGTGCTCTTGATGACTTCTGCTAGAAACAGACTGGCTTCTCTGCTAGAGACAATTATGGCCCCTGCCTTCAAAAACTTACTGTTCATTTAAGTAAATAAAACTATTGTTTCCAAGGCCACAGCCTTCAAGGTTGAATAGGACTTGAGTATACAAAAGAGATGTTTTGGAGTATTAGCTTGTCTGCTTATTCCAAGACCTTTTGTCATTTCAGATCTGCCTCTATCAACCTTTTTTCTAGTTGCAAGTTAAATTTTTCTGATCCTTTGCACATTTGGTGGTTTTGTTTTTTTTGTTTTTTTTTTTTTTTGGTGTGCTAGATTTTGTGTATTCTATCTTGCTGAGAATCTGAATTTTGTTGTCTTCCTTTAATAAATATTGAATTTTGTTCTGTAGGAAGTTAAAGGTACTTATAAAGCGATTGATTCTGTCAAGGCTTGTCATTAAGATTTGTAAGGGCAAGTTTTGAGTACCCCTTACTCTAGGATAGAAATGGCCTTAATCCGGAAGTGTGGTGATTTTCATATCTCAATGGCAACCCCAGAGCTCAGTGTCTACTCTGGCTAGTCAGAACTCCCAGCCCTGTTTCCCCCTGTTGTCTTCATTCCAGGCCCAGCTCCCTAGTAGCTCCACTCTGCTATACCTCACAGATCTTGCCCTAAGCATGAATGCATGCTCAGTTGCTTCAGTCACGTCCAACTCTTAGCGACCCTGTGGACTGTAGCCCATTAGACTCCTCTGTGCATGGGATTCTCCAGCAAGAATACTGGAGTAGGTTGCTATGTTCTCCACCAGAGAATCTTCCCAGCCCAAGGATCAAACCTGCATCTCCTACATCTCTTGCATTGCAGGAGGATTCTACTGCTAAGCCACTGCGGAAGCTCTAAGGCATGAATATGTTAGTATTTATCAGAAGTCTTAAAGGGATCTTCCTGCAGATTTCTGTTGCTTCTTCTTTATGCGGGTTCCAGTTCTCTTCTGTTGAGGAGCATCCTTCAAAATTCTAGCCACTCCATCAACCCCAAAGAGTATCTTCCTCCTTAGCTTGGCAAGACCACTGTGTGCCGCTTTGGCTTGACTTCCCTGTGTCTGTGCAGAGATGTGGGACAATCAGGGAGCTCTCATCAAGAAATTCCTCCCTCTCAGAGACCAGGATTCTGTGCTTAGTGTCTTTCAATATCTAAGAGCAGTTGCTTCAGATATTTTGCCATCTTTCCATTGTTGCAGCTAGATGAGTTCATCACTACCAGTTTCTTCACTGTGGCTGGGAAGGGAAGCTACCTATCACATTTTTTGTGAATATGAAAGAAAAGCATATTAAAACAGGCTTCAGATGTTTTCTTCATCTTTCACATTTGGTGTCATCTCTGAAACCAGAATTCCAGTTTTGTTTCTTTCCTGCTACTTATATATGTGCAGCTATAAAGCAGAGTGAAAGTATTTGCAGTGGTAACATATGTCTTGAGAAAGTTTATATTCCTGTAGGATGATATTCTATGTTAGGATGTATTTTATAAAGGAAATCTGAAAAATATTTAAAATGGCAATTTTATTTGAAACAAATTTACTTTTTTTGTCATAGACAGTTCTTGTGTATGATTTACAGAGATGCTACAAAGGTGTTTGTTTAAGATAGAAATACAATATCTGTGGCTTTTAAGGCATTCTGTTTCTACTTGGGTAGAAAGTACAGAGTCCTATCTTGTTTGAAATATGGCATCTAACATTTTATAATGAATGAAATGTTCCCAGATTATCACTGTAAGTCTGCAGCTACATCTTAACATGGGCATTATTTGATGCCTTGTTCATTTCCTCTATGGTCTTATGGTAACTTTTTCAAGATAACTGCATTGTGTACTAATTTAAAACATTCCCCATATTATTATTCCTCATAGTGGGAAATACGAAAGCATCAAGATATCATATCACTTTCTCAGGTCAATGGCATGTGGGAGTCATTCTCCAGGGTAAATCTGTGTTCAGCTTATGGAAAGAATCACAAATGTCTTCTCAAAATAAAGAGGAAAAAAAAAAAAAAAAACTCCTCTGGCTATAATATGAGAGGATAGCAATCCAAGCCAATCTTTCCACTTGTGCTACTGCAAGCCTCCTTGTTTTGAAAGTCTCTTAGGTTAATTTCAATTGAAAATGAAGGGCAGCAGATAATGAATATTTTGTTCCTTCTCACCTAACAAAGAAGCTTTTAGGGAGGCTCAGCTAAGGATCCAGTCTTCCGGATGTTACATCTGTAACTCTGGCTATTTATGACTTCCTGAATCTTGCTAAGAGAAAAAAGTCTAAGATACAAACACCTAATAAAATGTTATTAAATATTATGTAAATTAGACACTTCAGTAATCTTGTCCATGCTGTGAACGGCTCTATCACTCCCTACAGCCACTCATAGACTTATTCTTTTCTCAACAGGACAATAGTGCTTCCCCACTGTGATCGCTTAAGCCCCAGTAGGGTACTTGTGTTTACTACATAGGTGGTCTTTAGGCAAAACACAGTATATTTTGTTTTTCCTAGTATTTCAATATGCACTTTACAGTGGGAAGTAGCTCTGGAAACAGAAGTCCCAAGTTTAAATTCAAACTCTTTCACTTAATAGCTAAACGACCTTGAGCAAACTATTTAACCTTTCCTTGACTCACTTTATATGTTAAATGGTTATTAGGATAGTACTTCTTTTACAAGAGAGTTGTAAAAATTAAAGGACCTAGTTCAGGTGACAGTAGTACCTGACATATTGCAAGCACTCAGTAAAATTTAACCTACTGTTTTTGTCATCATCATTATTATTATCATTTACCAAGATCTTTAAAATTAGTTTATTTTGTCATTAAAATAGATTTCTCAAGTAAATAGTTATCCTTATTTTATAAGAAAACCAAACTTAGCTATAGGTCTTCTAACACCTTCTTACACCCTGTATTTCTGTCTCAGTTTTCCTAAGGAGCATTAAAATAGTCAAACATTTTTCATGTTGGTAATGAGTCCTTGCTAAATTTAGTTTGGTCATCTATTTAAATTAAATAATAATTTCAAAAGGATATGTTTAGTGTCAACCAACAATTTCCTTGATAGAAGAGAGATCAAGATTATGATGTATTTTTTAATATATAATTTTATTTACTTATTTAGGCTGTGTGGGTCTTCATTGCTGCACAGGCTCTTCTCTGTCGGTGAGCCAGCACTACACTCCAGCTGAGGTGCATGGGCTTTTCATTGTGGTGGCTTCTCTTGTTGCAAAGCACAGGCTCGAGACTCTCGGACTTCGGTAGTTGTGGCACATGGGCTTAGTTGCCCTATGGCATGCAGGATCTTCCCAGATCAGGGATTGAACCTGTGTCCCTTTCATTGGCAGGCAGATTCTTTATCACTGAGTCACTCGGGAAGCCCTAATGTATTTCTGCTAATAGAAATGTGGCTATATCTCTATCTCTATTCAGTCCCCTATAGCATTGTTTACAATTATAGTATAGCAACCTTTACCATAACAGATTTAAAAAAAAAAAAAAAACAAGTAAAGGTGTAGCACCTTGCGTGGCATAAACCATATTACTTCTTCTCCAGGTAACTTTTTCCTTCTAAATAAATGTTTCTAAATTTTTAATCTTTTGAAAAGTTATTTCTTTGATTCTAGTTTCCAGCTCCCAGCTGCACACGATGCTCTCTATCAATATGGACAATTTTCCTTCCAAACCCTTTGTGGCTTGACCTCCAGCAAAACTAGTCTCTCTCCAGAACTATTTTTGTGTGTTATCCATGTATTAGTCTCCTTAAGCATTTTTATATTCCCATAGCATGACTCTCCTAGTTTAACAATTTTTCAAAAGGAGATTCACCTAAATATCAGTAATTATAGTTAACTAATCAACCCATAGAAAATTAATCCCAGCACATGAAGTTCTTTTGGAATCCTTTCAGTACCAATTTAGACTGAGTCTATGATTTAGGTTACTTTCCACTTCTTTTATGAGCTAAACACAACCTAGTAAAGGAAAGGCCTTTGATGTGAGAGCTGGTTGACCATTTCCTGCAAAAGAGTGCCCAATCCAGTTGAAAATGTCTTGGAAACATCTCCAGCTTCATCAGCAAGTGCTGGCGGATGACGTCACTGTGGGATTTCTACCGAACTTTATGTTCTGGTAAACAATGTGGTGCTGGTAGTTGCTGCTGGTGGATTCTTTTTCTCTTGGGAGGAACCAGCAGAGTTCCTAATTCATTTTAAAGCTTTGTATAAAGAGCAACAGAGAGTAAGACAGAAAGAGCTTGGGAGTGGTCAGACGCCTAGGAGGACCACCTATTAAAATCAGGGCGTGCTGGGGACAATATTTTGGTCTGGTTTCACTCCTCTTCGAGTGCAACATAAGTAAGGAAATAGAGTTCCTTGGAAAATAAGCTATTTCTAACTCACCACCACTTGTCTCTTGTTTCAGTCTCAGTCCTAACACTCTGTGGTAGAGTCCAGATGGCAAAGGTTATCTTGGAATTAACGCTTCTCTTAGATGAATGGGTGTATTCAGGAGGTTGATGGGGTGATACAGTGGTGGTGAAAGCTCGTCCAGCGGCAACAATAACAATGAAAGAAACCAACAGGCGGTTTTGCAAGCTTTACCCCTGAACAAAAGCCAAGAGAACATATTGCTTGTCACCAAACTAGGAATAAAAATAATACTAGAGTTTTTACAGAAATAAGCACAGGAAAAATTCCTTGCTTATTAAGCTGTTTGCCTTATGATATATTCTCTTATAAATTTTTCACAAAAGAATGCCTACTGGATACTCTGAGTGTTTGTATTTTTATTTTTATTTTTTTAGGAAAACTACGTAAGGAGTTGATTGCAGGAAAGGATTTTCTTTTTCTTCAAGAAACAAGGCTGATATGCCAATAAAAGTGAATAAAATATAACTCACAATTTTATTCAGTGCCTTCAGAGAATGTTAACTAGGTTCCAAAAGCCATACTTATTTGTAGTTTGTGAGGGCTTCAGAATTAGGAAAATATTTTCAAACCCCAAATAACAAAAAACTAAAGTCTCTTTTTAACCTGTTTTCCATATCCACTCCTACTACAAAAAAAAAAAAAAGCTTCAACTCTCCCCTATATTCTTATCCCAACCTCTAATTTTGATATTCATTCACACTCCTATCCTTCCCAAAAGCATCTCCAAAATAATGAAAAATAAAATATACTGAGTCAGACTCGGCAGAACAGCCAGTTGGTTGACTTCTGCCTCCTACAGTTCAACATCCATGAAATGAGCATTAGCATTAGAGCTCAGTTCATGAGGGTTATTGTCACCATATAAGGTCAGTTTTTTCACAGTATAAGATAAAGCTTGAATCCAAGTTCTTACTGGGCTAACATTGTTCATTCTAATTCTTATTTTCATTTCCTCTTCTGCAGACTGTCACTCTCAAGATCTCTCACATCAAAGTCTTTATTTCCTCATATACAACTCTGGATAATGTAAGAAAACGCACAAGTCCAGAGTGGTGTTTTCTGAGTTGGTGAGGTGCTCCTATGTCCCAAATGGCATGGGAACCAGGGAATCATTTTGAGCTGCAAGGTTTGATAGTGAAACTCTATAGCTTTCTTGGCCCTTACAAAAGCAGGTCACAGCTGCCTGGCTTCCTAATTTGGTTTGATGTGCTGTGAATTCCCAAGGGGATAAGTCACTCTCTTCTTTATATGTAAGCATGGGAACTATTCCAAAAAAAAAAAAAAATTAGTCAAGAGTTTATCTGTGATTTTTCAATGCTCTCTACCACCCCACTAAACAGACCATCTAGAATTGACTCTCAATAATTATTTATCATATTGGAGAAGAAGTATATTCATCTTTTGAGAATACAACTTCATTACTGTGAATATTCACTAAGATGATATCCCCAGAGGACTTCTTTTTATACTTTAGGAAAGTTTTACTGAAAATGGGTTATCTATTATAAATTCCAAATATGAAACTGATCATATATAGAGAAAATTAAAGTAGAAAAATTAATTATAAAATATCATAACAAGCAGAGTCTTATGCCAAGTCTACAAAATAGCATATATATTGTTTTTTACCTACTAGGCTCACAAGGACATCATAAATCACCTTGTTTTATAACATTTGATGAGACAGAAAGATCTTTCCTCTTGGTCATCAAATTAAGATGAAGTGTGATTTTACACGTTGTTCTATCTCAGAACTTGGCCGGGTTCTTTCCCTGCGATTTCCCAGAGCCAGCCACTTCAGGTTGTTTGGGTTTCTGCCAGTGGCTGTGACACAGATGCTTTTAATGAAGGGATGCAACCACCTTCTGGAAAATCTCCTTTGCTTTACTAGAACTTTCAAGAGATATCAATCCTGTTTTATTAGTGTTTATTTAAAAAAGAAAGAAGGAAAAGAAACTAATGTAGCCAACACAGTCCGTGTAACCCGCTTTGCAGTCCTTCTTTTGTTGCACAGAATAGAACATTTCTCATGAAAGAAGTTCATGCAATTCCACAACCATATGTTCAGTGGTTGCTGTGTGCCAAACTCTGCACTAGGCACAACAGACACCAAGAAAATGTGTGACCTGTTTGGGAGGAGCTACACAGATAAAATACTACTTTATTAAAAACTAAATCAAATAATCAAAGTTAATCTATGAGATGTGTGGAGATACTTGTGTGTGTGTGTGTGTATTAGGTCACTTCAGTCATGTCCAACTCTTTGTGACAATATGGACTGTACCCCGCCAGGCTCCTCTGTCCATGGGATTCTCCAGGTAAGAATACTGGAGTGAGTTGCAATGCCCTCCTCCAGGGGATCGTCCCGATCCAGCGATCCAGGGATCAAACCCGTTTCTTATGTCTCCAGCTTTGGCAGGCAGGTTCTTTAGCACTAGCGCCACCTGGGAAGCCCAGAGATATTTGTATAATGTCATACATGGTAGAAAATTTAAAGGTTTGTAAAACTGAAGCTGACTCTATTATATGTGAAATAACATAATTTGTGGTAAGAAAAGCTTCACAAGCAATGGCAAAGTGGTGGATCATTCAATAAATTGTATAAGAAAAACTGACTATTTAGAAAAAAGTATACATTATGCTAACCTCAAGCAGAACACCAAGAAAAGTAGTAGTTGATGGTACATGTTAAAAAGCATATAAAGTAGAAGAAAGTATTTTTGTACATATGAAATGGTTTTAGAATAGGGAAGGAGTTTCTAGATATAAAAGTCGTGAAAGAGAGACCAAATGTCAAATTTGACAGTATAAAAATGTAGAAATTATATGTAGAAATTTTATAAAATTAAAACACAAGGGGCAAACTTAATAAAATGCTTGTAAAATATGACAGCAAATTAATATCCTCAATAATTGAAGATTTGATATGAATCAACTAATATTACTAATCATGTAGCAGAAACACACAGTGAAAGAAATTCAAAGAAGTGATGGATAGGAGCATATATTAAACTTCATTAGTAATCAAAGAAATCCAATTAAGACAACAATAATAAATTTTTGCTTTTCAAATTGACAGTTTTTTACTATACATAGCAGTCAATGCTACAAAGGTGCACAGGCATCCTCATTCAGGTCTGATTCAATTTCCAGAATACACTTTCTGGAAATTTCTTTGACAGTAAATATTAAAATTTTTTAAAATTATAATATTATTTGATCCCATAATGCCAATTCTAGAAAAGTGTGTTGAACAAATCACAAGACATTTATGTGAAACTACATTCATCACAGTGCTCTTTATTATTTAAAAAACTGGAAACAATTGTTCGGTGATAAAGAAATGAAGATATTAAAGTCTATCCAAAGGGTGAAATTTCTTTAACAATGATGAGTAAAAGCTCTTAAGACATGTAAATGCAAAAATCTTAGATACATCTAAGTAATTTTTAATGCATGTATTTATTCAATAAACAAAATTAATTAAACATTTACTAAATGCCAGACAAATTTTCTAAGTGCTGGACTTTATGTTTTTCTTCACTTTTTTCTAAATAAATAGGCAAATTATTATTTTTTTAAGGTATAGTTGATTTACAATATTAGTTTCAGGTGTATAACACAGTGACTCAATATTTTATAAGTATACTCCATTTAAAGTTGTTAAAAAATATTAGCTAATTCTCTGTGTTGTACAATATATCCTTGTGGCTTATTTATTTTATACATACTCATTTGTACCTCTTGGGGCTTCTTAGGTGGTTCAATGGAAAAGAATCCAGCTACCAAACAGGAGACATGGATTCAATCCCTGGGTTGTAAGATCTTCTGGAGAAGGATATGGCAACCCACTCCAGTATTCTTGCCTGGGAAACACTATGGACAGAAAAGCCTGGGGGCCTACAGTCCATGGGGGTCACAAAAGAGTCAGACACGACTTAGTGACTAAACACACACACGCACACAGCTTGTGCCTCTTATCCCCTACCCCTATCTTGCCTCTCCTCCTTTTGCACGGTAGCTGCACCTATTTGCATTCCCACCAACACATCTTCAACATCTGTTATTTCTTGTCTTTAGATAATAGTTAAGGCAATGGCACCCTACTCCAGTACTCTTGCCTGGAAAATCCCATGGACGGAGGAGCCTGGTGGGCTGCAGTCCATGGGGTTGCTAGGAGTTGGACACGACTGAGCGACTTCACTTTCACTTTTCACTTTCATGCTTTGGAGAAGGAAATGGCAACCCACTCCAGTGTTCTTGCCTGGAGAATCCCAGGGACGGGGGAGCCTGGTGGGCTGCCGTCTCTGGGGTCACACAGAGTCAGACATGACTGAGCGACTTCACTACACTTTTTAAAAATATATAAATATAAAGGTTGTTCGGTCACTTACTCTAACATGCAAGAGCCTGTATTGAGCAAACATGCCTGAATTCACCTGGCATTTAATTGAGTGAGGGATATGGAATCTGTAGTAATGTCCCTACTTGGTTCATTTCATATGAACATATGAAATGCCCATATGAGACACAGGCCTGCAGAGCTATACTTCCCCTGCAGTTACAGACAGTGACACACTCTTGAAAAATTCACACACAGGGCCGGAGATGGCAGAAGACACTCCATTCTTGACTTCACAAATAACTCTACCATGGTCCCTGTTTAATCAAAATTGTTTAGTTGATTAAATACTATTTAGTTGTGCATGTTATTTTTATTATATTTTAAGTACGTAAAAATATTTTTAATAACGTTGTCAAACGTTTGATACCCTTCCTGAAAATACATCTGAAAATGGCTCCACAAAGTCTGTTTGAAAATGACTGCTTCTAAAAAAATTATTACACATGGTTCAGTGTAATTAATCAAACATCAAGTATCAATCTGACTTTAGCTCTGTTCCCTTTCTCTTTGACTTAGATGAGTAGGTGTCAAATTCATGTGCTTGACATTGGTTTTAGAACTTCATTCCAATTCAGAGATTGACTTAGTAGGTCTATGGGAAGGTGGAGTAGGGATGATGCTGGGACTTGAAATGTTAATAAGTTCCCTCTGTGATCTATGAACCTGCACCTATTGAGGCCCAATGTTGCCAGCCATCACTGAAGTGAGGTGCTCGGGCTTTAGGAGTTGCAGCATCCAGACTCAGTAATTGTGACACACAGGCTTAGTTGCTCCATGACATGTGAGATTTTCCTGGACCGGGGAGATCAAACCCTTGTCCTCTCTATTGGCAGGCGGATTCTTATCCGCTGAGTCACCAGGGAGGTCTTTGAGCTGGATTCTGAAATAAACTCCAGGTCTTTAAAACGATAGCCAGTAATTCTTACAAAAATAACAACTGATATTCCATTTGTTGCTGTATAGAGTAAATTATTTAGATTTTTTAATCTGCTTGTGAATTTTGGAGTTGAGCATACAAATCTTAAATCCTAGTGCATGTGTTAATTCACAGTGATCGTGAGATAATGCATGAAAGGTACAGGACAGTGTCTGTCATGGAGGAAGTACTGCCTCTCTCTTTGCCCCTGTATCTGGGAGATGTATGTGTGTATGTGAGTGAGTGCATGTGTAGCCCACAAGAGGGATTCTTTGTCATTAATGCTGTTCTACCAACTGAGAAGTTGTTTTATCGTGCATACAGGTTATGGTTATTTAAATATGACTATCAAAACAGCCTTTACATACTTCTGGGGTTCCTAAATCCTGTTGCTATGTGCCATTTAACTTCTGTCGATGACTAAAGACCAAATTGCCAAAAGAAGCAAATTTCTATTTGCAAGAAGCAAGCTATTAGTAAGATGTTTTTTGAAATAGTGAATTGAATGTCAACACTGGGTATTTCTTAATAGACTAACAGAAGAGTCCCCATAAGGCAGTGAAATATTACATAAAACACACAAAAAATATAAACCAAAACCAATATTTTGTTATCATTTCACTGGATTATATTACATCCAGATGGAAAAACTGGCCTTACTTAGATTTTTCTTGTCTTCAGCGGTTTGTGTGTGTCCATCAATTTTAAATGGAGTATATTTTTAATAGTTCCTATCTTGCTAAGGTAAAATGAAATTTTAGTTCTAGACTATTTCTCTAGGCTGCAACTTATAATACAGTGTGCTACAAAGAGTCTCATTATATTTTTAAACAATTATTTTCACTACATTTATAAAAGTACAGTAATTCCTGTGGTTCATAAGGTTGGTTAAGTTTGTTTATACTGATCTTGGGAGGAAAAAATTTAGTTGATAGTCTATTTTGAATATTTTTCTGAACTGTGAAAGTTGGCAAGATGAGTGGTATTTTACAGAGTTACTGGGAATTTCCCTTTTTGTTAAAAAATATATGAACTCTGCCAATTATAAATCTGGTCATTGCAATATAATATTCAAATTCACTTTCCTAGATAATTTCAATCATTTTCCTTGGATTAAAAATTATTCTTTTGGGAAAACTGGGGGAAAAAAATCAGAATATTGTAGTCACTAAAGGGCTAACTCCTTATAGAACAGTATCCTTCTTATTCTGACTGCTTTTCTGTGTACTTGATTTACCTTGGTTGAGGCCAAGTTTATAAAATGAGGCACACAAGAAATACTGGAATAAAATCAAATACTTTTCGATATTGAAGTGGCAGCAATGGCCAAGTGGTTAAGGTGTTGGACTTGAAATCCAGTGGGGTCTCCTCGTGCAGATTCGTACCTGGCTCGCTGCCAAAGCAGTTGACTTTAACGCTTCCCTAGTGGCTCAGTGATTTAAAAAAAAAAAATTGTCTGTCAATGCAGGAAATGTGGGTTCAATCCCTAGGTCAGGAAGATTCCCTGGAAAAGGGAGTGGCAACCCACTCCAGTATTCTTGCCGGGGAAATCCCATGAACAGAGGAGCCTGGTGGGCTACAGTCCATGGGGTCACAAGAGTCAACACGACTGAACAACTAAACAACAGGTAGTGAGAAACCTGCCTAAGATCATAGAGCTGGACCTGGGACTCAGGATTTCCGTATTCCTGGGACTTGGGGCAGTTTGCAGATCTGCTCCTTGCTTATCACTAGACTATGTTTGGAAGAAAATCACAAGAGAAAAAAAAAAAACTTATGATCAGAGGGGATTGAGAAACATCTGGTCTAACTCTTCTGCTTCCCCGGTGAGGAAGCTAAGGTTCACAAAACCACAGAATTTGCCTAGAATCAGAGCTGGCTCTAGAACCCAGATCTCCTTACTCTTAGAAATGTGTTCTGCTTTGCCAGGATTTCCCAAGGTAACAGCAAAGGACACCATCATCAGCATCACCAGGGGGTACCTCTTAGATGTTTAGATTTCTGAGTCCTGTTCTTTTTCTCTCTCATGACAGAGCTCAGTACTACCCATTTTAGCAAACACATCAGATAACTTTTATGTCAGAGTCTGAGAATCAGTGAATCTTATATATCACATTTTTAAAGAAAAATGCAGAATATTTTCCTTATATACAAAAAGGATATAAAATATATGTTGAAATAAACTGTTAGTCACTCAGTCATGTCCAACTCTTTGCAATCCCAATGACTGTAGCCCACCAGGCTCTGTTCATGGGATTTTCCAGGCAAGAATACTGGAGTAGGTTGATATTCCTTTCTCCAGGGGATCTTCTTGACCCAGGGATTGAACAAAGGTCTCCTGCATTGCAGACAGATTCTTTACCATCTGAGCCACTCTTTGAAAAACTGACCCAAATTAAGAGAGATTAATTATGAGAGCCTTCTTCGAGGAAAGTACATGAGCCAGTGAACTGTGCCATTATTGTTGCTGTTTAGTTGCTAAATTGTGTCTGACTCTTTTTCGACTCCATGGACTATATCCCACCAGACTCCTCTGAACATAGGATTTCTCAGGCAAGAATACTGGAGTGGGTAGCCATTCCCTTCTCCAGGAGATCTTCCTAACCCAGGGATTCAACTCATGTCTCCTGCTTGGCAGGCGGGTTCTTTACTGCTGAGCCACCTGGGAAGCCACCTGGATGATGGCACAGGAGTGGTTATGAATAAGTCATACATATATACATATATATGAAGAATATTTTATCAGTGGGATCTAGGAATCATTCTGGGAAATGAGAAAAAAATAAGATTACATAGAAAGGGATTTTTAAGAGATAAACGTTACTGTATAACTGCTGAGTTTTCGTGCTGCTGAAAGCCATGGAATTTTACAAGTGTTATTAGTAATGAAATGAAAAACACAATGGCAAAAACAAATACATATGTGTTATTTTTATTTGTCAGAGGTTTAATTCAACAATTAATTGTGTTATCTAGGTCCTGTTGAGGATCCAAAGAGAAGAAATATTTCTACTCTTTAATGAACTTAAGATTGAAATAGGAGTAATGAATCCTAACATAAAGATTAAAAGACACTTGCTCCTTGAAAGAAAAGCTATGACAAACCTAGACAGAATATTAAAAAGCTGAGACATCACTTTGTCAACAAAGGTCCATATAGTCAATATAGATGTGAGAGTTGGACCATAAAGAAGGCTGAGCACCAAAAAATTTATGCTTTTGAACTGTGGGGCTGAAGACTCCTGAGAGTCCCTTGAACAGCAGGGAGATCAAGCCAATGAATTCTAAAGGAAATCAACCCTGAATATTCATTGGAAAGACTGATGCTGAAGCTGAAGCTCCAATACTTTGGCCATCTGATATGAAGAGCCAACTCTTTGGGAAAGACCCTGATGCTGGGAAAGATTGAGGGCAGAAGGAGAAGGGGACAACAGAGGATGAGATGTGTGGATGGCATCACCAAATCAACGGGCATGAGTGTGAGCAAACCCTGGGAGATAGGAAGCCTGGCATGCTACAGTCCATGGGGTCGCAAAGAGTCAGACACAACTTAGCGACTGAACAACAAACAATATAAAGATGTTGCTTATAAGGCAAACAATGTTGAGTATTATAAGATAAAAATTATCATGAAGATCTGGAGAAGGGAAATCACATATGGCTAACACAGCAGTGTGACACGAGGAGTGGGGGAATAGATTGGGAAGGTGGTCTTTAAGTTGGATCCAGTAGGCAGGTAAAATTTATTCACAGGCAATGATTTTGGTCACCTAAAAAGGCCACTGTAACTGTTTAAAGTTGAATTTGTTTTAAATTTCAGCCATTTTAAATGAAGTTGCTTCAAATAGAAAGTGTGTTTTCTTATCTCTTTTGGGTTGAGGATAAGCAAAACAAACAAACCAGTCTAGTTCAAAAATTAAGGATGGTAAAACCATAAAATTTACATGATAATTATAAGTGTTTTAAAACTTGCAAATGATTAAATCCTTGCCTCTCATAGGAATTTTTCACTGCTTGTATAATTTTCTAGCTGTATGTTTAGTCATACTTAACACAGGTCCCAAAATATGTTAGTGTGTGCTGATAAGTAGAAAGCAAAGCAAAGCAAAGTCGTTCAGTTGTGTCCGACTCTTTGCAACCCCATGGACTATAGCCTACCAGGCTCCTCTGTCCATGGGATTTTCCAGGCAAGAGTACTGGAGTGGGTTGCCATTTCCTTCTCCAGAGGATCTTCCCAACCCAGGGATCGAACTGGGGTCTCCCGCTTTGTAGGCAGAGGCTTTACCATTTGAGCCACCAGGGAATAGATAGGGAAGGAGGAAGAAGTTAGTCTTAAAATTTCTGATCATAAGGATTTTTCTTTAATTAATCTAATCTTTAAAATGCCAACATTTTAAACGTATGTCTGTATTTATGCAATAAACAAAGGTCCAAAACTAAAATCAATCCCACTACATTGTACTGCACTTTTGTAGTGATATTTTGGGTGCTATTAACAAATAATAAGGATGTGATGCATCCAGCCTACATTATTCTCAGCCCTGAATGTCTTTGTTCTTCAGCAAGACAGAAACTCTGGTGTCAAAGAAAGCATCAAGGCTTTTTATTGTTTATTTGACTGTTGCTTTGAATACATATTTTCTCATAGTTTGGACATACTCTTGGATTACTAGGTAGATTTTGTTTTGTATTCCACTTTGTTCTAATAGTATCATTTATCCTTCTACCCCTGCTTCCTTCCTTCCTTCTTTCTCTCAACAAACATTTAAGTAGGAGGCACTGAATAAGGCACCAAGAAATAACTGGAAGAAAAGCTAGGGACCTTACTTGACTCACTCAAGGAAATGACATCAGTGTGATTAATGGGTCCATAGATGTCCTTCCTGGGTACTACCAGGACACTAGGAAGAGGCACTCGGCATCACCTTGAGGTTAAAGAAGGCCTCCAGGAGGAGCAGGTGATGCCAAAACTGTAACCTAAAATATAGATAAGGAGGAGCTTCTTGGTGAAGGTGCAGAGGTCTCCAGGTGAGGCCAGTGAGGTTTTGGAAAGGTGGCTTGCTGAGTGTAGAGCAAGAGTACAACTGGGGAACAAGAGCCTGTGGACAAACAGCCTTGATGGCCCAGCTGAGAATTCTAGATGATGATGATGGAAAAGTACCCAGGGGAGACTTTTAAGTGGAGAAGTGATGGACTCAGATTCATAGACCATTCTAGCTGCTATGTGACGATTAGAATGGAGGGAGGTAACACTAAAAAAAAGATTTACGAGGCAGCTGTGCAAAAAGCACAGGATGAGAGTCCTTTGGGAACTGAGTACTGGCAGTGGGTTAGGGAAAGTAGATGAATTTGAGAAGTATAAGCAAATGGACTTAAGAATTGACTAAATTGTTTTGAGGCTGAGGGAGCAAAGGTGGGAGGCAGTGAGAAAAAAGGAGAAATCAAGTAAGACACCTAGGATTCTGGCTTATGCAACTGAGTTAGAAAATAAGGAAGAAATAAAAATAGTCATAAAATTATTTCCAAGATGTTCAGGTTCCAAATATTTTAGTGGTGCATACACGACAAAGGCTTTAATATACATTTATTATTCACCATAAGATTTCTGGGCTATTGGAATTACATGTGCAATTGAAAGCTTGTGTTATATTTCATTTTTTAAAAGTATCATGTGCCAGAGCTCTTTGGTTTTATTATTCTGACCATCAAAATAGTTTCCTTATGAGGAATCATCCTTGCCAACTCACCTAACCACTTATTTGAAACATCAGTTGTTAATAGGTTGGCTGATATTTTATCTTCCTTAAAATTTGCCTTACATTAAAGATTTTACACAAAAGGTTGGAAAAGATGTTAATTTTCCTTTTTAGGGAATAGAAACCACATAAAGGTATAAAATTTGAAAATAAAAACTAGTAATTATTTCATGAAACTGATGAGTAATGTAAAGGTACTTAAAATCAGATCTTGACTTTAGAACTTTATTTTTAACCAAATTTCATAATTTTATTCCTTTGTTCATCAATTTTAACTAAGTACTCTCTTTAAAAGAATATTCTTTATATGATATGGATGATAGCATATGAGGTACTGGTGACCCATTTGTAATGATAACATTGAGAGTGTTATCCAACATGAAGACTGTTCATTTTGAAAGTAAAAAAGAATTACTCTTGGGGTTGAGATGAAGAAATGTTTCGGGAACAAAGGGCTCTAAAGGAATGTTGGCAGTGGTAAAAGTGAAAGGTATGAATGGTGGCGGGCCAAGAAAGCAACTGAATATTACTTCCTTGATTCCAAAAGTTTAGTATTTTCATTTGTAATAAATGAGTAACAGTGATCAAAAAATTTTCCTGGAATAATAACAAAATATATTACAGGAAGTGTTACAAGAGACTGTGTCCTCTCTTAGTCACTTCAAAATAAATAGGAGATTTCAACATGAAGAACAGAACTCCACAATGAGTTTAGCACTGTGTGCTACATATTATTCTTTGGAACAGTTTGAGATTCTAACTGCAGACTTTTGAAATGTGTATGTGTGTAGGTGTGGGGCGAGGGGTGATGATCTGTGTAAAAACATGCACACATATCCCAAAGAGACACATACATCTACTTCAAAAGATTTATAGACTAATTTCATACAAGATTTTTAAAACAGATTCTTGTTAAATATTTTTTATTACCATATATAAGTGCGAGCACACACATACATGCACACACAGATAACTATATATACTATTCCAGAAACTGAATGGGAAATAAATGGAATAAGCAAATAAAGTAATCTGCATTTAGCGCTTAATCCAGATGGTCTAATAGACAAAGTAATGAAAATGTCAAGCAAAAGTGGAAGGTGGCTACAGGAATTATAGGAAATTCAGGAAAGAAAAAGGTTAATTTAGACTCCAAAAAAATCAAGAAAGCTTTGTAAAGGATCACCATTTTATTTGGACCATGAAGAATAGGGATAATTTGAACATCTGGAGAAGGGAGGATAGATAACTGAAGTTAAAACACTAGAGCAGAGTTAGATAACTACATAGATGTGTACATACATATCATAATACAGCAGAGCCAAGAACTTTACTGATAAAACATCGAATGCTCATGACAACCCTGTGAGATAGATTTTATCCCATTAATTTAGAGAGGATAAAGCAAGTTTAAAGGGCTTCTTGAGATCACCCATGAGCTGCTGGACTCCAAAGCCCCAGCTCTCTGTCACCACTTCTTTACGCTTCCTAAAAGATTTGCAAGACAAAGGAAACAGCAAATATTCACTTTGATTGAAGGACAAGCTGAATTTCTCAATATCCAGAGTGAAAAGGAAGGCTTTTCCTTCTTTGTTTATTTGACTTGATGAAGGCCAGAGGGAAAAGGTATAATAGTCATAGATGGCATGTATTGTCAGCTTCTTGTGCAACTGGGCACTGCTCTGAGAACCTTATGTATATTACCTCACTTAATTTCTTAACAATTCTGTATTGTCTTAGTTTTTTAGCTAAGGAAACAGGCTTAGAGAGAAAGAGTAAGCCAATTCTCAAGGTCAGTGTGCTAGGAAATGGTGGATCTGATATTCAAACTCACTGTCATGAGAGTACAGACAGAGCCTGGACTCTTTACCACTAAACTACAGTGCCCTAGAAAGCAGAGTGATGTTATATACATCGTATGGATATGGATATGATATATATTTGCATATGCATATGTAAATATATATGTATATACATGCGTGCATGCTAAGTCACTTCAGTCGTGTCCAACTCTTGTGACCCTATGGACTGTAGCCCTTCAAGCTCCTCTGTCCATAGGATTCTGCAGGCAAGAATACTATAGTGGGTTGCTGAGCCCTCCTCCAGGGGATCTTCCTGACCCAGGGATTAAACCCATGTATCATTATGTCTCCTGAATTGCTGGTGGGATCTTTATCACTAGTGCCACCTGGGAAGCCCATATAGGCGTATACATATGTATACGTGTGTGTGGATGTGTGCACATACACATATATTTCACACCTAACAGTGATATCTACAAATGCTTGGGTTAACATGACTGAGTTTAGTAGAATTTTTTTAACTGATGATCACTTACCTTAGTTTGTTTTATTTTCTTTCTGCATTAAAGAGCATTTACTGGACATTTACTTTATGCCAAACATTCTGCTGGATGCCAGAATCCAAAGCTAAGGCACAACTCATATCCTTAGTTATCATCAGTTCAATTCAATTGCTCAGTCGTGAGTGACTCTTTGCAACCCCATGTACTGCAGTACACCAGGCTTCCAGATCCATCACCAACTCCTGGAGCTTACTCAAACTCATGTCCATTGAATCCATGATGCCATCCAACCGTCTCAGCCTCTGTTGTCCCCTTCTCCTCCCACCTTCAATCTTTTCCAGCATCAGGGTCTTTTCAGATGAGTCAGTTCTTTGCATAAGGTGGCCAAGTAATGGAGTTTCACCTTCAGCCTCAGTCCTTCAAATGAATATTCAGGACTGATTTCCTCTAGGATGGACCAGCTGGATCTCCTTGCATTCCAAGGGACCCTCTTGAGTCTTCTCCAACACCACAGTTCAAAAGAATCAATTTTTCGGTGCTCATCTTTCTTTATAGTCCAACTCTCGCATCCATACACGACTACTGGAAACACCATAGCTTTGACTAGACCAACCTTTGTTGGCAAAATAATGTCTCTGCTTTTGAATATGCTGTCTAGGTTGGTCATAACTTTTCTTCCAAGGAGCAAGCATCTTTTAATTTCATGGCTGCCATCTCCATCTGAAGTGATTTTGGAGCCTAAAGAAAAAGTTTGTCATTGTTTCTAATGTTTCCCCATCTATTTGCCATGAAGTGATGGGACCAGATGCCTTGATCTTAGTTTTCTGAATGTTGAGTTTAAACTAACTTTTTCACACTCCTCTTTCAGTTGTATCAGGAGGCTCTTTAGTTCTTCTTCACTTTCTGCCATAAGGGTGGTGTCATCTGCATAGCTGAGGTTATTGATATTTCTCCTGGCAATCTTGATTCCAGCTTGTGCTTCATCTGGCCCAGCACTTCTCAGGATGTACTCTGCATATAAGTTAAATAAGGAGAGTGACAATATACAGCCTTGACATGCTCCTTTCCAAATTTGGAACCACCCTGTTTTTCCATATCCAGTTCTAACTGTTGCTTCTTAACCTGCATACAGATTTCTCAGGAAGCAGGTCAGGTGGTCTGGTACTCCCATCTCTCTCAGAATTTTCCACAGTTTGTTGTGATCCACACAGTCAAAGGCTTTGGCATAGTCAATAAAGCAGAAATAGATGTTTTTCTGGAACTCTCTTGCTTTTTTGATGATCCAATAGATGTTGGCAATTTGATCTCTGGTTCCTCTACCTTTTCTAAATCCAGCTTCAACATCTGGAAGTTCACGGTTCACGTACTGTTGAAGCCTGACTTGGAGAATTTTGAGCATCACTTTGCTAGCACGTGAGATGAGTGCAATCATGGTATAGTTTGAGCAATCTTTGGCATTGTCTTTCTTTGGGATTGGAATGAAAACTGACCTTTTCCAGTCCTGTGGCCACTGTTGAGTTTCCCAAATTTGCTGGCATATCGAGGGCAGCACTTTCACAGCATCATCTTTTAGGATTTGAAATAGCTCAACTGGAATTGAGCTAGCTTTGTTTGTGGTGATGCTTCCAAGGCCAACTTGACTTCCCATTCCAGGATGTCTGGCTCTAGGTGAGTGATCACACCATCGTGGTTATCTGGGTCATGAAAATCTTTTTCGTATAGTTCTTTTGTGTTTTCTTGCCGTCTCTTCTTAATATCTTCTGCTTCTGCTAGGTCCATACCATTTCTGTCCTTTATTGTGCTCATCTTTGCATGAAATGTTCCCTTGGTATCTCTAATTTTCTTGAAGAGATTTCTAGTCTTTCCCTTTTGTAATTCAAGGCTGATCGAGGAATACAATGGGTCTATAAGCATTACTTTATTTCTAAGATTATTTGCTATTATTGTTTCATGTTCTTTCTTGCTTTGCAAAAAATATGTAGAGAAAACAGTTTTATGTCATTAAGTTAAAAAGATTCAATATAAGCAGGAGCCTGCTGGTTTGCCAAGCACTAACTACTTAGTGAGCATTGTTAGTTGATGAATGCATGTCATACGGCATGTTGGTTTCACAGGCAGTTTTGCAAGGATGAAAACAAAGCGTGATCTTCAGGATTACTCGAGTTTACTGACACCATTAAAAATTAAATGTTAAATCAATGATCATCTCTAACTTGTAAAAAGGCTGCTGAAGATCTTGAGGCAATAGAGTGATTAAAATGAGAATCATAAACTATCAACAATACAGCCCTTCCTACCGCACATAATCCCCAAGTGACTTTTATACACGTTTTCTTCTCAAATATTGGAAGCACTTTGCTGGTTTAACCCTTTAGTTCAGTTCAGTTCAGTTCAGTCGCTCAGTCGTGTCTGACTCTTTGCAACCCCATGAATCGCAGCACTCCAGGCCTCCCTGTCCATCACCATCTCCCAGAGTTCACTCAAACTCATGTCCATCGAGTTGGTGATGCCATCCAGCCATCTCATCCTCTGTCGTCCCCTTCTCCTCCTGACCCCAGTCCCTCCCAGCATCAGAGTCTTTTCCAATGAGTCAACTCTTCACATGAGGTGGCCAGGGTATTGGAGTTTCAGCTTCAGCATCAGTCCTTCCAAGGAACACCCAGAACTGCTCTCCTTTGACCCTTAAGCATATACTAAGGCAGTAGAATATAGATATTACCTCTGTTTTCCTGATCTGAACTCTGACAAGGATATTTAAGACAAATTTTGTTTCCATTTTTAATCCTAGTAGTATTTGTCAGTGGAAAGATCTGCTGGTTGACAATAAAGAATGTTTATGATTCTTGCTTTCCCCAGGGAAAATTATCTTTCAAAAATATAGCACTTGGAGAGATCTTTGCCTTTGGGTTGTACTCCACTTAAAGAAATTCATAGTAGCTCCACAGCACAACCCCAGTTACCAGCTTCTTAATGGGGTAATGGCATCAAAACTTGCAGTTGAGCTTATTTTAATTTAAGTATAACTTCACTTCCTTTATTCTCCTCTTTCAATTTAAATAGACACCATCTCACAAATTTCTAACTTGACTGAGATATAGTAATGAAGGGACTGGATATATTATTTTGTCTCAACTTCTTTGTTCATTCTTTTTTCAAGCAATATTTGTAGAGAATCTAGGATGTGACAGACAGTGACCTGGGTTCTGGTGGACAGTGAACCAGACCACAAGTCTCAGCCCCTGAGAGAGACCAAAGAGGAAATAACTCTTTAAATATTGTTTTTTTCAAAGTAGGTTTTGGGATTGAATAAATGATACCAAGGCAGAATATAACTGTTAGCAAAATAAACACTTATTTTCACAGATTTTCATATTTCCTTGCAGCTTATAAAACCTGTCAGTTATTTCTCCAAGATACCAGATTTTTCCAACTCTAGCCTGGGGTTGCCATTGATTGGCAGTAGAATTTACAGAAATCTCCTTTCTGAGGCCAGATCCATGTCTCAGAGCTGTTCATATGGAGATAGTCAATACAATTTGACCAGTAATAGTTTTTTGATTGTCTACGGGAACATCTGGATCTTTGACCTCACAAGTAGTTATACAACAGGCCCTTATCCCTGTGGAAAAGTGTTTGTTCCTTTGTGGCTCAGAGACCCTGTGTTTGCCTGTCAGGCTTGATGTTCTGGAAGTCATTTTCTCTAGCACTGGGGTTATTTAATTCCAAGGACTGGTTTGAATTTCTTTTAAAACTATAACTGTATAGGATTACATTTAATTGTTGGTTTATGTACAGGAGCATTACTGCCCTGAGTTGCAGGGAGCACATTATAAGTACTCCTTTGTCCTGGGTAAATACTCATTCAGTTACGGGCTGGATGAGGTCCCATGAATCTCTGAATTGTGACGTTTGTGCAAGCATTTGGAGATACTGCTGATATTATCTATTAAGCTTGTGCTGTCTATAGGGTCATATAAAGTAGCTTGCAAATTGCAATGTAAATCAAGAAAAACAATGTCTAAAGCTTGGACGCTTTGACCAGATGGCTGGAGCTGAGCCATTGTGAGTACATATTGTTGGCAGCACACCGGTCAGACAAAAAGGCGGTTGTTCCAAGCACTCAGCATCAGCCTTCCAGGGGCAGGGGGAGGACAGGGCGGGGCACTGCTGCACGTTGTGTCAGCTTGAAGCGCAGGGACGTGGAGTCCTGTTCTGGTTCAAATTACACTCTGAAGGTGACAGTCGAATAAAGGAATAATTTTCTTGAAGTGCAGCGGGCTTTCCCGGTTGTTTCTGAGAAGATGCCTTTTCAAGCGTTAGGGAAGGACTTCTGTTCCAGGAGCCTTGTTCTGGCATCTGGGGTCTTGAGTGCTAATCATCCTTTTCTGTTCATTCCCAACCCTCACTCTATGCATGATTTGAAAGGCCTGGTCTCCATAATATATTAATATTATATTCATGCCAGACTAGGAAACATAGCAAGTCAGAGTCTCATTCCCTGATTCTCCTTCTGTCAAGGCTATTTGGATTTACACTAAATCAGAAGAAATATGATTGTGATCACCCTGTGTGAGGTAATAACTGGATAGTGAGACTGAGTGAGCAGTTCTGTGGAATTTCCTAATGTTGCTGGTTGCCAGAAGTCTTAGGGATAGTAAGGTAATGTTATTAATTATAAGATGATTATAAACTCACAATTATAAGCTGATGCTTCACTCACGTAGCAGAACCCTCTTCCCACCAATGGCTACTGCCAAGAGTTGTAAAGAGCAACATCGGTCAGCAAATGTGGCTGCTGTACAGTATTCCTGTTACAAAAGCTTTCTAAACACTGTTGGGATTTCTCTACTGCCTTGAACAGATGGCTTGTGACCTACAGTGACTTTGTTCAGATCCCGGGTCTACAGAATCCAGGCTGCTGTCCAGTCACTAAATGGAGTCCCACAGGGCCGTGCAAGGTCTGCTCCCTGCCAACTTCCTCAGCCTCCTGTCTCCTCACTCCCCAGTTCCCCTGATTATCTGAACCTCATCTCCTTCTAGCCATTCTTAACTTCCTTCAAGTTTTCAATTGCCTTTAAGCTTCTGCACCTATGTTTTATGGCACCTAAAACAGACACCCTTCCAGCTTATCTCATGACTTTCAATGCCTCCCTTTATCCACTGAGGACTTAATAAAAAGTTTCTCTCTATATACAATTAGAATACCCTATTCAGAAACTCTTCCACACCCATCGGGATGTGGTTAGTGTACCTGATCACCATGAGAAATCTCTACGTTCTCAAACCTCTTTGGATTCTTCCTTCTTCCTTGATACCAGGGATAAGAGTGCATCAAGCAGAGCTAGACGGTCCTTGGGCATCAGTCCAGTAACCAAATAATCCACAAGGACTTCCTATAGTCAGCATCTCTACTACACAGACACAGAAAGTCTGCTTAATCCTCCTTAATTAGGACTTCAGACATAAGAATTATTTGAAAATAATGTAATCAAAATAGAGATAGGTTCTACTGAATTTCCCAGGTGGTGCTAGTGGTAAAGAACCTGCCTGCCTACCAGTGTAGGAGACTTAAGAGATGCAGGTTCGATCCCTGGGTCAGGAAGATCCAGTGGAGGAGGGCATGGCAACCCACTCCAATATTCTTGCCTGGAGAACCCCATGGACAGAGGAGCCTGGGGGCTACAGTCCATACGGTCACAAACACTCGGACAAGACGGAAGAAACTGAACACACACACACACAGCATAAGCAGCTGATGACAGATATGTGAATATCTTTACTGAATGGGAAAGCTGCCAATGAATGTTTTCTGAATGAAATATTCTGTTTTAAAAAATGAGACTGGACATTAGACCCTCAAGCTCCTCCCTTGCAGAAATTGGAGATAGTTGTCTAGGAAGGATTGGTCCAGTTTTCAATCTGCTCTTTGCCTTCAGATTGCCCATTCATTAAGTAAATATTTGGGGGCACTCCCATCTAACAGGTACTGCTGGCTTCTGTCTTTTTATGCATGCTTCGGAGGACTTGAGCCTCCCGGGGCAATAGCTCAATGTCAAAAAGAAGGAGGTAACTGGGAGTAACACTAAATGACAGTCGAAAAAGACATGATTTTCTTGGCTTCTCTGATTCTGAATAATTGTATACCATTAAAAATAATAATTCATTGGATACTCACTTCTGGTGCTTTATATTAATCCTCACTTGATCCCATGATGTAGGCAGTAGTGTTATCTCCATCTTATGTATGAGGAAATTGAGGCAAAGAATTACTGAGTCACTTGCCCAAGGTGATACATCTCGTAAATACTGAAGTCTTGATGTGAACTCCAGAGCCCATACTCTACTCATCATAAGACCTTAGAATGGAAAGTCACCTCACCCAACAGGGACTTGTCTATCTGCTAAATCTATAAAGTAACTTGGTTGGCCACAATGCTCTCCCCGATCTCTCCCAGATTAACGGTATTTGTTTCTGGTACTGGAGCTGCCCTGTCCAAACTGCAAATCCTCACACAGCCCTCTTCCTTTGCCTGCATTTTTTCGGCTCTGCACCTCACACTAGACTTTGATTCCTCTGTTTTTTTCAAATACTTTGTCAAAGGCTGCTATTCCTACCCAACCCAAGCTTGCCGCCTCTTTTTTGCCCTGTGGAACTCTGTTCTCTCGAAGTCTGGTTTTGCAAATTACCCTTGGAGGGACCAGTACTCCCCATTAAGCAAGGAGCAAAAATTTTCCCCTCATAAAATCCCACGCCTTACACAGTAGAACTGTGTTCTCTATCTTGTCCACAGTACCACCAAGTGGCCCTCTCCGACTTCCACCTCTTTTCTTCCATAAGACAACATTTACACCAGGCCCCGTTATGGGCTTCAGGGTACACAGATGCTTTCACACATATGACATTATTTCAGTAGAATGCTGAGCAGTGTTGCTCTCTCTGTTCTATGAGGAGGTTCAAAATGGTAAGATATGCCCAAAATCAAACAGCTAGTGAGGGCTAGGATTGGGATTTCAATCCAGATACTCTAAGTTCCTTCCTCTATATGTACCAATCTGTCCTCTTTCTGTACTGCTCTCTGTTTTCTCTAACACAAAGTGCCTGTGGACTTTACCTTCCAGAAGTCCCTATGTGTAGGGAAATGGTTATGGGGTTAGCTGTTTGTATTCACAGAAGTATCTATCTTTTTCATGGAAAACTAGCTGCAGCTTATTATCAACACTTGGAGCTTGGAAAGGATAGAAGATAAAATTCTGACATATTTTTCGTTCTGGTTGTCAAGATTTATGGCATTGTTATTTGTATCTAATGGAGAATTCTCTGAGTTCATACCAGAATTATTCCCAAAGTGCCTTGGACCAAGATCCCCATTCAGTTGCTATAACTGGGTACATTTAGAGAGATACCTCAGTTATAGTCCACATGCCGTCAGCCCTCACAGGTACAGGTTCTGCTAAAACTGGGCTTGCCCTGAGGCTATTGTCATGGTTTTACATAATGAAAAATGGGGTTTTCAATGTGCATTTTGATGTGTGCAGAGGAATTCAAGACTAAAAGTAGTACATGGAGAAAGTCTGCAGGAACTGAAGGACATAAGATAACCTAACACAGTAACTGAACCTGCGAGTTATCTAAC
This sequence comes from Budorcas taxicolor, assembly GCF_023091745.1. Taxonomy (NCBI): domain Eukaryota; kingdom Metazoa; phylum Chordata; class Mammalia; order Artiodactyla; family Bovidae; genus Budorcas; species Budorcas taxicolor. The sequence goes on from NC_068918.1 coordinate 65,273,494, forward strand.
CCCAGGATCTCCCTGAGGGGGTCCAACTGGACTGTTAGAAAGTACAGCCTTTCTAGTGCCCTCTACTGTCCAGGGCCAAAACAACAGGAAACACAGTTCATTCTGGATGTTTGTTTAATAACTTAAAAAATTACCCTTGGGCTGAAACCAAGTTTTCCAAGTTTGGGTTCATAATAAGTAGTTTTTAAACATTTAAAAATAGGGGTGTGTAATAAAATGCTGAGAGACTCTGGAGATCGCTGCTCCTGGCACTTCTCTAATAGAAAGCATACGCATCGAGCGAACATTTGACTGAAGAAGAAAACAAAGCTGTTAAAAGCTGGTAGGCTCATTTTCCAATAGCAAGAGCACTAATATCTTTCAAGTCACTGCTAACCATAACTAATTATAGAGGTTTATGAAGGATGGCCCTTCCCGACAGGTCACCTCAGGTTAGGCAGCCCACAGATTTGCTGTTGGCTGTTGGCAACAATGGATTTGTGAAGAATTTCTGCTCAGCTCAAGGTGATTATCTTTCTTTTTCTTTTCTGCTGCTGGTGTGTCTCTTATTTTGACTGGCTCAGGTTGGGTTGGACGATGAGGCCTTGATTCCAAGACAGAACCAGGTTGTTGCTGGAGATCTGCACTGACAGATTGTTGAAAACTTATTAGTCTGACGTTTTAACAGCCTGCAATGAGATGGAAATCTGGTCTTTCACTGGAAAAACTTAGAAAGGAAAACATGAGCTTGAGCCGAAATCAACCCCAGGTCCAAATCTGCCATCCTCTGGCACAAAGGGCTGCACAGTGTTGAGAGATGAAGGCCTGGCTATGCCACCCACAGGGTAGGAGGGACTCGGCCACTGTGAGGTTGGAGCCTCTGAAAAGGCACCTCTGGGTGCCAGGGAAATGATAATGGGCTCGATTCTAGGTGCTAACGGCTCCAGCAGGAGCAGGAGTCGGCCTCACAGGAGGTTTCAGCTGGGTGGTTAGGGGTTGTTCCTTTGGCCATCACCATCTTGTGTGATGATCCAAGAAAAAGGAATAAGAAACACCTTGGCCTTGGTTCCTTGTCTGAGGTAGAAATGGACAGAAAGATTGCAGCCAATACCATTGATGAGAGAGATTTGGTACCACTGTATTGTAATTATTTGTCACAGGACTAAAAGAATTCACGGAGCATTTTGGCTCTTCAAAAGCAAACCTACCCTTGCTATCCCAGCCCATTAAAAAAAAAAAATGGCCATGCAATGTGGTATGCAGGATTCAGAACTTTAGTTCCCCAACAAGGGATCAAACCCATGCCTCCTGCAGTAGAAACACAGAGTCTTAATCACGAGACTTCCAGGAAATTCTTGAAATTGTATGTGTGTGTGTGTGTGTATAAATTCTGCCACTTTGATTAAACCCTCTACCCTGACACACCACAACATTGCTCCCATCCTGGGCAGCTGCCAAAGAATTGTAACAGGATTTCTGAACCTTGCACAGGCAGCTGTCTCTACCAGGAGAGGTCCTCTCTTTTGCCAGCCAACTTCTTCCTGTGATCATCTCATTTTGGAAGCCTTCTGGTAGCTTCCCAAACAGTGTTGGGTGTCCACCTTTGAGAATGCTCATAGCATTTTATGTTCTAACTTCAAACCAGGCTTTAAAATTCCTGAGGCTAGGATCTAGCCTAAATTGCATTTGATTTTTTTCAGCCACCTTCAATACAGTGCTTGCATAGAGCAGGCACTTGATAATGGTGTCTTTTGGAATATTCATTCATTCATTCACTCATCTGATAGACAGTATAAGGGAGTCTCAAGTTTCCAGGCCATGTTAGAGTTTAGGGAATGCAGTCCCTTAACAGAACCTATGTTTTTATGATCTATAGACCTAAGCCATGTTCTCTCCAGGCTGATTTTCTAGGAGTCTGGCTTTAATTAGTGTCATTCAGCTCTTTGTTAGGGGAAAATGTGAGATGGGAAATGACCCAGATGTTTCAAGATGTCTTTTCAGTGTCAAGTTGCCCCTTCATCACCCCCTTTGCAGCTCCACATCAGATGGCTGTGTCTAATCGCAGCACTTACTGGTGAGTATACACAAGTATTCAGAAAAAGATCCCCCCCCCCCATGCTACCCCCAGATAATCCCAAATCTCAAGTATATCCCGCAGAGTTGCAGTAAAGAATTATTTCTTCATTTATTTGATTACCATCGGGAGTGCCATGATGCATTAGTCATCGTGCAAGATGTTCAAGGGACGATCAAAGAGAACAGATGCATCAGCATACAGGCATTTGCCTTATTTCCTAGAAACCTCACTAGAGAAATTCTTGTATTGGATGGCCAACTTGCAGAACCCAAGAGCTTAAAGATGGGGTGAGGGTGGAATGAAGGCAGCGTGTGCTAAGGACGTGCCTCCTTCAGGTTGCCTCTGCTGCCTCTGGGAACGAATGAGATGGACTTCCCTTTCCACCAGGGACCATGCTTAGCTCTTCTTCAGAACAAGAAATTCGGCTTCCTTTTTATTTTATTTTTTCTTAAAATAGATCTAATCATATGTCAGAGTTTCTTTTCGCTTTGTTTTGTTGAGTGATCTATCAAGTACAGTCATGGAGATGTTGGGTTTTCCTGCATCTGCGGTAGCATCCAACATTCAGTCACTAGCTCCAGAGGTGTCAAGAGGCAGTTGTGCCCAGAGCTGTCTAATCCCTGGATCGCTGCCAAGGTGATGTGACCTTGGACCAGAAATTCCAGTGATGTCCTCTGTTTCTCCAGTTTCCCAGTTGTGGCCCACCATTCGTTCCCCTCATGAGTCAATTTCGCATTTTTTCTCTGAGTCATTCTTGGAGGACCAGCCTGTAGCCTGCTCCTCCAATGATTTTATATGCACCTAATTCCCTTTAATAATTTATTTTCTGCTTAAGAAAAGTTATAATGGTGGAAGGAAATAATCAAATAATCACCACTGTTAATTATTTGCTGATAACATTTACCATTACCTGCTTGTGGAAAACAGCTACTGCCTCAGCTAATATAGGGGAAAACCAATAAGCAAAAAAAATTTCTGTCTTGGGTTTTATTTGTTTGCTAATGTTTCCACCTATCCAAAAATATCAATGTACCTGACCTGAAAGGACTAGTTGCTGCAAGCCTGCTGAGAGACTAAACACAGGCAGACCTCAGAGACATTGTAAGTTCGGTTCCAGACGACTGCAATAAACTGAATATTGCCATAATGCAAGTCAAATGACTTTTTTGGTTTCCCAGTGCAAATGAAAGTTATGTTTGCACTATAATATCACTTATTGTGTGCAATAACATTATGTCTTTAGAAGCAATGTACACACCTTAATTTTAAAATGCTTTATTGTAAAAAAAATGCCAACCATCATCTAAGCCTTCAGTGAGTTGTAATGTTTTTGCTGGTGGAGGGTTTGAAATATTTTGAGAATTACTGTCATGTGACTCAGAGACACAAAGTGAGCAAATACTGTTGGGAAATGGCATCAGTAGATTTGCTCGACACAGGGTTAACACAAATCTTCAATTTGTAAAAATCACAATAAAGCAATGCACAGTAAAATGAGTTAAGCCTGCACGGTCAAGTGCTAACAAATATTCAGAAGAAAACAGGATGAATTTTATGTGAAGCAAAAAAAAAATGTTTACTGGTTTAAGAAAGTTAGAAGTGCTGCCAACTGAACAATGTGTAAACTTTTCACTCTCTCTAATTTTCTTACTTCCTCTGAGCATAACATGCCACTATTCTGGAGAAGGAAATGGCAACTCACTCCAGTATTCTTGTCTGGAAAATCCCGTGGATAGAGGAGCTTGGTGGGCTACAGTCCATGGGATCGCAGAGTTGGGCATGACTTAGCAACTGAACAACGTGTTTACTATTATAAATATTTGAATATTATTTTCACTTCAGATATAACATCCCCTTAAGAAAACAGGTTTGCTGAGTACTTAAATGTGGTTTTTTAAAATTGTACTTAATATTCATTTTTTTCACAACTAACTTTATGATGAAAGTAATGAAAAAATACAGTCCACTTAAGAGAAATATATGTTATTGTACATTTTACTAGAACACATAATTAAGCTAATGAAAATTAAATATTTTTAATATAAATTTTTATTGTAATAGAATAGATGCCATACTTTATAACATCCATCTTGCTCTTCCTAAGCAAAAGGTAAATTTTAGATTTAATGTGGAAGATTCTTAGTAAATAAAATTAGCAACTAACTTGTAAAATATTCTGACTTTTAAAATTAGAAGTATTTCTTTGTTTTTAATCTTAAATAATAACATGGGCATTATACTAGAATTTAATGGATGAGTTCAATTTATTAAGTCCTATTTTCATATTATAATCTCATATACAGTAATTTAAATTGGTACATTCTGGTTCATAATAAATTAAAAGCTAAACTTGTAATGATATTATGATGTAGATAATACCACCCCATTTTACAGATGAGAGAGCAAGTTTAGCTTTCTTTAGAAAGTTTAGAACGAAATAATCCATTATGGTATAGTAAGTATGTGCATGCAACAACAGGATTTGAACTCGGGTCTGTCTAATCCAAGGCCTATATAGGTGGCAACTGTTGCAAACATCAGTGGCTAACGAATGAGAGAAGGACACATAAACAGACCTGGCCTACTTGGCCAAGACAATAAGGAAGCCTGTAGTAATCTATATTTGGGAATCTGGTCAAGCATTAGGGAAGCCATCAGCTTTCATTCTCTCACTCATGGAGGGGGGAATATTCTGTAGTGAGTGGTACTCTCTGTGTCTCAATTTTCTACACTCTTAAAAGAGCATAATCAGAGTACAAGATAGTAGATGTATAGATAACACTTAGAACAATGCTTAGCCCACAGTATGGGCTAAAGAAATTTTAGCTAGTTTACAAATATTTGTTAAGCGGCAACCCACTCCAGTATTCTTGCCTGGAGACAGGGACTGCGGAGCCTGGTGGGCTACTGTCTATGGGGTGGCACAGAGTCGGACATGATTGAAGCGACTTAGCAGCAGCAGCAGCAGCAGCAGCTGGTATGTATAAGGCATCAGGATTATAATAATGAGGCATGTTAAAAACCCTAACATTGAAACCGGTTTGATTCTTTGCAGTCTATGAAGGCAGTAGGCATTACACACCTGAGTTCATGTGTAGCATAGCCTTTGTGCTGTGGAGGAGAGCATGGGACAAGAGACTCTATTGTTAGCAGGGCTCCAGGTGGGGACTTAGTAACTATGCCCTGTTATTTAGCAGTGCTAGCTGGGAGTGATGGACACAAGCAAGGCAAGCTGGTCTCATTATTTTAGGCACAGGAGATAAAGCAAAGATGGAGATCTTTTGGAGAGATAAGATTCGGAGAATAAGGTAGAAGCTTGGGGATCAAAACTGGATCAAAGTCAGGGTCATTCAGCAGCAAGGGGCTGGGTTGGGGAGTCCCCGAATGCATGACCAGGTAGAGCAGCAAGAGGGGAGGGCTGCAGCCCAGAGACTCCATGAAAGCATGGGACCTTCCTCCAGAGCAGATCCTGTGGTTTTCTGGGACTTGGACCCTGTGCCTTAGCCCAATTAATCCACTAAACTAGGTCTCACCCTGGGTTGCACAGCAAGCAGGAACCTGGCAGCAAAGGCCCTGCAAACAGTGGCATCAATAAGAAAAAGCGCTGGAAAAAGTCTGGTTTCTTTCAAATCCTGAGAACTGAGAGCAGTCAGATTCCCTTTGGTGCATCGCTTGAAGATCGGGTGCCATCATCAGGTAACTTTACAAAGCAGGGCAGTTAAAGCACTAGTTAGAGTTGTGTCAGCCATCTCCCAGATAGCCAGGGAGATAATGACAATGAAGAGGACTGCCTTGTGGTCACTGGATGGGCTGCCATGCCCCTTCTTGCTTCTTGGTCATTAGCTTATGTGGTCACTGAACCCAGGCAGGCCATGGCTTTTAAGGAATGCAGGTTTCATGGGAGTTTCAGAAACTTCTCTTGGATTTGTTCATGTCCAAGAAAGGAAGCAAGACCTCCACCCACATCCACACCAACCTGCGACTTGAGGGATAGACCTATGGCTGTCCTTGGACTTGGGTACCCACCATCTTCTGCAAGCGCTTGCAATTAAGGAAGGAGAACTCTTCCATCCTAGCATGTGTGGGCTTCGTTCTTAACAAAGTGTAAGGGATCACTCCAGTGTTACTTCCCTGTAAGATCCAGAATACGGATTGATAGAACTTCCTAGCACTTTGTTTCACCAAGGAGCTGAAAACAGTTTAGAGACCTCTGATCTTTCGATTAAAAATAATCATTAACTCTTTCAGGGCATAAAAGATACCCATTTGAAAATCAAGTAACGCAGGAAATGGATCCTAGCAGTTTGAAAGGATATAACCTCTGCCAAAACACAAACCAAACAGCAACAGACAGTTGGGTCAGACTCCACGGATCGTTAACCCTCACATTTGCTCTTTGATCAGACTTTGTGGCATGTATTAGCATCCTCATGTTATTTACAGAGAAATGAAGCCTGAAGAGATTGAATAGCATGATAAATATCACATGACATTTAGTTCAGCAGAGTAAAGCCAGGAGAAAAGCCACGTACTTTCCGTTGAGTATTCAGTGTCCTCTGCGAACCTTCACGTGCGCCTGGTCTTCCTCTTTCCGCAGTCCACCCAAACTAGCCAGCAGCTTGCTTCCTTTTCATGGTCTTGAGCCAGCTGTCCATCTCTGTGTACGATGTAGGTCATCTCAGAAAATAGGTTGATTTGAATGTAATTGGGTCATGCTATTCCTCTCAACCTGTGCCTCTGTTTACCAGGAGTTTTCGTCATTAGATGTAAAGAATGTGAATTCTCTGATCTGGGAGTTTTTTCTTCAGAAATTACTTTGTTTTATGATGTTTTAAGTGTTGGTACAATAAAGATTGACGGGAATGGAACTGACCAAGTTGTGAACAGTGAAAGAAAGAGGAAAATGGACTAAAGTAAATGTTCTCAGTCTTCCTAAGGACAAGGAAATAAATGGTGAAAACAAATACAGTCTGGTCCTAAATGACCTCTATAAGCCCATGGGAGACAGCAGAGAAGCAATATGTGAAGGGCCATTTTTATAATCAGAGTGTTGCAAATGGGGGAAATTCTTACTTATTTTGAAATATTTCAAGCATAAGAAATAGAATAATTTCAGGAACAAATCATTATAGAAAAAGTTGATAACCCCTGTATACCCTCTAATATTTCATAACTCTGTGTATTTATCCCCTACCCTAAATTTGATATTTTTTTCTTTGCCTGTTTTTATGCTTCTTCTGTTAATTAATATATTCATAAACAATGTGTTATTTTTAGATATTTTCAACTTCATAAAAAATGGAGATAGTGTTTTACCTAACATACTTTTACATGGTTTAAACATTATATATATTTTGTATGATTTAAAACTTATATATATTTTATATGATTTGAACATTATATATTATATAATTTGAATATATTATACAATTTGTATATTATGTATTTATAGGTATATATTATATATTTAATATGTTTTTACAGTAATGTAACCCTAATTCATTTTCATTTTTAACTGCCATGTAGCATTTCAATATATGAATAACATTTATCTGTTTTGTAGCTGAACATTAAAGTTTCACTGACTATCAGTCTAGAAGATGACTTGCTGTATCATAGACTATGCACAATTTAACTTAGTAAGAATGAAATCCAGTCATTAATAAGTGGAAATTTAGTAAAGGTTTTGCCAATTTTTCTCCAAAATAATTCCATCATTTTATACTAAAACTCCCAGTATATGAGAATATCCCTTTTTCTACATTTTTTTACATACTTGTTTCTGCCAGATTTCTGTCTTCCCATATCTTTGGGGTCAAAATAGACTTCTTTATTTTTATCTTTAATTTGCTGATTCCTGATTATTGGTGTGGCGGAATATATTCTCTCTGTTTAATGACCATTCAGAATTCCTCTTCCATGAATTGCCTATTTCCTTTACTACGCAGGCTAACAGGCTCGCTTATCCTATTTCCATTTTCCTTTGGATTATTTGTTATTCTCTTATTGATTTGAAGGATTTATTTACATGTTTGGGTGCCAACCATTAGTCAATCACACTCATAAATGAGGTCTAGTCTTAAGTAACTGATTGCATCTCTGGAGTTTGTCTTGCACAAAAATTTTAATAAGCAAGTTGGAACTGAGATATAGATAAGAAAGTTGATATTTCTATGAGTTGATGCTTCTAGAAAAGCGTTATGAATGCCGCTTTTTCATCATTTCTTTATTTGAACAGAGAGTTCCAAGTCTGCAAGTTCAGAGAGCTAAGTGTATACCACTGAGGTTTGTGTTTGAAAATATCTGCTTGATTGCAGAGTAGGTAGCTTAGAATAATTTCAGCTCTGAAGGACCAATTTTGAGAGTGAATGATTAACCTCAGATTATCAGATCGAATAAACTGCGTATCTTCTATTGAAATAGAAACTGTTGGACACTGAGTGCTCTGGCTGTGACCCCTCAGAAGGGCACACAAAGTCAGCTCCAGGCAGGGGCATGAGGCATGCAGGAACAGTCTATTCCCAATTTACCTCTTAGGTATTTTACTACCAGGAAAGTCTCTGCTCATGACAAGTGCCTAGATTCAGGTAACTAAAGAAAACATGAAGAGTAGAATAATGTTATGGTGACGTCAGGTGACATGGACATGTTGCCTTGGGAATCCTAAAAGGAAATCTTAAAATAATGATGGCTTTCTTTCTATTTCAGAGGTGTGGCGAAATCTTGTTTGAAAACCCTGATCAGAATGTCAAATGTGTTTGCATGCTAGGTAAGAAGATTCCTCATTTTAAATCTGTTAAGCATGTTGATGTCATGTGGGCTTACTGTTGTTCTGTTGCCTTACTGATTGTCTCGTTCATATTGCAGAGGGTAATCGGCTCTTTTATAGGTTTATAGACTACTATCATACATATATATGTGGAACACTTGATGATAAAGAAAGAGTTTGATTGTAAGAACTCAATAATTCAGGAACCATGCTTTTGAGCCTTTCAAAATTTTTCTTGGATCATCAGCATTATATTGGGTGCTTTGTATTCAGGCAACTCGAAGGTAAACGTAAGAAGAATCACATTGTAAATCCTAAACTAGAGATGGCATACTAGATAAGGAAACTATTTACACCACAGCACAAAGTCCTTACTCACAATGCCTGAGATAAATATACATTTGAACTAAAATGAAGTCAGCACAGCAGTTAGTCATATTGTATTAGTAATAAAAATCACAGCCTCATAATGAATGATAATTTGTCTTTTGTAGGATGATATATCATCAATACCTTTCACAAACTCTTTAATATACTATATTCTGTTAAAAAGGAAGTTGGTATTATTTTCCTCACTTTATAGATTAGAAAACTAGGTCAGAGAATATAAGTGATGCACTTATACTCAAAGTGAGAAATCTAAATCATGATATAAACATTTTTAAACTGTAAAATTTTAGGTCTAGTATTTAGATCTTAGTTGAGCCACTAAACTCTGTCACTGGGGTAGAAAATGGCGACTCACTCCAGTATTCCTGCCTGGCAAATTCCATGGACAGAGGAGTCTGGTGGGCTACAGTCCATGGGGTCACAAATGAGTCAGACACAAGTAACCACAAAACAACAACATGGCTATGGAGTAACACATCCACTGGAAAATGAACATTTTCCTGGAAGCACATGAACAATGAACGTAGCACAGCATCCATAAATCCATGTCAAATACCCAGTAGTCCTTTTTCTTAACCACAAAAATGCTTCAAAATGCTAATAATAGGTACAAATGAGAGAGAGATGGAAGTAGAAAAAATTCTTTTGTTCAGCTATATGTCTCAACTTTGGATTTTGAGGAAATCATCTTATCACCATATCATATTTATTTGTCAACTAACTCATTTAATTTTCACAGTAACAGGAGAAGTTGTTCCTGTTATAATCTTCATTTTACTGAAAGAAAATTGAAGCAGATCATAACTAAAACGTTGATTATAGCTTCTACATGATCTACTAATTTGAATCAGTTTGAACTCATGATGACTTTAAGTGCATGAGTGCACCACTTATTTTGATTGAATTTTTCCTTGTACTTCCTCCTGTGTGAGCTGTTTGATTAGTTTATAGCTATGAAAAGGACAAAACAGACTATCCACTACTGCCTATAGACTTAATTTCAATTAAAGCCAATCATCTTTCCCTCTCTTCTAGATAATCTGGTATGATTTATATCCCCAACAAGAAGATATCCCTGGCCACGAAATGCATTCCCCCAAGGAATGTGCCAAATTCCACAAAATCCCAAGATCAGAAGAATATTTATATAAATCAGCTCTATATTGCTACCACTGTCATAAGAATTTTAGTTGAGTACTTAAATATGTGACAGGTGAAGTCCATCCTAAGCATCTTATTTAATTAGATCATTTATTTAAGTAAATTAGGCCACGGCTTCTCTTTCAAAACATAGATATCTTTGACAATGGCAGTGTATTATTAAGCTTTTAGGTTTCATTAGTTAACTGTATTTCTATTTTCTTAAGGATATAGAACTAAATAATATAAAGGAACTATGATATTAGAAGTTTTTATTAGTTTAAGGACATGGAATTATTAAAGATGGAATAGGAAGAACAATTACACATTTTACCTTTAAAGTAGATGGTAAATATTTATTGAATTTTCAAGATATTACTATGTCTTACTCTAATAATTAAAATTATGCCCTCAAAAAGACTACCTCTCAAAAGACTTAGACTTTTTCCTGCTTATCTTTTTAAGAGGGTAGCTGCAAATTTTAATTAAAACATTTTAAAAATCCTTTGAAATCTTAGATGAAAGAGAATATCAAAATTAAATTATTATGGATATCAATACAGGTGGGTCAACCCTCCAATAGTGTGTTCACTTGAAGCGGAAGGGCTACCATTTCACAGCAATACCATGAAGATAATGAAAAGGCAAGTTGAATGGTTTGTTCCTTTAAAAGAAACAAGAGAAGCTCACAGTGTGAACATGTAACTCACTAAAACTGAGGCCACATCTTGCATATCATCAAGAAAGGGCATCTATATAACTCAACAATAACAGTAAAGCTCCACTTCACCACTGTCTGAGGTCTTAATTCATTTGTTGCTTCCTTTGAGAGGAATCTGTGACCAGCCCTTATGGTTTCTTGCAGCATGTCTTAAGAAAACTTTTTATCCTCAACAATAAAGCATAGGAGTTTCTGCTATTTAAAGGGACTATTAAGTTTTGTAAGTGTTTCTAAGTCATGAATGCAGTTCCTGGTTTTGCAAGTCATGTTATAACCTTTTTATGAACAAATTAAAATTTTGACAAAAGAAAATCAAATCAGTAAAGCCTGTATTTCCAAAACTTCACCCCTGACCATCATACCACCCCAGTATTGAGATCCCTAATGGAGGCCAACCTGAGACATTCATAGCTTTAAATTGTCAAGTTCTTGGCTCACCCGCTCCAAGGTCCCTGCTATATCCACTCACACACCAGGTTTGGAGCTCCTGCCTGGACCCCAGCTGTGCTTTGGCTTCAGCACGTTTGAGATGGAATAGGGAAGAATGTCACTAGTCAGGCACATGTTTGCAGTTTTCCTCTGTCCCATTGGCATGCCCCAGATCATTTAGAAAATACCATTTTTATGCTTTCTGTTGTTTACCTCACAAGCCAACCTCATCAAACTCAGACTTTAGGTCATTAAGTTCAATGAGGTGTAAGTGTAAAATTCACTTGAAGTTACTGAAATTCTAAGTTCAAAACAATTTTAAATGAGAGCAAATCCATATTGTCATGTATGGGTCTTAGGTTTATACGTTCAGGGGAATAGTTTGTGTTGGATATGAAGGTAAATAAAGATGTACTGAAGAGGTAGCTACAAAGTACTAACTGTGTACCCCTTTTTACCAGTAGTTGCCCACTCCAGCACTCTTGCCTGGAAAATCCCATGGACGGAGGAGCCTGGTGGGCTGCAGTCCATGGGGTCGCCAAGAGTTGGGCACGACTGAGCGACTTTACTTTCACTTTTCACCTTCATGCATTGGAGAAGGAGATGGCAACCCACTCCAGTGTTCTTGCCTGGAGAATCCCAGGGACAGAGGAGCCCAGTGGGCTGCCGTCTATGGGGTCGCACAGAGTCGGACACCACTGAGCGACTTAGCAGCAGCAGCAGCACTGTTATTACAAACAGTAGCAAATTACTACTGCAAATAATTTGGTTTTCCCAAAAGATTGTATCAATTAATCCTTTTCCAGTTTTATATAGGTTCTCTTTTAACTTTTTTGTTCTCAAAATCTTGGCTTTTATTTTCAAGTACATCATAGCCAATTTTATTATTTTAATTAATTTTTATTGGAGTATATGTTGTGTTATTTTCTACTGTATAGTAAAATGATTCTGTCATGGGGACAAGTGTGGACAATGTTAAGCACCAAACGGTTATAAATGTTGCTTTCTTCTTTCCTTCACCCTTAAGGAGTTTGAAATTTCAAACTCCCATCCCCCTCCTTCTTAAAAAATTTTAGTCATAAGTTTTCTCTCAAGTTCAGATAGACCTCAAAGTTTATACAACTATATCAAAGAGTATACACTATATAGTAAGATGTACACACTATATAGTAAGCACCTTAAATATGGGTAATGAACTGATGTTAAAGGAAGAAGGAAGTGGGAGAGAACTGACCTCTCATTGCACAATTAATGCAGGAAGTGTGGCCAGTTCCTCAAAGAATTTTATTTTTCAAAGTATAATGAAAACATTAGGAACAAAGAACCAAGAAGAAACTACATAAAATGATCAATGTTGATTCACTTCTTAGTTCATTTGCTAACTTCTTTCTGCTGCTGCTGAGTCACGTCAGTCGTGTCCGACTCTGTGTGACCCCACAGATGGCAGCCCACCAGGCTCCCCCGTCCCTGGGATTCTCCAGGCAAGAACACTGGAGTGGGTTGCCATTTCCTTCTCCAATGCATGAAAGTGAAAAGTGAAAGTGAAGTCGCTCATGCTAAATGCTGGAGGGGGAAAGTTTCTCAAAAGAGTTCCCAATCAGACTTGGTGCCTTTTCTTTCCCTTATAATTTTACAATTTGAATTTTCAGTGGCTCTGCTTTTGTTTCATGTGTGATTCCTTTCATGCTAATTGGTATCATACCATTTTCATAGAAGTATGTATTTTCTTACCTGCCATGGCTTAGAAAGGGGTGTTCGTATTGTCATGTTTCTGGTTGAAATCTTTTATTAAATCGTTTCAAGTGATTATCAGTTTTCAAAGCAACAGAATACCATAAAATCAATATTTTGCTAACATTCAACATGAGCACAGGGAGACTTGCTTTCTGGTCCTACTTCTGAAAATTTACCTGGGTGCTCTTAGAAATTGTTTCATCTTTTAGACTACAATTTATAGTTTTTCTGCCAAGTAGCAATAAAAATATCTGTTCCTTCAGGCCCAGAGGTTTTCCTGGTGATGCAGAATGTGATGTTCTGTAAGGAGACATTGCCTACTATAATGCTCTAGATATAGCATATGCATTAATAAATTAACAAATAAGTAATAAACAACTGAAAATAAGTAAATTGTTGATGAACAATATTTTACTAAATAAATAGTAAATTATTTATTGATGACATGAACAGTGTTTAGAAAAGCAATTGAAAAGATAAACCTTTATGTGAGGGCAATTTTTTAAAATATTAAATACACTCTTCAAAATTCTGTTGTGCCTCAAAGGCATCATCTAATATTCATTTAGCAGATATTCACTGAGCATCTGCTATGTGCAAGGTACTGTGCTAGGCACTGGGAATGCAAAGGCCAGTGAAGCACAGAGGGTATCCAGTCCAGGCAGAGATTCAAGTCCCAAACCACAAAATATGCAATGCTAGCTTGAGAGTTACAAGTGATATAAAAGGAATAAAGTGTGTTGGGATTTCAGAAGATGAAGAGAGTGCATGCAGTTGGCATATGATGACACATAGATTGAGCTATGCAAAGACCAAGAAAAAGGCAGCGTTCTAGGTGGATACATGACCATATTTAAAAGCCCAGATACAGGAAAGTTGAGGAGTGAAGAAGGAAGGACATGTTTCAGGCCACAAGGAGTGTGAAAGGATAAATTAGAAAGGAATTTGAGGCTTTAGTGTAGACAGTTTGACTGTTAGCGCCCACTCTAAAAAGGACAGAAATACCAAATGATAGGGCATCATGGTCTCTTTTGTTTAGTTGGTTAGAGAGTACTTTTTAACTTTGATAGAGAGTTTTATAGAATATTCTATATCTAGCTTCTATTGGGCAGTATTGATATAGCTATTCACCAAATACTTGTGAAATTAAATCATTTTAACCTAATGTGATGAAAGTGAAAGAGGAGAGTGAAAAAGTTGCCTTAAAATCAACATTCAGAAAACTTAAGGTCATGGCATCCGGTCCCATCGTTTCATGGCAAATAGATGGGGAAACAATGGAAACAGTGACAGAATTTACTTTTGGGGCCTCCAAAATACTGCAAATGGTGACTGAAGTCATGAAATTAAAAGATGCTTGCTCCTTGGAAGAAAAGCTATGACCAACTTAGACAGCATATTAAAAAATAGAGACATTACTTTACCAACAGGCTTCCCTTGTGGCTCAGCTGGTAAAGAATCCACCTGCAATGTGGGAGACCTGGGTTTGATCCCTGGTTTGGGAAGATCCCCTGGAGAAAGGAAAGGCTACCCACTCCAGTATTCTGGCCTGAGGAATTCCATGGACTGTATAGTCCATGGGGTTGCAAAGAGTCGGACACGACTGAGTGACTTTCACTTTCACTTTAGCAACAAAGGTCTATCTGGTCAAAGCTATGGTTTTTCCAGTAGTCAAGTATGGAACAGTAAGTAATAATAACATTATAATGTACCTTATTAGGTTTGTTAAGGATCAAATAGCATAATAAATATTAAAGCATTCAGTAAACTGTTAGAGGTTCTAGAAATATAAATCTATTAGTACCAATAGCTAAAATGTTCTAAGTGCTTTCATTTCATTTAATATTAGTAGTGTTCTTTATGACTTTGCTGGTGGCTCAGATGGTAAAGCGTCTGTCTACAATGTGGGAGACCCGGGTTCGATCCCTGGGTCGGGAAGTTCCCCTGGAGAAGGAAATGGCAATCCACTCCAGTGCTATTGCCTGGAAAATCCCATGGACAGAGGAGCCTGGTAGGCTACAGTCCATGGGGTCGCGAAGAGTCGGACACAACTGAGTGATGCAGACCAACAGCTTTGGCATGTTTTCTGTTTCAGTTTGCTTCAAGTAAATAGATATTTTCAAGAACACGTTTGCAATCTAGAAATAAGCGTATCATCTTCATAGGTTATTAAAGAAAGATTACTGTAAGGACCATTTTATTTGTACCTAACTTTGTAAAACTGAAGGTCTATACTCAAAGACAGATTTTCAAGTTGCTTAGCTTTGATTTACCAAGATTAAAAACTTTGGGAATTTGAATTAATTTTGCTTACACTTACGAAGCAGTTCATTCTTATTGCGGGAGTACGTCATCTCACTCCTCCTATATGCATATGCTTCCCTGGTGGCTCAGTTGGTAAAAATCTGCCTGTAATATAGGAGACGCAGGCTCGATCCCTGGGTAGGGAAGATCCCCTGGAGAAGAAAATGGCAACCCAGTCCAGTAGTATTGCCTGGGAAATCTCATGGACAGAAGAGCCTGGTGGCTTACAGTCATGGGGGTCACAAGAATTGGACACAACTTAGCAGCTAAACCACTACCATGTCCAAGGATGATATTTTCTAACTCTTAGAAGATGAAAAATTGAAACTTGGACATTCCCAAGGAATGGTAAAGAAGGCATTCTCCTCATCACTCACCCAGGGGCTTGGTTTGTTTTATTTTTCAATGTGCCTGTTATCAGATGACATATTTTATGTTTGTTTGTTTATCATTCTCTCCCAGCCTCATGGTACCACCCATCCTTTTAAACAGAATGTAAATGTAAATATCACGAAAGCAAGGAATTAGTTTATCTACTGGAACAGTGTTCAGCATCTGCAATAGTGTCCAGCCACTTAGCCCCTCATCAGAGCTTAATATTTGCGGAATGGATACCTGCCGATGCATTTGTCGAAATAGCATAATCATCAGTAGAGTGTAGGTCAGATGTGTCAAATGCTGATGGGTATGGCATTTAAAACCCTCTGCTAACTCAGCCAAAGAATGGGTCAGCTCTTAAGCAAACTAAGTGGCAGTTGCCCAAGCATATTACTCTGAATTAGAGGATGTAAAGTGCATCAGTTCAGTTCAGTCGCTCAGTCGTGTCCGACTCTTTGTGACCCCATGAATTGCAGCACACCAGGCCTCCCTGACCATCACCAACTCCCGGAGTTTACCCAAAATATGCAGGTGGTGTCATCTGCATATCTGAGGTTGTTGATATTTCTCCCAGCAATCTTGATTCCAGCTTGTGCTTCTTCCAGCCTAGTGTTTCTCATGATGTACTCTGCATAGAAGTTAAATAAGCAGGGTGACAATATACAGCCTTGACATACTCCTTTTCCTATTTGGAACCAGTCTGTTGTTCCATGTCCAGTTCTAACTGTTGCTTCCTGACCTGCATATAGGTTTCTCAAGAGGCAGGTCAGGTGGTCTGGTAGTCCCATCTCTTTCATAATTTTCCACAGTTTATTGTGATCCACACAGTCAAAGGCTTTGGCATAGTCAATAAAGCAGAAATAGATGTTTTTTCTGGAACTCTCTTGCTTTTTCGATGATCCAGCAGATGTTGACAATTTGATCTCTGGTTCCTCTGCCTTTTCTAAAACCAGCTTGAACATCTGGAAGTTCACGGTTCATGTATTGCTGAAGCCTGTCTTGGAGAATTTTGAGCATTACTTTACTAGCATGGGAGATGAGTGCAATTGTGTGGTAGTTTGAGCATTCTTTGGCATTGCCTTTCTTTGGGATTGCAATGAAAACTGACCTTTTCCAGTCCTGTGGCCACTGCTTTTTCCAAATTTGCTGGCATATTGAGTGCAGCACTTTCACAGAATCATCTTTCAGGATTTGAAAAAACTCAACTGGAATTCCATCGCCTCCACTAGCTTTGTTTGTAGTGATGCTTTCTAAGGCCCACTTGACTTCACATTCCAGGATGTCTGGCTCTAAATGAGTGATCACACCATCGTGATTATCTGGGTCATGAAGATCTTTTTTGTACAATTCTTCTGTGTATTCTTGCCACCTCTTCTTAATATCTTCTGCTTCTGTTAGGTCCATATCCTTTCTGTCCTTTATCGAGCCCATCTTTGCATGAAATGTTCCCTTGGTATTTCTAATTTTCTTGAAGAGATCTCTAGTCTTTCCCATTCTGTTGTTTTCCTCTATTTCTTTGCATTGATCGCTGAGGAAGGCTTTCTTATCTCTCCTTGCTATTCTTTGGAACTCTGCATTCAGATGTTTATATCTTTCCTTTTCTCCTTTGCTTTTCAGCTCTCTTATTTTCACAGCTATTTGTAAGGCCTCCCCAGACAGCCATTTTGCTTTTATGCATTTCTTTTTCTTGGGGATGGTCTTGATCTCTGTCTCCTGTACAATGTCACGAACCTCAGTCCATAGTTCATCAGGCACTCTATCTATCAGATCTAGTCCCTTAAATCTATTTCTCACTTCCACTGTATAATCATAAGTAATTTGATTTAGGTCATACTTGAATAGTCTAGTGGTTTTCCCTACTTTCTTCAATTTATGTCTGAATTTGGCAATAAGGAGTTTATGATCTGAGCCACAGTCAGCTCCTGGTCTTGTTTTTGCTGACTGTATAGAGCTTCTCCATCTTTGGCTGCAAAGAATATAATCAATCTGATTTTGGTGTTGACCATCTGGTGATGTCCATGTGTAGAGTCTTCTCTTGTGTTGTTGGAAGAGGGTGTTTGCTATGACCAGTGCATTCTCTTGGCAAAACTATTACCCTTTGCCCTGCTTCATTCCTTATTCCAAGGCCAAATATTTCTGTTACCCCAGGTGTTTCTTGACTTCCTACTTTTGCATTCCAGTCCCCTATAATGAAAAGGACATCTTTTTTGGGTGTTAGTTCTAAAAGGTCTTGTAGGCCTTCATAGAACCGTTCAACTTGAGCTTCTTCAGCGTTACTGGTTGGGGCATAGATTTGGATTACTGTGATATTGAATGGTTTGCTTTGGAAACGAACAGAGATCATTCTGTCATTTTTGAGATTACATCCAAGTACTGAATTTCAGACTCTTGTTGACCATCAAGGCTACTCCATTTCTTCTAAGGGATTCCTGCCTGCAGTAGTAGATATAATGGTCATCTGAGTCAAATTCACCCATTCCAGTCCATTTTAGTTTGCTGATTCCTAGAATGTCGACGTTCACTCTTGCCATCTCCTGTTTGACCACTTCGAATTTGCCTTGATTCATGGACCTGACATTCCAGGTTCCTATGCAATATTGCTCTTTATAGCATCGGACCTTGCTTCTATCACCAGTCACATCCACAAGTGGGTATTGTTTTTGCTTTGGCTCCATCCCTTCATTCTTTCTGGAGTTATTTCTCCACTGATCTCCAGTAGCATATTGGGCACCTACCGACCTGGGGAGTTCCTCTTTCAGTATCCTATCATTTTGCCTTTTCATACTGTTCATATGGTTCTCAAGGCAAGAATACTGAAGTGGTTTGCCATTCCCTTCTCCAGTGGACCACATTCTGTCAGACCTCTTCACCATGACCCGCCCGTCTTGATTGGCCCCACAGGGCATGGCTTAGTTTCATTGAGTTAGACAAGGCTAACCTAATGTGGTCCATGTGATTAGATTGACTAGTTTTCCATGATTATGGTTTCAGTGTGTCTGCTCTCTGATGCCCTTTCGCAACACCTACCACCTTACTTGGGTTTCTCTTACCTTGGACTTGAGGTATCTCTTCACGGCTGCTCCAGCCAAGCACAGCCGCTGCTCCTTACGTTGGAAGAGGGGTATCTCCTCACCACCGCCCCTCCTGACCTTGTGGATAGTTCTCCACAAATAGGCAATTAGAACCTACCTAGAAGAATAGGTAATTATCAGATATTTCCTGAGCACTGGAGTATGCCCAGCCCTCTGCTAGGATTCCCGTGAAAGTTGATGTAATAGTGCATCTCTAGGTAAAATCCCTATCACCACCATTTGTCCAGAGACAATGTCATTTCTGTCTCGACCCAAAAATAATGTTGGGCTTTTTATTGGAAGAAATACAGCTTTTAATAGTATTCCACTGTAAATATTTTTTATAGATTATATACTTTTTTAGAGATTTTGTTTGTTTGTTTTTTATTTGTTTTTGGCTGTACTGGGTCTTCATTGCTATGCAAGCTTTTCTCTAGTTGTGATGAATGGGGGCTGCTCTTTCTTGTGGTGGTATAAGTATATAAGTATAAGTATATGTTTACTAATGTGTATCGATTATAAACATTCACAAATAGGGAAGTTATCAAAAAATGAGACAAACTGATTTATATTATAAAAAAGATAATTTTAGATAAAATAAATATTTGCTCCAATTATATCTTTGAGCTATAACATTTTGTCATATCTAAATGCCAAGAGATATTTTTATCAACTTCCCAAAAGTTCAGTCCTGATGAGATAGCTAACTGCTGGTAAAGAAAGCACAGTTTCCATAAGCCCAAAGCTTGCACACTGACAGATCAATGCAAGTTTTCAACTTTTGTGAGGCTAACTTGAACACTATCAAAAAAGTAATTACTGGGTTTTTTTGCTCCAAAAATCTTAAAGGCAATCTAAAGATAGGTTATATACAATAATAAACAAATGCAAAGAATTAATTTTTGCCGAATTTTGGATAGTCAACCATGCATGAGTTTAGTACTTTCGGTTTGCAGTCAAAATTTAAAACTTTTTATTACTTGCAACTTAATGAGTTAGTTAACATTATGATATCTTATATATCATCATTTTTATCTTTAACTAAATTCTGGACTCTGAAGTTTCTAATTCTATGTAACACCGTATAAAATTTATTTCTGAAAGTGGTTGTCACATTTTTAAGTATAAGAAAATAATACCAGAAATGCTAACAGAGTATAGAACTTGATAAGATTGGGGAATATCAGTATTTTCATATTTCAGTGATAATCATAAACTAAAAATCTGAGGGTTTTTGCATTATGTGTAGTAAGCATATGAAAAGATTTCCCATACCAAGCTTCCTCCTAAAATTGTATTGCAGATTCAAGAAGTACTTGAATTGTATTCTGCCAGACTACAAAATGCAGGGTGGGTTATAAATACAAAACCCATGAAATTACGTAAGTCATTGCCAAATATTAGGATTGAAGCAGGCACGAAGTAAGGGTGCTTATTGGGGCTTCCTAGGAGGTGCAGTGCTGAAGAATCCACCTGCCAATGCAGGAGATGCAAGAGACATAGGTTTAATCTCTGGGTCAGGAAGATCACCTGAAGTAGGAAATGGCAACCCACTCCAGTATTCTTGCCTGGAGAATCCCATGGACAGATGAACCTGGAAGGCTATATACAGTCCATGGAGTCACAGAGAGTTGAACACAACTGAGCACATGTTCAGGCAGTAAAGGTGCATATTAAGCAAAGATTTGTTGGGGTCTGAAATGGTTGCACAGTTACAAGGGTAGACCTTGAGACCATAAAGTTGCAGCTGGCATTTGCTAGCAAATATTGTTTTGAGAACAGCTAGTAATGTCCTTGACTGTGATACAGTTCAGAATATTCACGTTCTCAGTGATACAAGAATGTGTCTGAAACCGCATCCACCATGGCCACCTACTTCCATTTTGGATGCCTGAATCACAGTTACTCCATTTTGATTTTTAAATGCTTTCTTTTCTTTAATGGTTCAAACAAATAGGCCACAAACAAGCTGTTTTGGTTAGCTCAAAGTTCAAGGTGAATTATGTATAAGCCAGAATGACTTCCTCATACCTCAATATGTGAAAACTTCTTCCATCAATACAAACTTCTGGTTATGAGATTAATAAGTCACAGTGTTCTATTGTTTAGCATAGTGAGTATGGTTAATAAAGCTACTATAAATACTTGAAATTTCCTAAGACAGGAGATCTTGTATTCTTACCACAAAACAAAAATGGTAACTTTGTCAGGTGATGGATGTGGTAATTAATTTCACTGTAGTAACCATTTCACACAGACTCAGACAAAACTGAACACACA
This sequence comes from Budorcas taxicolor, assembly GCF_023091745.1. Lineage (NCBI taxonomy): Eukaryota > Metazoa > Chordata > Mammalia > Artiodactyla > Bovidae > Budorcas > Budorcas taxicolor. The sequence goes on from NC_068918.1 coordinate 65,294,766, forward strand.
CACATATATTAAAACACCAGGTTGTAAACCTTTTAAAGATTATATTGTGCAGCCTAAATGCATACCTAAATGCATATTTTAAAACCTTACCTCAGTAGAGCTGGAAAATGTTTTAAAAACCATAAAATTATATTGCAGTGTCAACAAAATGCATTTGAATATTTTATCTTCTTTTAGAAAATTTAATAGTTGGAAAACATAGTTGAACATTTTGGAAGTACATATTGAATTCAAAAGTACATTTTCCACATTTCTCAGGAAGAGTTTAACATCTTATTTCCAAATTACTACTTTCTTTATCGAACAGGTTTGTTAATAATTACTTCCACCAGGCAGTCATTGGAAAAATTACCTTTACTTTATCTGTTATTTTATGTATGTATTTTTTGTACGAGACTTCTTTCATGGATCATGTTTACAAGATGATCGATAATGAAATGCCAATATGGTTTTGGGCAACAGTATATGAATGAATAGGATCGTGTTGGGGATAGTTTAGGAGACATTTGGAACTTGGTCATCCCAGAGCCTAAAGCAAATCTGTATTTGAAGGAGATTACTTTTTTCATACGTTGCTTTCATAGTAGTTTAAGGCTGAAAGTAGCTTTGAGAAGGAGCCAGTAATTTCTCTCAACCTAGTCCACCATCTGGACTCCTAAAGTTCAGGGTCAGGTCTCAAACTTGTAACTACACAGAGTTGTATGAAATTTTAAGCCATTATAATAAGTAAAGGATTTTTCCCTGTAGCAATTATACTGTTAGAAATGGAGTAGTATCTGATTTATTTTTTTGAAAAGAAACAGTTTGAGTGTCAATTTTCTTTGCATTCTTATAGGAAAAACTTCTTGGAAGATTCATTTCAAATGTGAGCATCTTTAAAACAGCAACTTTTCAATTAATTTAGCATTGGTAAATGGAAACTAATCTGTGTACATGTGTGCAAGCTTATATATATCAATAGCTTGCTATTCCTCAACAATTGAAATTGTAGTTTGTATATTGACTAGCACTTCTGGTTCCTCTGCTGTTAGTTTATTTAGCTATTGACTTATTTAGGTAGAAAATTCTTTTCTTACATTTTTATTGAAGGTTAGCTAAATTCTGATAAATATACAGTTTTTAGACGGACACTTCATTCTTACAAAATGAACACATCCATGTAAAACCACACAGATCAGTGTAGACAGCTTCCCTCATACCACCTCCCAGACATCATCTCCCAGAGATCCGGACTCACTGACTTCCATCACCATCCCCTAACTTTGAAATTTTTTTTAAAATTTTTATTTTTACTTTATTTTGCTTTACAGTACTGTATTGGTTTTGCCATACATTGACATGAAATTTTAAAAAATAGAATCAGAGAGCATTTTTTTTTTCATCACCTTCTTTAATTCAGCATTGTCTGTAAATTCATCCATTCTGCTGCATATAGCTGTAGTTCATTCCTTTTCTGTTTCTTTTGCTATAGAGTAGAGGTCAGCAAATAACAACCTATAGGCTAAGATTGGCCCGTCACTTGTTTGTATACACAGTTTTAGTAGAATACGACCATGCCCTATCATTTATATATTGTCTAAGGCTGTTTCTACACTGCCTTGGTAGAATTGAATAGTTGTGTTAGACAGCGTATGATTTCCAATATGCAGGTCAGGAAGCAACAGTTAGAACTGGACATGGAACAATAGACTGGTTCCAAATAGGAAAAGAAGTACGTCAAGGCTGTATATTGTCACCATGCTTATTTAACTTCTATGCAGAATATATCATGAGAAAAGTTGAGCTGGAAGAAGCACAGCTGAAATCAATATTGCTGGGAGAAATATCAATAACCTCAGATATGCAGATGACACCACCCTTATGGCAGAAAGTGAAGAGGAACTAAAAAGCCTCTTGATGAAAGTGAAAGAGGAGAGCGAAAAAGTTGGCTTAAAGCTCAACATTCAGAAAACAAAGATCATGGCATCTGGTCCCATCACTTCATGGGAAATAGATGGGGAAACAGTGGAAACAGTGTCAGACTTTATTTTTCTGGGCTCCAAAATCACTGCAGATGGTGATTGCAGCTATGAAATTAAAAGACGCTTACTCCTTGGAAGGAAAGTTATGACCAACCTAGATAGCATATTCAAAAGCAGAGACGTGACTTTGTCAACAAAGGTCTGTCCAGTCAAGGCTATGGTTTTTCCAGTAGTCATGTATGGATGTGAGAGTTGGACTATGAAGAAAGCTGAGTGCCGAAGAATTGATGCTTTTGAACTGTGGTGTTGGAGAAGACTCTTGAGAGTCCCTTGGACTGCAAGGACATCTAACCAGTCCATTCTGAAGGAGATCAGCCCTGGGTGTTCTTTGGAAGGACTGGTGCTGAAGCTGAAACTCCAATACTTTGGCCACCTCATGCGGAGAGTTGACTCATTGGAAAAAACTCTGATCTGGGAAGGATTGGGAGCAGGAGGAAAAGGGGACGACAGAGGATGAGATGGCTGGATGGCATCACCGACTCAATGGACGTGAGTTTGAGTGAACTCTGGGAGTTGGTGATGGACAGGGAGGCCTGGTGTGCTGCAATTCATGGGGTCGCAGAGTTGGACACGACTGAGCGACTGAACTGAACTGAACATATTACAGAAAAAGATTTCTGAGCACTTCTGTAGAGTATTCCAGAGCATGTGTATGTGCATGTGCATATTATTTCTAGAGGTAATGAACATTTGGCTATCCCTAGTTTGGGACTATTACAGATATTAATAATGCAGCTGCGAATATTCTTGTGCACAAAATTACACATTTTCTCTTGAGTACTTAACCTAGAATTGCAACTGGTGGGTCATAGGGTATATATATGTTGAACTTTAACTGATTTTGTCAAATGATTTTCCATAGTGACTGTACCAATTTACCTTCCCACCAGCTGTGTATGAAAGTCCCAGAAATAGTTTAACACCTGATAATTATCATTAAGTAAAAGCTGGAATGTATAATTAATCATTCAACTCAATACAAACAACATTTCATTTAACAGACTTTAATGAAGATCACAATACATTTATGTAATCAAATCATCCAATTCATAACAGTAGTAATAAAGCAGGTATATTTCATTTTTTCATTTTCAGCAAACATACATGAGTTGATGGATTTGTTGCATAAAACAAATTTATAGTTATTCTTTGTTGAGCACTTAGAATTAAATGTCCCACAAATGATCCTAGGAAATGCCTCCCCACCCACAGTGGAACCATAAACAAAACCCCAGTTCATAAATACTCTTTTCTGTTGAGATAATTAATTTCCATTTCTTCTTTTACTAAAACAATACACATCTATCTTTTTTACAGATCTGAAGTTACATTAAGTTATAAAATAAAAGTTATGATATGAAAATTATAGTTAAGGCTTCTAATTGTGAAAAATCAACAGGCTAGCCCGTCACTATGAAATCACACAGCATAGTGATACTAAACTTAACCCTCATATGTTGTTTCTGTGGGTTTGCTCACACTTGCTTTAGGAATGAAGCAAAAAGCATTTTCATTTTGCTCTTTTTAGCAGTTTCCTTCAGTATGAAGTATGTCCAGGTGATGATAGGAAGATCACCAATGCTCAATATCAGAACTGAGTCAAATGAGAGAATTATAATTTCCCTCTACTCAAGACGCACTTTTGGCTGCCTGGATGATGGGACCATAGATGATTTTTATTTCCTTCCTTTTGTCTCTTTATGTTTTCCAAGTGTTCAACAAAGACTACGTACTCATTTTGCAATCAAAGAGACTTTAGGTAGTTTTCTGGTTTCTGAGGATACAAAGATTTTTGTAGTTGTTTGCTTTACTAAAACCTACACCTGACAAGTGTCAAAATTTGAACACTTACTCTGGTGGTGAACTAGTTGTAAATGGAGGGGTATTTTCAACAGAAGCTGTGCCTTGGGCTAACCAACTGCTACGCTACTCTGATTGCTACTTCTTGGAGATAAGTTGGGTTTTTGTTGAACTCTCTCGCAGAGTCACCTTCCCTCAAATGAATGAACTTTCTGAGATCGGTGATTCCCTTTGCAGAACACATGTTACTTCTGTGCCTTGTGTCCTAGGTAAAAAGTGCCACCCATTGACACACAGCCCATGAAATAGCATTGAGGTTGCAAAACAATATGAAAGTCAAGTAACTGAGGTTTGTGGTTCCATGGCAAATGGAAGCTTTCCAGAACAAACGCTAAGAGCCTGTTGCACCAGAGATGGGAGAGGGCTTGTTGCACAAATGCTATAAAACAATGTAGAACAAAACACTGTGGAACTTCCTTGGGTTCTCAGAATTGTTAGATGTAATACACACACAGACACACATGCGTGGTTGAACACATTTACACACACAAACTTCCTCCTCCCCAGACACCCCCTTGAGGTAGTACAAGAGGTTTTACAATTATTTCAAGAGACTGCAGCTTTCATTAGACTAAAAGACAACTGCCCATTTCCAAGTTCAAGATCTCTATTTTGTTCCATTCTTCTCAACTGGGACCCAAAAAGCACAAGGTTTTAATCCTAAGAGAATAAAGGTATATAAGCAGGTTTTTGTTGTTTTTTTTTTGCACAGCCAGTTAGTTTATTTTCAGTATTTGGAGAAAAGAAAAGGAGAAATGTTTAATAGCTCTAAGTGTCCTAAAGTGTCTCAAATAAAGGAAGATCTGCTAATGTAAAACCATATAAAGAGCTACGCATATACTGTGTTTTGCCAAACATAAAAGATTGCATATGTGTGTGTAGGGGAAAATTTAGCAGTAGGAAAAAAATTTAACTTTACTTGATTCATCATATGTTCCTGCATTTTACAGCTCTCCTACCATCTACATGCATTACTTTTATTAATTTTTTTACTCTTTTGCAAACTTCCCTGGTGGTCCAGGGGTTAAGACTCCATGCTTCCGCTACATGGGGTGCAAGTCCAAACCCTGGCTGGAACTGTATGTCTGTCTGTATGTCTGTGATGCATGTATTACTCTTATAATAGAAAAACCATAAACATAAAAAAGGAGCTTAGCCAGTAAAGCTACGTTGTGTGATCCTATAATGGTAGATACATGTCATTATAAATTTGTCCAAAGCCAGAATGTGCATCACCAAGTGAATGTAATGTAAAATTGGAACTTTGGGTGATAATGATGTGTCAGTGTTGGTTCATTGATTGTAACAAATGTACCCCTCCAGTGGGGGATATCAATTATGGTGGGAGCTATGTGTATCTGGGGTCAGAGGGTGATGCTGGTAACTATAAACAGCTAAAAAGGGATAAAAAGGCATGGGGGGAAGGCTGAAAGCAGTGTGTTATTGTGCTTTGGTGAGCTCTGTAGAGGTTCTGAGAGGCTGTCCAGGGGGACTTCGGTATCAAACTTTCCTGAGAACTTAGAGACAGGTGAGCATTTGTTCAGGCTCTATCATTTAGTTTATTGTTTTATCACAGGAAAATTAAAAATGTATTGTGACCCCTTTAGCAACCTCTTTGTTTTTTAAATAAAAAGATTTTTTCCTGGGTTCATTTTTAAAGTAAACCATCCACTGGAAGGAAATTCAGTGACTTCCCTAAAAATCCACAGCTTCTGAATCTTATCCATACCCATTGTCATTACATAGAGCAGAGTTAAATAGTAGTACTATACTAAGATTTCTAATGTCTGCTTATAAATTAATGATTAGAGAAAGAAAAATTGTGTGGCATTTTGCTTGTAATATGAGCCTGGTTAATCCAGAATTTATAACACATAATATTCTATAACTACATGATTTTCTAATGTGATTTACCCAACAAAAGTGGCTATTGAGTCTTATAAGTCTGTATACTCTTCTACACATTAGAAAAACAGCAGAGAGTAACACAAACAGAATTCCTATCCTAACAGAACTTAGATTCTAGTGGGATATGACGGTGGGGGAACGGATGGTAAATAATACAGATCCTGTACTTTTAATTTTGTACATCTTCATTGCAAAGATCTTGTACATCTTCATTTTAAAGAGGACAATGGAAGAAATTCTACTGAGGGAGAAATCAGGCAGGGTGCCTACAAAGATGGGGTAAAGATGGGAGAGGTAGGGGCAGTGGTACAGATGTCAACTAGAACTGCCACAGCTCTCCCTGAGAAGTGGGCATTGCCAGGCCCTGCAGCAGAGTGGCCTAAAGCAGAAGGTGGCCTGGACAGCCCAAGGAGCAGAGGGAGGGGAGTGTGCAGAGGCCCAGGATGTGGAGGAGGAACTGAGAGGTCCTGGAGACAGATCCTGTGTGTCACTGTGAGGCCTCTGGGTTTACTCAGCTGAAGATGAGGAACCATCAGAAATGTCTGTGCACTGGTGTCACATGAGTGGATTTCCATTTTAAAATACTGGATTTTTTTTAAAATAACATGTTAAAAAAATAACAAAATAAGGAAAGAGTACTTGCATCATAGTTTTGGAGAAGTATATTCTCACTGGACTGAAATAGGTACTTGTAAGAATGTAGTTAGGAAAATAACAGTGAACAGATTTAACACTACATGTTCCAAATAATTGAAATGATCCATGTTTATCTAACTTGTCAATAGAAAACTCAACTAGAGGAAGTGTCACTTGAAAGTGGTTGCTGCTGCTGCTGCTAAGTTGCTTCAGTCGTGTCCGACTCTGTGCGACCCCATAGACGGCAGTCCACCAGGCTCCCCCGTCCCTGGGATTCTCCAGGCAAGAACACTGGAGTGGGTTGCCATTTCCTTCCCCAATGCATGAAAGTGAAACGTGAAAGTGAAGTCGCTCAGTGGTGTCCGACTCTTCGCGACCCAATGGATGGCAGCCCACCAGGGTCCTCCATCCATGGGATTTGCCAGGCAAGAGTACTGGAGTGGGGTGCCATTGCCTTCTCCTTAAAGTGGTTAAGATTTAGAAAGAAAAGGTGATTGGCAATCTCACCTCTAGAAAATTTTCCCTTCTTAGGGGAATTCTTTATTTGAGTTGTCTTTAGAGTGGCTTTTTTAATGGAAGGGGCTATCTCTGTGTTTCCTTCTTAGACTCTTTACTTTCCAAAATAGTAGGTTGGAATCACAGCTAATGGTCTGCTCAGGAAACCAGTTTTGCTAAAAGCTAAAGGAAAGGGAAACCTCTCCTTTTAAAATTATTTTTAAAAGTAAGTGCTTTCAAGTACGAACAGAGTTAAGCATGACCTGAGAGTCGTGGCAAAGAACGGACACACTGGATTCTTGGAAAGAGATGCACCCACCACCCACATGGTGCCATTGACCTAGACTAGTATGTGAACGGCGCCCCCTGGAGTTGCAACGTGGGCCCTGAGAAGGATGAAATAAGTTGTTACAGTCTTTCTGGCTCCTCTGAAGCCCAGTTTGTCTGAAAGCCATGGACTGACACCAGTGTTTTCTTTGACTTATTCAGTTAGAAAATGAAGATACCAGCATTTCTCTGCTCCCATTCACTTTAATTTTACTTCAAAAGAAAAAATGTGTGAGAATTTCTTTAGAAAAAACAGTAGAAAATTTATTTTATTTTTTTTATTATTTCAAGACTTGTTTTTATTTTTATTTTAAAAAGCACAACACGAATTTACCATTTTAACCATTTTAAGTGTCCTATACTAATGTCCAGTGAACATCTTAAAAATAGTCCTTTTTTGATATTAACTATCCTAATGTGTCAGAGGTGATCTCTTCTTGTGGTTTTGACTTGCATTTCTTTCATGATTAGTGACCTTGAGAATGTTTTCTTTTTTTTTTTATTTTTTTATTTTTTTTACTTTACAATACTGTATTTGTTTTGCCATACATTGACATGAATCCACCACGGGTGTACATGAGTTCCCAATCCTGAACCCCCCTCCCACCACCTTCCCCATATCATCTCTCTGGGTCATCCCAGTGCACCAGCCCCAAGCATCCTGTATCCTGTATAGAACCTAGACTGGCGATTCGTTTCTTACATGATAGTATACGTGTTTCAGTGCCATTCTCCCAAATCATCCCACCCTCTCCTTCTCCCACAGAATCAAAAAGTCTGTTCTATACATCTGTGTCTCTTTTGCTATCTCGCATACAGGGTTAGCATTACCATCTTTCTAAATTCCATATATATGTGTTAGTATAACATAACTCAGAGAAAGAGTCCCAAAACACAATATACAATTGTCCATGCCATTTACAGTGATAATTGAGCATCTACTGTAATCCTAGAACTAATGCTATGTAGTAGAGATAGGAAGAAATAGTAGGTCCTCATCCCCTAACCTTCTTATTTTCTAACATTATACCATCCTACCCTTCAGCTTTATAAGTGAAAGGCTATAGTAGCAGAGAATGGGACATGATTGGTCCCTTCTCTGTAGTGGTATTTTTCTTTAAAATGTGTGTATACTCACATATACACATTAGCCCAAGATCTCATCCCCTCAGAGTTGTTTCATTCTAATCCTGGTGAAGCACTGATGGGCCCAGAAAACTCTAATGAATATGTTTGACTGAGAGTCCAGAGACTTAATTTCATGTCCTTCCTCTTCCTTTAATACTATGTCTATCTCAAATTCTTTGTCCTTCAAATGTTCCCAACAAAGTCCCCTAACAAATGCCTACTTTACATTGTTTATGAGTTTGCAGATAAAGTGGTAGGGAGTAAAGCACATGGGGAAAACACTGTCTAGACCAACATAATGCCACTTTTTAAAAACTATTCTTTGGGAGTTCAGAGGCTAAGACTCCATGCTCCCTGTGCAGAGAGCCCAAATTCCATCCCTGGCCAGGGAACTAGATCCCACATTCTGCAACTAGACTTTGCAAGGAAAAGAGCTCACATGCCACAACTAAGACCCAGTTGCAGCCAAATAAATAATAAAAGTAAATAAATATTTTTTAAAAGAAACTGTGGTAGTCAAGCGAACCAGCCTTTGCTTTAACTTGCCTTCAGTGAAAGATAACTAATTGAACAAACTTGCCATCACCAATATTTCAACTTTTGAAAAAGCTGAGACAATGATCTGAAGGAGACAGTATTGAAACCTGTGCCCTGGGATCAGAAGTAACAACTTTTCTACTATCAGGCACCGCTAGCAGACTTGGCCAGCGAGTATCCCTGGAGTAAATTTCCTGATGAACTTTATAATGTTTATGTCCACATTTGTCCATTTTAAAAACCACTGATACTGAATGTGTATTAAATTAGATGGTTTGGCTTATCTTTATTTTCAAAAATACAAACTGACCATGTAGGAAAGTTTTTGGCAGAATGAACAGTGGGATAATGAGGTGGCAACAAGAGGTCAGGGGAGGAAGGTCATAAATGATAGCAAAAGGGAGCCGAGGCACGAAGGTTGGACCTGAAGACCCACTGAGACTGCAAATCCCCAAGCTAAAGTAGCTGCGAAAAAAGAAAGTCAGTGACTCTTGAGGAAATACTCTGTTCAGAAGACTTGGCAAGAATACTGTGGCTTTTGAAGAAAGGCCTGCTTTCGACCACACTGAAGCAGATTTAAATTCATTTTGAAACAAATGACTCAAGAACTTCAATTTAAAATGGCCTTTTCATGCATATCATATACACATATTAAGTATATATATTTTTTCTAGGGACAGCTATAAAGAGAAGCTTCTCTGTAAGGAAGACTAACCAGAGCTCACTGGTACTTAACTGTATTTTAGGATCTTTCTTGGCTCATTAAGAGCAAAGAGGTCTCACAGATAAAAAGATAAGGTCACTAGTTTATAAGCAAAGCTTGAAATGTTGCTCCATCTGTGCTGAGTATACTGCCAAGATTTTATAGTAAAATCAGTTTTAAAAGTTTCTTAGATTTCAAAAATGTTAAGTTCAGAAGTTCTAGCCAGTAATGGCTATACAATAAAATAACTATACTGCTACTGCTAAGTTGCTTCAGTCATGTCCGACTCTGTGCGACCCCATAGACGGCCTCCTACCAGGCTCCTCTGTCCCTGGGATTCTCCAAGCAAGAACAATGGAGTGGATTGCCATTTCCTTCTCCATAAAGCCTATGTTATTTCATGTTTTGGAAAATTTGGTAGAAGTGTAATGTATAATGGAAAATAACCCATGGCTATTCCAGTGAGAAAGGAGGGGAGATGGGATGAGAGGGAAGAAAAAATAACCCAAGTGGGAAAATTATGAAGAGTGAATTTATAAAATACTATGCAATAGTCAAGAGTAGCCTGAGTGTTTACTAGAGAAAATAATTGAATCAGTAACAAAAAATGACCTATCTTGTACCAAAAGTCCAGATATTTATTGTTTCAGCAAATGTTTATTTACTGCCTTCTATGCACCAACCGTTCTCTGCATAAGAGAAAATAGCCGTGAGCAAAGTAAACCTTAACCGCACATTAAAAAGCAGAGACATCACTTTGCCAACAAAGTTCCATATAGTCAAAGCTGTGGTTTTCCCGGGAGACATGTATGGATCTAAGAATTGGACCATAACGAAGGCTGAGTGCCGAAGAATTGCTACTTTCTAATTGTGGTGCTAGGGAAGACTTTTGAGAGTCCCTTGGACTACAAGGAGATCAAACCAGTCAATCCTAAAGGTGCTGTCATCTTTAGATGGGGTCGTCTCTAAAAAGGCATTCCAGGTAGAGAGAGGGAGCCAGAAAAGGCTGGGAATAGCAAGGCCAGGTCTGGAATGGGATGAACAAGAGTAAGAGTGGCGGGAAGGAGAAGAGTTGGAAGACATACATGGGAGATCCTGCAGGCTTCTCCAGGCCTGTGCTTGTCAAACTTTAAAATGCACATAAATTGCCTGGGGAATAGTGCAAAAATGCTGATTTTGTGTCAGTAAAGGGTCCAAGATTCTATATATCTAACAAGCTCCCAAGTGATGCTGATAGTGCTGATCACAGGAACACACTTTAAATATCAAGTCTTTCATCCAGGATAAAAAGTTCAGATTTTGTTCTAAATACAGTGTTTTGAACAGGAAGTGGCATGACAGAACCTATGTTTTAAAAAGCTCACACTTGCTTCTGTCTGGAAAACGGACTCCTGGTGTCCACTAGAAACTATGGTGATGTTAGTTTGAGCAGATTAGTAGTTTGGGCTAGGAAAGCTGTAGTAGAATAATGAGAAGATTGGACTCAGGCAATAATCTGAAGGTTGGGCTGATGAAACATAGCTGATGAATAGGATGTCATAAACAGAGGAAATGAGAGAACCATGAAGAGTTGTCTGATACAACTGCATAAATGGTGATGCCATTGACCGAGATGGGGAGCAGGAGGATGGTAGAAAGAGACAAGCATTGAGGAGGCAATTGTTCAGGACTGAATTGTGCCCCCCTAGAATTCATATGTTGAAGTATTAACACCCAGTACCTCAGAATGTGACTGTATTCAGAAATAGGTTTTTTTTGGGAGAGGGGTATAGTTGCTTTTCAGAGAAGGCAATGGCACCCCACCCCAGTACTCTTGCCTGGAAAGTCCCATGGATGGAGGAGCCTGGTGGGCTGCAGTCCATGGGGTCACGAAGAGTCAGACACGACTGAGCAACTTCCATTTCACTTTTCACTTTCATGCATTGGAGAAGGAAATGGCAACCCACTCCAGTGTTCTTGCCTGGAGAATCCCAGGGATGGTGGAGCCTGGTGGGCTGCCGTCTATGGGGTTGCACAGAGTTGGACATGACTGAAGTGATTTAGCAGCAGCAGCAGCATAGTTGCTTTTGGGGGCTTCCCTGGTGACTTAGCAGTAAAGAATCTACCTGTCAATGCAGGAGACACAGGTTCAATCCCTGGGTTGGAAAGATCCCCTAGAGAAGGAAATGGCAACCCACTCCAGTATTCTTGCATATGAAATCCCATGGACAGAGAAGACTGGCAGGCTACAGTTCATGTGGTTGCAAAGAGTCAGACATAATTTAGCAACGAAACAACAATTACAATACTGTGTTAGTTTCTGCTGTACATCAAGGTGAATCAGCTATATGTGTGTGTATGTGTGTGTGCATATATATATATATATACATCTCCCCTCCCTCTTGGACCTCCCTCCCATCCACCCCCATCCCACCCATCTAAGTTAGCACAGAGCATGGACCTTCCCTGTGATATACTCAGGTTCCCACTAGGTTCTCACTGTTTTACTCATGGTAGTGTATATATGTCAATCTCAATCTCCCAGTTTATCCCACCTTCTTCCCCTCCCCTCCCCAATATCCACACATCCATTCTCTGTATCTACATTTTTATCCTACCCTGCAAATAGGTATATCTGTACCATTTTTCTACATTTCCCTTATATGCATTAATACATGATATTCGTTTTTCTCGGGCTGGCTTACTTCACTCTGTATAACAGAGTTTTTTAAAGGGATAATTAAGGTAAAATGAAATTATTAGGGTGGGCCCGAATCCAATATCACTGGTGTCCTTATACAAAAAAGAAATTTGGACGCAGAGACATGTCTACAAGGAGAATGTCACGAGAATGTCATGAAGATGGCCATCTACAAATCAAAGAGAGAGGCCTAAAACAGGTCCTTCCCTATAGTCTACAAGGGAATCAACCCTACCAACCCTTTGACTTTGCATTTTCAGCCTCCAGAACTGTGAGACAACAAATCTCTGTTTAAGTCACCTAGTTAGTGGCATGTTGTCATCAGTTCAGTTCAGTCACTCAGTCGTGTCTGATTCTTTGCGACCCCATGAACCACAACATGCCAGGCCTCCCTGTCCATCACCAACTCCCAGAGTCCACCCAAATCCATGTCCATTGAGTCGATGATGCCATCCAACCATCTCATCCTCTGTCATCCCCTTCTCCTCCTGCCCTCAGTCTTTCCCAGTATCAGGATCTTTTCAGATGAGTCAGCTCTTCCCATCAGGTGGCCAAAGTACCAGAGTTTCAGCTTCAACATCAGTCCTTCCAATGAACATCCAGGACTGATCTCCTTTAGGATGGACTGGTTAGATCGCTTTGCAGTCCAAAGGACTCTCAAGAGTCTTCTCCAACACCACAGTTGTCATAGCAGCAAACTAAAACAGTAGAGGAGAGGCTGTTTGAGGTCAACCATCTCTCAGGAGGAGTTGATTAGGGAAGGGGACACACGTTTGAGCATGTGTGAAAGCCCTGATATGGAAATGGGTGGTGTTGAAAGGAAATTTCATTTTAAACTCCAGATAAGTAGTGATATGGTTGAGTTGGATTGTTAGAGTAAAAAGATCCTTGGATCAGAATTCAAAGGACATGGTAAGCTCTAACTGTGCCACTTACTTTTTGCATGAGTCCCTTGAGTTGAGCAAATCCCTTCAGCTCTCTGAGCTTTAGTTTTCTCATCAGAAATGGAGATAACAGTACCCATGGCACCTACTCCATCAGGCTGCTAAGAGGTCCAAATAAAATAAAAATACAAGTGAAAGTAGTTCTCAAAGTACAAAAACTTATATGAGTTGTGTTGATTGGTTGTTACTGCCGCTGTGGTTATGGTTTCTACCCTAATGGAGGCTGTGCTCTAGTGCCGTAGTAAATGGACAATACGCACATACCAGGCGTGCAATTCAAGGGCCATGTGCCTGATGTTATGAGGATACTCCAGAGTCTCTTTTGGCAATCATCAAGTCATCCATCTTATTTTTTAGAAGCTAAAAATTTCACATTCATGTGATTTTAATTATAACCATATTTTTATTTAAAGTGGGGAGCAACGGAAGATTGTGGTAGCATAAATCACTAGTCATCTAATCTCATTTAGGTTATATGAAAACAAGATGGAAATCTTTGAAGTTAGTGTGTTTATTTGCTAAATCACTCCCATCAAAAAAAAAAAATGACAAAAAATCACATTATGTTTCTCAGAACTGTGTGGACAGGAAGTATTATTTTTTGCAGGACTTTTTATTTAAAAAATAAGTTTGGTGTCTATGTTACAAATCAGTACTCTGTTGGTGGAAAGGGAACCATTTTAGCTACCACTGTTGCATCAAATTATGCAGCTCATTGAAATAAACCATGAGGTTTTCCTGAACTTTGGTGACGGACTGACTAGATGACAGCAAGGATGTTTTTGGTGCAGTTAAGGTGGAGAGGGGGAGGGTGTGAGGAGAGGAAGGTACAGAAACTGTCATTAAAACAAGTATTCACTCCTGTCCCCAGGTCTTGGGGCTTATTTATATCCCTTTAATATTGTTTTTCATTTTCTGTAATAAATCATGTTTTGTTGGAAATGCCCATTAGAACTGTGACAGTTTAGCCGCCTCATGGAGAACAATGATCAAACTGAGGCACCACCAGCTACTCCAGCTGCCAGGCTCTTTGAGCCCCTCTCATAGGACAAGGAAGACAATTCAGTCTCTGTGTCCAAGGGGTCCTCAGCCCCTGTGCTGAGACTTTGACATTACCAACTGAAGAGTGACGCTAATCAATGACCAAGACTAAACCACCCCTACCAACTTAACAATATAGTGCTCAAAATAGGTTCTTTTCAGATACTCAGAGCAAGGCTAATTACTCGCAACCCGCTAATAATAGCTAACAATTCTGGATACTTTTAGTTGCCAGACTGTGTGATGTGCTTTCCATGCATTATTCCATCAATCCTCAAAATAAACCTGCAAGATTTTAAATGCTATCCATTTCTTCTCATTCAAATTGAACCAAGTGGATATATATTTTATCTCATCCTCTTTATCTTCCAAATACTAGGTTTTCTTCTTTTCATTCTATGGATGTTCACTTTGTCTCCTAAGACACTAACCCCGAGTATCAGACGATTATAGCTGAAGAGTTTTAGTGATTTTTATTCAAAGATGTAGCAGGTTAAAGTATAAGAAGTGAAAGTAGACGATTTCTCCCCAGTGACTTAGACTGAACAAACCAGGAAATGGTCAGCATGGTATATGCAGTGGCCTGGCTCTCTTTTACAGGCTGGGTAATTGTGAAATGTGTATCATTTCTTAACAAGACGCCTGATAAAATAACCAGGCACTTAAATCCCAGAAAGTGTATTCTCAATATGTCAGGAGTATGTGACAGGCATTCCTTGTACTTGAACAAAATCAAGGTCTACAGCTCTAACTAAAGCTATACAAACATTGTTATCATACAAGTCTAGAGTCCTCCTAAATATCACCTTTTCTGGTCCAAAGATTCAAAATCACATCAATTCAATAAGCATGTGTCAAGTTCTTATTGTTTCTAAGATATGGTGCTGCTGATTCTGTGAATGGATCTGCAAGCTTCCAAATGTCCCTCTCCAGGGTTTCTCCCAGAGATCATATACTTATGCCTCTGGGAGCCAGGGAGGTGACGTATAAGAGTGAAACTGACTGAGTTCAATACAAGACACAGTGGTGGCACTGAGGCCACCTGGACAGCAAGTGTCCCACTTACAGCTGCTGCCCAGCTCCTGCCACACGATGTCTTGAGGGAATGCCAGCTTCACATAGCCAAGTTCACGATTTTTCCAAGACAGTCTGGAAATTCAGATATCTGTGCAAATATCTTGTTTTGTAAATGTTGGCAGCTTATGTTATTTTCCTTTCTTTTAAACACAATGCAGCCAAGTTCACTAGGCCGCCATTTTGTAACGTCCACTTTAGGGATTCTCAGGGAGGAAGTGAGATGTGCCACTGTGTGTTTCTACCCCTCTCACCTCAGGAACTTCACCTCTCTGCTCTCTCTCACTCAGGGGGATGTCTCGAGAAACACCACCCTTTCACTGGAAGGGCATGAGTTTGGGGAAAGTGAAAAGTAGGTCCTTTAAAGACCCAGATCCAGCCCCTTCCCTCGTGCCTTTGGATAGATCCATAAATAATGTAATACCATCACAGACAAGAATAAGTGCAGGTTTGGATTTATCCAAGGAAGGAGAGACTTCCAGTGCTCACATGCCCTTACTGACCACTGTAGGGCCTTTGACAGAGACAAGAAAGTTGGGAGAATTGAGACAAGATTTCTATTTTCAATGCATTGGGCTCAAGGGAAAAGTAAGCCTTCCAAATTAAGTTTGAGAAATTTAGGGTAGATTTTAAATGAAACACAAGTCTAAAAATTATACATTTAGGAGTTATGAAAATAGAGAAAAATAATTAAATCAAGAGAACTGAAATAATTCCCATAAAAATATGGCATCATGGCCAGGACTAGGAGGGTAAAGAAATGGACTTGAACTAGACTCACCCACAACGGTGAGGTATTACAGTAACCTACAGAGGATGTCTTCAACCAGGCAAAGGAGTGAATGGCAACAGAAGGCAGAATTTGGAAATGTTGGGAACCCCTATATGAAGATTTTTATTCAAAAGCAAGGCTGAAGGAAGTCAGAAATTGTCAGGTTCTAACATCCAGACAATCACTGCAGATGGTGATTGCAGCCATGAAACTGAAAGACACTTACTCCTTGGAAGGAGAGTTAGGACCAACTTAGATAGCATATTCAAAAGCAGAGACCTTACTTTGCCAACAAAGGTCCGTCTAGTCAAGGATATTGTTTTTCCAGTGGTCATGTATGGATGTGACAGTTGGACTGTGAAGAAAGCTGAGCGCCGAAGAATTGATGCTTTTGAACTGTGGTGTTGGAGAAGACTCTTGAGAGTCCCTTGGACTGCAAGGAGATCCAACTAGTCCATTCTAAAGGAGATCAGCCCTGGGTGTTCACTGGAAGGACTGATGCTAAAGCTGAAACTCCAATACTTTGGCCACCTCATGTGAAGACTTGACTCATTGGAAAAGACTGATGCTGGGAGGGATTGGGGGCAGGAGGAGAAGGGGACAACAGAGGATGAGATGGCTGGATGGCATCACCAACTTGATGGACGTGAGTTTGAGTGAACTCTGGGAGATGGTGATGAACAGGGAGGCCTGGTGTGCTGCAATTCATGGGGTCTCAAAGAGTCGGACACAACTGAGCAACTGAACTGAACTGAACTGAACATCCAGACCACAGTAGCCATCAGAGGAATCTATTTATAGGGAGCTTTGAAAACAGTGCATTTATTAAATCACAGATAATCAAATCACAGATTTTCTTCAACTTACAATGGGATTATGTCCCATTAATGCACCCTAAGTTGGAAACATTCTAAGTCAAATGCATTTTACTTTTTTATTGAAGAATAATTGCTTTATAGAATTTTGTTGTTTTCTGTCAAACTTCAACACTAATCAGCCATAGGTATATATATATCCCTTCCCTTTTGAAACTCTCTCCCATCTCCCTCCTCATCCTGCCCCTCTAGGTTGATACAGAACCCCTGTTTGAGTTTCCTGAGCCATACAGCAAATTCCTGTTGGCTATCTGTTTTACATATGGTAGTGTAAATTTCCATGCTACTCTTTCCATACATCTCACCCTCTCTCCCCTCTCCCCATGTCTGTAAGTCTATTCTCTATGTCTGTTTCTCCATTTCTGCCCTGTAAATATATTCTTCAGCACCATTTTTCTAGATTCCGTATATGTGCATTAGAATACACTATTTATCTTTATCTTTCTGACTCACTTCACTCTGTATAATACATTCTAGGTTCATCCACCTCATTAGAACTGACTCAAATGTGCTCCTTTTTATGGCTGAGTAATATTCCATTGTGTATATGTACCACAATTTTATCCATTCATCTGTCGATGGACATCTAGGTTGCTTCCATGTTCTAGCTATTGTAACTAGTGCTGCAATGAACACTGGGATACATATGTCTGTTTCAATTTTGGTTTCCTCAGGGTATATGCCTAGGAGTGGAATTGCTGGGTCATATGGTGGTTTTATTCCTAGTTTTTTAAGGAATCTCCATACCATCTTCCATAGCGGCTGTATCAATTTACATTCCCACAAACAATGCAAGAACATACTCTTTTCTCCACATCCTCTCCAGCATTTATTGTTTGTAGACTTTTTGATGATGGCCATTTTGACCTGTGTGAGGTGATATCTCATTGTGGTTTTGATTTGCATTTCTCTAATAATGAGTGATGTTGAGCATCTTTTCATGTGTTTGTTAGCCATCTGTATGTCTTCTTTGGATAAATGTCTGTTTAGGTCTTTTTCCCACTCTTTGATTGGGTTGTTTGTTTTTCTAGCACTAAGTTGTATGAACTGCTTGTATATTTTGGAAATGAATCCTTTGTCAGATGTTTCATTGCTATTATTTTCTCTCATTCTGAGGGTTATCATTTCACATTGCTTATAGTTTCCTTTGCTGTGCAAAAGCTCTTAAGTTTAATCAGGTCCCACTTGTTTACTTTTGCTTTTGTCTCCATTACTCTAGGATGTGGGTCATAGAGAATCTTGCTTTGATTTATGTCATCAAGTGTTCTGCCTATGTTTTCCTCTAAGAGTTTTATAGTTTCTGGTCTTACATTTAGGTTTTAATCCATTTTGACTTTATCTTTGTGTATGGTGTTAGGAAGTGTTCTAATTTCATTCTTTTATATGTAGTTGTCCACTTTTTCCAGCACCATTTATTGAAGAGCCTTCTTTGCCCCATTGTATATTCTTGCCTCCTTTTTCAAAAATAAGGTACTCATAGGTGCATGGGTTTATTTCTGGGCTTTCTATCTTGTTCCATTGGTCTATATTTCTGTTTTTGTGCCAGTACCATACTGTCTTGATGACTGTAGCATTGTACTATAATCTGAAGTCAGGAAGGTTGATTACTTGAGCTCCAGTTTTCTTTCTCAATACTGCTTTGTCTATTTGGGATCTTTTGTGTTTCCATATGAATTGTTAAATTTTCTGTTCTAGTTCTGTGAAAAATGCTATTGGTATTTTGATAGGGATTGCATTGAATCTGTAGATTGTGTTTGGTAGTATAGTCATTTTCACAATATTAATTATTCCTACCCAGGAACATGGAATACCCCTCCATCTGTTTATGTCATCGTTGATTTCTTTCATTATTGTCTTATAATTTTCTGTGTACAGTTCTTTTGTCTCCATAGGTAAGTTTATTTCTAGATATTTAATTCTTTTTGTTGCAATGGTGAATGGGATTGATTCCTTAATTTCTCTTTCAGATTTTTCATTGTTAGTATATAGAAATACAAGTGATTTCTGTGTATTGATGTTGTATCCTGTAACCTTGTTAAATTCACTGATTAGCTCTAGTAATTTTCTGATACTGTTTAGGGTTTTCTATGTACAGTATCATGTCATCTGCAAACAGTGAGAGCTTTACTTCTTTTCCAATCTGGATTCCTTTTATTTCTTTCTCTTCTCTGATTGCTGTAGCTAGGACTTCCAGAACTATGTTGAATAATAGTGGGGAAAGAGGACACACTTGTCTTGTTCCTGATCTTAGGGGGAATGCTTTCAATTTTTCACCATTGAGGATAATGTTTGCTGTAGGCTTATCAGCAAACATGTATCTGGTCTTTACTATGTTAAGATAGGTTCCTTCTATGCCCATTATTTGAAGAGTTAATCATAAATGGGTACTGAATTTTGTCAAAGGCTTTTTCTGCATCTATTGAGATTATCATATGGTTTTTATCTTTCAATTTGTTAATATGGTGTATCACATTGATTGATTTGCACATATTAGAGAATCCTGCATTCCTGGAGTAAACCCAATTTGATCATGGTGTATGAACTTCTTGACTTGTTGCTGAATTCTGTCTGCTAAAATTGTGTTGAGGATTTTTGCATCTATGTTCATCAGTGATATTGGTCTATAGTTTTCTTTACTGTGTGTTGTCTTTGGTTTTGGTATCAGGGTGTTCGTGGCCTCATAGAATGAGTTTGGAAGTGTTCCTTCCTCTGTAGTTTTTTGAAAGAGTTTTAGAAGAATAGGCATTAGCTTTTCTTTAAATGTTTGATGGAATTCTCCTTTGAAGCCATTCGGTCCTGGGGTTTTGATTTTGGGGGGGTTTTTGATCACAGATTCAATTTCAGTGTTTGTAATTGGGTTGTTCATAATTTCTATTTCTTCCTGGTTCAGTCTTGGAAGATTGAACTTGTCTAAGAATCTGTCCATTTCTTCCACATTATCCATTTTTTTTGCCATATAGTTGTTCATAATAGTCTCTTATAACCCATTGTATTTCTGCATTGTCTGTTGTAACCCCTCCTTTTTCGTTTCTAATTTTGCTGAGTTGATTCTTCTCTCTTTTTTTCTTGATGAGTCTGGCAAAAGATTTGTCAATTTTGTTTATCTTTTCAAAAAAATAGCCTTTAGTTTTATTAATCTTTACTATTATTTCTTTCACTTATTTTTAATTTATCTCTGCTTGGATCTTTCTGATTTTTCTTTCCTTCTACTAATTTTGGGGCTTTTTTTGTTCTTCTTTGTCCAGTTGTTTTAGGTATAAATTTAGGTTGTCTATTTGATGTTTTCTTGTTTCTTGAGGTAGGATTGTATTGCTATAAATTTCCCTCTTAGGACTGCTTTTGCTGCATCCCATAGGTTTTGAGTTGTCCTATTTTCATTGTCCTTTGTTTCTGGAAATTTTTTGATTTCTCTTTTTATTTCTTCAGTAACCTGTTGGGTATTTAGAAATGTACTATTTAATCTCTGTTTAATATCTGTTTGTGTTTCTTACAGTTTTTTTTCTGGTAATTGATATCTGCTGCTACTGCTGCTAAGTCACTTCAGTCGTGTCCGACTCTGTCAACCCCATAGATGGCAGCCCACCAGGCTCCACCGTCCCTGGGATTCTCCAGGCAAGAACACTGGAGTGGGTTGCCATTTCCTTCTCCAATGCATGAAAGTGAAAAGTGAAAGGGAAGTCACTCAGTCGTGTCTGACTCTTAGCGACCCCATGGACTGCAACCTACTAGGCTCCTCCATCCATGGGATTTTCCAGGCAAGAGTACTGGAGTGGGGTGCCATTGCCTTCTCTTAGTCTTATATTATTGTAATTGGAGAAGATGCTTGGTACAATTTCAATTTTTTTAAATTTGCTGAGGTTTGATTTGTAACACAATGTGGTCTATCCACATATTGGAGATACGGAGAATGTTCCATGTGCACTTGAGAAGAAGGTGTATTCTTCTGCATTTGGATGGAATGTCCTGAAGATATCAATGAGATCCATCTCATCTAATGTATCATGTAAGACTTGTGTTTCCTTATTAATTTTTTGTTTTGATGATCTGTCCATTGGTTTCAGTGGGGTGTTAAAGTTTCCTACTATTATTGTGTTACTGTCAATTTCTCCTTTTATGTCTGTTAGTGTTTGTCTTATGTATTGAGATGCTCCTATGTTGGGTACATAGATAGTTACAATTGTTATGTCTTCCTCTTGGATTGATCCCATGATCATTATGTAGTGTCCTTCCTTATCTCTTGTAATCTTCTTTATTTTAAGGTCTATTTTGTCTGATATGAGGATTGCTACTCCAGCTTTCTTTTGCTTCCCATTTGCATGGAATATATTTTCCTATCCTCTCACTTTCAGTCTATATGTGTCTTTAGGTCTGAAGTGAGTTTCTTGTAGACAGCATATATATGGGTCTTCTTTTTGTATCCATTCAGCCAATCTGTGTCTTTTGGTTGAAGCATTTAATCCATTTACATTTAAAGTAATTATTGATATATATATTCCTATTACCATTTTCTTAATTGTTTGGGGTTGATTTTGTAGATCTTTTTTCTTCTTTTGTATTTCTTTACTATATAAGTCCCTTTAACATTTGTTGTAAAGCTGGTTTGGTGGTACTGAATTCTCTTGAATTTTGCTCATCTGAAAAGTTTTTTATTTCTTCATCAATTTTGAATGAGATCTTTTCAGGGTACAGTAAACTTGGTTGTAGATTTTTCCTTTTCAGTACTTTGAATATATCCTGCCATTCCCTCCTGGCCTGCATCGTTTCTGCTGGAAGATCAGCTGTTAAGTGTATGGGGTTTCCCTTGTATGTTACTTGTTGCTCCTCCCTTGCTGCTTTTAATATTCTTTCTTTGTGTTTAGTCTTTTTTAGTTTGATTAGTATGTGTCTTGGTATGTTTCTCCTTGGGTTTATCCTGTATGGGACTCTGTGCCTCTTGGATTCGATTGACTATTTCCTTTCCCACGTTGGGGAAATTTTCAACTATAATCTCTACAAAATTTTTCTCATACCCTTTCATTTTCTCTTCTTCTTCTGCGGCCCCTATAATTCAAATGTTGCTGCTTTGGATATTGTCCCAGAGGTCTCTGAGACTATCCTCAATTCTTTATATTCTTTTTACTTTATTCTGCTCTTCAGAAGTTATTTCCACCATTTTATCTTCCAGCTCACTGATTTGTTCTTCTGCTTCAGATATTTTGCTATTGATTCCTTCTAGAGTATTTTTAACTTCAGTAATTATGTTTTTTGTCTCTGCACGTTTATTCTTTAATGCTTCTAATTAATTTGTTAATTAATTCTTGCATTTTTTCCAATTTGTTTTCAAAGTGTTTGATCATCTTTACTATCATTATTCTGAATTCCTTTTCAGGTAATTTTCCTATTTCCTCTTCATTTATTTGGACTTCAATGTTTCTAGTTTGTTCCTTCATTTGTATAGTATTTCTCTGCCTTTTCATTATTTTTGTTTAACTTATTGTGTTTGAGGTCTCCTTTTCCCAGGCTTCAAGGTTGAAATCTTTCTTCCTTTTGGTTGCTGACCTCCTAAGATTAGTCCAGTGCTTTGTGTAAGCTTCCAATAGGATGAGATTTGTACTGAGCTTTTGTTTGATTGTTTGTTTGTTTTTCCTCTGATGGACAAGGCTGAGTGAGGTGGTAATCCTGTCTGCTGATGACTGGGTTTGTATTTTTGTTTTGTTTGTTGTTTAGATGAGGTGTCCTGCACAGGGTGCCACTGGTGGTTGGGTGATGCCAGGTCTTATATTCCAGTGGTTTCCTTTGTGTGAGTTCTCACTATTTGATTCCCGCTAAGGTTAGTTCTGATTGGGGCATAGACTTGGATTACTGTGATATTGAATGGTTTGCCTTGGAAATGAACAGAGATCATTCTGTCGTATTTGAGATTGCATCCAAGTACTGCATTTCGGACTCTTTTGTTGACCATGATGGCTACTCCGTTTCTAAGGGAGTCCTGCCCGCAATAGTAGATATAATCGATATCTGAGTTAAATTCACCCATTCCAGTCCATTTTAATTCGCTGATTCCTAGAATGTTGACGTTCACTCTTGCCATCTCCTGTTTGACCACTTCCAATTTGCCTTGATTCATGCACCTAACATTCCAGGTTCCTATGCAACATTGCTCTTTACAGCATCAGACCTTGCTTCTATCACCAGTCACATCCACAAGTGGGTATTGTTTTTGCTTTGGCTCCATCCCGTCATTCTTTCTGGAGTTGTTTCTCCACTGATCTCCAGTAGCATATTGGGCACCAATGCAGAGTGCCAAAGAATAGCAAGAAGAGATAAGAAAGACTTCCTCAGTGATCAATGCAAATAAATAGAGGAAAACAACAAAATGGGAAAGACTAGAGATCTCTTCAAGAAAATTAGAGATACCAAGGGAACATTCCATGCAAAGATGGGCTCGATAAAGTGCAGAAATGGTATGGACCTAACCAAGGCAGAAGGTATTAAGAAAAGGTGGCAAGAATACACAGAAGAACTGTACAAAAAAGATCTTCATGACCAAGAGAATCACAATGGTGTGATCACTCACCTCGAGCCAGACATCCTGGAATGTGAAGTCAAGTGGGCCTTAGAAGGCATCATTACGAACAAAGCTAGTGGAGGTGATGGAATTCAGTGGAGCTATTTCAAATCCTGGAAGATGATGCTGTGAAAGTGCTGCATTCAATATGCCAGCAAATTTGGAAAACTCAGCAGTGACCACAGGACTGGAAAAGGTCAGTTTTCATTCCAATCCCAAAGAAAGGCAATGCCAAAGAATGCTCAAACTACCACACAATTGTACTCATCTCACATGCTAGTAAAGTAATGCTCAAAATTCTCCAAGCCAGACTTCAGCAATATGTGAACTGTGAACTTCCAGATGTTCAAGCTGGTTTTCGAAAAGGCAGAGGAATCAGAGATCAAATTTCCAACATCTGCTGGATCATGGAAAAAGCAAGAGAGTTCCAGAAAAACATCTACTTCTGCTTTATTGATTATGCCAAAGCCTTTGACTGTGTGGATCACAACAAACTGTGGAAAATTCTGAAAGAGATGGGAATGCCAGACCACCTGGCCTGCCTCTTGAGAAACCTATATGCAGGCCAGGAAGCAACAGTTAGAACTGGACATGGAACAACAGACTGGTTCCAAATAGGAAAAGGAGTGCATCAAGGCTGTATATTGTCACCCTGCTTATTTAACTTCTATGCAGAGTACATCATGAGAAACTCTGGGCTGGAAGAAGCACAAGCTGGAATCAAGATTGCCAGGAGAAATATCAATCACCTCAGATATGCAGATGACACCACCCTTATGGCAGAAAGTGAGGAGGAACTAAAAAGCCTCTTGATGAAAGTGAAAGAGGAGAGTGAAAAAGTTGGCTTAAAGCTCAACATTCAGAAAACGAAGATCATGGCATCCGGTCCCATCACTTCATGGGAAATAAATGGGGAAACAGTGGAAACAGTGTTTTCTGGGCTCCAAAATCACTGCAGATGGTGATTGCAACCATGAAATTAAAAGACGCTTACTCCTTGGAAGAAAAGTTATGACCAACCTAGATAGCATATTCAAAAGCAGAGACATTACTTTGCCAACAAAGGTCTGTCTAGTCAAGGCTATGATTTTTCCAGTAGTCATGTGCCGAGGTCCAGCCTCAGCAGAGCCCAGGGATATCCTCAGGATGGACGACGTCGGTGAATGAAGAAAGATAGAGAAAGAGATAAGGAAAGAATGACACGGGGTGACCAAGCTTCAGTGAGTGAAGCCCATTACTTTATTTTCAGAGAGGGCTTTTATACCCTGAGTTGTACATACAGCAAGGTGAAAAATGCAAAGTCAACTCAACATTCCATCAGCATTAACTTTTATCGATACAAGGTTCCTTCCTGCAAGAGACTTATTTTTTGTACATTATCTTCTGGCCTGGAGGCCTGTTGATATTTTATGACCTCTTTTTGATAAAGGTTGGTCAGCCAGAACAATAATTTTCCCTTGATGTGTTTCTTCTTAAATTCCTAGCCTTCGTCACCCTTAAAGTACAGAGTTACATTTTTATGGAGCAAAGATTCAGTCGGTTACAGCAAAGAAAGAACTTATTAACTCAAAGTCTAATGTTGCTAATGCTAAACACTCCTTTCATCCCCAGGAGATTTATCAACTAGAGCCCTAAGTTAACTCTTTCCAGAGAAAGGTGGTCGGGGACAGCCCCCTGTTAATGTCAGAAGAGTTGGTGAAAGACAAAATAGTAAGACAGACAGATTCTGTTTTGGGGGTAGGCTCTAGAAGGTCCAGGGGGTCCCTTGAGTCCTGATCTCACCTTTGCCTATCAGGCCTCTTTCTCATGACCTTTGCCATGGGTGGGATTCTCCATGCTGGCTCCTGGCAGTTATGTATGGATGTGAGAGTTGGACTGTGAAGAAAGCTGAGTGCCGAAGAATAGATGCTTTTGAACTCTGGTGTTGGAGAGGACTCTTGGGAGTCCCTTTGACTGCAAGGAGATCCAACCAGTCCATTCTGAAGGAGATCAGCCCTGGGGTGTCCTTTGGAAGGACTGATGCTAAGGCTGAAACTCCAGTACTTTGGCCACCTTATGCAAAGAGTTGATTCATTGGAAAAGACTCTGATGCTGGGAGGGATTGGGGGCAGGAGGAGAAGGGGATGAGAGAGGATGAGATGGCTGGATGGCATCACTGACTTGATGGACGTGAGTCTGAGTGAACTCTGGGAGATGGTGGTGGACAGGGAGGCCTGGCGTGCTCTGATTCATGGGGTTGCAAAGAGTCAGACATGACTGAACGACTGAACTGAACTGAACTGAAGATTTATATGCATTAAAGATTAACTTCAAGAGGAAAAGTACAATAGGAAAGGTAAACAAAGTAATAAATGTAGAAAAATTAAAATTAAAAAGAGAAAAAAGAAGGTGGAGGGGAAACTCCCCAGAACTGCAAAATCCCAAGGTAGAGACAGAGGTTTATAACAACAATTAAAAAAAAAAAAGGGACTGAGAAAACAAAGAAAAAAAAAAGCTCAAGAGCTTAATTTGATTTCATGGTGCCAATAAAATCGACAACTACAACGAGGAGAATGGGGGAAGAAAAAGAAAGAAAAAAATCCAGAAGAATCTACAGAACAAGTCAAAACATAATAATACATGTTTTTCTTGAGTCACTGCTGTCAGAATCCTTTCCTTCACTGGGAGTCAAAGTCCACCTCACCTCCCTAGGATGCCCTCTCACACTGTGCTGATCTCTGGACCTGCTGTAGGGGCAGCTCAGATTCTAATCTGGTCCTCCTCCTCTGTGTTCTTGCATCCAGTGTCCACAGCTATCAGAACTAGTGCGTTTTCTTTTGTGGGAGCTCTCAGTTCAGTTCAGTTCAGTCGCTCAGTCGTGTCCAACTCTTTGCAACCCCATGAATCACAGCTTTCAATGATCTTTTATATATTCCATAGACACAACATCTGCCTAGTTGATCCTGTGGATTTAATTTGCAGCTTGTACAGCTGGTGGGAAGGTTTTGGGTCTTCTTCCTTAGTCACACTGCCCCTGAGTTTCAGTTGTGATTTTATTTCCACCTCTCCATGTGGGTCGTCCACTGGGGTTTGCTCCTGAGGCTGCCCTGAAAGACTTGGGTTTGCCCCTGTGAGGGCCAGGTGTGGAGGTGGTGCAGCTGCTTGGGTCGCAGGGGTTCTGGCAGCACCAGATACTCAGGGGGTTGTCAGCTAGTGCAGCAGGAAATACAGAAGGATATGGAAACCAGTATTGGCCCATACGCTCCAGAATTCTTGCTCGGGAACACCCCTACCTGACAGAGCAGCCTGGCAGGCAGCAGTCTACAGGGTCGCAAAGAGTCAAACACGACTGAAATGATCCTGCATGCATAGGCGCAAGGCTTTTTTTGCCTGTGGCAGCTCTGCCCCAGTGAGAGTTGAGGGTGAAGGTGGCACAGCTGCTTGGCTTGCAGGGACCCTGGTGGTGCCAAGTGTGTAGGGACATGGACTGCCTCTGCTGCAGGAGTTATGGCCCTATCAGAGTCTTTTTCTCTGAGCCTCTTGTAGCTGGTGATCAGAAGGCCTGTTTGGTCAGTCTTTCTCAGTAGCTACACCCATTCAGGCACTTAGAGGGCTTCCTTGCCTGGGGTCCTTCTCTGCTGTTCAGCGCATCAGGCACATAGAGGGCACCCCACCACCGGCTGGGGTCCTACTCTGTATTGGCATATCAGGCACTTAAGAGGCACCCTGGGCGGGGTCCTACTCTATAGATCAGTGTGTCAGGAGTTTGATGGGCCAGCCTCTCTATTGTTCAGCTGCCAGTGCTGGCATGTAGGGGGAGAAAGGCTATGATGATGGCTCCAGCCACTACGTGTGACGGAGCAGTATCACCTTGCTTCTATGGCTGCCCAGCTTTCCTCCACAGGCATTTCCCACCATAATCTCCTCCCTCACATCCCCTTGATCCACCTCTCTGCAGTCAATAGCAGCCCTTGCCCGGGGATTAGTCCACAATCCCTAAACTCCAGCTCCCAGCTGGAGTTATCTGGGGTATGTATGGCTGCAGCAACGACTGTCTGATTCTCATTCAATTTAGGCTGCCACAGATCAGCTGTTTCATTCTCAGCCTTAAACGTTTCTCCTCTGACTCAGAAATGGCCCTCATGTGGGGATCAGACCCCTGCTTCAGTCCCCCCACCAGCCAAGGGCAGATCCAGTCCTAGTAACACTCCTGGTTTTCCCCCTAGGTCCTTTGTCCTACCAGGTTTTTTGAGTCCACTCTCAGCTGGTGTTCTGCATGCACTTCTGTGTCTGAAGGTATATTCCTGATGTATCCATGCAGAGAGATGTACTCCAAGTCCACCTAATCATCCGCCATCTTGTTCTCTCTCAAAGTGCATTTGACTCACCTAACCTACTGAATATCATAGCTTTAGCTCAGTTCAGTTCAGTACAGTTGCTCAGATGTGTCCGACATTTTGAGACCCCATGAATTGCAGTACTCCAGGCCTCCCTGTCCTTCACCAACTCCCGGAGTTCACTCAACTCACGTCCATCGAGTTGGTGATGCCATCCAACCATCTCATCCTCTGTCATCCCCTTCTCCTCCTGCCCCCAATCCCTCACAGCTATGTGTGACTTTTCCAATGAGTCAACTCTTCAAATGAGGTGGCCAAGTATTAGAGTTTCAGCTTTAGCATCATTCCTTCCAAAGAAATCCCAGGACTGATTGCCTTTGGAATGGACTGGCTGGATCTCCTTGCAGTCCAAGGGACTCTCAGGAGTCTTCTCCAACACCACAGTTCAAAAGCATCAATTCTTTGGCACTCAGCTTTCTTCACAGTCCAACTCTCACATCCATACATGACCACTGGAAAAACCATAGCCCTGACTAGATGGACCTTAGTTGGCAAAGTAATGTCTCTACTTTTGAATATGCTATCTAGGTTGGTCATAACTTTTCTTCCAAGGAGTAAGCGTCTTTTAATTTCATGGTTGCAGTCACCATCTGCAGTGATTTTGGAGCCCAGAAAAATAAAGTCTGACACTGTTTCCACTGTTTCCCCATCTATTTCCCATGAAGTGATGGGACCGGATGCCATGATCTTCGTTTTCTGAATGTTGAGCTTTAAGCCAACTTCTTCACTCTCCTCTTTCACTTTCATCAAGAGGCTTTTTAGTTCCTCTTCACTTTCTGCCATAAGGGTGGTGTCATCTGCATATCTGAGGTGACTGATATTTCTCCCGGCAATCTTGATTCCAGCTTGTGCTTCTTCCAGCCCAGCGTTTCTCATGATGTACTCTGCATAGAAGTTAAATAAGCAGGGTGACAATATACAGCCTTGATGCACTCCTTTTCCTACTTGGAACCAGCCTGTTTTTCCATATCCAGTTCTAACTGTTGCTTCCTGACCTGCATATAGGTTTCTCAAGAGGCAGGTCAGGTGGTCTGGCATTCCCATCTCTTTCAGAATTTTCCACAGTTTGTTGTGATCCACAGTCAAAGGCTTTGGCATAGTCAATAAAGCAGAAGTAGATGTTTTTCTGGAACTCTCTTGCTTTTTCCATGATCCAGCAGATGTTGGAAATTTGATCTCTGATTCCTCTGCCTTTTCGAAAACCAGCTTGAACATCTGGAAGTTCATGGCTCACATACTGTTGAAGCCTGGCTTGGAGAATTTTGAGCATTACTTTACTAGCATGTGAAATGAGTGCAATTGTGTGGTAGTTTGAGCATTCTTTGGCATTGCCTTTCTTTGGGATTGGAATGAAAACTGATCTTTTCCAGTCCTGTGGTCACTGCTGAGTTTTCCAAATTTGCTGGCATATTGAATGCAGCACTTTCACAGCATCATCTTCCAGGATTTGAAATAGCTCAGCTGGAATTCCATCATCTCCACTAGCTTTGTTCGTAGTGATGCTTCCTAAGGCCCACTTGACTTCACATTCCAGGATGTCTGGCTCTAGGTGAGATAATCTCAGTAGTGAAGATCTTTTCTGTACAGTTCTTCTGTGTATTCTTGCCACCTCTTCTTAATATCTTCTGCTTCTGTTAGGTCCATATCCTTTCTGTCCTTTATCGAGCCCATCTTTGCATGAAATGTTCCCTTGGTATCTCTAATTTTCTTGAAGAGATCTCTAGTCTTTCCCATTCTGTTGTTTTCCTCTACTTCTTTGCATTGATCGCTGAGGAAGGCTTTCTTATCTCTCCTTGCTATTCTTTAGAACTCTGCATTCAGATGGGAACATCTTTCCTTTTCTCCTTTGCTTTTCGCTTCTCTTATTTTCACAGCTATTTGTAAGGCCTCCCCAGACAGCCATTTTGCTTTTATGCATTTCTTTTTCTTGGGGATGGTCTTCATCCCTGTCTCCTGTACAATGTCACGAACCTCTGTCCATAGTTCATCAGGCACTCTATCTATCAGATCTAGTCCCTTAAATCTATTTCTCACTTCCACTGTATAATCATAAGTAATTTGATTTAGGTCATACTTGAATAGTCTAGTGGTTTTCCCTACCTTCTTCAATTTACAACTGAATTTGGCAATAAGGAGTTCATGATCTGAGCCACAGTCAGCTCCTGGTCTTGTTTTTGCTGACTGTATAGAGCTTCTCCATCTTTGGCTGCAAAGAATGTAATCAATCTGATTTTGGTGTTGACCATCTGGTGATGTCCATGTGTAGATTCTTCTCTTGTGTTGTTGGAAGACGGTGTTTGCTATGACCAGTGTGTTCTCTTGGCAAAATTCTATTATCCTTTGCCCTGCTTCATTCCGTATCCCAAGGCCAAATTTGTCTGTTACCCCAGGTGTTTCTTGACTTCCTACTTTTGCATTCCAGTCCCCTATAATGAAAAGGACATCTTTTTTGGGTGTTAGTTCTAAAAGGTCTTGTAGTTTTTCATAGAACCGTTCAACTTGAGCTTCTTCAGCGTTACTGGTTGGGGCATAGACTTGGATTACTGTGATATTGAATGGTTTGCCTTGGAAACGAACAGAGATCATTCTGTCATTTTTGAGATTGCATGCAAGTACTGCATTTCGGACTCTTCTGTTGACCACTCCATTTCTTCTAAGGTATTCCTGCCCACAGTAGTAGATATAATGGTCATCTGAGTTAAATTCACCCATTCCAGTCCATTTTAGTTTGCTGATTCCTAGAATGTCGACGTTCACTCTTTTCATCTCCTGTTTGACCACTTCGAATTTGCCTTGATTCATGGACCTAACATTCCAGGTTCCTATGCAATATTGCTCTTTACAGCATCAGACCTTGCTTCTATCACCAGTCACATCCACAGCTGGGTATTGTTTTTGCTTTGGCTCCATCCCTTCATTCTTTCTGGAGTTTTTTTCTCATGAACAGCTTTAGCTCAGCCTACCTGAAACATGCTCATAACACTTAGGTTAGCCTGCTGTTGGATAACAATTATCTAATACATCCTATTTTATAATAAAATGCTAAATATCTCATGTAATTTATTGAACACTGTCCTGCAAGTGAAAACAGAATGGTTGTCTGGGTACTGAATGCTGGTAGGTGAACCCATTGTTTCCCCTCTGGATCGCATGGCTGCCTAGGAGCTTCAGCTCACTGCCACTGCCCAGCATCATGACAGAAGATTTTAATGCATACCGCTAGCCCAGGAAAAGATGGAAATTCCAAATTTGACTAAATACATAATCCTTTTACACCACCATAAAGTCAAAAAATGGTTAGCCAAACCATCATCTGTCAGGGACCATCGGTAGTTTACGGTGAGTTTGGCATAGTTATAGAAAGCCGGGAACTATGTTATCCCTTAGAACAATTTTTATCAAGAATGATTAAACTTAAAACTAATCATTTCTGAACTTTGACTCTATTCCTTAGCTAGTTTTCTCCACAGTTCAACTTTTGCTTTCCTGGACCACTTGGGGGAGAAAAGAGAGCAGAGGGAGCTTTGAGAGTCCTCTGGTCGTCACTGCAGGTTCTCAGCTCTCATAATGGTCCTTAGGGGCCAATTTCACTGTTTCCCAGATGGCTGCTTCTAGGAGCTCTGTTCCACACCCACTTACGGGGAGACTCTGCAGTGATAAGACACCTGTTAGCATGACAAAGAGAAAGCAAGTACAACAGAGCTCCAGGAAGGTGCAGGATTCTTCTTTTCTAAGGTATCTGGAATTTATTTGTTATACATTTCTCTGGAACTGCAAAAAAAAAAAAAAAAAAAAAAAAAAATCCAGAAACGTAATTAGTGAAATGGGGAAGGCTTCTTCACTTTTCTTTAAAACAGCAACAAATGTCAAGAAATGTTTCAGAGATCCTGTGTGGTTTCCTCACCTAGAGTTTGTTTCTTGGGCTATTTTCCCCTAATTTGTTTTGGTTTGGCTTTGCTTTGGCAACCAAATGCCTTCCGATTCTCAAACATTCTATTATATCCAAGTAATACAGTAGAAACTTTGGAGACAGCAGCATTAATAGTCCCTTGATTTGGGCTTCTTGATGGTTAACCCAGGCTGTATTAGGTCCTGAAATCACATACTTTCTACCCATACATTATCTAGAATTCCTTACATATAGGTATTGCATAATGGACATTGGTGAATTTCCCTAGCATTAGACTCCTATACAAAAAAGATCTTAATGACCCAGATAACCACAATGATGTGATCACTAACCTAGAGCCAGACATCTTAGAGTTCGAAGTCAAGTGGGCCTTAGGAAGCATCGCTATGAACAAACTAGTGGAAGTGATGGACTTGCAGCTGAGCTATTTCAAATCTTAAAAGATGATGCTGAGAAAGTGCTGCACTCAATATGCCAGCAAATTTGAAAAATTCAGCAGTGGCCACAGGACTGGAAAAGGTCATTTCATTCCAATCCCAAAGAAAGGCAATGCCAAAGAATGCTCAAACTACCACACAACTGCACTCATCTCACACGCTAGTAAAGTAATGCTCAAAATTCTCCAAGCCAGGCTTCAGCAGTACGTGAGCCATGAACTTCCAGA
Organism: Budorcas taxicolor; assembly: GCF_023091745.1. Classification (NCBI taxonomy): domain Eukaryota; kingdom Metazoa; phylum Chordata; class Mammalia; order Artiodactyla; family Bovidae; genus Budorcas; species Budorcas taxicolor. The sequence continues at coordinate 65,327,264 of NC_068918.1, forward strand.
TGTTCAAGCTGGTTTTCAAAAAGGCAGAGGAATCAGAGATCAAATTGCCAACATCTGCTGGATCACCGAAAAGCAAGAAAGTTCCTGAAAAACATCTACTTCTGCTCTATTGACTATGCCAAAGCCTTTGACTGTGTGGGTCATGATAAGCTGTGGAAAATTCTGAAAGAGATGGGAATATCAGACCACCTGACCTGCCTCCTGAGAAACCTGTATACAGGTCAGGAAACAACAGCTAGAACCAGACATGGAGCAAACGACTGGTTCAAAATTGGGAAAGGGGTACATCAAGGCTGTATATTGTCACCCTGCTTATTTAACTTTTATGCAGAGTACATCATGTGAAATGCCAGGCTGGATGAAGCACAAGCTGGAATCAAGATTGCTGGGAGTAATATCAGTAACCTTAGATATGCAGATGACACCACCCTTATGGCAGAAGGTGAAGAGGAACTAATGAGCCTCTTGATGAAGGTGAAAGAGGAGAGTGACAAAGCTGGCTTAAAACTCAGCATTCAAAAAACGAAGATCATGGCATCCTGTCCCATCAGTTCATGGCAAATAGATGGGGAAACAATGGAAACAGTGACAAACTTTATTTTCTTGGGCTCTAAAATCACTGCAGATGGTGACTGCGGCCATGAAATTAAAAGACACTTGCTCCTTGAAAGAAAAGCTATGACAAACTCAAAGGTGAAAGTCACTCAGTCATGCCTTACTCTTTGCGACCCCATGGGCTATACAGTCTATGGAATTCTCCAGGTCAGAATACTGGAGTGGATAGCCTTTCCCTTCTCCAGTGGATCTTCCCAACCCAGGGATCAAACCCAGGCACATTGTAGGCAGATTCTTTACCAGCAAAGTTACCAGGGAAGCCCTAGACAGCCGATTAAAAAGTAGAGATGTTACTCCAACAACAAAGGTCCATCTAGTCAAAGCTATGGTTTTCCAGCAGTCATGTATGAAGGTGAGAGTTGGACCATAAAGAAGGCTGAGCGATGAAGGATTGATGATTTTGAACTGTGGTGTTGGAGAAGACTCTTGGGAGTCCCTTGGACTGCAAGGTGATGAAACCAGTCAATCATAAAGGAAATAAATCCTGAATATTCATTGGAAGGACTAATGCTGAAGCTGGAGATCCAATACTTTGACCACCTCTTTGGAAAAGGCCCTGATGCTGGGAAAGATTGAAGGCAGGAGAAGGGGATGACAGAGAATGAGAGGGTTGGATGGCATCACCAACCCAGTGGACATGAGTTTGAGCAAGCTCCTGGAGATGGTGAAGGAAGGGAAGCCTGGTATGCTATAGTCCATGGGGTTGCAAAGAGTCTGACATGACCGAGCAACTGAACAACAACAAAAAAAACTCATGCCAGCTTTATTAATTAGGACTCTTGTTCCCAAGTATCAAATGTAATGCCAAGCTAGCTTAAGCATAAAGTGAGGAGGGGTTATTGTAAGGTGGTGGCAGGGGAGGCTTTGTGGAACTCAGGTTTAGTAAATCTTTTGGCCAGACTTGGGAACGAACTGGAAGTAGAAATTAGAGAACTTATGTCTCCTTCTCTGAATACCTCTTTCATTTTTTTTTTTTTCTGCACTGGCTTTCTCTGACTCTGAAGTCCACAGGGAGGCCTCTCCTCACTCTTACCTTGTTTCTCAATTTATTTTGTCTTAATATATAAATACAGAGTGAGAATCTGATTGTCTCAACTTGGATTCGGCCTACACCTCTTGTCCAATCAGAAACCCCTAGGAGGCAGTTTGCGCATGACACCATAACTCAGTGGAATTCAGTCTTACAGACCAGTGTTTCTCAAGCTACGATGTGCATACAAATCATATGGTTATCTTGTTTAACTGTAAATTCTGATTAAGTCTTGCATAAGGCAGGAGATTCTGCATTTTTAAAAAGCCTCTAGGTAATACTGCTGCTATGAATCACGTATAGCAAGTATAGAAGTCGGTTTGGACCTATTCCCAATACAATGACTCCATCTTCCCCCACCCCCCGCAAAGTGCAACAGATTCCTTCACGGCCACCTTCTGCCCCCTTGGGTCTCATCTCCCCTTGTCATAGAGTGGAGTTTATTCAGGTGTGCTTGTGCTTGTCCTCTCTGAGAAAATCCATAAGTTCTCTAAATATATTTTTCTCACAATCCTCTAACAATTAACCTCATCAAAACTCTTGATCCTTAAGTGTTTGTTCTCATCTGGTCTTCATGGAGAAAAGAAATGAGAGCAAATCTACATGATTAATGGGAACCTAACTGGTGAACATTGATTATATCAAAATATGTAAGAAATATGTGGATGTTTGTTTTTTCCTTTGAGAAAATATGCTATATGCCCAAGGACTGAATGTCTAATGGAGCCATTTCAGTCACTGTGACAAGTAGATAAAGAAAAATCTGAAGACAAGATATGCATAAGGCTACACATTGTCTCAAAATATTCCAGGTAGAAGTGCACAAGTCTAGAAAAGTTCAGTTGGAGTCTAGAGAAGCCATGTATTCTGGCTGCCTCAGCAGTACCTATGTGGTTCTGAACTGGCTTCAGAACCATGGATGGTATTCGAAGAGAGTTGGCTATGTCCCAGCTAAAATTATCCAGGTAATTTGTGCAGAATCTGTCCCCTGTGTTCAGAATTACATTTTTTTATGCATAATATTAATTAAGCATTTTCTTGAGGAAAACTAACCCACATTATATAAACACTCATCCAGTAGAAGAGAAAGAAGGGGCAAGGCTTCACACCTGAATTCTCAGTTGATGAAAGGTTTAGGAAGTGTCCTAAATAATTGAATTTGCCTTAAACCCTCTTAAAAAAAATTAAGCCAATTTAAGTACTTTGGTTATGGCATTAAACTTTTCTGAATAAGAACTGTTTTATTTTTCCTGTCTCTTATTGGGCCATTTTAATGAAAATTAAACTTTTCTAAATAAGAACTGCTCTCTTTTCCTATCTCATATTGGAACATTTTAATGAAAATAGTTTCAAATATCCTATAGGCATTTCTCTAAGCCTTCCCAAGCAAGAGATCCTCTGCAGACTCTGTAAGATTTCATTGATTCTTAAAGATAAAAAGGTATTGATCTTCACTGTAAAATCCATTGTAAATGCTCCAGGAGTTTGTTGCCTCTTGCACCCCAGGGGACCTGAAAATCTTGGAAGATATTAGTTGCTGCCAGCAAGACTTAGTATTTGCTTGAGTTTCTTCATTTCCCATACGTGTGTGCTTGCACGCCAAGCCAGGAGCATTTACTCCCATTGTTAGTAACCTCTTGCAAAACAGACTTCCTCAATACAGAACAAATTCTGAAAGAACAGAATCGAGGAAAATAAGCTTGGTGTGTTTTTCTTCAGAACCAGATGCTCCTGCAGTGTGTTTTTGGCAATTCTTTTATCCACCTATTAGACCAGCTGGAATGGGGGAAAGAGGCATGCTTTGAATAAGAATAAAACAATTGCAGGAAAATTTTTCAGCAGCCAGTGTTGTTGATAAAACAGTCAGCTTGAGGTAAGGAGTGACGCATATTGGCGTCCCTGCCTAAGACATCAAGGTTATTCATCAGGAGACCTGGAAGTAGACTGCAGTCTCCCAGGTTTTTTTTAAAAAAGGTTAATGTCATTGAGATGCTCGCACACATTCAGAAATGACAGCTCCTGCCTACTGCTAACTTAGAACTGCCGAGACCATGTTTCGATTCTCTTTCAAAATATCTTCATCTAATCTGAGAGATCTAGACATTTTCAGTTTAAACAGTTAATTTCCCCTAATTACAGACATTGGCTGACAAATGCTTATGTTGATTTGCAGTTAAAGAGGCCCATTGGATGACTGACAAGTGGTGTCACATGGCACGTCGTGGCTCTTGTATGAAAAATCCAATCCAGGGTTATTCCAGGTCAAAAAATATATATTGAATTTTCATATAGAAAGTAAGATTTAGACTGGGGTTTAATGTAAGAAAAATGAAAAGAGCAAAGATTTCTATTGCATTAGTTACAAACCTGAGCTCTGGAGTCAACTGGATTTTGATAAGAAAAGTTCCTTGCTTGTAACATGCTGGCTTCTTCACCTGTAATTATGGAAACAGTTGCTGCGAGGATTCGCTGAGATCATATGGGTGATGTATACAGAGTGGGCACCTGGGGAGAACTCAAAGCACTAAGACTGGTACTACACAGCTCTGATCCCACTTGCCCAGCTCCACCCAAAATTAATCCTAAGAAAAGAGAACAGAAAGAAACAAAAATTCAACAGTTACATGGAAGGGAGGATAGGAGGAGCTTTGGAGAACTTTCTAGAACCACTGTCATCCCTTTAGAAGTCATGGAATGAAATGAAAGTCTTCCATTTGCAAACTGGATATGACCACCCTCTTTCACTTGCCCTTTTGCTACCAGGCTCACCCTGTGTAAGCACCAGATTTTACGTTGGATTATTTGCATTCCTCTCTCCAAGACTGTTTTTGAAAGGAAAGAGTGTTGTGTTACTGTATTTGTCACAAATTCAAAGGGAAACCCACTGGGAAATTAAAAAAACCCTCCAAATAGTTTGGTTTCCCCTATTCAGCCACAACTTTCCTGCAGTGCCATCTGCCCTCCTGGTTGAGCTGAGCTGAACTATTGGAAGCCCCCAAAGCCCCCAGGCTGTAATGTTCTGCAGTTGGAGATGAGAAAACTACAGAAGTCTTCAGACTATTCCAGAAATGTCACTACTCTGGGGATACAGAGTATTCTACCATTTTTTTCTAGATTGGTGGAGAAATGAAGATGGATATGGAAGGAACAGAAAGATTAGTAAAGATTATGTTGCACATCTCAAAAGGGAATGATTTTTTTGGACATAGACTCCACTTTGGCAAAGATGCTGCATCAAAACTAAACTTGCTGTGGACAATTTTAGTTCATCTAACTATATTTCTTGCATCACACAAAAGATAAGACAGATAAACATAGCTTGGAGTACCCAAAAGTATTTCTATCCCCTGGAAAGATTTAGGAAGTAGGAAAACAGAACCAGTGATCTTTCAGCTAGCTCAAGTCAAGCCAGCCTAATTCCAAACATTTCATATTCAGAGCAACAGAAACCTTCCTTGATGCACTGGCAAGTATATGGGTTAGAGAAGCACCAGCACTGATAGTCCTGACCAGGGTGGCAGCATGCAGGGGCCACTAAGCCCTGGAGAAAAGCTTTTCTGTCTCCAGATCCCATAGTGTGCGTTGTTTGCAAGACTTGTTGCTCAGACACCCAGGTGATGCTCTAAACTCCCCTCCCCTCCCATGGCTACTAAAACTCCTGGGATCTAATTACAGTGCAGTTAACTTACTCTAACAGAGATTTTAGCCTTGCATGTTATAGAAGGCACCCATACTGCTCACCAGAGACCTTGGAATCAGTGCTCCGTTCAGTGTCTGCTCCTCGCATTTGCATTACTGAACCTGTAGAGAACACAAACCTAGCTTGTTGTGAGTACGTGTGGGCAAGTCTGGCTGATGGCGGTGTGAGCTGCCTCGACTTGTTTACCAAAATGTCTCTAAAATGAGAGTAATTTCAGAAACTGAGGTGATGATATCTTCCTTTTAGCTTTCTCCTCTGAGTACATGGTGTGAAAATGTCTAAACAGCCCAAAATTTTCTTTCTGAATATTGCAAAATGGTGGCCTTTAGATCTATTTATTAATATTGTTTATTTCAGGGAGAACATTTAGTAAAGTGTGAAAGCCATAGAGTTTAGCAAGCATTTTATAAGCTGGATACTAAAGAAATTTGATCAAGCTTGTCTTATAGAACAAGACCAAACTAATAGTTAGGAAGTTAAAACACACAGGTTTGGTGTCAACATTCTCACTGATGACTCCAAGAAAGATGACTCAGATACTTAATTCATATTTTGATGCTAAATATGTCCTGGACAGCTCCATCTGTCAGGTCTGAAGAGCACAGAAGTGAGAAAAGAGAACAATACAGTCACAGTTCTTTACCTGCTTATTTTTCCCTGATCTCCTATATGTGATGAACCTGTATTCATGTCTGTTTCTTCAGAAAGGGATATTAGGAAAGAAATTCTGAATGTTGATATATTTCCAATAAAATATATTTTATGTTATTCATCCAACTTCTAATCATTAGGATAGTCCTTTTTTCCTCTCCCAAAGTTCCAGTCTACCCCAGACCAAGAATCTGATGAGGTTGGTCACACTGTTTGGGGGAGAGGAGGAGGAAATATCCCACTTTATGATCTGCCTCATCTTAAATCTTGTTACACACGGGGTAGAAGGAGCCAGAAGAGGAGGCGAGTTTGTTGTGGGTACATTTACCTCCAAATGCTGTAGAAACTTCTAGGAGGAAGCTATGGTAATGCTGTGAACTTGCAGCTCTACCTTATTAAGGGAGGGTGTGTGTAGGCCTCATATCTTTGAAGTAATATCTTTGTACAGAGTAGATTATCTTTAGAAGTAATTGAAACTTTCCCCAAATAACAAAAGTGATCCTTAACCTTGTAATGGACCTATAATGAATGACACATCTAGAGGAATAGGCAATCGTGAACAGAATTTAGCCCTTTTTTAAAGACTCAGGATCATAGTCTCAGCTCAGATGAAAGTTGATCAGAATCACAGGAAGTGCCTCTGGGTTGATGGCAAGGATAAGGGATGCCAGTTCATAGGAATTTGGGGCATGATCCCTCTAGAGTCTGTATTGAGTACAAATCCCAGGCCTCTGACCTGTTAGGTGAATGGTGTGGCTCCTGAATTAGATAATGGGGGAATTCTCTGTACGGTTACTATTAGACTCAAATACTACGCATGGTGTCTGTGATTGTGGTGTGTAGAATAGAGGCTACCAGACCTGAGCTTTCTTTTTTTATTGCTCTGCATAGAGTGGTAGTTAAATTAACTTGCAAATGACAGAGCCCACTTGTTCCTGGAAATACACATCTGCTCCAAAGATAGAGCATGTTGGTGATCACACTGATGAGTACTAGTAACCTGGTTGCAAAAACTCCCAATTCTTTCCTCCAGAGAAGAAAGAATAAGACCACTTTATCTGAACAAGGTACATTTCTCCACAAAGGTTGGTTTATCTTTTTGCCTTGATTTGCTAATATTGGCATAAGAAGGTGAATATTTGTTATGTAAGAAACAAACAATAAAGATGTGTATGTACATATATGTATGTATAAATACACATTTATTATACAAGTAATAAAAGGTAAGGAAACACTATATACCAAAACTGCCTATTTTCAAAGTCTTAGAACTTCAAAGTGAAAATCATAGAGCAAGATTTTGAAAGTATTTGTGTATTTTTAAAATTCAAATAATCTGTTGAATAAATCATAGTAATTTCACCAAGCATTCAAAATTATTTTCCTTTAACTGCCTTAGTATGCGTGGGCTGCCATAACATGGACTGGGTAGCTTAAACCACAGAAATTTATTTTCCTGCAGTTCTGGAGGCTAGAAGTCTGAGATCATGGTGCCAGCATGGTCAGCTCCTGGTGAGAGCCTGTCTGCAGAAGACCCCCTCTTGCTGTGGCAGAAGCAGAGAAAGAACAAGATCTGTGGGCTCTTTTCATACTATGAGGGTCTCACCCCCATGACCTCATCTAATCCAGTTACCTCCCAAAGCCCCCATCTTCACAGATTAGGGTTTCAATATATGAATTTAGAGATCAGTGGGGAAGGAGGGTATCGAATGAATCAATCAGTAACATATGGTATCACATTTGCAAATTATACAGTCTTGAGAGGTACTATTCTCTGTAATATTATGCCTGGCCTAAGCACTGTAGTGGGGCTTCCCTGGTAGCTCAGATGGTAAAGAATCTGCCTGCAGTGCAGGAGACTGGAGTTCAATCCCTGGGTTGGGAAGATCCCTTGGAGAAGGGAATGACTACCCGCTCCAGTATTCTTGCCTGGAGAATTCCATGGATGGAGGAGCCTGGAGGGCTACAGTCCATTGGATCCCAAAGACTCAGACACGACTGAGCGACTAACACTTCCAAGTACTATGGATCATGCTGATTAATGATAAGGAGAACTGTATCTAGAGAAAAGAAATTGACCAAAGTAATAGAAATCATAAGAAGTATTGATGTTGAAGGAACCACAGCTCTTTGAAGCTAAAATGGAGAAATCTAAGAGAAGATAGCTCACAAATACTTTTTTAAGATATTTGAAGACTTGAATATTAAAGAAGGACTTGGCTTCTTTATAGTTTCAGAATAGAATAAGTGGAAATTAGAAAGAGGTAGACTTTGGAAATGTGTAAGATAGAACCTCCTAATAAAAGTAACAGCCCCTAAATTATATAGTGAGGTCTTCAGCATGGAACTCCTTCAGACTGATAATCCTCTTCCAGAGAAATTCTAGCAGCAGTGTTGGTGTTAGGCAGAATTTGAGACTGGATCTCTCCATAGTCTATTCTGATTCTAAGATGCTATGTTTTAAGAGCTCAGCTTCTAATGGTAGTTAGTCTTTAAATGATTCAAATGTGAATGGGAGAAAGAATTTAAGGGCCAAATATACAGTATTATTTTGGGTTATATGAAGGGGGATCGAAAATGTGTTCTTCCTTTTACGGATACACTTAAGACAAAGCATTCAAAGAAAATGTAATTTCAGACCAAATGGGTAAAACAAAGTATAAAATAAAGAACAGGTTGATAATTAGGAAAAATCTCATCTTGAATGATGAGATAAGGGAAGAGTTTTTTCTCGTTGTTTTATTTTGTTTTAAGGGCATTCATTCTGGTTTATTTTGTGAAATGTATCTTTTTTATGAAAAGGACAGACTGATGGATGTTCATGACATAAAAAATAGTAACTAAACATTTGTAAGAAAAATTATTCTCAGTCTAAACTAAGGTTGATTGATCTTGTCAGTTATCAGCCAGTACCAAGGAAATGTATCCCTTACATAATCTTGCCTACTCTTAAATAATCAAAGTTCTAGAATAAAGTACTCTGTCTCTTTTTTTTTTATGTCAGAAATGTATAAGAATTCAGTTTCTTCTAATAAAGATACATGTTTCAAATTAATTTGCACTCTCATCTGAAAAATTCAGTCCTGTTTGATTAAACTAACTGGAAATTCAACCAACCTAATGAGTATCAACTAGAAGAACTTGATAAAATGTGTGTAATTCCAATGACTGACTAAACCTTCTAGAATTTGAGATGTGGAGATGGACATTGTCTGTTTTGTCCATCGCTGTATTCCTTCTTGGCTTTCATGGGGCCTGCCAGGAGGAGGTCTTCAATAAAAACGTATCAAGTTAATGGAAAATTATTTTCAGAAAGCTAATGATTCAACTGATGAGATATATAAAAACATATCAATCAAATTCCACTAGAGAGTTGTTTCAATTACTGTTGTCTGTGTTGGTTTCTCAAGAACTACCCACTAAGTGCGTCATCCAGGGCCTTTGGTTTCTTTCTGGTTCCCTCCTCCTGTTGCAGTATTGTTATTGCATGAGCAACAAATGTATACGAAGATGTGAAATTCCACTTAGATTTGAATATTGGTTATGTCTCTCTGAAAAAGTACATTTAGTAAGGTTTTAGATTTGGGGGAAAATTTACTGACAAATTCTATTATGCTTCACTGAAACCTTTGTGGGTCAGAAACAAAGATTAAAGCAAAAGTATGGATAACATAGGTTTATAGGGAGTACATTTTTGCAGACTATGGTTGCAGTATGAAAAAAGTTGAAACCAAAATTTATGCATTTGAGTGCCTTGAGGCAAGAAAATAGAACACATATTCTTATTGTATGATGATAGAGAACTCAGTGAGGAAAAAACACTGGCCTGTGAATGGGAAGCTTAGATTTTTATCAGAGTATTGGGTATCATTTAGCTTCCTAGACTCCAGGTAGCTCATCCATAAAACAGTAGATAAAGCTTGGTCACAGAAGGTCTGTCTAAAGCAATGGTTCTCAAAGTGTTTTCATTCAAGCGTCACTTGAGATTTTGCTAGACACGCAAATTTTCTGTCTCAGCACAGGCCCCATTAAGTCAGAAACTCTGGAATTTGGGCTCAGTAACCTGTTTAGGTATTGCTCCTTATGACTCTGGTGCACATCCACTTTTGAAAACCATGAATTTTGGATTCTCTTGGAAACCTATGGTGAGGACTTTAGGACTTTACAGTGTGGGTGGAAGCATCCAGCCTGCCAGGAATTGAGGTCAGACAGGAAGAAATTAGGGGTTATTCTTTTGCTCTTCTCTGCTCCCCTCCTCTACTCTCCTGCTCCATAAACTCACACCCACCAATATAAGCAAACTGTCCTCAAATGACTACTCACTTCCAGCCTGCTAATACCTGAAATCCCTTAAAGGGAGAAAGGCCTTCCAATCGACAATTAGATTAATACTGTTAGTATTAATATATGAACATATTTACATAATGACAATAAACCCAATAATATCATGTATTGTAATAATAGCTTAAAATAACTCGTGGTGGAGGTAGTGTTTTCTATGAACACTTTTCAGTCATGCATAACAGATCATTTTCTAAGTGTGGTAACAGACAAGAGAATATTAGCTAAAGGCAGAAAGAGAGAGGTTCCAAGTAATAGGGATGAACAGGGAGCTAATAAGAAAAAAAGGTTGTGAACTTTCCATACTTTGCAGCCATTCCTTGAATTACCCTCAACAAGCATATTCAGTTGAAGACCTTCATGAAGATAGATTTTCCCCTCTAAAGCTACAGTCACACTCTTCCATTTCATGTGATTCTTGAGGGCTTTTAGTTTGTTTTGATTATTGTTGTTGTTGTTTAATCCACAAAAGAGCTTCCTTGTCAAAGAATTTTTCAATTAAAATCGTCCGTATTTTTGTCACTATAATCCATAGTGACATAGTTAATTCATAGTTTATAAGCCATAGTTTATTCATCTTCATCATTACTATGATAAATCAAAGCAAAGATTGAAGGTGGCTGCCCCTTCATTTCATTCCACATATGTTAGTCTAGACATTTTCACCAAAGAAATCTCTGAAAAATTCCACTTCATAAGTAGTCTGTTTTAGGTGACAGCTCTCATTCATTTGCCTGCAATGTGGGAGACCCAGGTTCTATCCCAGAGAAGGCAATGGCACCCCACCCCAGTACTCTTGCCTGGAAAATCCATGGACGGAGGAGCCTGGTAGGCTGCAGTCCATGGGGTCGCTAAGAGTCAGGCACGACTGAGCGACTTCACTTTCACTTTTCACTTTCATGCATTGGAGAAGGAAATGGCAACCCCCTCCAGTGTTCTAGCCTGGAGAATCCCAGGGATGGCAGAGCCTAGTGGGCTGCTGTCTACGGGGTCGCAGAGTCGGACACATCTGAAGCAACTTAGCAGCAGCAGCAGCAGGTTCTATCCCTGGGTTGGGAAGAATTCCCTGGAGAAGGAAATGGTAACTCTTTCCAATATTCCTGTCTGGAGAATTCCATAGACAGGGAAGCCCGATAGGCTACATTCAGTGGGGTCACAAAGAATCAGACACAACTGAGCAACTAACACTTTCACTAGTTCATTTTAGTTTTCAAACATGTACTATTTATTTGTGTTTCACATTATTTTTAGTTCATAATATCTTTAAGTTCAAATTAAGTCTGCATTGTACAGTGCCTAATAGATAGTCATGGGCAGTAAATATTCAGTAGCATTTGTGATAATATAATATTTTAGGTTTTCTCTGTTCTTGCTTTGAAATATCAGAATAAACAGAGAAAGTTTCCTTTTTACTTAATTGTTTCCTGTAGCTAGACTTGGGATATGGTTTGACATCAGGATAAAGGATAACAAATGAAGGAAAATATGATGCAACATATGAACTATATACCTGTTCATGTTTCATTTACAGATCTTAAAATATTATTTCCAGTGTTTGGTCCTTAGAAAGAACACACAAGACACTTCAAAATAACTCCCTTACACAAGTGGGAATAACAACCTTGATGAAGTATGAGACTTCAGAGTTAACAAAATACTTTCAAGAACACAATTTCATGTGATGCTTCCAACAGCCTGTGAAGTAGGCATGGGGTTGTTACCGCTTATTTACTTTTGTGGAAAAAAGTGTCTAGGAAGATTTAGTGATTTACCCAACATCACAAAATGAGTTATAAAACCAATTATTTGTCCAGATGCCTGTGTCATCCATGTTCAGCTACCTCTTCTATTGTGACCATGAGCTCCTCCCAGCCCCACTGTCCCGAGTCTGGTCAACCTCCACTGCTCTGGGCCAGGTCACATTTCAGTAGGTGACATAAAAGGAAAGGAGAGAGTTCTTTGATAGGTAGACTTTTGACTGGAGAGAGAGAGATGCCATCCAGTATCTGAATCTAAAAGCAGACATGGAAATTCTAGTCTTCGCCAACATCTCAGCCCGCCACAATAACACTGAAAGTATCACCAGTGTCCTCTTTCAGAGACGTATATCTTCTTGGTCCTAAACTCCGTGATTTTTCAATCCTGGCCAACCCTTAGAATGACCTGAGAAGATTTTTTTTTTTAATTCAGATGCCTGGCCTCACTCCCTGTGCATCTAAGATGGGGCGCAAACATTGATATTTTTGAAAGCTCCCCAGGTGACAAATGTGCAGCCAGGATTGAGATCCACTGATACAGCTGAAATGGAAGCAAAGACTGTTCTATACTGGCACAGAAGCCGCCTTTTTTCTCCACAAACTAGGTAAAAAGAGCATGTCTGTTGAGAGTCCCAACCATTTCTATGTGGAGGCCTTGTATAATTTCCAAACAAGTCAGAAAGTTGTGTCTACCAGGGAATTCCTGTGGGCTATTATTAAAGGGCTTATGGTTAACTGATGGGCTGAATTAATGGTGAGCATTAAGGCAGATTGAACCTCAAAATTCGGGCAGATTAACAAAGTGACCAATGTGAAGGTACAGATTTCAAGTTTAACTTCGAGTTTCCTATCTCTCACAAGACAAGCACTGGTGGTAATAAAAAGGATGCTTTCTTTCCTCTACCAGTCAAGTGTGCATGGACCAGCCCTTATAAAAACTTGGGTCTATCCAGATAGACATAGGAGGAGAACTATAATTAACTTGAGTAAGCAAAGTAATAAACAGCAGCCTGAAAAATAACTTCTAGAAATCTAAGAGGGACCAAGGGTCTGTCCTTAAACTACCCCTTCCTTTATTAATCCCCTGCACAAGGAAACCCCTAGAAATTACATCAAGAATTGTTTGCTCTCCTTATACTGGACTCAATTACATGTACATGGGTATGAGAGAGTCCCATTGAGGAAGCACCTAAGCACAAATAAGCTTACTAAAGTGGATGAGTAGTAAGAAACAATTCATTTCATATAAAAATGAGGAAATGAAAGTATCATATGAAGTTACAGTACTAGAGGAAAAATATTATATTGTACTCCTTAACAAGGTTAAATATACAAATTGCATTTGAAATTTCTCTTTCACCAAAGGTGTATTTGACCCTACACTACCTGGAGCAAGGAGATATCTAATTATTAATTAACTTTTGCTAAGCAATTATAAATAAATAGATTCATAATCAGAAAACCATTGAATCACTCAAAATCATCTAAAATGTCTCCATGATTTATGGAAGACAAACCCACAATACACCAAAAGCAGGCAGATGGAGTAGATTTTTATTTATTTTTTACTTGGAGGATAGTTGTTTTACAATTTTGTGTTGGTTTCTGCTGTACAACTCAAATTAATCATAACTATATATATATAAAATATCCTGTCTTTTGAGCCTGCCTCCCACTCACTCCCTATGGAGTAGACTTTCTAAAGTTAAGAACTTGCTTTTATCACATTAGAAGGGGAAAGAAGTTTATGTATGTAATTTTGTTCAACAAATACTTCTTGAGGATCAGTCACGGGTTTGACATTTTTGAGAGTAAAAAATAACATGGGACCTCCTCAAAATAACTATAAAATAAGTATTAAATGAGCAGAGAATGCTAATCAATATCATAGATGTATTGTATTAAATTTAAGACAGCAGATATTAAAATTCTCATTTAAATATACACTACTACTGAAAAAGAAATGTGGATTAGAAACAGTGAGTACTGTCAGCAGTTGGAAGGACATAATACAAGTTGGTGAAGAGCCCTAGGACCCAGTTTTACTCTTTCCTCATTTTAGCAAACTTTTATAGAACAGCACTTTCATTGGTAGTAAATATTGGCCATCCATTGCCAATAAACCAGGTCCAGCTCCCTCAGACCAGAATCAAAGCTCATTCAGAACTAAAGCATTCATTGTGAGTTGTCAGGTGTTCCCTTGCCCCCCACCCTGTAGTCCATAGTCAATCAGACTACAGCCCCTCATAGCCCCCCCAGCCCTGGCCTTTAACCTTCAGGCCCCAAGATCCTCTGGACCCCCTACCCTCTCCCTAATGTTAACCCGCACCCACCTACACACTTATACCTACTCAGTTCCTACTTGTCCATCAAAATCCAACCCCATACCTGAAACTTGCTCTGTCAGATTGAAGTAAAGGAGGCAGTTTGTGTCCACAGTAATTTGGCTGAATCCCGGTATCTTGAAAACAGTTTACTAACGCATATATATGGAATTTAGAAGGATGGTAACAATGGCCCTGTATGCAAGAGAGCAAAAGAGGCACAGATGTATAGAACAGTCTTTTGGACTCTGGGAGAGGGTGAGGGTGGGATGATTTGGGAGAATGGCACTGACACATGTATATTATCATATGTGAAGCAAATCGCCAGTCCAGGTTCGATGCATGAGACAGGATGCTCGGGGCTGGTGCACTGGGATGACCCAGAGGGATAGGATGGGGAGGGAGGTGGGAGAGGGGTTCAAGATAGGGAACATGTGTACTCCCGTGGTGGATTCAAGTCAATGTATGGCAAAACCATTACAATATTGTAAAGTAATTAGCTTCCAATTAAATAAATTATATTACAAAAAATAAAAGCAACTCTACAAACAGTTTCCATGAAAAAAAAAAAAAAACACATTAAAGACTCTAAAAGAGATATTTTGTTAAAGGTCCGCTTCTGAAAGAGATACAAATGCTGTTTTATTTTGGCACTGTAGCCAGTAGGAATCGTGCTTGTGAGCTAGTTCGGGGTGACAGTAGGAAAGGAAAGCCATATGTACAAGTGGAAATTTGGTCTTTTCTGAGGAGAATAGGGAAGTATTCCCTGCTGTTAGAAAACAATAGCATGATAAAGTTCTTAAAGCTAACATACCTACAATCTTTGCCAATCTTGCCAGAATAAGTTACCTTCTGTACTGAGTGGCTGATTGGCCCGAAAGACAATCTTTCTGGCCGAGAGACACCAGTTGAAATCCTTTGCCATTATCTAATAAGTGTAAGGCTTCTTGGTATAACATGATTTTAATGAGCTATAAAGACACATTCTATTTAACATATTTGTCAGGGGAATAATTGGATCTACATAAAAATAAAAAGGAATGGAAAATGAATTAAAATAGACTTCAAAGTTTATTTTCTTTATAAGTCTGTTATATAGTAATTATTTTTAATTTTATTGCTTCAGCTGCTATGTCGCTTCAGTCATGTCCGACTCTGTGTGACCCCATAGACGGCAGCCCACTAGGCTCTTCTGTCCCTGGGATTATCCAGGCAAGAATACTGAAGTGGGTTGCCATTAACACAATTTCCTAGCTTTCTTTAAATAAAGAGATACACTCACACAGAGAAAATGAGAGATTAATTTCAAAAATTATTCTTCCAACTTAATTAAATCTCCTTTAAAGTTCACCCTGAACTGAGGAAAACATCTTTACGTGTCATTGATACACATTTAGATTTAGGAGGCCTTCCCAGAAAACATAGATTCCTTAGTGTCAAATATGCAAATCTTAATAAATACATTGAGAATAATAGCAGAGAATTTTCTAATTTTCAAAATCATAACTACATTTTGACACGATCATTGGCTTGTTTATAAACAAGCTTGTCTTTCAAGGTTCTTTTTCTACAGTTCCAGATTTATTTATTTTTTCAAATAAATCAAGCAGTGATGCTCACTCTTATTTAGGTCATAAATATTTTTGAGCAAAGAATTAACCTCACTCAGAAACCCATTGATTTCCCAAGTGATCCAGCAACCAACTATATTATTTGATATATTTAGATTTCCTCTAAATTATATATTATATAGACTCCCAAATGCTAAGAGACATAGTAATATTTTCATTTCTTACCATTACAAAGGACAGGAAAATGACAGAGACAAAAGTGCAGATTTTTATCAATGTAGGACAAGAAGGAGTGTTTTGTGACTTTGTTCTCTGTCAATTTAAACCATTTAAACAATCTAGCTCTGCTGCAGAGAAGAGAAGTGTCCTCTCCTCTTTTAAACTCGTTCTCTCTCCCATTGTGGAATGTTAAACAGCAGAAATACGCCCATTTGACCCCAAATGTGGTCTTTTATCTTGGCCTGGTTGTTTTTGATCCAAGACAGAGAAACATCCAGCTAGTTACGCTGATTCTTTTCCAGTGTGCACTGCACTTGTGTGAGTACATCTGAAAGGCCCAGGGCAGAGTACAGTGGATATATTGTTTGGTGTTCCTCCCTCCCTGAGAAATAACAACCCCACTTAGAGCACAGAGGTGCTGTGAGGCTTAGACACAATAAATTCCAATTACAGTTCTTTGGAAATACAGCACTGTGGCCAAATATTAGGGCTGATAAGAAACACTCAGGGCCCATCATCCCTGAACCAGCACTTTTAACAGCCCGTTCCAGAAGGAAGCTGGAAACAGTTGTTCCCTTAAAGCCTGTGCCTGTATTTCTGAACTAGTGTGTTATTGTTGTTATTGTTTACCGACTGTGTGATAATTTCAAGAATCAGAGGAAGTAGCTCATTTGGGAAAGATAACATGCGTATTTTTTCTTTTTCTGTAATTCCATTACTAAGAATCTATTCTCAGAAAATCTAAATTACATAAATGGTTTTTGTATAGAGATATTTCAGCAGTGTTATAAGAACCAAAAATTTAATGACAGTCCACATGTTTAAGAATAGGAAAGAGATGAATTTCATTATCATCAAGGCATATGTTAAAACATTATGTAGCCGTTAAACACTACATTTGTGAAAAGTTTTAATGACAAAGAGAACTGTTTTTCTTATAGTGTTAAGTGAAAAAGAACCCAAAATGGTATGAGTGACATAGTGCCAGCTATTATATATGCATAATATAAAATATGTGTTATATATGTATCTAGATAAGACTGCAAAGAAAATAGGAAATGTTAGCAATAGCTGGTGGGTGGGGGATCATACCCAATACTTCCCTTCTTAATATTATCCTTTTCATTCCCCACTTATTACAAGAAGAATTTCTCACATTTTACAAAACAAACAAATACACACACATAGGCATGCAACCACTGGAAATGAACTCAGAACACTTACTTTCCAATCTGTCTTACCATTGTAAATTGCATGATGTTGGGAAAATCTCTAAATCAATGCTTCTTTCATAGTCTGTGGTAATTTTATCTCCTAAGAGTATGCTAGAATTAACTGATATATTGTATTTGAAATAATGTTTTGATAAGAAAAATCCCATATGATTCAGTTCAGTTCAGTCGCTCAGTCGTGTCCAACTCTTTGCGACCCCATGAATCGCAGCACTCCAGGCCTTCCTGTCCATCACCATCTCCCGGAGTTCACTCAGACTCACGTCCATCGAGTCAGTGATGCCATCCAGCCATCTCATCCTCTGTTGTCCCCTTCTCCTCCTGCCCCCAATCCCTCCCAGCATCAGGGTCTTTTCCAGTGAGTCAACTCTTCGCATGAGGTGGCCAAAGTACTGGAGTTTCAGCTTTAGCATCATTCCTTCCAAAGAAATCCCAGGGCTGATCTCCTTCAGAATGGACTGGTTGGATCTCCTTGCAGTCCAAGGGACTCTCAGGAGTCTTCTCCAACACCACAGTTCAAAAGCATCAATTCTTTGGCACTCAGCTTTCTTCACAGTCCAACTCTCACATCCATACGTGACTACAGGAAAAACCATAGCCTTGACTAGACAGACCTTAGTCGGCAAAGTAATGTCTCTGCTTTTGAATATGCTATCTAGGTTGGTCATAACTTTTCTTCCAAGGAGTAAGCGTCTTTTAATTTCATGGCTGCAGTCAACATCTGCAGTGATTTTGGAGCCCCCAAAATTAAAGCCTGACACTGTTTCCACTGTTTCCCCATCTATTTCCCATGAAGTGATGGGACCGGATGCCATGATCTTCGTTTTCTGAATGTTGAGCTTTAAGCCAACTTTTTCACTCTCCTCTTTCACTTTCATCAAGAAGCTTTTTAGCTCCTCTTCACTTTCTGCCATAAGGGTGGTGTCGTCGGCATATCTGAGGTGATTGATATTTCTCCCGGCAATCTTGATTCCAGCTTGTGTTTCTTCCAGCCCAGCGTTCCTCATGATGTACTCTGCATAGAAGTTAAATAAGCAGGGTGACAATATACAGCCTTGATGTACTCCTTTTCCTATTTGGAACCAGTCTGTTGTTCCATGTCCAGTTCTAACTGTTGCTTCCTGACCTGCATACAGAACATTACAATTCTCATCCCTTTTCTATCAGTGATTCAAATAGTGGCGAGAAGGTAGGAAGAAGGGAAAGAAGGAAGATAAGAAAAGAGGAAGGGAGAGGAGAGAGGGAATAGAGCAAAAGGAAAGAAAGAAATTGAAGGAACTCAGAAATACGGATCCAAAGTTTACTACAAGGAAGGTTGGGAAATTTAATTCTCCTATATGTTGAGAAAGAGGAAGCAGAATGACAAGCAGACACCTTTTCTTTCCCACAGATTAGAAAAACAATCAAAGGATTTTGGCAACTAAGATGCCTGGGGTTCAGTCTAGTTTGGGAAGGTTGTAGATAGTATGTATCTTGAAAGGTATTTCTGGAAACTTTCACCAACTACTACGTGACATTAAAAAAAAATCAGAGTTCATAAACAAATCTTTGTTTGCCTTTTGAGGTCAACACTTCAACAGTCTATACCAAGGTTTAGGAATTTCTAACCCACAGGGGCATGGGTAGTCATTGGATCTAATTTCGTTCTTAGACCCTGCCCTTCTTTCAATTCACATTCTAGCTTTTTTTTTTTTTTTAATCACCTAGAAGAATTTTAGCCTTTGCCAATACTTTGACAAAGTTAACAAGATTTGACATCAGCTTCTGGTTCGTAGAGCAGGAAGGTGTAAGTGGAAAGTAAGGTCAGAAATACAGCAATGAGAAGTGAATTCCCTAACTGGGATCATAGTAACACAGGCGGTCAGCATCAAGAAGTGAGGGGGAAACCATTCATCATCCAAGTTCTAGGGCTAGAATGAGGTCAAGTCTGAGAGGCTTGTCCCTGAAGGCTTAGTGAATTTGCACATGGCACTTCCAGATTTCATTCACCCAGAATTCTAGTCCATGTCATGAGCTAAACAGACCACTTTCTGGTTGAATTTATGTTTTACTCACATCTCAGAACTAATTGCAAACTGAGATTGGTTTGTTTTGATACTTTTGCAGATGGTTGATTGAGAAATACATACTAAAAGTGATTTTTCACTTCTAATAGAAAAAAAAAAAGTTTTTACTTTCCCTTTTCTTCTTTATAGCAGAAGTATGTGTAGAATTTGTCCTGAATTCCCAGGCTGCTCTGTTACAGGGATGCCTATGCTCAGTGGCTTTCAATATTCAGTCATCTGCCTTCTTGAGTGAATTTTAAATACGGAGCATCTTTCTTCTCAGAGTAAGACTCACTTTAGGTCACCAAAGGCCCATTTATCACTACTTATTTAAACTATTACAGGATCTGAATCATATAGCCGAAATCATGGAAAATATAATAATCATTTCATAATACATCCTTTATTATTAATAGTGGCTGCACTGCCTGACCTTGGAATCACTCCTCTACATGACTGCACTATCCCTGTGTCCAAATGTGGATCTTGGCCTTTCGAATAATATTCTCCTTTTTTACCCAAACTTGTCTATCTTGGCTAACCAGAGGCTTACTGTGGATGGATCAGTGTAGGCAAGCATTAGGGTGTGTGTATATTTCTAAGTGCCTGAACTAACATGGGACACGCTGTATGGATAGTGGGTAACTTGATGAAACAACCTCAATTAGGTCTTCATCTCTCACATTATCCAGGGTGGCTGGGCTTAGATTCATAGGCTGTGTAGGCATTTGTTGTTAGATTCTTGTCTTTAAAAAAAAAAAAGAAGAAGAGGAAGGAGTGTGAGAGTGTAGCTTTTTTTTGATTGGAGAAATAAATTTCTAGGAAATGATAATGGTTTAGAATACAGTTTATGTGTCTCCCTCAGATAAGAGTGTGTGGTCTTTGTTTTGTGTGTGCCTCTCTCATGGGGTGGCAAACCTAATTCCAAGACAATAACATATTTGTGACAATTGAATAAAAGAAAAATTAACCAAGAAAAGCATTTGAGTAACCTCTTTAATTCCCAGATTTACCAACCTCTCCCTCAACTTGGTACACCCACTGGGGGCCCATCACTTCAGCCCTCTGCCCAGAATCACCCTCTCAACTTCTCTTTTCTCAGGAAGAGTCACTGTCAGCAAAAGGAGTCATTTTTCCTGGAACTGCCTTTTCAATCTTCTGATCTGGTTTTGGCCCCCACCCCAGCTCCTACTCATTATTAGCCATGTACAGAGAATGGGAAAAATCAAGATCCCTTTAGAGATAGACACACAAACTTATAGAGGTGGAAACAGACTGGCTTAAGTAACCACTTTGTCCTAATGTACTCATTTTATGAATATGTCTGTCCACAAGTGGTTTCAGAGTTGTGACATGGAAAAGTTAGGGAGTGAGGAATGTGTATTTAATGTCTTTTCCCTCTTCTTGTGGGTGGTTAAGGAGCCACCTTTCAGTCATATGGCTTTTCAGCAGTTCTATCATTTTAGCTAGGATTAGAAGAAGGAAAGCGTGAAAGTCTATATGTAGAAAGAGCTAGTTGAACATATAAGAAAAAGAAGGCTATAATTCCTTTGTTAAAGAGAGTACTGTGACAAAAGACTCTAATGTGAATGTAATTTTTCTGCATTTTAATTAATAGCCAACTAATGTCTATATTCCAGTATGAATTTTTTTCTAATATTATCTTCACTATGGAGAGTAAATTTAGGCCCATTCTACAGTTAGAAAAATGGAGACACAGCACATTCAAGGATTTCATCCGATATAACTAGAGAGCCAGACAAAAGCTAATGACTTACAGATGTAGGATATTTTTCAAAGAAGACACACAAATCATGTTATCTTTGATGTAACATGTAGAACTAACAAAATGCCTGCTTTTGAGCCTTAACAATAATCAGAGAGGGGAAAAAAATCTTTTCTTTTTTTTTATTTTAAAATTCCTCTGTGTATGTAGTCATTTCTCTAAGACCAAGCCAGGGTATTTTTTTATGAATAACAAATCTAACTAAATAAATATTGCAACAAGTTAAATTAAAATTTCCATATAATAAAGCTTAAAATTTCTACCCCTCTTTACCAGTTCTTTTATGGGAGAAAAACACAGGCATGATG